>NC_088793.1:179597615-180197615 GCF_011386835.1 Chrysemys picta bellii
TGCACTGTGCATCCGGGAGGCTTTGAAAGCTAGGTTCCTCAGTGAGCAGGGTAACCTGTGACTATTAAGTTTGTTTAAAGAGAAGCTGAACATGCCCCCGTTTCTTTACCCACTTAATGTTGAATATCCTCTGCAGTTACATACCCCGTTTACCCCGTTCACCCCGTTCCCCCCCTTCCAACACACATTTAAAAATAAAATAAGTGGAACTTTGTTAATTAACACTGTTTTCTTTATTACGGATTTTGCGGTAAAGTGTTGTAACTGGGATGCAGACTGTGGTGGGGAGCGGGCGTAGTGATGGAAAGAACGCTTCTAAATTTGAGGAATGACAGGCTCCTGCTCCTAGAGCGGTCCGCAGTGGTGGACTGGTTGTTTCAACGGAGCCTGCCACCCATCCTTTTTGGGACTCTGTGTGTGGGGGCCATGTGACTTTGTGGCGGGGGAGGACGGTTACAGATCCCCTGCTGCGTAGCTCTGTGATCCAGACTAAGGACCGCTGCATGAGATCTCTAACCGCCCTCCCCGAGCACAAAGTCACATAGCCCCCCCCCACACACACATAAAACATGAAAACCACCTCCCAGACTGACAAGGGTGCCTAGTGACTAGTGCAATGTGTGTGTGACCTTCTGCTGAACCTGCCCCCATGTCTGTACCCTGGTAAAGGTGACTGTCCTCTCCAATTACCATCCCCCTTCCCCCCCTTCAAACACACTCTCCTCTAAAAGAACATGATGGAAACAGTAATTAACAGAAACATATTTTTTATTAGCAACTACGCAGTTAGGGGATGAAACTGGGACGGGGGCTTGGGTGAGGCGGGAAGGAAAGGACTTATGAAATTGTAGGGAATGAGAGCCTTCTGGTACTTGAGCAGTCTGCAGGGATGGAGTGACAGTTTTCACGGCCCTTGCCGCCCCTCCTTCTTCGGACTTTGGGTGAGGGGGGGTATGGGACTTTGTGGCGGGAGAGGGTGGTTAGAGATAGACTGCAGCGGGGCTCTGTCCTCCTGCCTCCGGTCCTGCAGAACATCCACAAGGCGCCGGAGCATGTCCGTTTGCTCCCTCATTAGTCCAAGCAGTGTTTGAGTCACCTGCTGGACTTCCTGCCGCCATCTCTCCTCCCGTTCGCTGTGTGATCGCTGGTATTGCGACATGTTCTCCCTCCACTGGGTCTGCTGGGCCGCCTCGGCTCGGGAGTAGCCCATAAGTTCTGAGAACATGTCATCCCGTGTCCTTTTCTTTCTCCGCCTAATCTGCGCCAGCCTCTGGTAGGGGAATGCCGGGGTAGGTCAGGAGACATTCGCAGATGTTGGATGGGAAAAAGGGAGTGAATTCCTCCGAAAGATACATTTTTGTGAACAATGAACATAGTCTTTCTCTGTGAAGAAGTCCATGCACAGCACCTATCACATGCGCACTCAGGACAGGGTCGAATTTTCGGCCTTCGCATTCAGTGCCTGGGGTCTTGCAGTGGAGATCAGACAAGAGGGGCAGGACAGCGGAATTCGGGTAGCAGGCTGACATGGTAAGCCGTAGACTTTTGGCTGCTTAAAACTTAATTTATAGCAGTGCCCTCCTTTCACGTTCAAAGCAATGCTCCTAGCGTTGGCCAGTTCCTGCTGTCGGCAATCCGGCAAGCATGAACTCTGCCCCTTCCCACCCCCTCGCGACTGTCCCCGGGAAAAATCCCTGTATGCTGCCCCTCTCCTGCCTCCACCGCGTGGCTGTAAACTGCCGGTTACAGTTATGTAAAGGAACAGGCAAGCAATCCCAATACTAACATTCCCCTAATTCAAAGCAGGTCACCATGAGCGACATCACTCTCATGAGGATTTCTGACACAGAGAAAGACCGCATGTGCGTGAATGCCAGCAAGAACCAGGGCCGTATGCAGCCATGCTCTGCGAGGCAATGATCCCAGAGTTCTTAATGATAGCCTGGCGCAGAAAAGTTTCCTACCACGGAGGATTGTAACAGTTTGAAAACTTTCACACAATTAACTGTTTGTTGATTTCACAAAAAAATAAAAATAAAATTATGTGAACGAATCCTGACAATGGTTCTTCAGTCTTTGTGCATCTAGGCAAAGGGATAAGGTTTGCTTCTCCACAGAAAGAAGCAATTTTCCTCATAAACTGAATGGAGAAGAACTTATCATCACTGTGTAGGTTCCACTGAGAGAGAGGGAAAGAGTGTGTGTGTATGTGGGGGGGGAAGTAGTGGTGGTGGTGGGAAGGAGGATTAAGAGCACAGAAGGCTTGTTATCCAGGTTTTAAAAAAGAGAAAATGTTCTCTTTGCCCCAAGGTCTCCCATCAATTGTCAGATTCCCTGAGCATGCTATCACAGGACATATTCACACTACCAAAAAAATAGTAAAGTCTTCAAGATTTTTTCTCCAGGAGAAGAAACACAGAGGCAATATGCTTTGCCTAAAATTTAACCAAATTCTAATATTTGCAATTATTTAAAGAGAGAAATACTTCCCCATCAATGGTCCATAGGCTCCTCCTAGAATGCCTCAATTATGACACCTCTCTTGTGTCTATCAACAGCTATAATCAAGGCACAGGCAGTAGTGGATAATTTTCTAGTATCCTTAAGCCAAGAATAGAATTTCATCACACTCAGACACCAAAGATTCCTAAGGCAACTGCCCTAATCAGCACATCCAAAATTCTCAAATTCAGGTTTGGAATTTAAATCTGATCTTGAACATGCTCATGGGACACCCTTTCCAAGAAGCATTCCTGAAAAAAAGAACTAGATAAGTTCAGAATAGGTCCATCAATGGCTATTAGCCAGGGTGAACAGGGATGGTGTCCCTAGCCTCTGTTTGCCAGAAGCTGGGAATGGGCAACAGGGGATGGATCACTTGATAATTACCTATTCTGTTCATTCCCTCTGGGGCAGCTAGCATTGGCCACTGTCAGAAGACAGGATACTGGGCTAGATGGACCTTGGTCTGACCCAGTATGGCAGTTCTTTTGTTCTTATGGGTATGTCTACACTACGGGATTAATCTGAATGTACAGAATTCGAATTTTGAAAACAGATTGTATAAAGTCAAATGTATGCGGACACACTAAGCACATTAATTCGGCAGTGTGCGTCCATGTACCGGGGCCAGCGTCGATTTCCGAAGTGTTGCACTGTGGGTAGCTATCCCATAGCTATCCCATAGTTCCCACAGTCTCCTCCGCCCATTGGAATTCTGGGTTGAGATCCCAATGCCTGATGGGACCAAAAACATTGTCGCGGGTGGTTCTGGATACATCCTCCCCCTCTCTCCAGGAAAGCAATGGCAGACAACCATTTCGCACCTTTTTCCTGGGTGAACAGTGCAGACGCCATAAGATGGCAAGTATGGAGCCCGCTCAGCTCAAGACAGCAGTCATGAACATTGTAAACACCTCACGCATTATCGTGCAGTTTATGCTGAACCAGAACCTGCAAAACCAGTAGAGGAGTAGGCTACGGCAGCACGGTGGTGAGAGTGATGATGACATGGACATAGAATTCTATCAAACCGTGGGCCCCGGCGCTTTGCAGATCATGCTGTTAATGGGGCAGGTTATAGCCGTGGAATGCCGATTCTGGGCCCGGGAAACAAGCACAGACTGGTGGGACCGCATAGTGTTGCAGATGTGGGACGATTCCCAGTGGCTGCGAAACTTTTGCATGCGTAAGGGCACTTTCATGGAACTTTGTGACTTGCTTTCCCCTGCCCTGAAGCACCAGAATTCCAAGATGAGAGCAGCCTCACAGTTGAGAAGCGAGTGGTGATAGCCCTGTGGAAGCTTGCAACGCCAGACAGCTACCGGTCAGTCGGGAATCAATTTGGAGTGGGCAAATCTACTGTGGGGGCTGCTGTGATGCAAGTAGCCAAAGCAATCACTGAGCTGCTGCTACTAAAGGTAGTGACTCTGGGAAATGTGAAGGTCATAGCGGATGGCTTTGCTGCAATGGGATTCCCTAACTGTGGTGGGGCGATAGATGGAACCCGTATCCCTATCTTGGCACCGGAGCACCACGATACCCAGTACATAAACCGCAAGGGGTACTTTTCAATGGTGCTGCAAGCACTGGTGGATCACAGGGGATGTTTCACCAACATCAACGTGGGCTGGCCGGGAAGGGTTCATGATGCTCGCGTCTTCAGGAACACTACTCTGTTTAAACGGCTGCAGCAAGAGACTTACTTCCCGGACCAGAAAATAACCGTTGGGGATGTTGAAATGCCTATAGTTATCCTTGGGGACTCAGCCTACCCCTTAATGCCATGGCTCATGAAGCCATACACAGGCAGCCTGGACAGTAGTCAGGAGCTGTTCAGCTACAGGCTGAGCAAGTGCAGAATGGTGGTAGAATGTGCATTTGGACATTTAAAAGGTCGCTGGCGCTCGTTACTGACTCGGTCAGACCTCAGCCAAACCAATATCCCCATTGTTATTCCTGCTTGCTGTGTGCTCCACAATCTCTGTGAGAGTAAGGGGGAGACCTTTATGGCAGGGTGGGAGGCTGAGGCAAATCGCCTGGCTGCTGATTATGTGCAGTCAGACACCAGGGCGATTAGAAGATCACACCAAGAAGCGCTGCGCATCAGAGAAGCTTTGAAAACCGGTTTCATGACTAGCTGGGCTATGGTGTGAAAGTTCTGTTTGTTGAAAACCTGCCCCCTTGATTGACTCATTCCCTGTGAGCAAACCACCCTCCCCTCTTCACAGCTTGCTTTCAAAGGAAATAAAGTCACTATCGTTTAAAAATAATGTATTCTTTATTAATTGATTATAAACAGAGAGAGAGAACTGACAAGGTAGCCCAGGTGGGGTTTGGGAGGAGGATAGGAGGGAAGGAAAAGGCCACTAAAAAAATTTCAATATAATGACAGCCTTTTGGTTGGGCTGTCCACTGGGGTGGACTGGGAGGGTGCACGGAGCCTCCCCCCCCCCCCCGGCGTTCTTACACGTCTGGGTGAGGAGGCTATGGAACATGGTGAGGGGGAGGGAGGTTATACAACAGCTGCAGCGGCACTCTGTGATCCTGCTGTCATTCTTGAAGCTCTACCAGATGCCGGAGCATGTCCGTTTGATCACGCAGCAGCCCCAGCATTGCAGCTTGCCACCTCTCATCTCGAGCATCGCTCATGACCTCATGTTCACTGGCATCTTTCCTGTACTTTGATACCATGTCCTTCCACTCATTCAAATGAGCTCTTTCATTGCGGGTGGATTCCATGATTCCCGAGAACATCTCATCTCATGTCCTCTTTTTCTGCCGCCTTATCTGAGCTAGCCTTCGTGACGGAAGAGGGAGGCTTGAAAAATTTGCAGCTGCTGGAGGGAGGGATAAAAAAAGGAGAGAAGTTTTTAAAAAGATACATTTTACAGAACAATGCTTATACTCTTTCACAGTGAACAACACTATTCACATTACAAAGCACATGTGATTTCAGTGCAAGGTTGCATTTTGCATCTTAATATTGAGTGCCTGTGGCTTTGGTGTTAGAGATCACAGACATGCGGCCATGGTAAGCCATTGTCTTTCAGCTTCTGCGCCCTCCTTTCCCACATACCAAGCAAAGCCCGTTGACTGCTGCGGTTTTCCTGTTAACCTTCAGCAGCAGAAAACAAACTAAACCCCCCCCCCCACATCCAATTCTCTGGGATGATCGCTTTATCCCTCCCCCCACCGTGTGGATGGTATCAGGGAAGATCCTTGCTAGCCAAATGCGAAAAGCTCTGCGCCAATTCCACCCTCCGCCCCCGCGCTTGGCTAACTGCAGGGAAGGATTTCTTTTCAGCCACAGGCAAACAGCCCAATAGGAAGGGCCACCTCTGTCCCCTTAATTAAATTCCCATATTTCAACCAGGTTACCATGAGCGATATCACTCTCCTGAGGATTACACTGCGAGATAAAGAATGGATGTTACTTGAATGCTAGCAAACACCGGGACCATACGCTGCCAGGCTTTGTCATGCAATTACTTGCTACTACCATGGCATGGTCAAGTTTCCTACCATGGAGGACAGAATAATGCTGCACTGCCCAGAAACCTTCTGCAAAGGCTTTTGGAGTACCTCCAGGAGAGCTTCATGGAGATGTCCCTGGAGGATTTCCGCTCCATCCCCAGACACGTTAACAGACTTTTCCAGTAGTTGTACTGGCCGCGAATGCATCCCAAGTCCTCCGGGCAAAGTAATCATTAAAAAATGCTTGCTTTTAAACCATGTTTTATATTTTAAAAGGTAAACTCACCTAAGGTCCCTTCCATGGGGTCATGGTCTTGGATACTGCCTTGGGAGGGTACTTCACTCAGGCTGAGAAAAAGATCCTGGCTGTTGGGGAGAACGGAGTGCTGTGTGCTCTCTGCAAGCTCGTCCTCGTCCTCCTCCTCCTCCTCTTCCCCATCTGCAGAATCCTCAAGTGTGGCTGAGATTACCCCTGCCTCGGAATCCACGGTCAGAGGTGGGGTAGTGGTGGTGGCCCCGCCTAGAATTGCATGCAGCTCAGCATAGAAGCGGCATGTCTGCGGCTCTGACCCGGAGCAACCGTTTGCCTCCTTTGTTTTTTGATAGGCTTGTCTGAGCTCCTTAACTTTCACGCGGCACTGATCTGAGTCCCTATTGTGGCCTCTCTTCATCAAGCCCTTGGAGATTTTTTCAAAAGTTTTGGCATTTCGTCTTTTAGAACGAAGTTCTGCTAGCACTGAATCCTCTCCCCATATAGCGATCAGATCCAGTACCTCCCGTACGGTCCATACTGGTGCTCTTTTTCAATTATCGGACTGCATGGTTACCTGTGCTGATGAGCTCTCTGTGGTCACCTGTGCTCTCCACACTGGGCAAACAGGAAATGCAATTCAAAAGTTCGCGGGGTTTTCCTGTCTACCTCGCCAGTGCATCCGAGTTCAGAGTGCTGGCCAGAGTGGTCACAATGGTGCACTGTGGGATAGCTCCCTGAGGTCAATACCGTCGAATTGCGGCCACACTAACCCTAATTTGAAATGGCAATATTGATTTCGGCCATTACAGAAATCGATTTTAAGAGCCCTTTATTTCAAAATAAATGGCTTCATTGTGTGGACGGGTGCAGGGTTAATTTGATTTAACGCTGCTAAATTTGAATTAAACTCATAATGTAGACCAGGCCTATGTTCTGTTCTGTTCTGTTCTGTCCTTCTTGACCATGAAAGTGATTTTTCTGTGAGTCATCACATCAACAAGACTGAAAGCTTTGACCATGATGTCACTATTCTGTCCTCTTCATGCTGTTGTGTGTACTGTTGTGCAACCTCATGGTCAACTTATGGGTTAGCACAAGCAGGCAGAGCCCCTGGAATGCTGAAATTGACAAGAACTCAGTAACAACAGAATGTGTTGGAAATTAATTTGAAGGAAATTAATAATTCTGTCTTCAGAGCATAATTTGAATATTGTGCAGTAAATAAGGCCTAGGGCCATACACTGAACAACAAGATGGATACAAAATGTTGAAAAGTTGTTGAGTAATTAAGCACCACATATCCTGTGCTTAGAAGGAGTCAAGGGGCCTATAGAAATAATAGTATGTAATTGTGTAATTGAAGACTGTAATATGATATATACACACAAGAAAGCCATATTAAGGTTGCACAAGCAATGTTAATTCTGGCATTTCCTCATTTTTGAGTTCTTGATTTTGCAATGTGAAAACTGTTTTTTTTAATTTAGATTTTTGTGTGTCTTCCATAAGAATGAAGAAGTAGTGTTGCCCTTCTGCTCCAAAGCATCTCTTTCTCAGGAGAGGCGATAGCAGACTATGCATGTCTGAAGGAATCTCAAAATTTGTTATTAAACTTAAAATAATTCAATACTGTTTGTACCTCGGTCACCCTGATACAAGAGATTTTTCAGCTGCTCTATTTTGTGTCAGGAAAACAGCATTAAGAACATTGCACAGCTATCACTATCTGAAGCAAGGGAAAGATTGAAATTAAACTTATTTAAATTAGTAAAAGTGGAGTGTGTGATGGGTTATGTCCCTTCAGAAGCCACCTCAGGTCCTGAGATGCCACAGAGTCTACCTGTTCTGCCAGCATGGGCCCCCTTTAACCTGTCTTGCTGAGCCAAGCTATTAAAGCCTTCTCTAACACACAGAGGCAGGGCCACACCCAGCTGTAGATCAGCTCTGGGAAGATTCAGCTTAAGGAACTTGCTCTAGCACTCTGGTCCTCACTCCTTTTAAGGTTTTATGAAATTTGCCCCCTCCCTCAATGGAAAGTTACAAGAAGTCCCAGATAATGTTTAGTATCAGGTGACAAGACCACCTGATGTAGTATCACAGCATCCATGAGTCAGTGGTCCACAGGAAGGCCAAGCCTTTTCACAGTCCATTGTCCTCACTGATGGGCCATCCACCCTGTCTGGTTTTTCCATTGTTGTACCTGAAGTGTTAGCAGTGGGCATCACCCAAAGTAGCATAGTTGAAATACAGATACATAGTCAATATTCCTAATTTCAGATACAGAAATGATACAGGCATACAAATTGGATAATCACATTCAGTAAATTATAAACTTTCCGATGATACCTTACAAGATCCATCTTGCATAATGTACATCTCAGTTATGTCATATTATATCAGAAGCATATTTTCATAAAGAATATGGAGTGAAACGTCACAGAGTGGTGACAGTGAATTGTAATGTTCAGATGCAGATAAACATGTACTTTTGTTATAATGGTTTACTAATAAAGATAGTTTTGAGCAGCTACAGCCAGGAATAACAAAGTAGCTCTCGAAGTCAATCATAGCCAGAGAAACTAAAATGGTGGTCTTGGAGTAATTCGGACAATAGCAAACGGATGGCTGAGGTAAGGAAAGGTCACTCCAAAACCTGAAGGGAAGGGTCAGTAGAGCATAGCACAAGTCTTCAATCAATTTGATTGACAGATGAGGTTAGTGGCTGTGATTGGTTAAGCTTAATGATGATTAGTTGATGGGTATGCTAATGATAAGGATTGAGGAAATAACCAATCAGAATAGGCCAAAACCTGCATATAAGGCAGAGAGCTGATAGGCTTGAGTTAGTCAAGATAAGAGCAGGTGGAGAAGCGAGAGGAGGAGGAGAAGAGCTGAAATCACTGAAGAAGGGAGGAGCTGTGGTAGCAGTGACAACTAAGAAGTAGCCATGACAGAGCAGAAGTACCATTCATGGAGAAAGAAGACTGCGGAGAAGTAAGCATGATGACCATAGTATAAGGAACCAGTAGGACATATCAGTGTGTATGCCTGAGATAATAAAGTTGGATGTTTGTTACTATGTATACAGTTTTAATGTTTAAGTAAGAACTTGCTGGCAGTATTTTACATTTGACTGATCCCTACATGTAGAGTGTAACCACTTAAAAGCTATTTCCAATGGTAGGGTATTGCAATATTGGGACCTGTGACATGCATACCTGTGCTAATGGGATTTGTGTTTTGTTTCTTGATATATGCTTTTAATATTTATTGTATCAGGGAATATTGGTATACTGAATAAAGATTATTTTGTTTTTTGAATAATTACTGCTTGAGTGACAATCCTTCAAACTGAAGGCTGTATCTGTGGCCTCCCAAAGGTAAACATAGTCTGTTCTGGTATTTTTTCCCAAAAGTCATAGGGAAACGCCTGGTAAAACCCTGGCAATCCCTCCAGTGTGGGCCATCCCATTTCACCTAGCAAAAACAGACAAATTGAGGATTGAGTTACTGATATAGGCAGGCCACTCTGGGTGTGCTTTGAGTCTGATTTTGGGAGTAACAACCCCTTTCCTAGGGTCAAAAGGCAGTGAAGGCTTCCATTTCCAGATGGATTTATTGGGTTCACTCAGAGGCATAGAAAACCAAATGCCCTGTACCACTCATTAATATTAAAGTTCATTTGCTGCAGATTATGGCTGCATCATTGGCCAAAAGATCAAATGTCCCTTACAAGACGATAGGCTGTCCTCTTTGAAATGGGACTAGATGAAAGCAAACTAACACACTGTAGATGTGTGGCAGTAGGGTCCACACCAACAGTTTGTTCCTTTGCTTTGATCAGCTGCTACATATTAATAGTTCATAAGTTTGCTTTGATTGTCCTATTTCAGAGAGGACTACATCATAGAATCATAAATATCAGGGTTGGGAGGGACCTCGGGAGGTCATCTAGTCCAACCCCCTGCTAAAAGCAGGACCGGTCCCCAACTAAATCATTCCAGCCAGGCAGGGCCGGCGCAACCCATTGGGTGACCTAGGCGGTTGCCTAGGGCGCTACAATTTTGGGGGCGGTGACCACATCGGTATTTTGGCAGTGGGACCTTCCGCCACCTCTGTGGGGGCGGCATTTCGGGGCGGGACCTTCCGCCGCCTAGGGCGGCAGAAAAGCTGGCGGCGTTCCTGCAGAAAGGGCTTTTTCAAGCCTGACCTTAAAAACCTCTAGATAAAAGCAAACTAGCCAGCAGGGTCCACAAGGTTGCCGTGACTGTAGTGTGAAATTATCTAGTTTTTACTGTGAATGTGCTGTGAATTTTGAATAATTTTACCCTGACAAAAACATATCTACAGCTGTAACACAATAGGTCAGCATTCCTGGTCAGAAAAAGTTAGGACAAATCATTTTTTTCATTGGGATTAACTGATTCTTCAAAATCAAGATGTTTCAGGGGGACAGTTCAATTTGGACAAAGTTCTGATGAAATCCAGGCATTTTTCAAAACCTACCCGGTTTCTTGCCAGGTTGCCTGACTGTCTCCTTAGCAGCCAATTTGGTCAGTTGCTGGGGAGCCCAGGCTTCCAGCTCCTCGGTAGCTTCGGCTCCCAGAGCCTCCTACTCTGGGAGCCTGTACTCCAGGCAGACTGACTTGGGGTTAGGGACCTAGGCACTTTCAGTGTCTGCTGCAGTCCACCAGGCAGAGTGCTCCAGAGCTGGAGCTTCATTTACTTCTGTGGAGAACTTTGATTTTTTTTATTTCATGCTTAATTGGCCAAAACCAAATTTCACAATATCAGAATTGTCTGTGAAGTGGAATTACTGTTCTCTGCCCAGCTCTAGTCAGCATACCAGCTGGTACTACATGGGGAGCTTAGACTTGTGTGTGACAGCAGCATTCCTTTTTGACCCCTGCAGTGAGTGACTGTGGGAAGGGAGCCTATCTCTTCTACTTCCCAGAATCCACTGCAGTGATTGAAGGAGAGAGACATGGGGGATAAATACATGGTGGGATATGGGAGGAAAAAAGGAAGATAGACCTGGAGAATAAGGAATGTGTCACAGAGCAATGGAAACGATCCAGTGGTTAGGGTGCTAGCCTGGGAATTGGAAGACTTGGGTTCAGCGCCCTACTCTGCCACAGACTTACTGTGTGACCTTGGGCTAGTCTCTCTTTGCTTCAGTTCTCCATCTGTGAAATTGGTAATAATAATGATAATAACACTTCCTTAACTCAGAGGGACTTTATGAGGATAAATATGTTAAAGATTATGAGGCACTCAGATGCTTTGTTACTAGCGGCCCATAAGTCCCATGGATAGCTGGTGACACAGGCTCTTGGGGGGCACATAAGAAATCCCAGAAGCCATGAGATACTAGGGATGGGTAAACACACAGAGGAATGATAGAAAATCAAAACCTCTTTCAGACTGATACACAAGACAGAAAGATGTCCCTTCAATATTCCAGGGTGAGCAAACAGATGTGGTATTCTCTAGAGAGGCATTAAGCAGGTTACTGTCTTGTTTGGGAACAAAGGGACCCCATGCATTAATAAGCCCCAAATTAATGGGTATTTAAAAAGTTGTCCCTGGAAATAATTGTTTTCAGTATACCAGCTTGCCACAAACTGAATCTGAATGCTCTTTCCTTTTTTCACATACAGCATGTTACTTTTTTGATGAAATGGCATTTTGGTTTCAAAGAAATACAAGCACATTTCAAACAAATGGAACACATTTTTATACTCAGGTGAATAAAGCATTTATTCTGAGTAAAACTCAAGGTAATCAGACATTTAACTATAGGTTGTAGAATTCACTCAAAGCAAGAGAATTATTTTCCACATAGGTCTCACATTCTGATTTCAATTGATATAAACAATTTGGCAACTTTTCCTTTCTCCTCATCTACTCAGTTTTCACCATGTTTATGGGATAGAAATACAGAAAAAAATCTGATCAGTTTCATGTGTTTTTTTTCCTGCTGTTGAATTTAAGATTGAATATGCCCATAAATTAAAATAAATTAGACTGGATGTCATTGCTGCTAGTTCTAAATTAACCAACGAGAAAATCTATCACAATAACATCCCTCCTCATATAGCCTAATTTAAATTAATTGCCTGTCTGTATGTCCAAATCAAGAAATAGAGTCAGACTAAACCTACAGATGCATTAGTATGGTACCTAACAATGTTTAACTCTTGAAATTGTTCTTTCAGAACTACAGCTGCTACTGCAAGTGTCATAAGGTCCAATGTCGATTGCATTTTCATAGAAGGAAAACATTTGCCTTCACTCTACTTTATCTTCCTTTACTCAAAGAGTGAATTATAGCCTCAGCCTTCCCTCCCACAATCTCTCCCCACATCCAATAACTTTCTCTCACAATAGGGCCCTACTTTTTCTCAAATATTTTTGATCTCAGCATTGTCAATCATGGGCAGCATGTATCAAAGGTCAGGAAAGGCTGAGCCTCCTCAAACAGCCCTGCGTGCCCCCCCACTCTCCCACCCCCAGACCCCTTCCTGCTTCCCTCCACGCTCTGCTGCAGCTCTTCCCCCAGGGCCTGGGCTGGGGCTGGGACTAGTGGGGGCTGGCCTGCGGCCAGGGACTCCAGGGGGATGGAGCCAGTGCTTGAGCTGCATACCCACCCACGCAGCACGACAGGGATAGGGCTGTGGGCCATGCTGCCCACCCGGCACTCCAGGGCTGGGGTCAGGGCTGGAAAGGAGGGCTGCGCCACCCAGAGCTCTGGGGCTGGTTGGAAGGGCTGGAGAAGGGGGTGGGAGGGGCCTGGCCCCAGGGAGAAGGGGCAGGCTAGCCTCCCCAAGCCCGCGGTTCACCTGCCACACATACTGTCAAACTTTTGTCTGAGATGATGTAGTATTGTTCTGTCTCTCTCTCTCTTACTGTCTCTCTCAAATGCCTTGGAGGTTCTGCTATTTAAGTGAAGTCTAGGGGGTGGGGGAAAGAGTGAAGGAAAGCCCATAGTGCAGGGCATACTCCACTCCATTGGAGTTTGACTGCACCAAATGGTGGCATGTAGAGGGGCCATGTACAATGACCCTGTGCACAGCATAGGCACTGACTCCGTGGGTGCTCCAGCCCCATGGATCAGCTCCACCTCTTCCCCCAGCACCTCCCACCAATCAGCGGCCCAGGTGATCAGCTCCTCTCCCTCCCTCCCAGCACCTCCTGCCTGCCGTGATCAGCTGTTCAGTGGTGTGCAGGAGGTGCTGGGATCGAGGCGACAGAGTGAGGGTGGGGCATTCTTGGGAGAGGGGATGGAATGGGGTGGGAAGAGGTGGGGAGGGTGTGGCGTGGGGGTGAGAAGAGGAAGGGCAGGGAGCAGAGCAGGGGCAGGAAGAGGCAGGGCAGGGGTACAAGCTTGGGGGAAAGGGATGGAGTGGGGGCAGGGTTTGGGGTCGAGCACCCCCGGGGAAATGAGGAAACTGGCACCTATGGTGTACAGTAGAGCTGAGTTTCATAGTGGCCTGTTCCACTGGAACATGAAAACAGCAAGGAGTCTGGTGGCACCTTAAAGACTAAAAGGTTTATTTGGGCATAAGCTTTCGTGGGTAAAAAACCCACTTCTTCAGATGCATGGAGTGAAAATTACAGATACAGGCATAAGTATACTGACATATGAAGAAAAGGGAGTTACCTCACAAGTGGAGAACCAGTGTTGACAGGGCCAATACAATCAGGGTTAACACTGGTTCTCCATGGATTTCATCTAAAAGGTGTGACTTTGAGGTAGTATTTTTAGTTCCTGATTTGATGGGTGATGAATCTGTTAAATTTGACTAAATAACAAATTGCAGCATTCATCAGATCCAGTAGTAATATGAGGCAGAGTCAAGATACTTACTACTTGACATGCCCCTCTCCCCAATAATTACAATGTCCAGATGTTTCAAGCTGCCACACTGTGACTCAATCCTGTAAGTATTTAGTATTTAATACTAAATACTAGTACTTAACCTTTAAAAGGGACTATTGAATTCTGGGAATGAGTAAACAGGCTAAAGTAGTTGGCATTTCTGTCTTGAAATGTAATGTTTTCACAGGCAGTCCAGTACTTTACATCGCCAAAAGTTGTCTGAGTTCAGTAACACCTGTGTCTTTCTAAATCTGCCTGACCCAACTTTACTCCAGGAAGTAGAATTCAGATGTAATAGTAAAATGCTTTAATAGGAAGTATATATGATTTGAGCAGTGATTTGTTTACAGTATAAAATTAAGCACTCTATAATATGCCAGTTATGCCACTAGACCTACATTTCAGTAGTTTTTATATATTGAGGTCTGACTTTCAAAATTAGTTACGTGCAAAAACTCATAACTGCATACCAAGTTTGTGCAAAATGTTCTGTGACCATGACAGCATATCAGGTTAATTATACATACATTTGGCCAGTTAAATGAATAAGTGGCTATTTGTTTACACAACTGTCTGATTTGCTTGAACAGTTATGGTTATTACGACACATATCTGTGCAGCAAAGGGAGCATGTATACTTTTGAGCATCAGATTCATGCTGTATAATTCTGAAATTCATAGAACTACAGTGCAGTCACCTTGTCTGCATTGAGGATTTGAAGAGTTGGAGCTGTCAGTCAAACCTCCCCATAACCAGTGTATCAGAGCTGATATTTAAGTCTTTGTGAAAATACTGAACAGAGATCTCAACAGAGGTTCCAAATCCCAAAATGATTATTGGACTTTCAGAAAAAGTTCTAGCACAGACACTTCTCCCAGACCTCTGATTATTATTATTTTTTTTCCATTTCCAGGAAAAGTAGGATGTATTAGCAAGGAAAATTACTAAAATATTCATGAGGATGATAATGGACACACTGGCAGAATTCATTCAGACTTTTCAAAGGATGTGTGTAACCCCTGCTGGGGAAAACTGACAATATTGAATTTGAGGCAATGAGTACTAGTCAAATCAAGCAGTTGGATGACTTCTTTTACCTGATGCATACTATAAGACTCATATTTTGAGATTCACATTTCCACCTTAACCTAACATGGTCATGCCTGTACATGGGATCAATACAGTACAAGTAATAGTGTCACTAAATAATAGCTAAACTCTTTAAAACTGGAGTCATCTTCTTAAACATTAAAACTATACAATACATTTAGAAGGATAAATTATTGTCTTTTTCCAGCCCACCTCCCCCGCCCCCCCCCAAAAAATCAAGCCAGACTTTGGAATTATAGAGGAACCTCAATTCACAGAAGACCCAGACAGATAAACAATACAGTCCAACATAAAAGATGGTAGCTTTTATCTCCCTTTATGCTGTTTGCTTCTGGGTAGCTTGGTTCAAAAGTTATTTTAAAAAATCAAGTAAAGTGAGACAGTAAGGTAACATTATTCAGTCCATGTTCCACTAACTCTATACTTGATTTTAACAGTAAGTTACTTCTAGTGTTGGAATGCAACTACAATGCTATTTCAGGATTAAATAGTCCAAGAAATCTAGAAATGTAAATTCAATAAGCATAAATTTATCCCTATGCTGAGAGCTAGCACAAGGCCAAGGCACCACTTTAGTCCTTGTCGAGGCTAACTAACCAACACAGCATGAATTCTGAATTTCAGATAAGTTTGCAATTTACAAACAATCTTCAGAACAAGAATTATTTACCAAAGAAACTTGTGAATAATGCCAAAGATAGAATGAACTCAAAAATTGTTATATCTGGTTGTAGACAGAGGTGAAAATTATTTCTTTTGCTCTATTAATAACTGAGGGCTCAATTACACTTCTGTGTTGGGTGGAGTTAAATTGGACCACCTCAATGGAAGGAAAATACCTCCAGAAATCCAGGATATGCAAAGGTAGTGCACCCACTACTACATCTTCTTATGGGATGCAGCATATTGCCCTCTAACTTTTCACTCCACTGCCATGCACCCTTGGGGAGAGTACAGAGAGACTGGAATTCTCTCATTAAATGGGGTGCACAAGAAGAGGGGCAGGTTCTTTGTGTGCTTCTGCTCCACTTCTAAATACTTGTGAAGACCAGAGAGAGTCTGG
This sequence comes from Chrysemys picta bellii, assembly GCF_011386835.1. Taxonomy (NCBI): domain Eukaryota; kingdom Metazoa; phylum Chordata; order Testudines; family Emydidae; genus Chrysemys; species Chrysemys picta. The sequence goes on from NC_088793.1 coordinate 179,613,901, forward strand.
TCCAAGAAGGAAAGCATTTGGCTCTAAAATTTGGAAAGACATCAAGATAATCACTTAAAATATCCCAAAATGGCTTCCAGTATGCCTATACAGTCATTTAGCAAGTGTGAATGGGAAAGGAGTCATGTTGGGGAGTAGGTTGGTTTACTATAAACCAGAGAAAAGGTGCAGAATTTTCAGGTTCCTCTGTGCTACATTATATGTGAATAGAAACACTGTTTGAATGAAACAGTTCTCCCTGTATACCATTTTCTCTACCCCCAAAAAAGAAGCTTGAAACAAAACATACTCAGGTGAAAAGACCCCATAAACTACTTTAATTCAGATTCTTTGGATTGGTTTCCAGAAAATGCAAATCTATTGCTGATTGAGCTGATTAAAGAGATGCTCTTTAATGATACAAGCTAAATAACAAAATCCCTGCTTTAGTGATAGAACAACCTTTGAGTAGCAAAAACTCATAATCTGTGACCCATCAATAATAATTTACACTTGCTTGGTAGCAATTAGGCCCTTAGCTGACTGACAGTTTCTATTAATGCTTTGTCAGACCGTAGACTGCCTTTTTGATTTAAGGCTACAATACTGTTTATTCTTTTCCCACTAGATTTTTTGAAATTCTTTCCCTATAATTTCAACTCTTTGCCACCATTTTTTCCCCATTACTGGACTCTTGCTCACTGTCTTTGCTGAGCTGTTTCTTCATATTTATATACACACACAGATCACACCATCTCCACACAAAAGGTTGGCTACTGGCATGAGAACAACTTTTTCTTTCTCAATCTGAAAACAAGGATAAAGTCCCAGTTATTCTCTTAAAAACCTACCTAGGTTAAAAACTAGGTACTTAAATTCTTTCTTCAATAATTTTGCATGTTAAAGGCCCAATTGTTCCCTCTGTTACACCCATTTATTGCCAATTCAGTTGAAATGAGGGCTGCCTTATTGTATTAGAGCACATCTTTTACTGTGTGGTTAATTTTACTCATTTTTAAGCTTAATATTTCTTGGGCTTGGTCTACACTAGAGGGGGTGGTCGAAGTAAGTTACGCAACTTCAGCTATGGGAATAGCGTAGCTGAAATGGACGTATCTTATTTCGACTTACCTCCCGTCTTCATGGCGCAGGATCGACGGCCGTGGCTCCCCTGTAGATTCCACTACCGCCGCTCACCCTGGTGGAGTTCTGGAGTCGATGGGAGCGCGTTTGGGGATCGATATATCACGTCTAGACGAGACGCGATATATCGATCCCCAATAGATCGATCACTACCCGCCGATTCAGCGGGTAGTCTGGACGTACCCTTGGACTTCAGTTTCTGTTAGGGACAAAAGAAAAATTCCTCCCCAAAGGCTAAATTTTCAGATTTGAAAAATCTGTACCTAAGTAAAATTTGCAACAAATGCTTATGCACCTATTGCATACACACATGTTACATTTGCACACACAAATTGATATCTCCACACATGGATGTACATACAACTCTTTGACTGCATTTGGGATGTGGGATTTTCATGAACAATGGTTTTATACAGGTTTTTTTCTAAAGAGCCTCTTAAAAAAACTGGGTCTGTAAATTTCACCCCAAGAATTGTGAACACATTAAAATATTAAGGGCTAAGTTGAATAAAAAACAGCTTAGATGCAAAAAAAAATGTGGGGGCGGGGGAATAGCTGGGACCCACATCTGTAGACATTATTTCCAGGGAGAATAAAATCATTGACTCATTCTTTGTCAATTATATACTGAGTACTAGTATTGATAGAAAAACATTCCCATCTTGGAGGAGATTCCACTATTTCAACATTTTGATTTTTGTCTCAATATGGGACAAAAGTCAAAATATCAAAACTCTTTGCAGAATGAAAATTTCTGAAAAATTTCAGTATTTTAGATCAAAACAAACTGTTTTGACATTGCCAAATCAAAATGTTTAGTTTGGAGTCATGTTGACATTAATCTCTGTATCAGCCTGTTTTTTTTTTTTTCAGGAAAATCATAGATACCAGATTCCCCATGCCTCCACTATCCTTTATGATCCTTGCTTCTCAATTGGCATCATTGTCTGCTATCCCTCGATACGAGGATGATGTCTGCCGGGGGAAAGTCATTGATGAGACTTAAGATGGTGGAGGAGTCCAATCCATGCTCTACAATTTTTTCCACCTATGTGACAAGTGGTTGCTTTACGAGAGAACAACTGCTGGCCATTTGTCAGCCTCTTGAACAAGGTGATTCTCTTCAAAATGGTCTGAGCTTTGATGTATGATACCATTGCAGTCTATTGCCAGCCAGCACTTCCCAATTCATGGGGTCAGTGCCTCCCTTCTTAAAATATACTTTCAGGGTGTCCTTGTAGCATTTCCTCTGTCCGCCATGCATCCTCTTACTGTGACTAAGTTGAGAAAAGAGGAATTGCTTTAGAAGATGAGTATCCACATATAATGGGCAGCTCAGCAAAATTGATGTTTCATAATTTTTGCCTCAATACTGGTGATGTTAGCTGCAGAGAGAGTGCTGGCATTGGTGCGAAGCTCTTCCCATCTGATATGGAGAATCTTCCTAAGGCAGCACCACTCCAGATGCTTAAGATGGCTTCGGTATGTCACCCATGTCTCACACCCATAAAGAAGACGGGATGACTCCAGTATTTAAGACCAGAATCTTAGTTTCCATCTGAAGATCTCTGTCAATAAAGATACCATGAAACAACTTTCTGAAGGATGCGCTGGTACAACGGATCTCATGTATGACCTCAACATCAAGTTTGGCTGTCTGGGAGAGGTGGATACCAACATAAGGGAAATGCTCAACATTTTCCAAGGTTCACCACCGATGACAATTTGTCGGACAAGGGGAACAACTTGTGCTTAGGCAGGCTGGTGGAGCACCTTAGTCTTCTCAATGTTGAGGGAAAGTCCCACACTATGATAGGAGCTTGAGAAAAGACCTGGAGTGGATTGCAAGTCAGCCACAGTGTGTGCAAGGGTAACACAGTCGTCAGTCGGTAATATTGGTGACATTAGTTTTAGAATGAAGACTCTGTAGGTTGATGAGTTGGCAGTCCATGAGATAGCCAATCCCAGAAGAAAGGCAGTCACGAATAAAAATCAAGATCATGCAAGATAGTGTTGGGGCAATAACACAGTCCTGCTTGACACAAGTACAGATTGGGAATGGGTCCATCTCCAACCCATTATAGAGGACAGTGGCGGTCATCCCATCATGAAGTAACCTGAGAACGCCAATGTATTTCAATAAACAACTGAACCTAGACAGTACCATGCTTCACATTGATGTAATCAAATGTCTTAGGCCAATAAATGCCATAAACAATGGCTGATATTGTTCCCTGCACTTCTCTTAGATCTTTCAAGTGACAAAAATCATGTTGGCGGTGCCCCAAGATGGTCTGAAACCACACTGAAATTCCAGAAGGATGTCTTCAGCAAGAGGGCAGAGATGGTTCAAAAGGATGTGAGCAAGGATCTTCCTGGCAACAGAGAGGAGGGCAATGCCTTGGTAATTCCCGCACATAGACTTGTCCCCTTTCGGAAAAATGGTTACAATATTGGCATTCTTTAGGTCAGGTGGAATTCCCTTGTTAACCTAAATTCTAACAAAAAGTTGATGAAGTTTTTGCATGAGTGCTATTCCACCAGCTTTGAAGACCTCCATGGAGATGCCAGCTGGGCCTGGTGCCTTGGTGTTTCTAGTCTGTGTCGTGGCACATCAAACTTCCTCAGAAGATGGGGAGTCGGCAAGAGGTTCTATTACTGAATGCTGAGGGATGGACTCGATGGAGGCAGCTGAGACTTCAGATTCATGGTTCAATAGAGTCTCAAAATGCTCCTTCCAATGTTGCTTGATGGCTACCTTGTCCTTAAGAGTGGAGCTCTCCTGAGATCGTAGAGGAGTTATGTTGCTTGAACTTGGTCCATAGATGGCTTTAGTTGCTTGAAAAAAGTTTCTCATGTCATGTTGATCAGCAAAGCTCTGGATCTCCAGATGATTAGTGTCTTGTTTTGCTTGTTAGAGGATTGCCAGGTGCAAAATGCACTTCTCTTCTGATAAATAAATGCTAGGATTTCCTCATTCTCATCAAACCAGTCCCTATGGTGGTGAGTGGAATATCCAATCAATTCAGCACACACTTTGTCAATAATGGTTTTGAGCTCCTTCCAATGTATTTGGATGTCACTGATGTTGTCAGGTAGATCAGAGAGCATCTCAAGGAAGAGTCTCACTACTAGCATGATTTTGAAGCATGTTGATGTTAAATTTCTTCCACATTCCTTTCAGTTTACAGCGTTGTGGAGCAAGCCTCATGTCATGATTGATCTGACTAAACAATAGCCTGTCCAGCAGTCATCCGTACCTCTCATGGCTCATGTAATAAGGACATCAGTATGATCATGGGCTCTGATGATGACATAATCAAGAAGATGCCAGTGGTCAGAACATGAATGTTTTCAAGTAGTCTTATACTTGTCCCTCTGTATGAAGATGGTATTTGTGATAAGCAAATCATGCCTCACACATTTGCTGAGGAGAGGAATGCCTTTTGAATTGACTTTCTCCACCCCTTCTTTCCCAATGGTGCCTCTCCAGAATTCGGGTTGTCACCTGAAGAGAAGTATATTCAGGGGGCTGGTTTTGCCATCAAGAACAAGATTGCTAGCCAGCTTTTAGAACTCCCTATGGGTATTAATGAATGTCTTACAACTCTTCATCTTAAGCTTAGTAACAACCAGTATGCCACAGTCCGATGGCATGTGGCATCACATACTGATGTGTATGCACTCCTACACTTGATGATGATGAAGACAACAAGGAGCAGTTTTACTGTGCTCTTGATGGAGTTCTGACTGCCACTGCCAAGGAAGACAAGCTTATCCTCATGGTTGACTTCAATGCAAGAGTTTGGTGACACCCTGAACTCCTCAGTTGTATGACATCTCCCATAATGCATCATAGTCTGTCTTTGTGGCTGATCTGCTGTGGTGATTTATGGGAGATGTAGTCTAGCTGAGGAGCAGTGCCCATGAGGAAAAATGGGGAAATGAGAGACCCAGAACTACAACTCCCATAAGAGTTGGGGGAGGGATACCTCAGGGGTTTGAGCATTGGCTTGCTAAATCCAGGGTTGTGAGCTCAATCCTTGAGGGGGCAATTTAGGGAGCTGGGGCAAAATCAGTACCTGGGCCTGCTAGTGAAGACAGAGGACTGGACTCAATGACCTTTCAAGATCCACAAAGTAGGTATATCTCCACTTATTTTAATACACCATATGGCTGCACAAAGGGAGAAAAGCACACAAGAAGCTTTCTGCATTATACCCCTCACTGAGAGCCAGGCCCAAGTCCTATTTTAAGGGGGGAGGGATAGCTCAGTGGTTTGAGCACTGACCTGCTAAACCCAGGGTTGTGAGTTCAATCCTTGAGGGGGCCATTTAGGGATCTGGGGCAATAATCTGCCTGGGGATTGGTCCTCCTTTGAGCAGAGGGTTGGACTAGATGGTCTCCTGAGGTCCCTTCTAACCCTGATATTCTCTAATTCTAAGAAACCATGGTGACTCAGACACAAAGATTAGAACCAACCTGAAATGAAATGTTCTGTTTAGATTTCCCTAAAATAAAATCACAACAGAATCAGTCTTTTCCCTGCAGAAAATTTATGTAGAACCCCATTTTCTAATAAGAAAACATGTCTTGCTTTTTGCCCAGCCTGAACAAAAGCAGTGTACATTCTCCAATGTCCCTCGGTTCACCATCGTGACACTAGCTCTGCTCAGCTCAGTTACCATTTTTAATTGAACGATCTAGGAATCAGGGATATTGCCCATCATATTTAAAGAGAAGGTGAATATTTTTATCCACATCTCTATAACTAGAAAGCTAAAACATAGAAGATAGGACCTGCCCAATTTGATGATTTATGTAGTAGGACTCGTGCTAGTTTCCTAGGAAACTTCTTAGCTGTTTTATTAGGCTGCATAGAGTGCAAAGGACAGATTAAAAAAAACATCGTGAATTGACAAATAAATTTGCAGCATAAAAGAATCTTACATGAACAGAAGCAAAAAGGTTGTAAATGACTGGGAATTATCAGAACATTTTTTTTCCCATTCCTGACTAATGTTTTTCTTATGTTATCAATAGTCTCAAATGTTTGACATATTCAGCAGACCAGAAATTGAAAATTTCAAATACTTGCTTAACACAGGTTACAAGTGATTATCATACTGTAATATTTAGTCCATTTAAATTTTATCTGCAGTATTTATTAACAACAAGACTTTTATAACTCTTGGAGAAAGTTTTCAGGTTTCCTTCATCTTTAACTATCAGTTTAGAGTCTTCTGTTTGTAATGGATTATTTGTGTTTTTACATTCCTACTTTTAAATAAATTACTCAAATTCTCTAGGGTTATTTGCTTTCTTATACAATAGCATTTGGATATAAGCATAAAAAGTGAAATTCCCTTCTACCAGAGATGCCATTCCTCTCTGATTTTCCATAATCCTCCTGCTTTTTATATGTAATTATGAAATTACTAAAGTATTAAATCTACTAATCTTGCACATGCACCCCCCATCTGTATACATGGAGATATATAAAGTGTGTGTTGGGAGGGGGAGGGAGCAACTGATCCATTTTCACTGAGGGCAGGTCTTCACTACGGGGGGGGGGTCGATTTAAGATATGCAAATTCAGCTACACGAATAGCGTAGCTGAATTCGACTTATCGGAGCCGACTTACCCCGCAGTGAGGACGGCAGCAAAATCGACCTCCGCGGCTCCCCGTCGACGGCGCTTACTCCTACCTCCGCTGGTGGAGTAAGTGTGTCGATTCGGGGATCGATTGTCGCATCCCGATGAGATGCGATAATTCGATCCCCAAGAAATCGATTTTTACCCGCTGATTCAGGCGGGTAGTGTAGACCTAGCCTCAGGTCTGACAAGCTGCAGTGGGCATTCTTCTTCACTGCCCTGTGTCACACGCATAGAGATGGTCTGATAGAAGGCAAGCCCTAGTGATTCTGAATGGTTGGGGGCTGCTGGATTCACTGGGCAAGCCACAGGCTGCATGTTGTGCTCTAACTACCGCATGTGGACCCAAATGGGCTACATTAACTTGCAGTAGGTTCCTAAAGTGTGCCAGCAGACCCACATAGGGCAGTTAGAGTGCAGTGTGCAGCCTGTGCTTGGGAAGTGAATCCAATGCCCCAAATCTCAATGACAATCACAGCAGCTTGCCTCCTGTCAACCCTCACTCTGCGGTGTGCTGGGGGGTGGGGGGAAAGCAACCAAAGGGGCAGAAGGAGGTGGTGGTGGAGGAGGAGGAGGATCACCCCAGGAAGGAGTGATGGGAATGTGACAGAGGAGGGAGAAGAGGAGGAGGATCACCCCAGGAAGGAGGTCCAGGCCCAAGACTGGCCAAAGTAATTAAGGGCCATAGGCATCATAGGAAGGCAGCTTTCCTAAGGCTGATCCTCTCCTTTTCCCTGTTTTGGGGTCCGGGCTAGGGGTGCAATGAGAAGAGGATCTAGTTCCCCTGCCCTGGTCATAGACAGGAATGGTAGGAGGGTGAGATCCTGGTTTCTCTGGGAGCATCCGAGGCCACGGAGGAGATGGGAATAGGGAATTGCAAAAGTCGCAGAGCAAGGTTGGCAGCTCTGCTCTATACAGACAGTCACCACTGTGGATATTTCAGTGGCTTGCGTGCCAGTAGAGAGTGGACTGAGCCAGGAGGAGGAAATATTGGCAGAGGATGTGGAGGGAGAGGGGGACCCAGAAGCAGAGGATGACTCGGAGGTCAGAGATGCATGCAGTACGGAGCTCTTTTCTGGCTAGGAGGCTAGCCAGTCACAGCTGTCAGATGTTGGAGAAGGGCAAACAGGAGAGGAGGCCTCAGGTAAGTGGATTTGATTTTTGAAATTGCTGTAGAGAGTTGTTTGGGGGCAGAAGAGTTGCAGAAAGCAGGCTTGTCTCCCACCGATTGCCTAGTCTGAGCGGAGGAACAGGCTGTAGATCGACCCCCTCACTTCACAGGAATCTCCTTTAGAGATCTCCAGGAAAATCTCACGGAGATACTGGGCAATCCACTGCTGCAGGTTCTTCGGCAGAGCTGCTTTGTTTCTCATCCCATTAACGGTAATGTTCCCGCAACACTGTGTTGTCATGGGGGGAAGGAGGGAGGGACCATTGCTGCACACAGATGAGCCGTATAGGGGCTGGAGAGTAAGTCACAGTCTTGGAGAAGACCCTCCCTTGATTCCCTGCTCACCCTCAGCAGTGAGATATCTTCCATAATGATCTCATCCTGTGGAAAGTGTGGGGACAGGAATGATTATCAGGCCCTGTGATGGGGTTCAACTCACCACCACTGGCGCCCCCTGACGGTCACTCCAGGAATTAGCTCTTGACTGCTCTGGGGCGTCCTTTCCATGTGGTAGCTCGCCCATTGACTTCATTCTGCTGCCCTGGGACCCATGTTGCTCCCTGTTTGGCGGTGTCCTCTTCAGGACAGTCTTCATCTGCTTCAGGACACTGCCCTCCGGCAGTGCCCACTACTCTGGTCTCACCCCCTTCTAGGAGGGGTTGTTAACAGCAGTCCTTCTGTTTGCCCCTGCCTCAGTGGCTAACCACAACCTTAGAATCTAGCCCCTTATCTCAGGAGCAGGTCACAGTCTGTCTCGGCCCCTCTCCTCGGTGGCCAGGGGCAATGTAAGCGGGAAAGGAGGGGACCCAGGCCACCCGCTACTCGGGGTCCCGACCCGGGGATCCTCTAGCAGCAGCCTCCCTCTGTCCTCCTTCTCTCCCCTTTCGTCTGCCAAGTTTCCCTGGCCACTTCCACTTTGGCCCTATGCACCTTCTTGACCCCTTCTAGCAAGAGCCGCAGCCTGGCAGGTATCTGGGCCAGAGCGCCGCTCTGCTCCTCAAAGCCTGCCCAGCACTGCTTTGTCCAAGGTGCTGCTCCTTAGCTCAGAAGCCAGTCCTTCTCCCTCACTAGTCAGGGAGTGACTGACTTCTCCTCTGCTAGACAGCCTTTATATAGGACCTGATTGGCTGCCTTTTCCCCTGTCCTGATTGGCTCTCCCCAGCTGATTGGCTGCTGGCCCCTTTTCCTCAGGGGGTGGGGCACCGCCCCACCACAGGCCCCCCCTACTGTGCTGGATCTCCCCAAGAGCCATGTGCCCAGTGTACAGCAGGGTCCTGGAAGAGTGATTTACCCCACCCCTGTGGCTATTCATCATGTTGGGGGTCTTGTGGCTCATGCGTGCTTGCCTGGGGTCAGCCAGTTAGTGACAGGTGTGAGAGTACTGGCTGTGTTTTAAATCACTGAATCACAGTGTTCTCTGTGTTGCAAACAATACTGCTTCTGTAAAATGTTGTGTTTAAATTTCATAGAGATGACCTTGGGAGCCCAGACTCCCTCTTTGTTATCGGTGGCTGGATGGCTGCGCAGAATTAGAAAGCGGCCAAGAAGAACAAAGGAGGACTTTCTGCGTGATACACTCCGCTGCTGAGAAACAGGAATTGAAGGAGTTTTGGGACAGCGAGAAGAGGGATCAAGAGGAGAATGTGGCATGCCAGAATGAAGCCACGGAGCAGCTCTTAAAGCTTATGGAGCACCAAGTGGACATGCTCCAGGAGATACTGCAAACAGAGCAGCTCTGCGCCCGCCCTCCGCTGCTGTCACAAAACTCTTTCCCATGCTCACCCCCCAGACACCGCCAACACACTCTTATCAACCTCCTTGCTCCAGTCTTTACCCGCGGGATTCCACTCCTCCCCCGTCCCAGTCCAGCAGTGCAGACTCCCACTACCCACTGCACTCAACACCCATCCATCTGCAGTTTGGCCCTGCTGAAGTACAGCACCCACTGCATTGTACTCCAAAGGAGAAGGTTTGATATGATCCCTGTCCCAGGACCCCACCACCTCCTGGGACCTTCCCTTCCCCCATCCCCCTCACTGCTGATGGTTTTTGTTTTGTTTTGTTTTGTTTCTTTGTTTGACTCTTTCCTCCAGTTGCTGTTGTTTAATAAAAAAATTGTGTTGGTTTGAAAGCAATCTTTATTCTATTAATTGAAAGCAAAAAGAGCCATGCAAAGCAAAATACAATTATGTTAAACCCACATATTGCATTTTATGCACCAATCACCTCCTAGCATTACAAGCACTGCATTAAGAACATAAGAACATAAAAACGGCCATACCGGGTCAGACCAAAGGTCCATCTAGCCCAGTATCCTGTCTACTGACGGTGGCCAATGCCAGGTGCCCCAGAGGGAGTGGACCTAACAGGCAATGATCAAGTGATCTCTCTCCTCCCATCCATTTCCAGCCTCTGACAAACAGAGGCTCGGGACACCATTCCTTACCCATCCTGGCTAATAGCCATTAATGGACTTAACCACCATGAATTTATCCAGTTCTCTTTTAAACGCTGTTATAGTCCTAGCCTTCACAACCTCATCAGGTAAGGAGTTCCACAAGTTGACTGTGCACTGCGTGAAAAAGAACTTCCTTGTATTTGTTTTAAACTTGCTGCCTATTAATTTCATTTGGTGACCCCTAGTTCTTGTATTATGGGAATAAGTAAATAACTTTTCCTTATCCACTTTCTCCACATCACTCATGATTTTATATACCTCTATCATATCCCGCCTTAGTCTCCTCTTTTCCAAGCTGAAGAGTCCTAGCCTCTTTAATCTCTCCTCATATGGGACCTGTTCCAAACCCCTAATCATTTTAGTTGTCCTTTTCTGAACCTTTTCTAGTACCAGTATATCTTTTTTGAGATGAGAGAGACCACATCTGTATGCAGTATTCGAGATGTGGGCGTACCATCGATTTATATAAGGGCAATAATATATTCTCAGTCTTATTCTCTATCCCCTATTTAATGATCCCTAACATCCTGTTTACTTTTTTGACCGCCTCTGCACACTGCGCGCACATCTTCAGAGAACTATCCACGATGACTCCAAGATCTTTTTCCTGACTTGTTGTAGCTAAATTAGCCCCCATCATATTGTATGTATAGTTGGGGTTATTTTTTCCAATGTGCATTACTTTACATTTATCCACATTAAATTTCATTTGCCATTTTGTTGCCCAATCACTTAGTTTTGTGAAATCTTTTTGAAGTTCATCACTATCTGCTTTGGTCTTAACTATCTTGAGCAGTTTAGTATCATCTGCAAACTTTTCCACCTCACTGTATACCTCTTTCTCCAGATCATTTATAAATAAGTTGAATAGGATTGGTCCAAGGACTGACCATTGGGGAACACCACTAGTTACCCCTCTCCATTCTGAGAATTTACCATTATTCCTACCCTTTGTTCCCGGTCTTTTAACCAGTTGTCAATCCATGAAAGGACCTTCCCTTTTATCCCATGACAGCTTAATTTATCTAAGAGTCTTTGGTGAGGGACCTTGTCAAAGGCTTTCTGGAAATCTAAGTACACTATAAAAAGAAGAACAGGAGTACTTGTGGCACCTTAGAGACTAACAAATTTATTAGAGCATAAGCTTTCGTGGACTACAGCCCACTTCTTCGGATGCATATAGAATGGAACATATATTGAGGAGATATATATACACACATACAGAGAGCATAAACAGCTGGGAGTTGTCTTACCAACTCTGAGAGGCCAATTAATTAAGAGAAAAAAAACTTTTGAAGTGATAATCAAGCTAGCCCAGTACAGACAGTTAAGAAGTGTGAGAATACTTACAAGGAGAGATAGATTCAATGTTTGTAATGGCTCAGCCATTCCCAGTCCTTATTCAAACCGGAGTTGATTGTGTCTAGTTTGCATATCAATTCTAGCTCAGCAGTCTCTCAGTACACTATGTCCACTGGATCCCCCTTGTCCACATGTTTGTTGACCCCATCAAAGAATTCTAATAGATTAGTAAGACACAATTTCCCTTTACAGAAACCATGTTGACTATGCACAATAGTTTATGTTTTTCTATGTGTCTGAGAATTTTATTCTTAACTATTGTTTCTACTAATTTGCCTGGTATCGACGTTAGACTTATCGGTTTGTAATTGCCGGGATCACCTCTAGAGCCCTTTTTAAATATTGGCGTTACATTAGCTAACTTCCAGTCATTGGATACAGAAGCCAAATTAAAGGACAGGTTACAAACCTTAGTTAATAGTTCTGCAACTTCACATTTGAGTTCTTTCAGAACTCTTGGGTGAATGCCATCTGGTCCTGGTGACTTGTTAATGTTAAGTTTATCAATTAATTCCAAAACCTCCTCTAGTGACACTTCAATCTGTGACAGTTCCTCAGATTTGTCACCTACAAAAGCCGGCTCAGGTTTGGGAATCTCCCTAACATCCTCAGCCGTGAAGACTGAAGCAAAGAATCCATTTAGTTTCTCCGCAATGACTTTATCGTCTTTAAGCGCTCCTTTTGTATCTTGATCCTCAAGGGGTCCCACTGGTTGTTTAGCAGGCTTCCTGCTTCTGATGTATTTAAAAAACATTTTGTTATTACCTTTGGAGTTTTGGGCTAGCCATTCTTCAAACTCCTCTTTGGCTTTTCTTATTACATTCTTGCACTTAATTTGGCAGCGTTTATGCTCCTTTCTATTTGCCTCACTAGGATTTGACTTCCACTTTTTTAAAGGAAGTCTTTTTATCTCTCACTGCTTCTTTTACATGGTTGTTAAGCCACAGTGGCCCTTTTTTAGTTCTTTTACTGTGTTTCTTAATTTGGGGTATACATTAAAGTTGGGCCTCTATTATGGTGTCTTTAAAAAGCACCCATGCAGCTTGCAGGGATTTCACTTTAGTCACTGTACTTTTTAACTTCTCTTTAAATAACCCCCTCATTTTTGCATAGTTCCCCCTTTTGAAATTAAATGCCACAGTGTTGGGCTGTTGAGATGTTCTTTCCACCACAGGGATGTTGAATGCTATTGTATTATGGTCACTATTTCCAAGCGGTCCTGTTATAGTTACCTCTTGGACCAGCTCCTGATCTCCACTCAGGACTAAATCTAGAGTTTCCCCTCCCCTTGTGGGTTCCTGTACCAGCTGCTCCATGAAGCAGTCATTTAAAGTATCGAGAAATTTTATCTCTGCATTTCGTCCTGAAGTGAAATGTTCCCAGTCAATATGGGGATAATTGGAATCCCCCACTATTATTGAGCTCTTTATTTTGATAGCCTCTCTAATTTCCCTTAGCATTTCATCATCACTATCACTGTCCTGGTCAGGTGGTCTATCATAGATCCCTAATGTTATATTCTTATTAGAGCATGAAATTTCTAACCATAGAGATTCTATGGAACATGTGGATTCACTTAAGATTTTTTACTTCATTTGATTCTACATTTTCTTTCACATATAGTGCCACTCCCCCCCGCATGACCTATTCCCTATTCTGTCCTTCCGATATATTTTGTACCCCGGAATGAGTGTGTCCCATTGATTGCTCTCAGTCCACCAGGTTTCTGTGATGCCCATTATATCAATATCCTCCTTTATCACGAGGCACTCTAGTTCACCCATCTTATTATTTAGACTTCTAGCATTTGTGTACAAGCACTTTAAAAACTTGTCACTGTTTATTTGTCTGCCCTTTTCTGATGTGTTAGATTCTTTTTTATGTGATTGTTAATCATCTGATCTGGCCCTTACATTATCCTCCTCCATCCTCTGCTCCTGACTATAACCTGGAGATTCTCTATCATTAGACTCTCCCCTAAGAGAAGTTTCTGTCCGATCCACATGCTCCTCTGCAGCAGTCAGCTTTCCCCCATCTCCTAGTTTAAAAACTGCTCTACAACCTTTTTAATGTTTAGTGCCAGCAGTCTGGTTCCACTTGGGTTTATGTGGAGTCCATCTCTCCTGTATAGGCTCCCTCCATCCCCAAAGTTTCCCCAGTTCCTAATGAATGTAAACCCCTTCTCTCTACACCATCGTCTCATCCACACATTGAGACTCTGAAGCTCTGCCTGCCTACCTGGCCCTGTGCGTGGAACTGGGAGCATTTCTGAGAATGCCACCATAGAGGTCCTGGATTTCAGTCTCTTCCCTAGTAGCCTAAATTTGGCCTCCAGGACATCTCTCCTACCCTTCCCTATGTCACTGGTACCTACATGTACCACGACCACTGGCTCCTCCCCAGCACTACACATAAATCTGTCTAAATGCCTCAAGAGATCCGCAACCTTCACACAAGGCAGGCAAGTCACCATTCGGTTCTCCTGGTCATCACAAACCCAGCTATCTACGTTTCTAATGATCGAATCTCCCATTACTAACACCTGCCTTTTCCTAGCAACTGGAGTTCCCTCCCCCGGAGAGGTAACCTCAGTGCGAGAGGTAACCCCAGCACCATCTGGAAGGAGGGTCCCAACTATGGGAAGGTTTCCCTCTGCTCCCCTTGATTGCTCTGCTTCCCTGGGCCTTTCATCCTCCTCAACAGTGCAGGGGCGGTCTGACCAGAGGTGGGACAATTCTACAGTGTCCTGGAAAGCCTCATCAACATACCTCTCTGCCTCCCTTAGCTCCTTCAGTTCCGCTACCCTGGCCTCCAAAGTCTGTACATGGTCTCTGAGGGCCAGGAGCTCCTTTCACTGAATGCACACATATGCCACCTGCCCACAGGGCAGGTAATCATACATACTGCACCCAGTGCAATAAACTGGATAACCCCCACTCTGCAGCTGGGCTTCTGCCTGAATTGTCTCCTAGTTAATGAAAAGGTTGTTTAAGCAAGAGGTTTTGAATGTAGTTTGGTTTATAGTTTTTAAGGGGAATAAAGGGACCCCCACTCCCCTTCCAAACTCCCTTGTGAAACTCCGTTAGCAGCCCCTGGTCGCAAAAGCTCCCTGATCGCTTGTGCACTGCTTTATAAAGTCCTGGCCTGTGTGAATGCTCTGCCCACTGATTAAGGCTCAGCCAATTACCAGAGGCTTCTAGCTTTCAGACCTTCCTTTGAAGCTCACAGCTTCCAACTGCCAGCCACAGCACACGGTCCTTCAACCAACCAACCAACCAACCAAACAAACAGACTGACAAACACAAGCTCAGCACACAGCAAGTAACCCCAAACACAAACAAACACACACTACATACAGTCACTTACCCCAAGGGTGCTGTATTGCTCCTCCTTCACCTGGAGAACTCCCTTGCGAAACTCCTTGTTAGCAGCCCCTGGTTGCAAGCATTCCCGAGCATAGCAACAAATATTAGTGGTTTTCCGCTTCAAATTGGTGCCTCAAGGCATCCCTGATCCTTATGGCCTTGTGTTGCGCCCCTCTAATAGCCCTGGTCTCTGGCTGTTCAAACTCAGCCTCCAGGTGCTTAGCCTCTGCGGTCCAGCCCTGAGTGAAGCTTTCACCCTTCCCTTCACAAATATTATGGAGCGTACTGCATGCAGTTATAAGCATAGGAATATTGTCATTGTCCAGGTCCAGCTTCCCACAGAGGCAGTGCCAGAGAGCTTTTAAATGGTCAAAAGCACACTCAACAATCATTTTGCACTTGCTTAGCCTGTTGTTGAACCACTACTTGCTGCTGTCAAGTTGCTCGGTGTATGGCTTCATAAGCCACAGCATTAAGGGGTAAGTAGGGTCTCCCTAAATCACAATGGGCATTTCGACTTCCCCTACTTCTTCTGGTTCGGGAAGAAAGTCCCTGCTTGCAGCTTCCTGAACTGGCCAGTGGTACGAAAGATGCGTGTGTCATGCACCTTTCTGGACCAGCCTGCATTAATGTGTGTGAAACACCCACAATGATCCATAAGCACCTGGAGAACCATTGAGCAATACCCCTTGTGATTAATGTACTCGGTGGCTAGGTGGTCTGGTGCCAGACTTGGAATGTGCGTGCCATCTATCGCTCCTCTGCAGTTAGGGAAACCCATTTGTGCAAAGCCATCCACAATGTCACACAGATTGTCCAGAATCACAGGATGTGATTAATGGCCCTGCAGACTTCCCTCAACATGAGTCCAATGGTCGACTTTCCCACTCTGAACTGGTTAGCGACCGATCGGTAGCAATCTGGAGTAGCCCATTTCCACAGTGCAATTGCCATGTGCTTCTCCATTGGCAGGGCAGCTCTCATTCTCACGTATTTGCGCCACAGGGCTGGGGCAAGCTCATCACACAGTACCATTAATGTGGCGTTCCTCATCTGAAAGTTCTGCAGCCACTGCTAATCATCCCAGAAGTGCATCACGATGTGATCCCACCACTCAGTGCTTGTTTCCTGAGCCCAAAAGTGGCGTTCCACTGTCATCTGCACCTCCATGAATGCCACAAACAATATCATATCATAGCTACTATGCGTGGTGAGATCAATGTCACACTCCTCTTGCCTTTGTAGTTTAAGGAATAACTCCACTGCCACTTGTGACGTGTTGATCAGAACAAGCAGCATACTGGTCAACAGTTCAGGATCCATTCCTGCAGCCCGAAGAGGCAGGGGACGCAGTACACAAACTATTGAAAGTTGGGGCCAAATGCAGAGGGAAGCACAGGGATTGCTGGGTTGGGACAGGACCCAGGATGCCCGGTGACCCCTTTTGCCTTCCTACAACTCTTAGCGGCAGAAGAGGTGCTCTGTGGGATAATTGTCCATAGTGCACCGCTCCGAATACTGCTGCAGTGCCCCAACTGTGAACATGCTATTGCGCAGGTAGCTGGCAGTGTGAACACACAACAGCAGTTTTCCTTCAATGCTCTCTGAGCGGCGCTGTAATTCCCAGTGCTGTAACTCTGCCAGTGTAGATGTACCCTAAGTTTGCTTCTCTTTTTCCCCTGAACTCAACAAGGAGAGATGTAGTGGTGAATATAACAGCACATTAACAACTTGAGAAAAAGATGAGCCCTTCACCTCATCTAACACTTCATTTGAAGGCTGTGATAAAATTCAAATGCATTTCAGGTTTTTTTTCTTTCTGTTCCTTTTGTTTGTGGTAGATGATTTAGTAACAGCTTCACTAACTATTTTTATTTTTTATGGGTGCCAGTTTAACTTATTTTTCTGTTTGTTTTTTCACCACATTCTGCATGCTCCCTATCAGTGGAAACAATTCTTTGCAAACAAAACACAGTTACTGTACAAAGCAAATGGTAAGCTGCACATTTGTTATACTGGGTGATCCCCAAACACCCCCACCAATACATCATATTTTGTATTAGGTTTCAGAAAGGTCATCAGTCTGCAAGAGAAAGCCCTGCAGATTTCCATTTCTTGGCTTGGCATTAGCAGCCAGCCTGTCAGAACTGGCCTTTAGAGACAGATTTGACCTACTGTAAAACAGACAGCTCAACTGGTCCCTCTACGGAGGAAGCCACTTGATAGGCAGATCTGCAAGCGTCTAAAAATATTTTTCCAAAGGTCTTTTATGCAGTATTCTGTTCATTTAGCCTTAGAGCTCATTTTAGATTATTTAAAACCCCTTGGGCCTCATTCTGCTTTTACTTATACTGGCATTGTTCCTGTTCACCGGTATCAGAAAAATCAGAAACAGACCCCTTATTTTTGTGTGTGTGTGTGTGTGTGTACAATATTCTGATACCCATGTTCACACTGAGTAGCATCTTCCTCCATGGACAGTCTTGCTGACTTCAAAGGGACTACTCATGTAGTGAGGTGCTTTGCAGTGTGAGTAATGGTATCAGAATCTGGTCCTCAGTCATTTATGGTAATAACTAGGAGTTAGATTGTGACTTGGATTACATGCCCATGCAGTGGAATGAGGGGGAATTACCTCTCTTGGTAGTTTACCTTGGGCCTTGGTGTGCAGAAGTAAGCAGGAACTGAGTGTTCACTTACTGTCACTTTGGGAGCAGGTGGGTGAAGAGGGCTAGGGAATGGGCCAAGCTAAAGCTGTGCTCCGCAATGAAACATTCTGCATGGGGTGGGAGAGGTGCTGCTGGGATAGGCATTGAGGGGAGACTAGCCTGCCAAACTCTTAAAGTGAACCCATTTTAATCAGCCACCCAAGAGACCAACAAATATAGACTGATTAGCAGAGCTGGCTTTAAGAAAGAGTGATCTTTAGTGGTGGCTTCATTATACTTTGTTCTTGAAAATTAAATACATCTTGCTTGGCATTAACCTCAATAACCTTTTGCTTTGTTTTTGCTAGATTCGAAGACAAAAATAGATGAGCTGATTTAAATAATTTTCTTTTAACTGGCAAGAAATTAAAAAAAAACAGATGGGCTTTGTAAGGGAATTGATAGGCTGGCACATATCTTGGTACCACCTGAATACCAGTCTAGTTATTTTTAGGGTATCAGCTACAAAATCATTTTGCTTCCCAATCCAAAACACACACAATTTTTTTAGAAAGTGATTTTTATTTTTCAAGGTAATAAACAATCTGGAATTTTAGAAGGGAGTGTAAGGACAAAAACTAACTACATGCTGATAACAGACCAATAACTGCCTCTCTCTGTCTCCCTCTCTGCTCCTCACTCCCCGAGAATCCTGGGTGATACAATACGTCATTATTTTGGTAACATGAAGAGAAAAGATGTCCCATTTCTGACCTTAGGTGTATAATTCATGTTCATTAGAAGGGAAAACAACTTCATAAAGGCCTCCTCCTTCCTGAGCCCCCAAAATGAGCAGCCCCAATAACCGTCATTCTTCAGTTTAATGAAAACCAAAATTGTGAATGTAGCACAGGTAAATGAGCCTCCCTTTACAGTGTATAACTCAGACTAGCATCTGCTTGATAACCATTAATACCACCGGTGTAATTTGTTGTGTATTTGTACCCCTGGATTTTACTCTTGAGGTGATTCTTATATACAGATATTGCTAAATTCTGAATCCCATGCAAACCCATTCACATCAGGATGGCCAATAGACACATTGTGATGTTTCAGATGAAAGGTGCTGCATTTATATATAATGAATATGATATGATATGATAACCTTAGGAAGGAGATATTATGATTAATTATTAGTATTATTGATACTACAAAAATATAGAAAGAGATGCCAGACTTAGCTGGCACTAGGAATGTATTTAATTAGCTAATCACCAGCTTTGATAGGACAGTGCAAGCTTCAACAAATACTTGCTATTAAGAAGAGGTTTTTCAGGGATACAAAAATTTCATGGATTTCAGCTTAGTATCACTTACTCCAGAGTTCACCATAGCTCCTGCAGAGTTAAGCTAAAATGTATTAAGTTGATCTTCTTTTTCCATTATTTGCTTTTTTCCTTTTCTAGCCAGAAGTATCACATGAATGAAGAAGTGTAATTTTGGATGAGCTTTCATTATACCAGAACCCCTGATTAGAAAGTAAAAACAGCTGGGCTACATATTTTATGTGCTTCTATGTTGATTATTTAGATTAAGGGCCTGATTCCGCACTGTTACTCCAGTTTTATGCCAGATGAACTTCACTGAGCATGTCCTCACATCTGCTTGGCCTCCACACTTGAAATGTTGGAACTCAAAAAGAGATGTGGCTAGACTAGGGGGCATTATATGCTCAAACCAAGAAATTTATGCTAACATGCTATCATTAAAAAAGGAGGATCTTGGAATAACATTTTGAGCATAAAATATTCCAGCCATAAGTGAAGAAAGATCTTGTGGTTGGAGTAGGACTTGGGAAAGCTAGGTTTAATTCCTGGCTGAGTCACAGATGGTTGTGTGACCTTGCACCATTCTCCATCTGCAAAATAAGAATGATATTCATGAGCGGCATGTGGACCACCAGCTGGGGGAGCCCCCCCACTGCGGCCACTGTCCCCCACCCCAGGCTAGTGCTCCCAACCCCAGAGTAGCCCCAGCCCCATCCAGCCCCAGAGTCCTGGGTGGGCAGGTGGCATGGCCCCAGTCCCCCCATCCCCGGAGCACCAGGCGGGTGGGCGGCACACACTCCCCAGTGCTAGCCCCAGCTCAAGCTGGGGCTACTGCACAGGGGAACTGGGAAGAGTGGGCCAGAGCAGGAAGCAGAAGGGAGTCTGGGGGTGGAGCATGGGCGGGCCACACCTGGCTGTTTGGGAAGGCACAGCCTTCCCCAGCCTATGACACTCACCGCCCATGACAATATTCCTTCCTTTCTCCCACTCTTTATCTTTCTTATCTATTTACAGTCTTTGGAGCAGGTATTATACCTTACACTGTGTACACACCATGCATCACTGATATAAGTGCTTTGGTAATAACAATATTAGGACAGAATAATGCTTATTTATAATGGAGTAACAGGGAGCTAGCCAGGAACTGCTAGATTCCCATACATTCATTTGGGTACATATGGTTACATTGATATGTGCTATTATTAGTGGCTAGTGTGCCTTGCTGAACCGGAGGAGATGCAGTTCACTCCCCCATACAGAATATTTTCAAAGAGTATTTTATTGACACTTTTGTCAGTGGAGAATAATTGTGCAAAAGTAGCAGAGATATCATCATATAGCAGAGCCAAGATATCAAATTCACCCAGTGCTACATTTGCTTTTTAATTTGCTCCTGTCAATTATACTGCTTCCATTCACAACTGGAAAATTCAGAAGTTGGTTCTCATTATAAATATGAATTTCATATCTTTTAGTACCATTCAGTAAATAGGCCCAATGGTTAGTTTCCAGAGAATCTGGAAATCTATTCAAATGAAAGCAAAGTCACATATTAAAATATTAGGTGAGACTACACACCAGAAATGGATTATATCTTATGCTTCTCGGCTTTCTATTAAGCATATCCTTTTCAATACAGAAAACATTGTCAGATATGATTAGGTTTTTTGTTTTGTTCCCCCACATATGCATTTCAGCTTGGAAGCTCTGCTACAGAAAACACTTGCAATATAGATGCTGTTCACAAGGGATGTTTCCTTCTTATTTGAAGGGAGCTGCAGGTAGTTTGTGCTGTGTGTTAACTGTTTAATTTTAACAGTGATAATTCAAAATTATGTAAACTTACAGCCAACTGCCGACAGCTCCTGAGAGAGAACACCTGTCTTTCATGAGAGTACAGATGGAGACGGTCAATGTTAAAAGTCAAGTGTCACAGCTGTGTGTCAGTTCATAGGGTTCACAGCTGGGAGCTTATCGCTGAGAGAACAACCCCAAAACTCAAAAACACCCATGCCCATTATTAATAGTATCATTATTCTAATGTATTGTCTGTCATGCCTCTAGAGCCATTTCTGTGTAGGGCACATTATCTGAAGCATTTGTAAGTCATAGGGATAACATCCTGCAAATATATATGCGCACGAGTAACATTACATGAATTGTTTCACTGAACTCATTTTGAGATGAAAAGAACAGGAGAATAAGATAACCTTAGGAAGGGGATAGGAGAAGTAAATGATAAGGGAGAAGGGAAGGATGAGGTGTCTGTGTGCGGTCCTGAGATGGGGTGTCTGCCCCACACTGACCATTAAGGGATTAATAGAGCCCTAGGGAGGTTATGCAGGAGGCAGCCAATTAGAGAGGGCCCAAGAAAGGATTGGGATAAGCAGCCAATCAGGGATGGGCAGGCCCATATAAGGAGGACTACAGGGCAGAGCAGCTTCAGTTGCTTGTTGGAGCTTGAGGAGGGAGACCTAGCTGCCTTGCAGGAGGAAGGACACTACCATCTTGGACAGAGAAGTGCTGGCCAGGATCAGGGGACTGAAAGTAAGCTCCTGGCTGACTGCTCAGACTGGCATGCTGAGGTCCTGAGATAAGAGTGGAAAAGATGCTGGGGCTGTGGGGAAGTGGCCCAGGGAAATAGACTGAGAGGTTGGAGGGGGTATAGCACATAACTGCAATCTACAGGATTCCTGGGCTGGGAGCCAGCATAGTGGGTGGTCCTGGAATCCCCCCTCCCCATCCCCTTCTTGCCACTGAGGAAGTGGCTGGGTCTGGAAGATGGGAGCACAGAGTGTGGCACAGCCGGAAGGCTGTCCTGAAAAGGACAACACGGTCCTTGGAGCAACACGGATCCAGGAGCAGAAGTGATGGCAGATGGGACATCACGAGAGTCTGCATCCTGACTTGTGGCACTGATCTGTAAGAGGACCAGCAGGAGGTGCTAGCATGGTGAGTTGCACCCCATATCACAGGCCCTATTGAAATTTCAAGAAAAACAGGAATAGTTTCTATCATCTGGGTCTTAGAGGGTGAAGAAAGAAGGGATTTTTGTTGATTTAATTCCTCTATTTTAATTTAGTGTATTTTTTTAAAAATGCATACAAGGTAAAAGTGTATAAGCCTCGTTGCAGCCATGTGTTAAATAGATGTGGGGTTAGTTCACAAGGAGCAAAGATGAAAGAGGCAACCTATGTGAAAGGAGGAGGGAATTTTTTGTCAAGTGGTATACCCAAATTGCAATAAGCCATACCAGGCTGTGTATTAATAGGCCATCTAAAGCTCACTTATGTTAATGGGACTCTTTAGGAACAGAGATAAGAGTAACTAAGATATAATGTGCACTAAGTTAGTGTTCTCAGTAATAATCTAATAAATTTACAGGAAATGTATTATTGATTTGACCCTTTACGGCTGAGTCTGTTTCTTTCAGAGCTGTATATCTTTGGAACAAAAAATAAAACATTCTATTAAGCTGCTTGAGTTGTCCATGCTTTAAGAGAATCAAATCTGTATAACTGTTAAGAAAACAATACATTAACAGGTGGGATTGAGTGAGTGAAAGTCATAATCTATCAAGTTTTATAACATTAACTATTTAAAGAAAATTGTATTTTTAGTTGGAGCTCTTGGTCTCCTAAATAAGAACAACCAAAACTATCAGTCTTTCTTCAGAGAAAGTAAAAGTTGTATTGAGGTGAAGGAAACGGTAGCTTTCTTTCTTTTTGCTTGATCCCTTTGGCTCTATCATAATGGAGGTGTTTGTATTCACCTTGGAATACTAGTAGACAATAGGATGAAGCATTTGAGAAGAGCAAACATTCACTGGAACTTTGTGGCTTTGAAGTCTAACCACCATTATGCCGTAATGTAACTGGCATAACCTTAACAGAGTTTTCTGGAGTCAGTGGTGCCAAATAACATGCTGGTAGGTAGAACTTTGCAAATATTTATGCAGTATATGTAAAAATAGAAGGAATATATTGGCTCTTCTTTAAGCACACCCTGGTGGTTCACTGTTGGGAGCATCATTATCTCGGTGACCTGATTCACTCCACCGTTCAGAATGGACGATGAAGATGGATTTCAGCAACAGCAGAACAGTGCTGGAAGGGGGCATTGAGAAAAAGCACCAGGCCGTAAAATAGCTGTTGCAATATCTATTATCTGGACTTTAACTCTTTTGATTTATATGAAAAAAAAAAGCATGTACTTCTTCTCTAAAGGAAGTTTAAGAATGGGATTCACTACACTGGCTAGGGAAGGGCCAAAGGACAGCAGTATGTTTTAAGACCTGTCCACTTAAAATATACCTTTTCTAACTTTGATAGTTTGCAACAGAAGTACTGGGAGTGCCATCTGATAAGGAATCAGAAAATACACTGCACTGACAGGAGCATGGTCATAGCCCTTTTTTGAATGACTGTTAATCCATCTTCCCTGATTCAATGTAGCAATTAAACAGGAGCCACTCAAAATAGTGTCTGCATTTAATTTAAAGTAATTTAAAATTTTCTTTGTCTCACAAGATTGGAGAGTTTGAAAACCAAACAGAGAACAAAGCTTGCTCACCAATAGCTTTGTTCTAAGCTCTTACAGAAATAATTGCAATGCTTGCTCTACCTCTCTTTAAAAAAAAACTCAAAACCAAAACAACTTATTCCTCTAAAAATTGCTGGTGGTCATCATCAAGTACTTCAGGTTTTTTATTCATTAAAATATTTTAATATAGCCCTAAACATCATTTCCAAAAGTATCCTTAGGACACCAGAAATCAGTAGAAACAATAAATCGACTAAAAGAACCTAATGTTATAGCAAACAATTCAAATAATTTGTATGATGTTAATCAATAGTAATTAACATTTATGAAATGAAAAACTGGGAATCACATATTATTCTAATAGGATGTGTTTCCCTATTAGGAATAGACCAAGGCTGAGATGCAGAAAGGTTCAAGTCTTTCCTTCCGGCAGAAAAGCATTTTTAAAACCTGGAACAAATTGGCTGATTCACAAACTCATGTTCCAGATTAACAGTTTTTGTGAATTTCTTTGATAGTCATACCACAATCCAGCACTGTGTTACATGGTCAGAGCCTGTTCGTGGCCCCTGAACCACCCATTCCCTATAAGGAAGGGCAGTTACTTCCCCTGCATTGCCACTAGCCCCCTCCTGAACTCCAAGAAAAGCTCTGTGTTTGGGGAGGAAGTGAGATGGGAGTGGGCCAGGGGAGGAATGATCAGGGTTTGAATATGACCTGCAGAATTTACTAGGTACAAATCACATGGGATCAGATTATCATACCCTTACTCACACTGAGTAGTGGCTCTCAGTGCAAGAACTCCCATAGCCTTTAATGTTACTACCCACGCTATGAGTTGAGTTATCCCCATGGATAAAAGCACTGATTAGCATCATGTTAAAATAGGTATTTCTGTGTCTCTCACTTTAAAACTTTTATAACCTGCATTACCTATTGTTTCTTGAAAGGGTTGAGTTAGTGCAAAAAAGGGGTTGCCCACACAGAAGGGCAATGTGCTCCACTGTGGTGTGATTTCTTAAATGCACTAATGTGTTGTGCATTAATTGATCTGTTCAGACCCTGGTAGTGCACAGTAACAGTTCTTTAGCGCTCTCTGGACCATGTTAAAGTGTACTGGATGCACTCCAGCATGGTTTACAAGGACCAATTAATGCACAACACTTTAGTGGCTTTAGAAATCACCCCCCATAGTGTTTACTCTTGCACCGTGTTGATAAGCCCAATGTCTGCATGTAAAGGAGAATTAATTGATGTTCTCAAGGAACTTGCAGGGTTTGGTGGATTACTTTCTCTAGAGTCACAGACACCAATATGGAGACACTAGAGGCTAGATCCACATAGGGACTTAGGTATTGCAATGCCTAACTTTTAGGCATCCTGTTGCTCAGTGAAATCAAGAATCTAGGCTCCCTACATAATGTATGGGGAGAGTTAAATGTGTAAGACAAGAGATTCATGGGAGCTAGCCAAAAGCATTTGAGCTAGCCACATGTGCACTGTGAAGATGTCTTAGCCATGCCCGAGTAGTAGTTAAGAGCTAATTCCAGACTAGATGTGGAGCAGAAGCTTGAACGTGGGTCTTCTATCTCATAATTAAGTGCCCTGACCACCAGCCTATAGGATATGCTACAGTGGGGACTTCACAAACTCTCCTGTTGAATATCAGAGCGGTAGCCATGTTAGTCTGAATCTGTAAAAAGCAACAGAGGCTCCTGTGGCACCTTTAAGACTAACAGAAGTATTGGGAGCCTTAAAGGTGCCACAGGATCTCCTGTTGAAGCTATTCTATTTTGAATGAACAATTAATTATTTATTTGACCAGAGACATGAACTTGGTGAGTTCCCTACCCAACAGGCTATAGACTCGCTATCATTCTGACCCAACAGGAAAGTTTCTGTTTCAGAATACCTGATAGTATGGTGGTTGGGCACTCACTAAGGCTGTGAGAGATCCAGGTTCATGTGCCTAATCCAAATCAGGCAGAGTGGGGATCTGAAAACAAGTCTTCCACAAACTTAGTGAGTGTCCTAACCACAGGGCTCTTGGGGGATGCACAAATGCCCAAACATTCCAGGTCCTTGTTGCTGCTGGCTATCCTTTTTATAGGTGCTCACTGGAGCAGGAACTGCAGGAGGAGGGGGAGGGAATGTCTAGTCTGAGAATCCTGCTGGGGCTCATGCATGAGCTAGAACCAAAAAGCTTGGTGGCACCAAGACTTACGTAGCTTTGTACATGTTCACTGGTGGAAACTTAGGTGCATTTGGGACTTCAGTGTAAAAAAATTAGGCACCTCTAGGTGGCAGCTGAAAGGGGGTTTTGAGGATCTCAGCGGTGATTTAATGTTGAGGTTAGGTCTCTAAAGTGGCAGACACCGAAGTCCCTTTGTGGATCTAGTCCTAGGTCTAAAAGTGAGGCTAAAGTCCATAAGCTGCCTTTATCATTGGTAGCAGGCTTTTTTCTATTCTATTTTTTTGTTGTTCTAAGTCTGTGATTCAGTCCTTTTCTCCTGGCATATTTTCCACCTGTCCTGGGAGAGCCATTCTGCTCTTTTCACTGACATAATCTGATTGATTTATGTTTATTTATTTAGATTTAAATAATAAAAAGCCCATACAAAAAGCTTTAGGAGCCCTGACAATGAATTAGACTTACAATCACAAATGTTGACCACCTAGCAGGAAAAAAAATAATAGACAAATAATGAATGAACTGATAGAGCCAATAAATCAAAGCAGCAAAACAGACCCTTTAACCACCACAGAAAATGCAGGGCTTGGGAGTAAAGATCAAGGCTATCTGATAAACTGATTTGGCTGTGTGCCCAGAAGATCATCAAGTTGGAGCTGAGGGGGAAGCAAGCTCAAGTCCTGAGGCCCTTGCAGATGTATTCACAAATCTGTTCATATGTAGAAAATAATGTCTTGAATATATAAAGAATACCTGGAACATTCACATTAGCGATTTTTAAGTATTCTATAAATCAGTTCATTTTTTTTGACAATGCAAACTCTGAAAAATAATTGGCTTGAGTTCCAGAGGTGCTGATTACCCACAACTCCCATTGCCTCTAATGGGAGCTGCAGGAGCTCAGCGCTTCTGAAAATCAGACCCAGAGTGCATATATTAAGGTAAATCAATACCAAACAGTATGGTTTGTTAGCCGCTGTCAGGATGAAGCCACCAAACTCATTTTCATTGGGACCTGGGGAATAATTTCAGTCTTTTGCAAAACTGTAAAACAAAAAGTAAAATAAAATAAAAAAATCCTTGAGTGTTTGTGTCAATTTCCATCACAGTTGGCAATAAGGAGCTCATGTGTCAGATTTTGTGAAATGATCTAAGCATTAAGAAGGTCTTCCAACACTTTTTAAACATTCTCATCTGTGTAAGAGTGCAAGAAATACATTACTGAGAGTGCAGTCACTGGGACAAACTCTGCTTTGATACAGAAATGAGTCAAATCACCCTCAAATGTATATTCACCTATGTTGGAAAAGGAACACTAATGCATGCCTGAATTCTGGTCTGTAGCAGCCTCATGCACAGCCCAATACACACAGGTTATTCCCACTAGGATTATGATTGCCATATTATGTTATTGCTGGGACTGAAGATGAATGTACTTAAATGTGCAGACCATTACCCTAACTCTAAAGATGGGTCTGATCAGATAAGATCTGTATAAGCACCTTTCTATGAGCATAGGCTGGGGAACAGTTATAATTAGGACCTGGAACCCTTTACCCCTTGTTTTATGCACTGGACAGGGGTTCTCTCCAGCAGCCACATGTGCACAATACTTGGCCAGAAGCTGACACATTGTTTACAGAGTGTGCTTACACTTCCTGACCATGTGATAGTGGATATGACAGAAACGAGTAAGGAAACTTCTCAAAGCTAGCCTGCTATGTGCTATGGGGGAAGTCAGGCAATTACCTCGCTGCTTGTTTATATGCCTTTGGTGAAATGTGTGATTGCATCCTTGACCTATATAAGAGAGAGACTTACATAACTTTGGAATCCATCAGATTCAGGGCCTAGTAATAACGGAGAACAATATTTTGCCGAGAATAATTATTATGGCTCAAGATATTCTAAGAGCCCTGAGGCTGGCCTACAATGAAAAGTTAAGTTGACCCAGCTACATCACACAGGAGTGTGAAAAATCCACATCCCTGAGTGACATAGTTAAGACAACCTAGCCCCCAGAGTAGACAGCCCTAGGTTGATGGAAGCATTCTTTTGTTGACCTAGCTATTGCTTCTTGGGGAGGTGGATTAACTACAGTGACGGTAGAACCCCTTCCATAGCTCTAGTGATTGTCTATACCAGTGATTCTCAAACTTTTGTACTGGTGACCCCTTTCACATAGGAAGCCTCTGAGTGTGACCCCCCCTTAAAAATTAAACACTTTTTTATATATTTAACACCATTATAAATGCTGGAGGCAAAGCAGGGTTGGGGGTGGAGGCTGACAGCTCATGAACCCCACCGAATAACCTCACAACCCTGAAGGGTCCTGACCCCCAGTTTGAGAATGCCTGGTCTATACTGAGGTGCTACAGCATCTCAGATACAACACTGCAGTTGTGCTGATGTAGAGTTTTAAATGTAGACATAGCCTTGGAAACATATATCACCTTCAATAGCAATTATCAAAGCTGAAGGGCAATTGTGTTGTTTACCTGTTCTTTGCTCTTTGTGGACAGTCTGCCTGAGCAAATGAATATTAGAATATTTGGGGTTCTTCCTCTAAAATCTTTTAAGTGACCTTTTCCTGTCCTAAAGCAAACTCTCCCTCCTGATGTCATAGAAGAGTTTGCATTATTGTGACATCCAAACAGGAAGCACATCCTTTTATATCTCATTAAAAGGTCTTCAGAAATGGCATAAGATGCTTCAGGGCTATTCAGTAAAGTTGTGTGATTAGTCATCATTTGTGAGTCATGTAACATACGGAAGGTCCATGGCAGCAGAACAGGTGCAGAGAAGAACTAATAGGATGATGAGAGGAATGGAAGACCTATTTTATGAGAAGAGTCTAAGGGGAGATGAGTGCTCTTTATAAATAAATCATGTAGGTATACACCAGGGAGGGATAAGAGCTATTTAAGTTAAATGGCAATGTTAGCACAAGAACAAATGCATATAAACTGACCATGAGTAAATTTAGGCTGGAAATTAGAAGGATTCTAACCATTAGAGGAGTTATAGTCTGGAACAACCTCCCAGTAGGAGTAGTGGGGCAAATAACACTGCTCTACAGCCAAAATGCTTCTGAAATAAATGTAGTCAAACTTTACTAATTCTGGGTCACTGAGAACGAAAATGATGCTTAAAATTGTTGATTGGCTCTAGTTTTCAAGATATGCTATTCGGTCAGTATATACGACCCTTGACTTGGGAATGACGGTGAGTTATAAAGGGAAGGGATCTCAATTTAAACCTGAAATGACTAAAATACAACTTTGACTGGATCTATGAATAAAACTATGACTGGGTTTGGACAGTACTTGCTTTTTAGGCAAAACAATGAACAATGCAATCTAAAGCTGGTATTGCGTCATACATGATATGAATTGCATCATGTTATTCCTAGAAGTCATGGATGATGCAATCATAACGAAGCTTACATCACTCTGCTGAACAAATTGCCCTATATCAGCTCTAAAAATCATACAGTGTCATGCTCTCTTATTTGTCAGTGTTTGATTTTTGCAAAGGGACACATTTCTGTTTAGCCAAAGTGAGCAGAGATGCCTCACTTGTGTGAACAGTGCAGATAACTTCTGCTATGTTTGTGGTGAAGTGACTTTTGCATCACAAAAGCGCAGTATACCCACTATGGTTAAGAAAACCTATCACCTTTATTTTGGATGCAAAACTGGAGATCAGGACAAGAGGTGGGCCCCACACATATGCTGCAACACTTGTGCAACAAAGCTTCGCCAGTGATTGAACAGAAAAAGGAAATCTATGCCTTTTGCAGTGCCAATGATTTGGAGAGAGCCAACAGATCATACCAGCAATTGTTACTTCTGCATGGTGCCTCCAGTTGGGAAAGGTGTGTCAAAGAAGAAAAAGTGGACTGTGCATTATCCAAACATTCCATCAGCTATACGCCCAGTACCCCACGGAGAAGGACTGCCGGTTCCTGATGCACCAGAATCATTCTCACTTGAGTCAGACGAGGAAGAGGAAGAGGCTGAAACTTCTGGTCCTGAACCATCAATGTCACAGGACCCACATTTTCTCCCATCCTCCTCCTCTGAACCACACCTCATAACACAAGGTGAACTGAATGACCTTGTCAGGGAGTAAGGCAGAGCTGTTGGGCTCCAGACTACAGCAGTGGAATCTCCTGGCAGGTGATGTTAGGGTTTCCGTGTTCCGTGACCGTCAAAAGGATCGTGTCCCATTCTTCTTCATGGAAGGTGATCTTGTAGCCTGCAACAACATGGATGGTGTGATGGCAGCCCTCAACATCGTTCACAATCCAGATGAGTGGAGACTGTTCATTGATTCATCTAAGACTATTCTTAAATCTGTTTTACTGCATAATGGCAATGTTTTGCCATCAATTCCAATTGGTCATGCAGTCCATATGAAGGAAACCTATGACAACATGAAACAACTTCTGAGGTGCATAAACTATGACCAACATCAGTGGCAGCTTTGTGGCGACTTGAAGGTTGTTGCTCTCTTGCTTGTTCTGCAGACTGGATACACAAAGTACTGCTGTTTTCTCTGCAAATGGGATAGTCGTGCAAGAGATTCCCACTACATCAAGAAAGATTGGCCACTCCAACAGTCATTGGAGCCTGGGAGGAAAAGTTTGCAGCATCCACCACTTGTTGAATCAAGGAAGATTTTGTTACCACCCTTACACATCAAGCTGGGTCTGATGAAGAACTTTGTCAAGGCCATTGACAAAACACAAGCAGCTTTCAAGTACCTCCGTGGAAAATTTCCAAGGTTAAGTGAAACTAAGATAAAAGAAGGTGTCTTTGTTGGCCCTCAGATTCGTGAACTTCTTCGAGATGATGCATTTGACCATGCACTGCGTGGCAAGGAAAAGACGGCATGGAAAGCCTTCCAGTTAGTGGCAATAAGTTTTCTCGGAAACAACAAGGCAGACAACTACAGGTTGTTGGTGGAAAACCTCCTCAAGGCATACAAAAGCCTTGGTTGCAACATGTCACTAAAGATACATTTTTTGCACTCTCATCTAGATTTTTTTCCACCGAACTGCGGAGCAGTGAGCGACGAGCACGACGAGCGATTTCACCAGGACATTGCAAAAATGGAGAAACGCTATCAGGGCAAATGGAGCCCATCAATGCTTGCAGACTATTGCTGGACAGTGACAAGAGATGCTCCATTTAATGAATACAAGAGACAAGCCAAGAAGCGCCGAGGAGACACTGAATAGGACTAAACTATGTACATAATAGTTTTTTGCCTTTTGGTTCATAATAAATTTTATTTATATAACCCTTTTGCTGATTTTTAAAGTGTTACATAAGCAGGACAGGTGAAATATTATCATGTAAAGCAACCATAAACACATGAAAAGACCTAGGTTTACAATTTATGATTAAAACTCTACTATCTACACAATATACATAGACATAAAATGTAAAAACTTAAATATCTTAGAAACAGTAGCCAATCAGTTGTTTTAATTGTCATATTTGAATTCAGCACATCAAAATACATAATAAATAGCACATTTTATCTCTGAAGCAGACAACTTCTCAAAAATTGTAGACCAGTGTAACCTAACTAGACTTAAAATAGCGTTTGATAAATTTATTAATGGGATTTTATGTAATAGCAAGGGACTGGACTCAATGATCCAGGAAGTCCCTTCCAGTCCTGTGTTCCTCAAAATGCAGTGATAGTAGCCTGCATGGGATTAGAAGCCATTGAATGACTTTGAACTTCTTAGGCCCACCACAGTGTTGGGTTTAAAAAGGCTGATTAGGTCTTGGACAGTCAGATTGGTCAAGAAAGCTTGTGGTATCTGTGGTATCCCTCCTTTTCCCTGCTGCCAGGACAGGTGTCCTTATAGCCCATAGGGTTAGCTTGCCTTTATTATATTAACTGCTTTGCATTATATTCTACCTTTTTTATATTCAGCAGTAATGCATGGAATCTACAGGCCTGTCTCCTGTAAGACATTAGCTTCAACAAGTTAGTCTAAGGCTTGAGACCTATGAATTTTGAACAGATAAACAACCCAAGGAAAAACCCAAAATATTGGGGAGCCTAAAATAGAGAGTTTAAGGGGAATTTCTGACCACAGAAAAACGACCCAACCACAAAAGTGTCATGGCAACAAATTGATGTACGTAACAGATACCCGAGGTACATCCACAGATACCTAACCACAAAAATGCCATGGCAACAAATTGATGTATATGATAATAAGCTGAGATCATTGATATACTAACCTATAGAAAGACACTCAAATATTACTAAGGTAAAGAAATATGAATAAGGAAAAGGGGGGAAGCCCATATTAAATATGCATCAAACAGAATGGTGTCAGCATATCATATTATAAAAGTTGCATCCCAGCCTAGGGGCAGGAGAAGAAAGAGATATAGCCCTTGGGAGGTGCCAGAATGATGACCACTGTTTATGATGGGGAGGGTGATGGTGATGAGGAAGATGATGGCTCACATTTCAGGTTATTTGATTACTTAAGAATTCCCAGATATCACTTTGAGGGTTAGCAGCTTTTATCTTATTGTTTTAAAATCATAATAAATTCATGGTCACTGGATTAAAATAGCATGCTTTTGTCCATGCTGTTTGGCTGCTTCCATTCATAACTACTAATGATATAAATCATCAGTCAAAGGGAGAAGAGCAAAATCATTCAAAGCACGGGACTTGGTGATGATGGGGAACTTCAACTACTCAGACATCTGTTGGGAAAATAACACAGCAGGGCACTGATTATCCAACAAGGTCTTGGAATGTATTGGAGATAATTTTTTATTTCAGAAGGTGGAGAAAGCTATTAGGGGAGAAGTAGTTCTAAATTTGATCTTGACAAATAGGGAGGAACAGGTTGAGATTTTGAAAGTGGAAGGCAGCTTGGGTGAAAGTGAACATGAAATGGTAGAGTTCATGATTCTAAGGAATGGTAGGAGGGAGAACACTAAAATAAAGACAATGGATTTCAAGAAAGCAGACTTTAGCAAACTCAGGGAGTCGGTAGGAAGATCCTATGGGAAGCAAGTCTAAGGGGAAAAACAATTGAAGAAAGTTGGCAGTTTTTCAAAGAGTCATTATTAAGGGCACAAGAGAAAACGATCCCACTGCGTAGGAAAGATAGGAAGCATGGCAAGAGACCACCCTGGCTTAACCAGGAGATCTTCAATGATCTAAAAATTTAAAAAGCGAGTTCTACAAAATGTGGAAACTAAGTCAAATTACAAAGGATGAATATAAACAAATAACACAAGTATGTAGGGACAAAATTAGAAAGACCAAGGCACAAAACGAGATCAAACTAGCTAGAAACATAGAGGGTAACAAGAAAACATTCAACAAATACATTAGAAGCAAGAAGAAGACGAAGAACAGGGTAGGCCTGTTACTCAATGAGGGGGTAAAAACAATAACAGAAAATGTGGAAATGGCAGAAGTGCTTAATGACTTCTTTGTTTCAGTTTTCACCAAGAAGGTTGGTGGTGATTGGACATCTAACATAGTGAATGCCAGTGAAAATTAGGTAGGATCAAAGGCTAAAATAGTGAAAGAACAAGTTAAAAATTACTTAGACCAGTTAGATGTCTTCAAGTCACCAGGGCCTGATGAAATTCATCCTAGAATACTCAAGGAGCTGACTGAGACGATATCTTGAGACATTAGTGATTATTTTTGAAAAGTCATAGAAGACGGGAGAGATTCCAGAAGACTGGAAAAGAGCAAATATAGTCCCAATCTATAAAAAGGGATATAAGGACAACCCGGAGAATTACAGACCAGTCTGCTTAACTTCTGTACCTGGAAAGATAATGGAGCAAATACTTAAGCAATCAATTTGCAAACATCTAGAAGATAATAAGGTGACAAGTAACAGTCAACATGGATTTGTCAAGAACAAATTGTGTCAAACCAACATGATAGCTTTCTTTGACAGGGTGGGGAGAAGCAGTAGACGTGGTATATCTTGTCTTTAGTAAAGCTTTTGATACTGTCTTGCATGACCTTCTCATAAACCAGGCCTGCACAACATGCGGCCTGGGGGCTGCATGCGGCCCGCGTGGGCTCACTGTGCGGCCTGTGGGGGTTGAGTAGATGGGCTCACTGTGCAGCCCGCAGGGGGGGTGAGTAGGCAAGCGGCGGGTGAGGGAGGGGGGCTGAGTAGGCGGGCCGGCAGTGGCAGGGAATGAGTAGGCAAGCCGGGCGGGTGGAGGGCTGAGGAGGCGAGTGGGTGGGCAGTGGCAGGGGGGGCAGGTGAGCTGGTGGCGGGGGGGGGCTGAGGAGGCGAGTGGGCGGGCAGTGGCGGGGGGGCAGGTCAGCCGGCTAGCCGGATGGGGTGGGGGGGCTGAGAAGGCGAGCGAGCAAGCAGTGGGTGGGGGGGTGAGTAGGCGAGTGCTGAGTCAGTGGTTGACCTGTTCTACTGATCTGGTCCGGCTCCCATCCTCTCTCCCAGGGCCGGTTCCAGGCACCAGCAAAACAAGCACATTTCTAGGGGCAGCGTTCTGGTGCCAGCCATCATAGGTGCCAACTCTGGGGCATGGGGAAAAAGTGCCCTCGCTGTCCCAGCTCGCCTCCACCTGCTCCCCTGAGCGCGCTGCCACCGCTCCGCTTCTCCTCACTCCCTCCCAGGCTTGCCATGCACGAAACAGCTGTTTCACACAGCAAGGCTGGGAGGGAGAAGCCAAGCGGTGGGGGCGCTCGGGGGAGGCAGCGGAGGTGAGCTGGAGCAGGGAGTGGTTCCTCTACCTCCCTCCCGTTACTTCCTGTGAGGGGTGTGTGTGTTTTGGTGGCGCTGGGGGTGTTGTTTCCGTGGGGCGGGTGGCGCTGGTGGGGGGGTTGTGTTTTGGGGGGGCTGGGTGGCGCTGGAGGGGGGGTTGGCGGCGCTCGGGGGGTTTCGGCCCTCAGCTGTTTTCTTTGGAGTAATATGACCCTTGCCGCTTTACGAGTTGTGCAGGCCTGTCATAAACAAACTAGGAAAATGCAGCCTAGATGGTGCAACTATAAGGTGGGTGAATAAATGGTCGGAGGACCGTTCCCAGAGAGTAATTATCAGTGGTTCACAGTCATGCTGGAAGGGCCTAACGAGTGGGGTCCCACCGGGATCAATTCTGGTCTGTTCAATATGTTCATTAACAATGTAGATAATGGCATAGAGAGTACACTTATAAAATTTTTGTATAATACCAAGCTGGGAGAGGTTGCATGTGCTTTGGAGGATAGGATCAAAATTCAAAATGAACTGGACAACTGGAGAAATGGTCTGAAGTAAATAGGATGAAATCCAATAAGGACAAATGCAAAGTATTCCATTTAGGAAAGAACAATGAGTTGCACACATACAAAATTGGAAATGACAGCCTAGGATGGAGTACTGCATAAAGGGATCTGGGGGGGGGGTCATAGTGGATCACAAGCTAAATATGAGTCAACAGTGTAACCCTGTTATAAAAAAAAGCAATCATTCTGGGATGTATTAGCAGGAGAGTTGTAAGCAAGACAGAAGAGGTAATTCTTCCACTTACTCTGCACTGATTAGGCCTCAACTAGAGTATTGTGTCCAGTTCTGGGTGCCATATTTCAGGAAAGATGTGGATAAATTGGAGAAATTCCAGAGAGGAGCAACAAAAATGATTAAAGGTTGAGAAAACATGACCTATGAGGGAAGATGGGAAAAAATTGGGTTTGTTTAATCTGGAAAAGGGAAGGCTGAGGGGGGACATGATAACAGTTTTCAAGTACATAGAAGGTTATTACAAGGAGGAGGGAGAAAAATTGTTCTCCTTAACCTCTGAGGATAGGACAAGAAGCAATGGGCTTAAATTGCAACAAGGGAGGTTTAGTTGGACATTAGGAAAAACTTCCTAACTGTCAGGGTGGTTAAGAACTGTAATAAATTGCCTAGGGAGGTTGTGGAATCTCGATCATTGGAGATTTTTAAGAGCAGGTTAGGCAAACACCTGTCAGAGATGGTCTAGATAATTCTTAGTCC
This sequence comes from Chrysemys picta bellii, assembly GCF_011386835.1. Classification (NCBI taxonomy): domain Eukaryota; kingdom Metazoa; phylum Chordata; order Testudines; family Emydidae; genus Chrysemys; species Chrysemys picta. The sequence goes on from NC_088793.1 coordinate 179,649,768, forward strand.
TGCTTTGAGTGCAGAGGACTGGACTAGATGATCTCTTGAGGTCCCTTCCAGTCTTATGATTCTATGAAGTTGCTCTTATATTATAGGAATCTAAAAATGGAAAGCAACATTTTAAAGTTGTTTTTTCTTCTATGGGTTTGTCTAGATTAGGAAAATTTTCAAGGAGAGTGACCACATTAGCTTCTTCCCCAAGGGTCGACCTCCACCAAATAAATCAAGTGTTAACATTTAACTAGTAAAAATGTTGGGAGTATGCCAAGGTTAGCTAGTGCTCCTCAACCTCTATCTAACCTCCCATCTCTTCCTAATGTAGGTATTCCCCATTTGTCTACACTGTATTTTGAATTTGGGTAGCCTGGCAGCTAGGGTGACCAGATGTCCCGATTTTATAGGGACAGTCCTGATTTTTGGGTCTTTTTCTTATATAGGCTCCTATTACCCCCCCCACCCCGTCCCGATTTTTCACACTTGCTGTTTGGTCACCCTACTGGCAGCTGTTTCACTACCATTGCTGTGCACAAGGGAACATGACCTACTGTCAAGTGACAAGACTCTTAGAATAAGACTTTGAGATGAATGCTAGATAGTGAATAACCTTATATCTACAACTCATCTCCCATGAATGGAGGCACAATTTTGTGCATTCACATAAACCTGGTGCTCTGAACTGCAATGACTGCCTGGGAGTTTCTGAGCAAAATTGAAGATGTTGGTGTAGCTTTTATAGTCCTAGACAGTTTGGAGCCAAGTTATTTGAGAGACCTTATCTCTCTGCCACTGAGGGAGCTCCACTTCATGTTCTTCCTTTACCCCCAAGTGTAAACAGCAGGAATCAGCTGGAATTGCACCCCTCCCCCGAGTGCTCCTTCTTCCCTTGCTAGAGCCTGATTTGTTAACCTTCTAGACATGTTGCAAATACCATATTTTCTCTTGGGCATTTGGGGAGTGCTGGGTGGGTTTGAGATACTTTTGATTAAAGGGCTTTTTTATAATCAGCAGGCCTGAATTCTGCTCTGACTTGCACCAGGTTTACACCTCTAACTCCATGGACTTCAGAAGTTAGTCCTGATTTATGTACCTAAAAGGGAGAGCAGAGTCAGGACCCCATTTCAATTGGTGGGAATATCCTAACAGTGATCTTAGTAGGAAGAGCAATCCATTATATGATTTTTCTCATATTGTAAAATACATTTATGAAAGTGCTCAGATTCTCAGAATGGGCATCTATTAGTGTTTTTACAAATTTACATAAATCAACAAATATATTGGTGCTGTTCATGGAACCAGCATGGTACTATTCATGAGTCAGGAAGATTTTACAAAAACAAAGAGGAGTCCAGTGGCACTTTAAAGACTAGCAGATTTATTTGGGCATAAATTTTCTGAAGAAGTGGGTTTTTTACCCATGAAAGCTTATGCCCAAATAAATCTGTTAGTCTTTAAGGTGCCACTGGACTCCTCGTTTTTGTGGATACAGAATCATAGAATATCAGGGTTGGAAGGAACCTCAGGAGGTCATCTAGTCTAACCCCTTGCTCAAAGCAGGACCAATCCCCAACTAAATCATCCCAGCCAGGGCTTTGTCAAGCCTGACCTTAAAAACCTCTAAGGAAGGAGATTCCACTGCCTTCCTAGGTAACCCATTCCAGTGCTTCACCACCCTCCTAGTGAGAGAGTTTTTCCTAATATCCAACCTAAACCTCCTCCACTGCAACTTGAGACCATTACTCCTTGTTCTGTCATCTGCTACCACTGAGAACAGTCTAGATCCATCCTCTTTGGAACTCCTTTCGAGTAGTTGAAAGCAGCTATCAAATCCCCCCTCATTCTTCTCTTCTGGAGACTAAACAATCCCAGTTCCCTCAGCCTCTCCTCATACGTCATGTGCCCCAGACCCCTAATCATTTTTGTTGCCCTTTGCTGGACTCTTTCCCATTTTTCCACATCCATCTTGTAGTGTGGGGCCGAAAACTGGACACAGTACTCCAGATGAGGCCTCACCAATGCCGAATAGAGGGGAATGATCACGTCCCTCAATCTGCTGGCAATGCTCCTACTTATACAGCCCAAAATGTCATTAGCCTTCTTGGCAACCAGGGCACACTGTTGACTCATATGCAGCTTCTCGTCTACTGTAACCCCTAGTCCTTTTCTGCAGAACTGCTGCCTAGCTACTCGGTCCCTAGTCTGTAGCAGTGCATGGGATTCTTCCGTCCTATGTTTCTAAGTTTCAGACCAACACGGCTACCCCTCTGATCATTTTACAGTGGTGCGTGGGTAGAGAATAGTTACTTTTGCCCAAATCAGGCCCATAAGGATTATTTTTGTCTTGAACTGGAGCGCATAGCTTGATAAATACAGTTTCTCAGTTACAAATATTGTATTTGCCTGTGCTGCTGTTACAGCAATATTCAATTCTTAGCATATGGGGGAAAAGAGATCAGAATTTGTTTCTAATGAATCAATCTACAGTCTTGTGCCACTGGCAAAATTCCAATTAATTTAAATGGGAACAAGTTTGGGCCACATCACGTTATGCTCAACATCACCATTTGTCACATAAAATGCTTTTGACCCCCATCATGGATCATTTAGAAAGGTCTTGTCATAACTGTAAACACTGATGAGTCGGAGAGGAAAATGTTTATGCTATATGTAAAATTTAAAAAAGCTTCAAAAGTAGGTGGATTAGGAAAACATAAAAGTTGCATGTCATTTAATTGTGAAAAATGACCATAGCAGATGTCAAAATTTTTAAGCAGCAGCATGACAGGCCTGGGGTGTTCACCCTTGAAAATAGACATGTAAGACAGCTATTGAAATATGTGAAATGAAGTTCAGTTGTGCAGTTTTGTAGGAAAACAATAGTCTCCAAGCAGCTTATTCACTGCCTGGTGCCTGGATCCAAAAACTTCTAAATTCAGCTGAAATTCACAAAATTATGAGGAATTAGAAACCTGTAATTTTGATGGGCTTTGGTATTTTGCTTTAAAGTCATGTGGCATGTCTGGCACTCATCGATCAGGATCTCTTTGTGTTTTTACACATGCACTGGTAAAAAACAATACATATTACAAAAAGATCATGATAGGGTTAGATTGTGACTTTAGGCACAGCCCTGAGGAAAGGGTGAGGCATACATCCCAAAAGGTATTGTCACTCAGAAACACCCTTCTGAGTTATCATCCCTGATGGGGGAGTAATTTTCTTCTGGCCTACAGCAGCAGCACATTAGGATGCTTGTCTCTGGCTCCAGCCAGTGAGTAGAGGTGGGGTGGAGCCAAGCAACTGTCCATTCCCCATCCACTCCCCAACAACGTGCAGTAAGCATGTGAATAGCCTGACCTACTCCTACCCAATGTCTAGGTAACCCAGATAGGAGAGTTGTTCTATTTTAGACCCCTAGATGGGTGTATAATCTTAGCCACAGTCTAACCCGTAGTGTTGACTCTGCTAGAATGAAAAAAAAATTAGTGATTATATTTATTCTATTTAATAAGCCTTTTTGATCTGCAAAGCACTTTATAAACATCCCATGTCAGTTAGTTAAATAGTGTTATTTGCATTTTACAGATGAGGGGAAACTGAGGAAGGCGTTTGTCCAAATCCGCAGAGAGCTGGTATTGGATCACATGTATTCTTCAATCCTGGTCCTTGTATTTAGATGTCTAGACCACAGAATAATGTACCAGTTGAACTCTGAATAATTTCTATAGTGCTGCTTCTCATCCATTTCCATTCTAGTGAAACAAATCAACAAGAAGTATTTTTATGTCTGATGTCTTATTTTATTATTGTTGTTTATAATTTCTTTGATGCAATTGAGAGTTTGATTAACTGATATATTCCATTTATGATATTTGGGGGGGAGATGATTATTTTTTACAATTTATTTCCTAAGCAGAAAGATTACTTTTTGTTAAAACATTTTATAAGTTATTTCAGTCATTCCTACTGAAAATTAATTAAGAACAAAGTTAATTGTGTTAAATATCTCAGAGCTGTAGGATTTAATTTGTGATTTTGGTCTAATTAGAGTATTTACCATCTTTGATCAGTGATGTCAATCATCTCTTTCCAGTAACCTACAAGTTCAACATGCTCTACTATTGGAAGCTGATGCCCAGAAAATGAACTTCAAAGCATCCATTTAAAGTAAAGGGGAATGATATGTTTTAAAATGTTCAATGCAAGAAAGAAAATAATTATTGGTGTAACTTTTCTTACTTCATCAAATTTCTTGGACTATGTATCTGTTTCTTTGGTGTATTCCTTTAGGACTGACTGCCAGCCTTGCTCACAGTGTGTCTGATTCTGATCTCAACAAAACCAAAGTAAATCTGTATTACTGAAGATGATACAGTTATATTTGTGCAAACCGGAACAAGGTATAACAAGAATAAACTTTATTGCACAATACCTTATTTATGAAAATAGTCCATGAGCCAGTGAGATTACAGATGCAAGTAAAGTACAACTCACTGTGAGTAAGGGTGGGAGAACTAGGCCAACTTTCATGTGTGGGACCAATGGTAAAACATTTTGTTTTAAAAGAAAATAAAATATAATTTGAGCAATTTATATAAAAAGGGAACAAGAAGCTAAATAAAGGTTAATTGGAAAACAATGGGAGAGGCCTTTCTGATAATTTCATGGTTTATAAGGCATTCCTTTCAATTGAGTGATGGCATTTCACTCTTGGTGTTGGTGGGCACAACGGGAACTTTTTACCTCAGCGGTACCCATTGGGCAGCTCGAGATCCCCCTGTTGCTATATGCCACTGCATGCTGGTATAAAGGGCAGAGCCAACCCTAATTCCCCTCAGTTCCTTCTTTTGAACTCTCTTCAATACTAAAGCTGTTTTCTCTCAGCCTTTTATATATAGTATGTGTGTATAGAGAGTTATTCTAGTTGTGTTTTAAAAAAAAAAAGGACTTGTTTTCTGCATTTGAGGTTTTTTCTGTTCACTGTACTGAGGTATGCGCCAGTCACCAGGCTTCAAGGCATGCTCTTCTTGCTTGAGGCCAGTGACCGACCTGCACAATAGCTGCCTGAAGTGCTTGGAGGAAGTACACGTAAAGGACCAGTGCCAGATTTGCAGGGGGTTCAAGCACAGGATGAAGAAGGATAGGGAGGTTAGGCTGAAATTTCTGCTGATGGAGGCAGCACTCGGGCCATCTTTGGAGATGTCCCAGTCTGACTTGGTGTCAAGTGCTGCAGCTTCAGTGAGAAGCATACCTCAAGCTTTAGCAGAATCCCAACAGCATTCTCCCTTGCCCATATCGAAGAAGAAATATAAAAATTCCAGAGAGGAAGTTCTTGCCACTCTTAATCTGGTAAGCGGGGCAAGAAGGAGTTGACTGCAGTGCACCTGAAACCTAATCATCCTCCTCCTCCAAATAAGTGCTTAATTGGCTCAGTCAGCTCTGGTGATGCAATGAGCACCATTGAACCCGGTACAAGAAGCAATCCCATCATCTTCTTCAGCACTGCAACAAGAGACCATCACAGTGTTGACTACGGTGGTGACGTTTGCAATGAGAAGAGATCTGCTCTGCCTCTTGGTGCTGGTGTCTCCTTCCTTACTGGAATCTGATCCTGTGCATTGTTTACCCATCTGCCAACGATTCAACCCCCCTACTGCAGGTGTCTGCTTCCTGGACAGGTCGTCCCTCACTACCATCCAAGGGGAAGCCTGCTACAATGATGGCATTGCTCCAGTCATGGTCAGAGAAAGGGGAATCTTCATTGTCAAAATTGGAGGTGGGATCTTACATCTCACACCCCCAAGCAGGACCCACTGATTTCCTCAAAGATCCTCTTGTGACCTACTACTGTGACCCTTAATGGGACCTGCCATGGGAATGTGGATAGGACAATGGGGTTCTGTTTCATACCAGTAGCTATTTTGGAACCCTCAGGGTTTTCCCTCAGGTTGCAGTTCTTCACCACACCATGCGTACTCAGTGTCCTTGTCTAGAAGGACAGAATCTGCACACTGAATAGCTCCACCCCAGAGTCTGGTACTGGGATCGGTACTCAGCATCAATAAGAAGTACTAGAACCACAGCAACAACCAATAGAAGACATTCTACCCCTCCAATCTTGGCTTCCTCTTCATCCTCACTGATGAGACTATTTTGTCCAGGACAACTTCATTCCCCCCCCCCCCCCCGTCCTGATGATTTTAAAGTTAATCGGGAGGAGTTAAAGAGAGTGGCTGCAGAGTTAGGTGTAAAAGTCAAGGAGGTTAGGGAGTCCTCACATCGCCTGGTGGACAGCTTATTATCTTTGGGTCCCTCCAGGATAGCTCTGCCAATTAATGGGGCCATTGGAGGAGGGATGGGGCACTGAGATCCGTTGTGTCCTGGGAGCTTGTCCTGGTTCTGCCCCACCACTAAAGGTGAGACCTATGTCTAGTCCTGCAATCCCTCCATGTGCAAATCTCTCACTGAAGTTAATGGGAGTTTTTCTCCCATGGGTCTTGCAGTATCAGGTTCCGTCTATGCAGAAATTAAATTTCACAAAAACAATACACTCATAATTATTCAAGATATGGATATGTGTTCAGTGAATATTTCTGTTCTGTATTTTGAAAAAAGCCAAATGATCATCATGTCAGATGATGATTAAATACTTTACATTCCAATAACAACCAAAGATGATATTAAGCAAAAGTTAGACATTTTTAAATCATTAGATCTCCATAGCTTGCACCCAAGAGTTTTAAAAAGAACTGTCTGAGGAGTTCCTGAGACCATTAATGTTAATTTTCAATAAGTTGTGTCACACTGGGGACATTCCAGAGGACTAGAAGAAAGCTAATATTGTGTCAATATTTTAAAAGGGTGACCTGAGAAATTATGCCGGTCAGCCTGATGCTAGATTTGGGCAAAATAGTGGAATAACTGACATGGGACTTAATAAAGAATTAGAAGAGGGTAATATAATTAATGTCAAACAACAAGGGATTAGGAAAAATAGATCATCAGTGTAAAGATATAGTTTTCTATAAGACTACAAGTTTGGTTGATAAAGGTAATACTACTTTACTTAGATAAGTTAATATCTAGGTAATATATTTAGGTTTCTATAAAAGACGACTTGGTGCCATACAACATTTTGATTAAGAACCTAAACCAATGCAAAATTCAAATAGCACGTATTAAATGGATTAAAAACTGGCTAATTGATGGGTCTCAAAATGTAATTGTCAATGTGGAATCATCTAGCATGTGTTTCCAATAGGGTCCTGCTGGAATCAGTTCTTGGTCCATCATTATTTAATATTTTTATCAATGACAGATGAACACATAAAATTGTTACCTATAAAGTTTGTAGATGACACAAAGATTGGAGAAGAGGTAAATAATAATGGGTCAGAGCAATCTGAATTGCTTGGTAAACTGGGTAAAAGCAAACAATATGAAGTTCAATATGGCCATGGTCATGCATCCAGGAACAAAGACTATAGGTCACATTTACAGGATGGGGGACTCTATAGTGGGAAGCAGGGATGCTTGAAAGGATTTGGGAATCATTGTGGATACTTAGCTGAACCTGAGCTCCCAGCATGATGCTTTTGGTCAAAAACACTAATGCGATACTTGGATGTATAAATGGGAGTATCAAGTAGGAATGGAGGCACTATATATTAGCGCTGTTGTCATAACTATAAAGGGAAGCGTAACAGCCCTCCTGTGTACAGTACTATCAAATCCCTCCTGGCCAGAGACTCCAAAATCCTTTTACCTGTAAAGGGTTAAGCAGCTCAGGTAACCTGGCTGACATCTGACCCAAAGGACCAATAAGGGGACAAGATACTTTCAAATCTTGGTGGGGGGAAGGCTTTTGTTTGTGCTCTTTGTTTTGGGTGTTGTTCGCTCTTGGGACTGAGAGGGACCAGACATCAATCCAGGTTCTCCAAATCTTTCTGAACAAGTCTCTCATGTTTCCAACTTGTAAGTAAACAGCCAGGCAAGGCGTGTTAGTTTTTATCTTTGTTTTCTCAACTTGTAAATGTACATTTCTGCTAGAGTTTCTCTCTGTTTGCTGTAACTTTGAACCTAAGGCTAGAGGGGATTCCTCTGGGCTCTTTAAGTTTGATTACCCTGTAAAGTTAGTTTCCATCCTGATTTTACAGAGATGATTTTTACCTTTTTCTTTAATTAAAAGCCTTCTTTTTAAGAACCTGATTGATTTTTCCTTGGTTTTAGATCCAAGGGGGTTGGATCTTGATCCACCAGGGAATTGGTGAAGAATCTCTCAAGGCTACCCCGGGAAGGGAATTAGCACATTTGGGAGTGGTGGCAGCGGACCAGATCTAAGCTGGTAGTTAAGCTTAGAAGTTTCATGCAGGCCCCCACATTTGTACCCTAAAGTTCAGAGTGGGGAAGCAGCCTTGACAACTGTATTTGGCATGGCAGCAACTGGAACACTGTCCAGCTCTAGTGCCACAGTTCAAGAATGGTGTTGGAAAAATTGGAGAAGATTCACAGAAAACACAAGAATGAATGCTTTGGAGAACATTTCTGATGGTAGAAGGCTCTTTAATTTAGAAGACAAAGGCACAATATGATTTAATGGCTGGTAGCTGAAAATAGATAGATTCAGACTGGAAATAAGGCACAAATGTTCATGTCTGTGTGTAATTAACCATTGGAACAACTTACTTAGGGATGTGGAGAACTCTCCTTTATCTGAAGTCTTTAAATCAAGATTGGATGTCTTCCTAAAAGATATGCTATGGCTGAACCAGAAATTATAGGCTTAATGAAGGAATTACTTTGTGAAATTCTATGGGCTGTGATACACAAAATTAGACGATTATAATGCACTCACGGAGGGGCTATAGCAGGAGAATGGTTTTATTTTACTGAAAGAGGGGCCTTAGCTTTTAAGATGTTGAGAAAAACTGTTCTACAGTGAAACAAACTGGGGCACCGAACAGTTCTAGGGATGCCAGTTTTCTTTTTTCTAATTAAATTCTCTGAGTGTTAGAGAGAATTATTCTGTGATTCTTAATTGTCACTTGAAACTGCTAGGAATAGAAACCAGGGGTCGTAAATTATAGACTTTAAGGCCAGAAGGGACCATCACATCATCTAGACTGACCTCCCACATAACACGGGTCATAGAATTTCATCCAGTTATCCCTATATTCAGCCTAACAACTTGTGTTTGTCTAAAACATATCTTCCAAAAAGGCATCCAGCCTTTATCTGATAACATATCAAGAGATGGCGAATCCATCACTTCCCTTGGTAGTTTATTCCAATGGTTAATCACATTCACTGTTAACAATGTGTGCCTTATTTCTAAATTGAAAGTGTCTGGCTTTAACTTCCATCCATTGGTTCTTGTTCTTTTCTCCAATTTCTTATATCTCAAAATCTCCTACACTAACCACTTGATGTTCAGCTTCTTTAAATAGTAATAATGATTAGAAGTACAATAGAGATTTGATTTGGGCCAAACAGTAAAGAAGCAGCATGTATTTACTTAAATGTTAGTACAATACTTAGAATGATGAGATCTCAATATTGACTGAGACCTCTCAGTGCTACTGTAATAATTCTAATTAATAATGTTGAGTTTTTCCAGTGACTCCAAATTATATTGTTCAATCCACAATTTCCTGGAAAAGAGAAAAAGACTCATGCAATTTAGTGTTGTAAGGAAATCAATCCCAGAACAACAACAACAACAAAAAGCTACAAGAAAGCTGAGATCTACTTTACATCTAAGTTTGTATATAAATTTATATAAAATGTACATAAAAATGAAGGAAAGTATTCAGACAGTGAATCTTATAGAATCTGTGCATCTCTTATAAAAGCAACAATATACTTTCACACACAGATATGGATTGAGGTAGAGGATCAGATATTTAACCTTAGGAGAAGCAACATTCAGAGTTTAGCCACAATTAAATTTAGGAAGAGGGATTCCTGGAGTCTGGATTGGAAGTGTGTGTGTGTGTGTGTATATATATATATATATAGGGAGGGTAAAGGAGATTGGATATGAAGGTTTGGAGGAATCTGTACAGGCCACAGGGTGTGCGTGTGTGTGCATAGAAAAGCTGAGATTAAAAAGAAAAGCTAAGCCACACATCATAATTGCCTAAAGTCAATTTCTCTCAAACCAGCATGTCAAATAGAGGGAAAATGTTCAAGCAGTTTTAGTCTCCCTAAGCACCAACTGGGCCCACCAAATGCAACAAGACATTTTAATCTGCAGTGTAACATTACTGTTTTTCCAGTTCAGTTTAACCTCTTGAGGTCTAGAATGTAGTGTAAAATCAGAGAAAGGGAAGACAAGGCTGGGTGTGTGCTTAGAATTTTTGTAGGTAAGTACGTTGAGTGGTTGACTTTCAGCTGTGTAGCAACACATCTTTCATCTCGTCAGAGCATTCTACCTCTAAGTCTTGGAATTAAGAAGGATCCAAGCATTGAGGCAGAGAACTTGCAGGTTAGGGTGAAGGATCAGCCCATCACTTTGGTCCATTCCCCACCTGCTCTCTCAAACAGGAACCAGAGAACATATATTGCCATCTGTGTCAGGTAAGGGAACCAGATTTGTCTTGGCAAGGAGGGAAAATCAGAATCTCTCTGGCTTTATCTCACTGAATTTTCAACAGCACCTTGGATAGAAGGGGAAATGGGGGAAAGGTATACAAGAGATCCCTGTCCCATTTGAGGATGAGGGTGTCTCCCAAAGAATGTTTCCCCTGGCTGGCCATGGAGCAGTAAGGACATTTCTTATTCCAGTAACTAGTGAAGAGATCTGTATTCACGGTTCCCCAAAGGGTGAATATGTTGTGAAGCACCTATGAATTCAGTTCTCATTTGTGGTCATGAGAAGAGTTCTGACTGAGACTGTTAGCAACCATATTCTGTATCCCTGGTAAATAGACAACTGAGATGAGAATGTTGTGATGGATGCACCAGTTCCAAAGTTTGATTGCTTCCGTGCAGAGGGAGGGAGATCTGACACCCCCTTCCCCCAGCGTTTTATGTAAAACATATAGGTCATATTGCTGTCATTACCTTTGTATGGATGTTCTTGACGAAAGGCAGAAAGTGTGGCATTCCTGATGGCCCTTAGCTCCAAAAGATTGATATGTTATGGAAGACCACTTGCCTTGAATCTTGTGGTTTTGAGCTCCCCAGACTATTAGGGAGGCATCCATCATTAGATTCAGTGTCGGTGGCAGTTGCATGAATGGAATGCATGCTCAGACATTGGATTGCTCTTTTCAGCAGTCCACAGAATGCTTTACTGCAGCGGGCAGTGATAGCAATTTGGTTAGTCTTTCCCTGTTCAAGGAATAGACAGAAGTGAACCATATCTGAAGACACCTCATGAACATCTGAGCATTTAGGATGGTGAAGGTGCATACTGCTATATGACTTAGAAGCTGTAGGCAGTTCTTGACTAATGTTTGAGGGCCAGCCTGGATTGTCTCTTCGAGACTTGTAAGGATGGTGAGTCTGCAGGAGGAATGTTCTTGCTTGTACTGCATTGAGGTTGGCACCAATAAACTCCAGTCGCTGTATGGGGTCAGTGTTGATTTCTGTAAGTTGACCTATAGACCCAGCTGCACAAATGTGCGCATGGTCATCTGGGTGGCTCGTACAGCATCCTGAAATGAAGGAACCCTGAGGAGGCAGTCATGTATTTATGCATCGGTCATAATTCCCAACATTCTTCAGGTGTGCCAATACAGTAGAGAGAACCCAGGAGAATACCCTGGATGCAGAGGAGAGGTCGAATGGGAGCACCCTCTACTGATAATGGTCCTGCCCAAAGGTAAAACATAGGAATTTCCTGTGTGACAGTCATATTGAGACGTGGAAGCAGGTATCTTGCAGGTTGAGGGCCAAAAACCAATTTCCTTCCTTTAGAGCTGGAATGTCTGCTAGCATGACCATCTTGAACTTCTGTGCCTTCACATATTTGTTTAATGCCTTTAGATCTAGAATAGGCCTCCAACCTCCCTTCACCTGAAATATGCCAGGACTGGTTCTATGGCATCTAGGCATAACAAATCTATTTTCTGACAGGTTCTTGTGGGAAGGGTCCCTGAAGAAAGATGGGGAAAGAGGGTGGGAATGGTGGAGAAATGTGAATAAAATGGTGTAACCCTTTGAAATAATCTCCAAGAGCTATCTTTCAGAGGTGATATTCTGCTATCTGCTGTGAAAGTGGGCCTGGCAACTTCTGAAAGGACATGGCAGGCATGTCGATAGCAGCTGATGTTGCAAAGCATAGTTGTTCAGGCCCTCAACCAATTTTTCAACTACTCACTCCATTCGAGGCCAAAGGCGGTCGAGAAGGAACTGAGGTGGGTTTGCCTGCGCAGAGCTAGATAGCCTCGAGGCAGACCATGAGGGAAGGAGAACATCTGCAGGCTGAATGGACACTGCTACCTAAAATCTCTGATTAGAAGTGCAGGGGCACAGATACACCTACTGTGGAGCACCCATAGGAACACTACTAGAAGAAGAACTGAGTTTTATGCTGTTATTTCCACTACATTGTCACATTACCACTAGACAAGTACCTGCAGGTTAAATGTGCACATTTTCTGTGATGAGATCACCCTAAATTTAATCCAATGGTTCTTGAGTCCAGAAGCACCTTCTGTATGCCAAAACTTTTATCCTAAGCATAAGCATCCTGCAGTAACCAGTGCCTTCTCAAAGGCATATTTTGTACTAGAGATCCCCAGACCAGTGATGGGAGAGTGTATACATGAGGAGTAATAAGAAATGAAGGGAGATTATAAAGTGCATGAGAGAAGGTAGAAAAGGAAGATGTTGTAGAAAAGAAGAGAGTACCTAAATTACTTGCATAATGCATGCACATGGTGAATTTGTGGGAATGGTTTCAGCGTTCTGTTGCCAACATGCATGAATGCAGGCATGTGCAAATGAGATCTAATTTGGCTCCAAACCCCTGAGCTTTAGAGACATGTCTGTGAGTTTCATATTGGAACATATCTTAAATTTTCATAAAATATAGGTCTAGGTCATGGCTCATGCTACACAGCAGGAGGGGAGAAGGAGTAAGGAGCTTCTCCATATTGCATGGCCCACGGGAGGCTGCCTGAGCTAGCCCTACACTGATAAAAATATAAGAAGCATGAACCCAAGTTAAATTTGCAGAAGAGCCTCTAATAGTGGCAGCCCCTGAACTAAGGGATTGAAGGGGTAGAGGGGAGGAGATAATGAGATTCTCCCAGATTAGGAGCAGCTAGAGTAAGTAGTAGGAGTAGATCCACCCATGACTCCTCCGTCCAAGAGCCAACCAGGGGAGATGTCAGCCACAGGGAGAGAGAAAAGAGGAAGTGCAGTGCACCCTGAATCCCTTAAAGGGTGGTAGCAGTTTGTGCTCTCCCCTAGCACACTGGTACATTCCACTTCCCAGTGCACCTTTTTCCACAGCTCCCCCAATGCAGGGCTGAGCTAAATGCCAGAGTCTGGCCCCTAGTGATTTACCAAAATGAAAGGAAATGTAAATATTGTCATGGTGTGAATGCTAAGTAGAAGTGCATGTAATAAAATGTTAACTGGTAGAGTTCTCTCATGTGCTGGCAAATGTCATGACCCATATTATTCAGTGTGTATTAAACAAGCTGTCAGCTAAGCATATTTGTGAAAAATAATATTGGAAGAAAAATGCACTTTGGGTATTTTGGATGTCTACTGCATTTAATTCAACTTGCTGTATTTGCTAGAGCCAGCATAAAATAAGTGCTCTATAATACAAGGAAAGTGTTCTCCTGTCAGTTAACATATATGTTTATTGCCAACTACTAACACATCCTGAGTGCAAATTACCCTATAATTTAAAATACTATACAGTCTAGCAAGTTTACAATTTCTGAACTCAGAAGTTCACCATAGCAGATACAGTGATAGCTGTCCATAAAGGAATCAATTCCTTTAAATATTGAATTTCTAAGTCAAGACTTACTAATTCTGTACATTATGGGAAAGCAGGAAGGAAGAAATGGAAAAATCCTTTATTCAACCAGACACAGGAAAAAAGGATCGTGATTTTGGAGTACATTATAAAGCTTTTTACCTCCAGGTCCCCAGTTCAAATTCAATTTAGGCCAGTAGGCCCTGAAGGTAATTACTCTCTGACAGCTGTTCTGTGACCTATGATAGGTGGAATTAGCTGGTGAGTACACTCCAAGTCACCATCGTATCTGGAAGGAACCAGCATCCTTATTAGTGATCTCAGCACAGACCAACGGCTTAATGGGCCTGAGGACTGAATTGCCCTTATCCCAAGATGCAGGCAAGTTAGGGGTGAGATACATTAACAGGACAGTGCAAGAAAACTTGCCTCTGTTTTATGCACAGCAAAAATTGGGCCTTAGACTCTTCATGAGCATTAAACTTGCCAAGAAGAGTAAAAGAGAAACTCAAAATGTCAAATCAGTTCTCTCAAGGGAAGGGTGGGTTTGTGGTTAAGGCACTGGCCTTGGATTCAGGTGATCTGAGTGCAATTGCTGGTTATACCACAGATTTACTATGTGATTTATGGCAAATTAATTAATCTCTACCTTTAAAATGCAAAAGATTCTTCTTTCCTCAACTCTTTATCTGTCTAGAATCTAACTCTTCAGAGCAGGGGCTATCACTTGTTTATTTTCATGATACCTTGCAAAAGGGAGACCCCATATTGGTCGAATAATCTTAAATAAATGTGATTATCCACAAATTTTGTGACATTCAGCAGCTGGATCTGAAGTTTGTGGGTGAAGCTTCACTCTCAACAGAAGTAATAGGTTTGCATTTTCTCCACTGGTTTAAAATACTTACTTTTAATTCTTGCTGTAAGGAAGCACAGATGCAATCTGCTCATAGTGACGCTGTGTCAGACCAGTAGAGAATTCCTAATTGTATTCCCCACTGTTTCTCTCTTCATCAAATGTATCTCAAGCTTCTGTTCCATCTCATCCTGGAGCTACTCAAAAGCATCATTACTGGATAACTGCCTTTGATCACTTGATTCAGACTTAAATAATTTTTCAGGGAACAAGCAGACATTATTTTATATCTCAATAAAGTAAGTGCTGGGATGACATTTACGTTTCATTTTGACACACTCCTGACCTGAACTTTTCTGTTCCTATGGAAAGCTTAATGCCGATGTAATAATTTTAAGTCAATCATTTAAAAAATTAACAACTCAAGGCACAGTCTAAGGACAACTATTTTGTAAAACCACAGAGCAGTGATTATTAAATACTCATGCTGGACAAGAATTAAGATTTTGGACTATGTCTGAGTGGGTCTGGAACTCACTTTGATGTTGTGGGTCCCATATTTACTCTTGGAACCAAGTCTTTTGCAAATGTAATAGTTATTAATTTTCCACCCTATTACCCGGGGTTATCTGAACCCAAAGTGATGGTAACTAATCTCCATTTTCCAGGTGGTGTCAGGAAATAAATCAGTGGGGGACACAGGACCTCCATCTGATAAATGATTGGGTATACACAAGAGTGCTTCCACTCAAAAATCCTTGTTTTTATTGAGTACAATGCACATATAAAAATATAGCAATAGTCTAGAACATGCCAGAAAGTAGTTAACCAAAGTCTGAAGTGGAGTCAAGTGACAGTGGCAGAGTTCTGGTGGCCAGCCTTCCTCCTAGATGCCGAGGAGGTAGCTATCAGACTCCAAGCTCACAGAAATCCTCTGAAAAGAACTTCTCCCAGGCTTCTCACTAAACTCTTTACCGGTTTCTCCAAACAAAGCATAACTCAAAGTAACTCCTAATGGGCTGACCATTTCCCTAGCAACAGCAAAAAAATCAATTTCTACCTATCAGTAAAGCAACTCCAGCAAGAAATTTATTGACACAGACATCCAGACCAAGGTCAGCTATCCACCCTCCTTTTTCATTCTCATGAATCTGTAACACTGCAAGTGTGCAGTTGTTTTTGTCTGCCTAAGCAAGGCCAAATTCTTTCTCGCTATGTGATGCCTTCACTTCCAGCTTATGGTGGCTAAGTGCACAAGATGGCTGCAGGTTATGTCTAGTCCAGTTCTCTCATAACAACACCCATCATGAGAGGCTCCATTGTTGCAGGAAATCAGAGTGGAGAAAGAGTTCTCTCCTTTTCATCTCCCAATGACTAGCACTGATATAACCATATCGTGTGAGCAATCACCAGAGGCAAAAAGACTTGAGAGAATAAAAGACAGGTAAATACTAAAAGGAAGAAGAGTGACCTGAAAGGTTTAGAGGGCATGATTCTAATCATAATGAACACAGTGGAAGAACGTCTCTTGACTTCAGTGGGCTTTGGATTAGGCCCATAGAAAAGGCCTAGAACAAATCAAGGAGTTGTCGGGGGAGGAACAGAGGACATCAGGGAGACTAAGGAATGATTTTTAGGATCTGATCCTGATACCAGATATAGCAGTGGGAATTGGGTCAGGATCAGGCTCTTCGCATTTTTGATGGAGACAGAAGAACAAGAGCAGACAATTGAGACTCTAGAAGACCAATATCACAAGGTGCAGTTAATTGGTGACCTAGAAGGAGAGAGTCTCTCTCCTCTCCTTTCTCCTTTCTAACTTCTTTGTTTAGTTTAGAAAAGGCATCAGGAAAAAGCAGTTACTTGCCTAGTCCTGTAATACATTTAAATAAAAAAAAGAATTTTTAATTCAGAAACACCTGCCTTCAAAAATTCAGTCATACTTCTAAGTAATTACCAGATTACCAAGGGGGCAAATAAACATCAAAATAGTCTTTTATACATTTAGACCTGTAGTCCCTGTGACCTGATGAGTCCATAATAGCCCCTTGGGAGTGATGGCAGTTAATGTATGGAACTGGACTGGTGCAACATAGCCTCAGAAATTGTGACACACAAAGGGCACCTTTGTGTCGGTATGTATGTATTAGCCAGAACTAACACTAGGACCTAATGTACTCATATGGTTTTAGATTTATGTAACATTTGTGGTTTTGTTGCGGTTTTGCTACAAACTTAGGTGCAACTTGGCAGTTTCACTGCGAGAGTCTGGGTTAATGCAAACCTGTAATACCAAGTAAAATTTGGTGAAGATGTGTGTGGAGATTGGGTTCAGTTCCAGAAGGGAATGTCAGGATGAGTGCCTATGAATGGAAACCTCTAAGTGTTGCACAGCTCAACAAATAACCTTAAACATGAAACAAAAATCTGTGCACAGAGTATAGATATATAAAAGTAATTTAAATGTTTGAGATACTATGAAAATTGTATTGTGTAAAAATAGGTTTTCAGTGTGTCTCCCTTCAAATAAGTCTTAAATAATACAATTTATTTTGGATGACTGATTATAGGAATCCAGCTCAGGAATGTCAATCACATCTCCTTTTCACTTTAAGAAACAGAATGAGTTTCTAATGTTGGCATAACTGGCTCAGGCTCAAACTGATATATTATCTCCTAAGGGCCCAATTCTGCTAGTCTTATTCACATACATTAGGCATTTAAGTTTGAAAATGCTGGCCTGTATTGTTCAGGTCTTTAAGCGAACCCCAAATGGAAAATGGATAAGGATATCAGCCAGGGGGAGCAAGCAGAGCTTCCGGTAAGAGGGAATGCTCATTTTGGTTACCTATTTAACATGTTTTAGCATTCTTCGCATGTAGGATGTCAGCTAAGGATACCACCATATCATGTGCAGAAGCTAGAGCTCTTCCACTTGGCATTGGGGTATTTAGAGGAAATATTTATTATTTAAATGCTTGAGATTTCTGTAGTTTGTAACCTTCAGGGTGTATACCAGACCCATCTTCTCTTCCTTGCAAGGAGATGGGTGATAAGTAGGGGTTGGGAGATCTATCTGTAGGGCTCTAGGGAAGGGGACAAATTCCATTTTGTTATATCTATGTTGTTTCTGTGTTGTTTGACATTGGGATTATTGACAGGCAACTGGACATTGTTTTGTTGCAGAGTAGTACAAATCAAAATAAATAATAAATATAACATTTTGTGTCACAAGAGTCTCAGTGTTTATATTTTTGTTCCATTTTTGAGCCACTAAAACAGGCTTTGTTAAATGTTTATTTTATCACTTATGAAAAAGGTGCCTACCAAGGCATTTCTAATGAATTGACAAAAGCAGATTTAAGGTCTTAGAACTGAAGCAAAGAGCAATACTTCTTATTGCAACTTACAGGACATGTTTTCATGCTGTGGAAACTCTTAAACTGTCAGCTCTCTTTACACTCATCAACCTCAAAGTAGGATTCAAGGAAAGATGGGTTATCTGCCCCACAAGAAGTTAACATTAATCACAAATAGCCAATCATACAGAATACAGTAAAAAAAGTATCAGAGGGGTAGCCGTGTTAGTCTGAATCTGCAAAAAAGCAACAGAGGGTCCTGTGGCACCTTTGAGACTAACAGAAGTACTGGGAGCATAAGCTTTCGTGGGTAAGAACCTCACTTCTTCAGATGCAAGTAATGGAAATCTCCAGAGGCAGGTATATATCAGTGTGGAGATAACGAGGTTAGTTCAATCAGGGAGGGTGAGGTGCTCTGCTAGCAGTTGAGGTGTGAACACCAAGGGAGGAGAAACTGTTTCTGTAGTTGGATAGCCATTCACAGTCTTTGTTTAATCCTGATCTGATGGTGTCAAATTTGCAAATGAACTGGAGCTCAGCAGTTTCTCTTTGGAGTCTGGTCCTGAAGTTTTTTTGCTGTAAGATGGCTACCTTTACATCTGCTATTGTGTGGCCAGGGAGGTTGAAGTGTTCTCCTACAGGTTTTTGTATATTGCCATTCCTGATATCTGACTTGTGTCCATTTATCCTCTTGCGTAGTGACTGTCCAGTTTGGCCAATGTACATAGAGGGGCATTGCTGGCATATGATGGCATATATAACATTGGTGGACGTGCAGGTGAATGAGCCGGTGATGTTGTAGCTGATCTGGTTAGGTCCAGTGATGGTGTTGCTGGTGTAGATATGTGGGCAGAGTTGGCATCGAGGTTTGTTGCATGGGTTGGTTCCTGAGTTAGAGTTGTTATGGTGCGGTGCGTGGTTGCTGGTGAGAATATGCTTAAGATTGGCAGGTTGTCTGTGGGCGAGGACTGGCCTGCCTCCCAAGGTCTGTGAAAGTGAGGGATCATTGTCCAGGATGGGTTGTAGATCACTGATGATGCGTTGGAGAGGTTTAAGCTGAGGACTGTAGGTGATGGCCAGTGGAGTTCTGTTGGTTTCTCTTCTGGGCCTGTCTTGTAGCAGGAGGCTTCTGGGTACACATCTGGCTCTGTTGATTTGTTTCTTTATTTCCGTGTGTGGGTATCGTAGTTTTGAGAATGCTTGGTGAAGATCTTGTAGGTGTTGGTCTCTGTCTGAGGGGTTGGAGCAGATGCGATTGTACCTCAGTGCTTGGCTGTAGATGATGGATCGTGTGGTGTGACCGGGGTGGAAGCTGGAGGCATGAAGGTAGGCGTAGCGGTCGGTGGGTTTTCGGTATAGGGTGGTGTTAATGTGGCCATCGCTTATTTGTACGGTGGTGTCCAGGAAGTGGACCTCCCGTGTAGATTGGTCCAGGCTGAGGTTGATGGTGGGGTGGGAGCTGTTGAAAGCATGGTGGAATTCTTCCAGGGCCTCCTTCCCATGGGTCCAGATGATGAAGATGTCATCAATATAGCGTAGGTAGAGAAGGGGCATGAGTGGATGAGAGCTGAGGAAGCATTGTTCCAGGTCAGCCATAAAAATGTTGGCATATTGTGGGGCCATGCGGGTGCCCATAGCGGTGCCACTGGTCTGGAGGTATATATTGTCACCAAATTTGAAATAATTGTGCGTGAGGATAAAGTCACAGAGCTCAGCAATAAGTTGTGCTGTGTCATCATCAAGGATACTGTTCCTGACCGCTTGTATTCCATCTGTGTGTGGGATGTTTGTGTAGAGAGCCTCTACATCCATGGTGGCTAGGATGGTGTTTTCTGGGAGGTCACCAATGCATTGTAGTTTTCTCAGGAAATCTGTGGTGTCACGGAGATAGCTGGGAGTGCTGGTGGCGTAGGGTCTGAGTAGGGAGTCCACATATCCAGACAGTCCTTCAGTGAGAGTGCCAATGCCCGAGATGATGGGGCGTCCAGGATTTCCAGGTTTGTGGATCTTAGGTAGTAGATAGAATAACCCCGGTCGGGGCTCTAAGGGTATGTTGATTTGTTCCTGTGTTGGTGTAGGGAGTGTCCTGCAGTTTCTTAGTGTATTCCTCAGTGGGATCTGAGGAAAGCGGCCTGTAGAATTTGGTATTGGAGAGTTGTCTGGCAGCCTCCTTCTGGTAGTCAGACCTGTTCATGACGACAACAGCACCTCCTTTATCAGCCTCTTTGATGATAATGTCAGGGTGGTTTCTGAGGCTGTGGATGGCATTGCATTCTGCACGACTTAGGTTATGAGGCAAGCGATGTTGTTTTTCCACAATTTCTGCCTGTGCATGTCGGCGGAAGCATTCTATGTATAGGTCCAGACTGTCATTTCGACCCTCAGGAGGAGTCCATGTGGAGTTCTTCTTCCTGTGTTGTTGGTGGGAGGGTATCTGTGTATCAGTGCGCTCTTCAGTGTTATCATGAAAGTATTCTTTGAGTTGGAGGCGGCGAAAGTAGGCTTCCAGATCACCACAGAACTGTATCATGTTCGTGGGGGTGCTGGGGCAAAAGGAGAGTCCCCGAGATAGGACAGACTCTTCTGCTGGGTTGAGTGTGTAGCTGGATAAATTGACGATATTGCTGGGTGAGTTAGGGATACCCCTGTTGTGGCCCCATGTGGCAGGTAGGATTTTAGACAGCTTACGGTCCTTTTTCCTTTGTAGAGAGGTGAAGTGTGTAATGTAGATCTCCTGTCTTATTTTAGTAAAGTCCATTTGTGTGGAGGGTTGGTTATTTATGAAAGTCTCCAGGTTGGAGAGCTCTTTCTTGATGTTTTTCTGTTTGCTGTATAGGATGCTGATCAGGTGGTTCCTCAGTTTCTTTGATAATGTATGGCATAATCTCTCACTGTGGTCTGTGCAATATGTAGATAGCAATGGATTTTTCACCTTCAGTCCATTTGGTATGATGTCCATCCGTTTGCATTTGGAAAGGAAGAGGATATCTGTCTGTATACCTCTACCTGTAGAGGTAAAACCCACTGTGGAGTTTTCTGAACACCAAAAACAGCATGTGACTCTTGAATTTTAGAAACTGGATTTCTGAAAATACCTTTAACATTTCTACCATATTCCTGCTATTTTTTTCTGAAACATATTGCATGAGCACAATCATGCTACTCTATTTTTTCCTCAAAGCTTTCACTGTTCCCTAGCAAAAAAGAGCCTCATCCAAGCAATACTGGCTTTTATGCTTGCTTTGCTCCACTTGCTTCCTTTTGTGTTCCCATTTAATTCAGGAACTCCTTAAGTAAATGCCAATTACTTGTTTCATTATATTTCAGGCTCAAATATTTGAGACACATCATGCCTGAAGTTAACTATCTGCCATCTGATTCCACTCAATAAAGGAAACAACCAGCAGCGAACAGCGGAGGCTAACAGAGGGAGTTTGCCTGGGATCTGTCCGAGAGGAGGTACACTAAGTGCTGCAGTGGGAGGGCTGTGTTGGTGAGTATCTGAATGTCTGTTGTGGGGACAGTTTATCAGTTTGACTGTGTGCTTGATTGTTTGAAAAGTGTGAATTGGGAGTGTTTTGTTGCAGGTGGGCCTGACTGTTATAAAAAAGGCAGTCAGCTGCACACCAGCTGAGCGGTGAACAGCGGAGAGGCTAACAGAGAGAATTTGACTGGGAGTTTGCCTGGGGAGAGCCGACTGAGGCGTTCAAGTTGCAGGCTCTTCTGAGTAGTTGCTGCAACAGCTGAGGAAGCTCTTAGCTCACCATCCATATCACCTTCCTTCTATCAGCTGTTGTGACCTGCACAGGACGTGCCATGTGTGTCTTTCTTCCACAGGACAGAAGCAACTTTGTCTGTCCAAAGTGCAAGCTGGTCTCCACATTGGAAGAGAAGGTTCAAGGTCTGAAGAAACAAGTATCGACCCTGCATTCCATACGAGAAAATGAAGATTTCCTGGACAGACGTCAGGATATGCTTCTACGGGCACATCATTCTGAAGAATCAGAGCAGGCTGCGAAGTGGGGACAGAAGGACGGTGAAAAAAATTGGCAGAATGACCTCCAGAAGACATAGGAATGTCCATGTATGAGCAATGCAGATACAGGTGAGCATGTTCTCTCCACAGATACTAATGTGGAAAGTGGACTAGATGATGCATCTGAGCAGAAGGGAGACAGAAGGAGACTCCACCAACTGGAAGGCATGAGATGCA
Organism: Chrysemys picta bellii; assembly: GCF_011386835.1. NCBI lineage: Eukaryota > Metazoa > Chordata > Testudines > Emydidae > Chrysemys > Chrysemys picta. Next base: position 179,672,129 of record NC_088793.1, read on the forward strand.
CTGTCTTAGTGATGGGGGTTCCACGACCACTGCTCCCAAGAGAAGGAGGCGGGTGTTGGTGGTCGTGGACTCCCTCTTCAGGGGGACTGAGTCATCTATCTACCATTCCGACCGGGAAAACAGAGAAGTGTACTGCTTGCCAGGAGCTAGGATCACGATGTGACAGAGAGACTGCCGAGACTCATCAAGCCCTCGGATCGCTACCCCTTCCTGCTTCTCCATGTGGGCACCAATGATACTGCCAAGAATGACCTTGAGCAGATCAGTGCAGACTACATGCTCTGGGAAGAAGGATAAAGGAGTTTGAGGTTCAAGTGGTGTTCTCATCCATCCTCCCTGTGGAAGGAAAAGGCCTGGGTAGAGACCATTGAATTGTGGAAGTCAACAAATGGCTACGGAGGTGGTGTCAGAGAGAAGGCTTTGGATTCTTTGACCATGGGATGGTGTTCCAAGAAGGAGGAGTACTAAGCAGAGACAGGCTCCACCTAACAAAGAGAGGGAAGAGCATCTTCGCAATCAGGTAAGTGGGAAAGTGGGATACTGGGAGGAAGCACGAGCAGGAGAGTGCAAGAGGGGAGGATTCCTGCCTCATACTGAGAAAGCAGGATGATCAGTGAGTTAGCTGAAGTGCCTATACACAAATGCAAGAAGCCTGGGAAACAAGTAGGGGGATCTGGTAGTCCTGGAACAGTCAAGGAATTATGATGTGATTGGAATTACAGAGACTTGGTGGGATAACTCAGATGACTGGAGTACTGTCATGGATGGATATAAACTATTCAGGAAGGACAGGCAGGGCAGAAAAGGTGGGGGAGTTGCATTGTATGTAAGAGAGCAGTATGACTGCTCAGAGCTCCAGAATGAAACTGCAGAAATACCTGAGAGTCTCTGGATTAAGTTTAGAAGTGTGAGCAACAAGGATGATGTCATGGTGGGAGTCTGCTATAGACAACCAGACCAGAGGGATGAGGTGGACAAGGCTTTCTTTTGGCAACTAATAGAAGTTACTAGATTACAGGCCCTGATATCTGCTGGGAGAGCAATACAGCGGTGCACAGACAATTCAGGAAGTTTTTGGAAAGTGTAGGGGACAATTTCCTGGTGCAAGTGCTGGAGGAACCAACTAGGGGCAGAGCTCTTCTTGACCTGCTGCTCACAAACAGGGAAGAATTAGTAGGGAAGGAAAAATTAGTGGGAACCTGGGAGGCAGTGACCATGAGATGGACGAGTTCAGGATCCTGACACAAGGAAGAAAGGACAGCAGCAGAATGGACCCTGGACTTCAGAAAAGCAGACTTTGACTCCCTCAGGGAACTGATGGGCAGGATCCCCTGGGAGAATAACAGGAGAGGGAAAGGAGTCCAGGAAAGCTGGCTGTATTTTAAAGAAACCTTATTGAGGTTTCAGTAACAAACCATCCCAATGTGTAGAAAGAATAGTAAATGTGGCAGGCGACCAGCTTGGCTTAACAGTGAAATGACTTGCTGATCTTAAATACAAAAAAGAAACTTACAAGAAGTGGAAGATTGGACAAATGACCACGGAGGAGTATAAAAATATTGCTCAGCTATGCAGGAAAGAAATCAGGAAGGCCAAATCACACTTGCAGTTGCAGCTAGCAAGAGATGTTAAGAGTAACAAGAAGGGTTTCTCAGGTACGTTAGCAACAAGGAGGTCAAGGAAAGTGTGAGCACCTTACTGAATGAGGGAGGCAACCTAGTGACAGAGGATGTGGAAAAAGCTAATGTACTCTATGCTTTTTTTTGCCTCTGTCTTCATGAACAAGGTCAGCTCCCAGACTGCTGCACTGGGCAGCACATCATGGGGAGGAGGTGACCAGCCCTCTGTGGAGAAAGAAGTGGTTCAGGACTCTTTAGAAAAGCTGGATGAGCACAAGTCCATGGGGCTGGATGTGCTGCATCTGAGGGTGCTTAAGGAGCTGGTGGATGTGATTGCAGAGCCATTGGCCATTATCTTTGAAAACTCATGGTGATCGGGGGAGGTCCCAGATGACTGGAAAAAGGCTAATGTAGTGCCCATCTTTTAAAAAAAAAAAAAAAAAAAAAAAGGAAGAAAGGGGATCCGGGGAACTACAGGCCAGTCAGCCTCACCTTAGTCCCTGGATAAATCATGGATCAGGTCCTCAAGGAATCAATGCTGAAGCACTTGGAGGAGAAAAAAAGTGATCAGAAACAGTCAGCATGGATTCAACATGCGCAAGTCATGCCTGACTAACCTAATTGCCTTCTATGATGAGATAACTGGGTCTGTGGATGAGGGGAAACAGTGGACGTGTTATTCCTTGACTTTAGCAAAGCTTTTGATAGTTTCCTACAATATTCTTGCTGGCAAGTTAAAGAAGTATGGGCTTGAAGAATAGACTATAAGGTGGATAGAAAGCTGGCTAGATTGTCAGTCTCAATGGGTAGTGATCAATGGCTGCATGTCTAGTTGGCAGCCGGTATCAAGTGGAGTGCCTCAAGGGTCAGTCCTGGGGCCGGTTTTGTTCAATATCTTCATTAATGATCTGGAGGATGGTGTGGACTGCACCCTCAGAAAGTTTGCAGATGATACTAAACTGGGAGGAATGGTAGATAGTCTGGAGGTTAGGGTGAGGATACAGAGGGTCCTAGACAAATTAGAGGATTGGGCCAAAAGAAATCTGATGAGATTCAACAAGGACAAGTGCAGAGTCCTGCACTTGGGACCGAAGAATCCCATGGACTGCTATAGACTAGGGATCAAATGTCTAGGCAGCAGTTCTGCAGAAAAGGACGTAGGGGTTACAGTGGACGAGAAGCTGGATATGAGTCAACAGTGTGCCCTTGTTGCCAAGAAGGCTAATGGCATTTTGAGCTGTATAAGTAGGAGCATTGCCAGCAGATCTAGGGACGTGATCATTCCCCTCTATTCGACATTGGTGAGGCCTCATCTGGAGTATTGTGTCCAGTTTTGGGCCCCACACTACAAGAAGGATGTGGAAAAATTGGAAAGAGTCCAGCGGGGGGGCAACAAAAATGATTAGGGGGCTAGAGCACATGACTTATGAGGAGAGGCTTAGGGAACTGGGATTGTTTGGTCTGCAGAAGAGAAGAATGAGGGGGCATTTCATAGCTGCTTTCAATTACCTGAAAGGAGAGTTCCAAAGAGGATGGATCTAGACTGTTCTGTCATCTGCCATCACTGAGAACAAGGAGTAATGGTCTCAAGCTGCAATGGGGGAGGTTTAGGTTGGATATTAGGAAAAATTTTCACTAGGAGGGTGGTGAAGCACTAGAATAGGTTACCTAGGAAGGTAGTGGAATCTCCTTCCTTAGAGGTTTTTAAGGTCAGGTTTGACAAAGCCCTGGCTGGGATGATTTAGTTGGGGATTGGTCCTGCTTTGAGCAGGGGGCTGGACTAGATGACCGCCAAAGGTCCCTTCCCTCCCCTGATATTCTATGAACCTACACATTAACTCAGTTTAGAGCCAGCCAGATCTTCTTGTTCTTTCATGTAGCCATGTATTGAATTTGATTGTGTATTATTTTATGTCTGCTTTGTTTTAGGTCAGAATTATACAGTAAGTGAGTTATTTGTAGTCATCACATTTCAGGTTAAATGTTATAAACAAACCGCCATGAGATGCTTGTGCACTGACTGCAGTTCTTTGTGGAGGGGATACTAATTTTTCAAAGAATTTGTTACCATCACAAAATTCTATGAGTATAAAATTGTGAGATGACTGTGGCTAAAGTAATCTTAATGTGTTCATGGCTAATATAAAGACAGGCCTTAAGAGAGCAAAATGTATTTTCACTTTATATTTGCAATCCCCAGACACGTTCAGTCATTTGTAAATTATCCAGGTTTGTTTAAATGAAGTAATAGGTTGTGTTCCTCAGAAATAACTTTTGACATATTAAGTTGTTGGTGAAGCCTGTGTATTTAATGAGTCAAAGGGAACCATTTTCCTAATACCCAAGATATTTTGCATGGATATTCATCATTATCATTATCACCAGTCAACCTAGTGAACACCAGGAAAGCTGTATATTAGTCACTGTGAAAGGTGCTAGGGTGAACTATACATCACTCTGCTACTTTTTAATAGACTTTGAAGCAGTACAGCATACTTTATATTTTTTCAATTTTGGGAGAAATTTAATGAAAACTTTCCCACATAATGAACATTTTTCTTTACTTTTTTTCATGTAATCATCTTTGCCAAATTACCACTGGGCCCTGTGGAAGTGCACTATAGTAGGCACAAAGAGCCTTTGTCTTGGTATATTTGGGCAGGGGATGAGCATACTACATGGAGCAGAGAAGTGGGGACTGGTTGCCAGCAGCCCCGGGGCATCTTGGTGTGAGGGTACAGACCTGTGCATTGGCAGGATTGCATTAGGGTGATGTGGGCATGGGGATGCTAGATATGAATTTTTCAAAGTGTAGAGCCCCCCCAACACCCACTTTTCAGAATGCTTCCATTTAAGCCCCTGGAAGCATTATACCTTATAAAGGAACAATGTTCCTATGCACTGTGGCTCTGACAATGCATCTTCTTTCTCTACCCAGCATACTGCTTTACGGAACTCATGATTTTGTCCTTGGTGGTGGTGGTGGGGGGGGAATTTGGATCAAACAGCAACAATAGAAGATAGGGAAAGGATTTGTTAAAATCTGGCAAGTTTTCCTTGTGGATAGTTTCCTCTCAGTAAGGTCCACCATGTGGCTGAGGATATCAACTCACCAAGAGCCTGTTCCTGTGCTCATTGGAGTCAATGGAGAAATTCCCAGTGATTTCAATGGAAGCAGGAGCAAACCTCTAGTCAGTGGCTGAACAGGGCATGTAAGTACACACACAACTTAAAGCATGTGAGAATCTTACAAATCTTATAGCTTTTAAGGCCCAAAGGAACCATTATGATCCCCTAGTCTGTCCTTGTCTGTAACACAAGTCCGCAGAATTTCATCCATACAAAGTTAAGTACTTCCTTGAATGTTTTTTTGCTAGTCCAGGTCCCAGGAGCACAATGGATCTCATTTCAAATCTGCTTTTGCCTGCCTCTTGCTTCTGGATGTTACATATGAGGTGTTTTGAAATCCACACTCTGAACATGGTCATTACTGAATTGGTAGCTAGTCCCATATTTGGAACTACATATTTCTGAGGAAACAATAATTGAAATATCCTATCATCCTCTGCTGTCTCAGCTGCATTCTCAATGATCTAAACCACATGAGACTACAGAGGATACAAATGAAAGCTTCAGAAAGGATTACAAAAAGAACTCATCCTACCATCTCCTAAAATCCATGGAGTAAAGGTATTGAAGACAGACATATGCGATCCCATCCAAACTAAACTGGGCCTAAATCAAAGGAACCTCTGGCATTCTTAAACAAGTGTGCCTATAAGATGAAGCCACATGGCAAACTGTGGTCTACTCATGCAGTGTTACTTCATCAGTGCAGGTGCTTATGATGCTCATCTCCAACAAGCACAAAAGCCATAACAGAACAAGCTGTGATAACAGTCAGAGCAAATAATAAATCCCATTATTATTTATTTTAGAGTCGTGCCAAGGAACCCCGATGAGATCAGAACTTCATTATATTAAGCACTATTAAATAAAAGAAAGTCCCTGCCATGAAGAGCTTGCATTAATAGAGAAACCCATTTAAACCAGTTATGTCCACTCTCAGTTCCTGGTCAGTTACTTAACTCTATGGAAACATATCAGTCTATGCCTCCAGCAAATCCTGCATCTTGACAGGGAGTTAGACTAGATGACCTTTATGGTCCCTTTTAACCTTATGGTTCTACGATTCTATGAAAACATGTGATATTTGAGCTCTGTTAAATAGCTTGGCCCCTTCAAAACATGCAGATGTCCTTGCAGTCCATGTTGCCTATGATAACAGTAGTGGGCCTGATTCTAGTTTCCTCTTCCTCCCTCCCACTGCAGACTCTTTTGAGGAAGGAGCTCCTTTGTTCTCCAAGGATTCCTGAACAATACCAAATTAACATAAAATGTGTTTATAGCATCATAGAAATACATGGCAACTGATAGCATGGTGTCATCCATCCACCTCCCCACCCTGATCCGCCCAGTGTCATCTTGATACTAACTATCCTCGGCCTCCCCTCTTTGAGTCTTCACAACTGCTACAGACCAGACCACATTATTTCTTTAAATGAGACCACCTGGGAATCCAAATACATGTTTCTCTTTAAACAACAGTTCTCTCCCAATGCACTGAAACTGCAATTATACTTGCTTTTAGTATCAATTATGCTTAAATTAATTAATGGAATCATTAGTAAATATGCATTGTAGCTCATGAAATCCATTTCAAAATAGGTTTAGCAATAAATACAAGTAATGCAAGTACATTACTAATATTAACTACCATACAGCTGCTTACAAAATCATAGAAAAGGTGGGGAATAAAAACTGTCTGCCAGAAGAAAGGTTTGAACAGGTACCCTGAAAGAAGGTACAGAAAAGGAGAGAAAGGGAGTTAGCAAGGCCAAGGTTGCACGCTGAAAGGAAGAGGCTGGAGAGGTTGGGAGGAATATTCAAACTCACAAAACTGACAAAAACTTTAGTACATGTCAGTTTCTCCCAGCAGGGCTCTGCTTTCTGTACAAAGCTCTTTCCAGCCTTGATTTTGTTTATGGCTTGCTCTGACTATCCAAGAGTTTACCCTATACTGAAGAAAAGGCCCCCTAGTCATGTTGAAGGCCCCAGTCATTTCTCCACACTAGCTCTAGCATCTCACTTAGGCTAAGTATACATTTAAACTGCTACAGCATTTTAGTGCTCATTGTAGTCACTCACTTCAGCAACAGGAGGGGTTGTCCTGAAAGACCGTAGATAGATTGTTGGAAGTGCTGTCTACGCCAGGTGTTAGGTCGGCTTACCTAGAGCTTTTAAGGCTAGGAGGGACCACCATGATCATCTAGTCTAACCTCCTATATGTTGCAGGCCACAGAAACTGTCACCCACTCCTGTAGTAGTGGACCCCTATCCTCTAGTTGACTTATAGAAGTCCTCAAATCACAATTTGAAGACTTCAAGTTCCAGAGAATGCACCATTTACTCTAGTTTAACCCTGCAATTGACCTGTGCCCCATGCTGCAGAGGAAGGCCAAAAAAAAAAAAAAAAAAATCTCTCTGCCAATCTGGTCCAGGGGAAAATTCCTTCCTGAACCCAAATACGGCCATTGGTTGGACCCTGAGCACATCGGCAAGATGCAGAAGCCAGATATCTGGGAAAAATTTCTCTTTAGTAACTCAGAGCCCTTCCCCATCTAGTGTCCCATCACCAGCAGTTGGGGATATTTGCTACTGGCAGTTGCAGATGGGCCACATGCCATTGTAGGCAGTACCATCAAACCATTCCCTCCATAAACTTATCAAGCTCAGTTTTGAAATCACTTAGTATTTTTTGCTCCCACTTTTCCTCTTGTTCCAGAACTTCACTCCTCTGATGGATAGAAACCTTCATCGAATTTCAAGCCTAAACTTGTTGATGGTCAGTTTATATCTGTTTGTTCTTGTGTCAGCACTTGTGTCATAAGGTAAGTTTCCCATTCCTCTGATAATCCTAGTAGTCGTTCTCTGCAGCTGTTCCAATCTGAATTCATCTTTCTTAGACTTGGAAGACCAGAAATGCACACAGTATTCCAGATGAGGTGAATATGTCTACCTTCTCTTGGGTCTGTGTGGCCTAGTGGTCGAGCCAATAGGGCTGCCCTGTTCACCAGAGACAATAGGGATGCCCTGTTCAGCAGGGCTCTGTGGCCTAGTGGCCAGAGTCAGTCTAACTGCCCTCTCTCTCAGGGCTGCGTGGCCCAAAGGCCAGAGTCAGTATAATGGCCCTCTTTAGTAGGGCTGTTTGGCCTGACGCCAATATTTAAAAAGGGCTCTAGAGGTGATCCCGGCAATTACAGACCGGTAAGTCTAACGTCTGTAACGGGCAAATGAGTTGAAACAATAGTTAAGAATAAAATTGTCCGACACATAGAAAAACAAACTGTTGAACAATGGTCAACATGGTTTCTGTAAAGGGAAATCGTGTCTTACTAATCTATTAGAATTCTTTGAAGGGGTCAACAAACATGTGGACAAGGGGGATCCAGTGGACATAGTGTACTTTGATTTCCAGAAAGCCTTTGACAAGGTCCCTCACCAAAGGCTCTTATGTAAATTAAGCTGTCATGGGATAAAAGGGAAGGTCCTTTCATGGATTGAGAACTGGATAAAAGACAGGGAACAAAGGGTAGGAATTAATGGTAAATTCTCAGAATGAAGAGGGGTGTTCCCCAAGGGTCAGTCCTCGGACCGATCCTATTCAACTTATTCATAAATGATCTGGAGAAAGGGGTAAACAGTGAGGTGGCAAAGTTTGCAGATGATACTAAACTGCTAAAGATAGTTAAGTCCAAAGCAGACTGAAGAACTTCAAAAAGATCTCACAAAACTAAGTGATTGGGCAACAAAATGGCAAATAAAATTTAATGTGAATAAATGTAAAGTAATGCACATTGGAAAAAATAACCCCAACTATACATACAATATGATGGGGGCTAATTTAGCTACAACAAGTCAGGAAAAAGATCTTGGAGTCATCGTGGATAGTTCTCTGAAGATGTGCGCGCAGTGTGCAGAGGCAGTCAAAAAAGTAAACAGGATGTTAGGGATCATTAAATAGGGGATAGAGAATAAGACTGAGAATATATTATTGCCCTTATATAATCGATGGTACGCCCTCATCTCAAATACTGCGTACAGATGTGGTCTCCTCATCTCAAAAAAGATATACTGTCACTAGAAAAGGTTCAGAAAAGGGCAACTAAAATGATTAAGGGTTTGGAACGGGTCCCATATGAGGAGAGATTAAAGAGGCTAGGACTCTTCAGCTTGGAAAAGAGGAGACTAAGGGGGGATATGATAGAGGTATATAAAATCATGAGTGATATGGAGAAAGTGGATAAGGAAAAGTTATTTACTTATTCCCATAATACAAGAACAAGGGGTCATCAAATGAAATTAATAGGCAGCAGGTTTAAAACAAATACAAGGAAGTTCTTCTTCACACAGCGCACAGTCAACTTGTGGAACTCCTTACCTGAGGAGGTTGTGAAGGCTAGGACTATAACAGAGTTTAAAAGAGAACTGGATAAATTCATGGTGGTTAAGTCCATTAATGGCTATTAGCCAGGATGGGTAAGGAAGGGTGTCCCTAGCCTCTGTCTGTCAGAGGGTGGAGATGGATGGCAGGAGAGAGATCACTTGATCATTGCCTGTTAGGTTCACTCCCTCTGGGGCACCTGGCATTGGGTAGACAGGATACTGGGCTAGATGGACCTTTGGTCTGACCCGGTATGGCCTTTCTTATGTTCTGATGGCCAGTTGGTGGAGTGGGGCGGGTGGCTGGGTAGGGGAACCCCGAGCATGCCCTGCTCCAACAGGTCCCGGCTCAGGGACCTATAACTTGCAAGTATGTCCACCACTGGGTCAGCGGGGAATCTGCCTGAAACGTGCTGACCCCATGTGACACAATAATTAGTCCCTCTGAGCTACTTCCTACCCTCTTCCGGATGCAGCGTCTCCGGTGTCCCTGGAGTCTCTGGGCTCCTCAGTCAGTGTGGCTTCCAGGAGCTTCGCCACTCCTTGGGAGTCCTCCAGTGTCTCAATATCCCTGGCCACACAGACCCAAGAGAGGGTAGACATTCACTTTTACCCCTAGGCCAAGCTATCCCAAGACAAGATGTGGTTGTATAGACTCAGCAACGGGGCTATCATTACCTACACCCTATTCCAAGAAGGGACAGGGTGCACTTTCCACATGACAGGCACAAAAAATTCTCACCCCTAAGTGATGTAAAAGGCTAATGCAATCCTAGGATGCATCAGGTGAGGTATTTCCAGTAGAGAGAGGGAAGTATTGGTGCCATTATACAAAACACTGCTGAGACCTCATCTGGAATACTGTGTGCATTTCTGGTCTTCCAATGCAAGAAAGCCAATTTTTCTAGCAGAATTTTAGATAAATTGGCCCACGCAGGTCTTGTCCAGGTTATCATACCTGTATAATTAGGGTACTGTAAGATTTCTTGGATAATATTTACCTATTGCTTAGTAGGTGCCAGTATATTCAGAGGTACCAGAACTTTTTGAAACAGCTTCAGCCAGTTTCTCTATTATCTGTAGATTTTGATGAGTTTCTACTCTGTTTTTATTGTTTTCTGTCTGAGAGTCACACATATAGTAGACAGATGTGCTAACACTTTGTATGTCAAGGGAATGGTTTCCCTAGCAGCCAAAAGCACTTGAAAGCTCTTAGAAATTTCACCTCTCCTAATGCAACTTTTAGTGGTTCATGTACTGAGAGTGCAAAGTGTCATGTCTTAATATATTGCAGCAAACAAGAGCAGCCAGATCCCTGAGGTACATCTGGTATCTACAGTTGCAGTTTGCCAACTACGCAAATTATGTGAGCATATCCCTATTTACAATCTAGTGTAATATTCAGAAGAAAGAATGTGCCTACAAACATGCTTCCCCATCTTGTCATGCTCTCCTGGTGGCTGGCACAGAAGAGCCGAGGGCTTACAATATAGATCAGTTATAGCAACACTTTAAAATAATGCTCCACTTATGGACGAATTACAGAGGAAGTAAGAAGTCTCTGATATAGCTGCACACCAGCTGCATTATTGATTATACTGCTCTGGTACTCATAATCAAAAGTTGTAACAAAGACAGACACTAGGTCTTTACAATTCTGGTTTCAAATGAAAGTGGGAAAAAGCCCACATTTTTACAAGAATCATATGACTAAGTCCTAGATTCTGGCTTTGGACCCAGCCTTGAGTATGATGCTGTGTAACATGTTCCAACCCAGAAGCAATTCAGGGAGGTGTTGTGTCTGAGAGATATACCTCTGAGTCACATTTCCTCCCACATCTTCCTCTCTCCCAGGAAGCACTGTCTGTATGAGCAGATTAGTATTTCCTAGTTCCCTGTGCTGGCTCTGTTACTCCAGCAAGTTGGGGGAGGGGGAGGAAGGTCCAAGGTGCTGATCCTACTGCCCTCACCTCCCCCATCCCTGCTTGTTCTCCCTGCTTCTGGGGAGAGAGTAAATTGACAAATAGCCCACTTACTGTGTGCTCCTGGACACAAGGTAATGCAGTAGTATACAAGTCATTCTTATTCCCTCCCACAGGTGCATAATGCAAGTCACACTCTAGCCTTAATCCACTTTGATTTTAACACATTCATGGGACATGGTTTTGTTGAAAAGTGAATGAACAGGATTTTTTTTAAATGTGTCTGTGTTTTGATTCAACCAGTCATCTGACAAATACCCAGATCAGAACGGATTAGTATATGTAACCTAATCCAGCCATTTTGCTGGATTTATATTAATAAAACAGCTCAACTCCCTTTCCCACCTATTATTCAGGCTTTGTTCCCCCATTTTATCCCTGTGCCATGTTCCCTCCCCCCCACTTCTTCCCACTGCCCATTTTCCTCTCTTTTCCATGTCGTCAGTAACCAAGTCCCCCTCCTGCCAGCATGGTAGCTCCCCATGCCTGGATCCGATCTCAAAAGTTAGATTAATATTTGGCATTGATTGTACACTGATAGTGTCAAATAGCTGAAATCGTTATATCCCTGATCTATTTTACATCTTAGCGTTATTATTTTACATATTAGTAGCAACTCAGATTTATCTTTGGCACATTTGTAAAATAATGAATTTTCTTTGCAATGGAATAAACTCAAATGATGAGGTACACATCACTCAAGTTACAATAGTAGCTGGAGGTCATGCCGTGCTGCAGCATAGCGGGAGTAATTTGTGAACTAAAGACAAGAGTCTTTTATTGAATTCTGAGGGAAAGCTACAGTAATGATGACACAGTTACCTGCAATTCTGCCCCAGAAACTTCCAGTGTCTGAATTCTGTAGCTATATAACCATGAAAAGCCAAGACACAATTTCAATTAGATATATTTATTATCGTCACTTAAACCCCTTCTCCGGTGCAACATATCATACAGTATACGTACATGGAGAGAGACACATTCTGCTAAGTAGTATTGGTGTGAATTTGGAGCTAGTTGATTAATGGTTTTAGGCTTTCTCCAGATTTACATGGCTGTGAGAGGCAGAATTTAATTCTATGAAATCAATGTAATTGCAAAGTATGCCCCATACTTCTCATTCAGCACTCTGCAGAACCAACTGTATGAACCTTAATTCTGATAACAAAAACAAAAACAAACAAAAACTCCTCCTTGCATCACTCAATAACTCAGCTAATTTAAGTTTTCCCCCATTCATAGGTGTAGTGGGATGTCTTATAACATCTTTCCAGGTTTCAGTCCACCGAGGATAAAATTATAGTAAATCCCATCTGCTATCAGTGCTTCCTGCACACATTAAACAGTTTTCTATATCTTGAACTGATATAGATTCCTGGATTCTATTTAACGTTCTCCTGGGTGGAAAAACCCTTATCTACAAATCTAGCCAAGCAAGATCCAGGATGGAGCACTCTTCCCTTCCACCGACTAACAGAGAAAGCTTTAGTCAAATTTGACCAGAAATGTAGATTTTATGAAAATAAGCTTTTGCAAAACTTCTGATCAGTTGATCTGCTTTCATGACTTTTTTTTTAATCCATTGGAAACATTAATCTTATATAAATGAGGAAAAGTGAATTCACTATCTCCTCCTTAAATATTCATCACTGGTAGGACAATAATTGTAAACTGATTAGGGTTGGACAGGAAATTTTTATATTCCATGAGAATTTTTGATATTTGAAAACAAGTTTCTGTACTGAATCAGGATGAATAGTCAAAATATCAAAAATTTGAGTGACCGGACAACTGAAAATATTTTAGGTTTAGGTCAAGTAAAATGTTTCACATTGATTTCAACTTTTTTACTGTAACCAATATATTGTATTAATTATATAAATTATAACAAAAAAACCTGTACAGTACCATTCTATTTTCTAATTATTACATTCTCTTTTTAATTATCAAAGTAATTTATTTATTAGTGCTTGCTATAGGATAACTGATATGCATATGTATAGTCAAAAGTTAAATGTAAAGTAACCCCTTCTATTCATAACCATGTATTTATTTTCTAAAATTACCTCAGTTTTTCAATAAAATAACTTTACAGTTAGCTGTGGGATTCAGGTATTCCCATATTAAAAATGCAGCTCTGTAAACTTGCTGTACTGACCTACAAAGCTGCTGAATTATTTTAAGTCTCCCTTGTAACTGTGGGGGGGGGGGGACTTAAAGTTTTAGACTTCTTTATTATTAGCTGTCCATCTTTTGTATGACCTATATAAGAGGTGCTGAACATTTAGGAACAATCCCATGGGCATTCTCCAAGAACATGACTGTTAGCTCTAATATCATTGTGCCTAAATTGCTACCGCAGTTTCAAGTGCATATGAAATTCTTCATTTCCTATCCTAAACTGCTGCATTGCATTGCTGGGCATAGTAAAACTGCTGCTGCATTCCACACTAGTGTGAAGGATTAAGTGATTCCTGTCTGTAGGTAAAGGGCTATATTCTGTCTCTTCTCACGTAAGGGCAGTAGCCACTGAAAAGAGATTGAGGTCTCAATTCAGAAAAGCACTTAAGCATGTGCTCACTCTAAAAATATGCTTAAGTGCTTTTCTGAATCAAGGCCTGAATGTACAGGGAGAATAGCTCAAGATGGCTTAGGGACAGTACACTCAGCAACCCTCCTTTCATCTGGTATTACACGGAAGAGTGTGTGTTATCAATGTCTGCTTCCATGCATTTGTAGGTGGGGATTGGGGGAGGAAAGCCAACTGACTACATACTCTAGGGGCTGAGAAGCATATCTGGACTTATTAGCCGCTCTTCACCTACCACACTAAGAAGTGTCAAGTCAATATTGTGGATGAGAGCCTTGAAAAAAAGATGACCAGATCTAGTGTTTTTATTCTCAGATCACACAATCTATGGCACACTCGCTCGATAAAACGTATTTGGAGGACATTTGTATGCTGGATGAACCTTATGCAAAATTAGAACCCTTAGACCAGAACCTCAGCTGGTTCTTTATATGTCTGTTAAAGTCAATGGTGCTATATCTATTTACAGCAGCTGAGTAACTAACAGTTTGGCTGGCATAGTCAACATTCTGCTATCTATCCTGTTAGATCTTTGGTTATCTCAAAGGGTAGTCATCACTCCGATTCTTCCTAACCAGTGAGATTTTGCATTCGATGGAGATCTTCTTCTTAGGGTCGGTCTTCCCTGAAAAAATTGTGTTTTTTTGCAGTGAGATAGTCATTAAAGGTGTATATTTTCTTGAAATCAATTTTCTAAAACTCCAATGTCAAGAGCAAGTCTTATGTTAATTCAGAACCTTTGCCTTTAAACTTTAAAAATATTCAATAGAATTTAATGTCCTTTTTTGTTATAGCAAGGAATAATTTTGAATTTTGCAAATCGGCTCTTCTGTGCCAGCCACCAGGAGAGCATGACAAGATGGGGAAGCATGTTTGTAGGCACATTCTTTCTTCTGAATATTACACTAGATTGTAAATAGGGATATGCTCACATAATTTGCGTAGTTGGCAAACTGCTTGGATGATTCATATTTTAGCTTGAAATTGCCATTGCAAATTTCTTCCAAAGTAATGATAAATTGCAATAATTGTCAAGTACTGCTGAAGGTCATGAAAAGGAGATGGAGGATTGTGTTCTAGAACCACACATTTGAACATACAAACAAGGTAGCTGTTCAATAACCATGACATATATAATTGAATCTGCATGGGTAACTTATTTCCACATAGGAGTGAAGCATGCACTAGTACTTTGACCAACCAATTCATTGTTCAGCTCACATGAACACCCATCTGTTCCGCATTTAAAATTTTAATGAACACAAAATTGGCTCTATAAAAAGGACAACTTTTTAAAAAAAGAAGACTTCCTATTTAATATCTTGGGATTCAGATCATTCCATACATGGAAGTTCTGATTATTTGTAACTGCTTCCCAATAGTGAGTGGTATTATTAATGACAACTTACAGAATTGGTTGACTTTGCTGCCATCATTGGTATAGTGAATAAACCTGCTGGTGTACTGAAATGGAGGTTTCAGAGTAGCAGCTGTGTTAGTCTGTATCCGCAAAAAGAACAGGAGTACTTGTGGCACCTTAGAGACAATGGAGGTGCAACTCCAGTTTATTTCATTATATACACATAGAAGTTGTGTTTGGATTCCATAAAAGTTTGTTATGGTTTCTTTGGAACAGCTGCAAACCAGGTGTATGATGAAAAATCCCTTCCCAGATGAAAACTTGGATAGGGGGAATGACAATAGGTGAACATTGACACCCTAGAGAAATTTGGCCAAACTGAAAACTCTTTCATTAAGTTATTTAATAAGCGATCAGGATTTTGTTGGCATCTTCACACAGCAACTTATATACTTCTAAATATTTTTGAAGGTTTGGCTCAAAGAGAAGTATTCAAATTTCAGATGCTTATCTGTCCAGTAATAACTTCTTGGTCTGAAATGTTTGTCTGGTAGTTCTGGATGACCAGACTGTCTGATGCCTCCAATCCGGTAGTCTGGTTGGAAACAAAGGATCTCTTCCTGAAATCCTTACTTGTTCCTTACTCAGGAAAAATTTACTAAAGCCACTGTGATCCAGTAGATGTGTCACAGTCCAGTGCCCTAAGACAGCTAGGTGCTATTATCAGCTCTATCACTGACCTGTTGTATAACCTTGGGTAAGACACTTCAACTCTGTTTCTGTCCACCTCTTTTCTCTGTAGTTTTGAACAGAGACTCTGTCTTATCATATGTACAGCACTTAGCACATTGAGGGCACAGTCACACTTGTGGCCTCGAGTCACTACTAGAATACAAATAATAAATGTCCCCTGAGCAGGGGCTGACACTGAGAAGACTCTTTCTTGCAGTATCTCAATGAAGACAATGGTAAATGTCTGGCACATAAGTCAGTGCAGAGAAAGTCATGGTTTGCCTGGTAGAAGCCCTATTCCTCTCCTGGAAATGTAGTCCACTAAGTACAACAATACAGACTTCCTACTGAAGTTGGTTGCACTGCTACTCACTCATGCCTGTCTTTTCATACTCACTGTTGACTTACTGAAGAGCAAAAGTTAATCTTCACTTCACACTGCAAAATTCAAACTGTCTGGCCCTGGTTAACAATAAATGTATTTGTTCTTTCTTCAAATGCCCACTACACTGATGTGTTTCCTCATAAACTTTCAGGCCAAAGGGGACTCTCATGATTATCTAGTCTGACCTCCTGTACATTACAGGCCACAGAACCTCACCCACCCACTCTTGTAATAGACCCATAACCTCTGTCAGAGTTACTGAAATCCTCAAATTATGATTTCAATATGGCAATCAATTGAACTCTGAGCAGCCAGACACCTGGGAAAGAATTCTCTGTAGTAACTCAGAGTCCTCCCCATCCCAGTGTCCCATCTCTGGTCATTGAGAATATTTGCTATAGGCAGTTGCAGATGGGCCACATGCCATTGTAGGCAGTCCCATCATACCATCCCCTCCATAAACTTATCAAGCTCAGTTTTGAAATCACTTAGTATTTTTTGCTCCCACTTTCCCCCTGGAAGGCTGTTCCAGAACTTCACTCCTCTGATGGTAAGAAACCTTAGTCTAATTTCAAGTCTAAACTTGCTGATGGTCAGTTATGTTTGTTATTGTGCCAACATTGGCAGTTGAGTTATATAACTCTTCTCCCTACCTGGTATTAATCCTTCTGAAATATTTATAGAATGCAATCATATCTCCCCTCAGCCTTCTTTTGGTTAGGCTAAACAAGCCAAGCCCTTTCAGTTCTCTCTCATAAGGTAGGTTTTCTGTTCCTCAGATCATCCTAGTAGCCCTTGACTGCACCTGTTCCAGTTTGAGTTAATGTTTCTTAAGCATGGGAGACCAGAATTGTAATTGTAGTCTGTATGAGGTCTCACCAGTGCCTTATATACTTGCAATTACACTTCCCCAATCCCTACTGGAAATACCTCATCTGATGCATTTTAGGATTACATTAGCCTTTTTCATGGCTGCATCACATTGGCGACTCAGTCATCCTGTGATCAACCAATACACCCAGGTCTCTCTCCTCCTGTCACTTCCAACTGATAAATCCCCATCTTATAGGAAATATTTTGTTATTAGTTCTTTTCACTTTGCACTATTAAATTTCATCCCATTTCTATTACTCCAGTTTTCAAGGTCATCCAGATCTTTTATGATGATCTCCTGTGTATCGGCAATATTGTCCAACTTTTTGCCACCTGTAAATTTTATACTCCCATTTTTTGCACCAAGGTCATCAATCACTAATACACTGGAGGGAGGTTGACAGTTCACCTTTCAGTATCACCCATTGTAGTCCCCCCCTTTAACCAGTTCCTTATCCACCTTTCAGTTTTCACATTAATCCCCATCTTCTCCAATTTAACTAATAATTTCCCATGTGGACACTCTACCAAATGCCTTACTGAAATCCAGGCAGATTAGTTCTATTGCATTTCCTTTGTATAAAAAATGCTCAGTTTTCTTTTCAAAGAAAGAATCAGGTTGGTCTGGCATGATCTAACTTTTGTAAAATCATGTTGTATTTTATCCCAGTTACAATTTACCTCATTTAACTACTTTCTCTTTCAAAAAATTTTCCTATAAGATTGTCAGAGCTGAGTCTACCCTCATCCTTCGTTTAAGCTGCTGAAATTTCAAAAAGGGATCATCTCTTTATAATTGTGTGGATTGCACGATAAACAGTGATTTCCCTTAATAAAGTCTTATTTCTCTTACTCTTGATAGCATGCCAATTGAACTTCTGAGTCTGTTTTAGCAGAATACATGTTCTGGAATGAAAGGACATGTAGTACTATTCCTAAATATCATGTTTTACTTTTGATTGGCCTGCAAGTCTTCACACATTCTTCTCCAAAGAATGCCGTAGGAAAAGGGAACAGCAAAATGCCAAGTCACTGATTGGCTGAGAGGAGAGGGATAGGACTCCCTTCCCTTGTGGGAGGGTATGTGCCCTGCTCAACTGATTACTTCCTGCACTCTACAAACCTCTGACAGAAGGAATAAATTGCTGCTAGGCTCTGGTAGGAAATTGCTCTCCGTTGTGCCAGCAATCCACTGTCCCATTTATGGATCAGGTTAATAATTACCAAAAATTCTTGGTTGTGAAGGAGGTGTCAGGCAGTTAGATGCATTCTTGTTTCATGTGAGCTACATGTGAGCACCACTTGGAATTGGGAAGTGACTTTTCCCCTTTCCACAGATTCACACTGCAGCTGGATTTATTTCACCTTCCCCCGAGTACGTTGGATGTGATTAGAAGGATGCATGCTGTTAGCTTTTACTAGTTGTGACTAGTGGTGATTTAGTTTGAGGCTTTCCATGTGGTGATTTTATTTATTTATTGCAACTTTATTGCAGCAGGAGTTCTCTGTGGTATTGATCAGGACACGCTGGTGAGTGAAGACAGACACAAGGATAAATTTAAGCAGCAGGCCACAGCTTTATTAACTTAATACTGGAGAGGGACAATATCCTCCCCATCATCCCTGACTCTTGCATACCAGGCATCAGTTTAATGAGGTCCAGTGTGGGGGTTGCAGTGCTCCCACTATATCACTCCCAACTTAGGGTAGGTTCTCCTCAGCCTACCCATAGGATTCAGCTGACTCCTTTGAATCCTCTCAGTTCCTCCCTACCACACATAATGGGGACAGAGATACCAGAAAAGGGGACCTCAATTGCAAATACTTCTAGTCTCCTCTTTGCCAACAGGCCCACCAGCATGATCCCATGGTCTCTTACTTCTGGAAGCGGGCCCTCTTGGATACCAATCATAAGTTGTGATGAAATAAATGTTCCAACAAAATAGTAACATTTCTAAGTCCTACTCCTACTTAATCTAACTGTGCCTCCGTGATTCTATTAGGAAAGCAAGAGAAACCCATCAAGCCCCTGCCACTCTGGGTCCAGTGGGAAAAATTCCTTCTTGACCCCCAAAACTGGCAATTGGTTAGACCCACATCATCCTAATACTCAGCTCCAACACTAGAGCTACAGGGTGCAGATCACTTAAAGGGATCAGGAAGCTTCAAAAGCCCCAGGCAAGAGTTTACATTAACAAGAAGGGGACTGAGGGGCCAGTCAGCTCCCTTCACCCTCTGGCTGGCCAATGGGTGGTAAAGAGCCCATGGAGGGAGAGGGGGTCATCCCTGAGTTCCCCAGCAGGTTCCTCCCTCTCCTTCTGGGGCTGTCTACTTCACTGTAGTCTAGTCAAGTCTTCTATCCATTGAGATGAGTGGGTAGCAACATGGGGCTGCAGCTTACACAATGAGCCATAGAGATACATCTGCAGGGCATGTAGTAGCTTCACTTATAACCCAGTGCAATACTTGGAGAGAGCGGGTGGTACAATGATGAGGGGAGTTATAACAATGAAGCATGAATTAGAGATACTCACTTCTTCACAGCAGGAAAAGGCAGGTAGTGGAGGGGAGAGTTTTGGTTTGAAGCCAAATTCCAGTGGTCATAGTTGTGGGACTTTCCCCCCCCCGTCCAAAGCCTATTCTGGACATTGTTTAAATGAGATGATATTACGGAGTTACTGGGAGGAAGTGATTGTGGGGTTTTCTGCATTTGAATAATTATAATAAAGCTCTGTTCATTCAATTAGATCATAAGCAAATATTCAAAATCTTATTCACCAAGCAGTGGGAGCAATCATTGAAACATCTTAAAGTCCACGTTGATAAAATTAATATTTTTCTTTCACTGTGAAATGTATCTTATTTCCGGATAAAAGGATGTGACTTAACACCATAAACATAAAAAACCCATAGTCCCTTAACACAAAAGCTACTACTGTGTTGCCCTAACTTCTCAACTTGTTCTGTCAAAACAATCCTCACCCTGCACTATCAGACAAGGAATCTCCTCCTTTTGCTGCTACAACTGCTGTGTTTATATTGCTGACATGCAGTACAATAATTGTTACTAAGACAGTGTCTCTGAAGCACTCCCAAAAGAATTGATCTAAAAGGAGCTAGCATCTACTACAAAATGTAACTTTGGAAATATATTATAAAAGACTTGGCTTTCATTGCCACAAATTCAGCCATGCTGCTTGCTTATACTATAACATGCAACTCACTGATAGCTTAGGGGAGGGATAGCTCAGTGTTTTGAGCATTGGCCTGCTAAATCCTGGGTTGTAAGTTCAGTCCTTTAGGGGGGTCACTTAGGGAGCTGGGGCAAAAAAAAAAAAAAAAAAAAAAAAAAAAAATCAGTACTTGATCCTGCTAGTGAAGGCAGGGGGCTGGACTTGACCTTTCAAAGTCCCTTCCAGTTCTGGGAGATAGGATATCTCCATTAAATTAATTTATTTTATTTTTTACGGAAACTGGTAATGCAGTTTGGGGCAGGGGAGATAGTAATGATAAGAGCACCATGATCTTCTGTTTTTTGGGGTAACCAAAAATAGTTTGTGCTTATTCAAAGATTTTCCTGTCAGTATATTAGTCTGGAAATCTAAAGAGAATAGTAATTGCTTAATTTTGAACTTCCTGCATTTCAGCCAGGTGAGAAACAGCCTCTCATGCTATTTTGTTGATTCCACCATTTCCAATTCCAGCTGAAACCAGAAAGTTCAATGTATGACTGCATGCACCCCTGTATTCACACTCCACATCTTCTTGCATCCGAAGAAGTGGGCTGTAACCCACAAAAGCTTATGCTCAAATACATTTGTTAGTCTCTAAGGTGCCACAAGTACTCCTGTTCTTTTTGCAGATAAAATGTATGCAGCAATATTATATGTAAAGTTATGAACATAAGCTGAAATTATGACTGAAGTTTGTTTACCAGAGAAGTCTGAGGGGTAGGTAAACATGTTTCTCAGAAAGACAAAGGACAAGCTCACGTATTTAGCCAGTGTCAAAGCTGATGGGTCTATCAAGTAGCCATTCTTTGGCGAGGAAGGGGGCAGGAACAAACAGATCTGCATCTTAGCAATCACTTGTAACCCTTCTGCCAGGTGGAGCCGGCAGCAACCAGGGCCGGGTTAAATATCTAGGGGTTCCTTTTCAACAATACAACACAGAAGCAGCTTGAACCAGCTAGTAACCTGGGAAAATTACACACTACTCACGGGTGCCTCTTAAAGGTAATACTTTCCCACTTGCAAGCAGAGTCTGAGTGTAGAAAAGAAACTTTTAATGAAAGGAGAGAAGTCAACGAACATTAATTAGGGAAAATGCCACAAGCAGGATTCATAAATCTAAAACTATGAGCAGGACACCCACCCGTAAGTGCATGGGGCAGAGTCTTCTGCCTCATGTTCTTGAGTTCTACAACCAAAAAAGTTCCTTTACTGTGCCCTCCTCCACTCCTTCACCATACCCCACTCACAGTGGTTGTCCTTGGTCAGTGAGGACCCAGGTTTCAGAAGTGCACTTGCTCTGGCTGGCCAGCCTGCCAGCTGCTGCTCCTGGCCGCCTGGCCAACCTGCCAGCTGCTGCTCCTTGCTACCTCCTGCCAGCCAACTGCTTGCCACTTTCACCGTTTGCTCCCCACGGTCGCCCGTCAGTCACTTCTTGCTGCCACCTGCCTCTCTGCAGTGACCTCTGTAAGTAAGTCTTAGTGATTTTTAGCTCTCAGCAGGCTGAGCAGAAACAGCCCCACCACAAGTGATTTCAGCTGTCATTGAGTACTTAACATAACAAAAGGCTCCTAATGATGCCTATTTAGCCTGTCTTTGAACAGTGTGGGGAACAGTTTAAACCAGACTGAGGACCCTTAGGGAGAGTCCACACCTCCCGGCTGGGACACCTGTCCCCACCCCTCCTACTTTCACCGTGGGCTGGCATTCAAGCCCTTGGTTTAACAAGGTCCTTTCAGCTAAGGATGACCCCCTCATTTAATACAGGTTAAGCACAGTTCTGCTCCCCTTTATTCATACAATAATGACAACAACATTGATAACAGCATTTCTCTACCCTTGCATTCAGTACTAAAGTGATTTGTAACCCAACATCAGCCAAAGTTGATCACCGCTCTATCTGCTGGATATCGTAGCAGAGAGGTATGTTCATGTAAATACAGTTTGCTCCTGAAGTCTCTCCCCCTCCCAGCTAGCTGTCAGAGGAGAGTTCATTCAGACCCTGCTTACACAACAGCATGGAACTTCTCACTACCACACTCCTTGTCTCCGTCCCCATGGCAGGAATGAACTTTATCTAAGGGTAACCCCCAGGAAAATGCATTTAAAGGGTGATTGAACTATAAAAATGAGAGGCAAAAACTCCCCAAATTATTGCTCCCTATCTCTCTCTCTCCTTTTCACCTAAGACAACAAAAGAAGCAGCTGTTGGACTTTGGGAGCAGATCGTGGTCTGAAAATTTTAGCAGCAAAGTTACTGGAAACACTTGGTAAGGGACTTCATCTTGAAGAAAGTCTAATTTGTTAAGTTTTAGTAGTAGGAAGTGTTTTATTTTTATTGTAACCATTTCTGATATTAATGACTTATACTCACTTAAAACCTATCTCCTTGTAGTTAAATAAACTTGTTTTATTCTTTAATTCAGTGTTGTCTTTAAACTGAACTGTTTGGATAACTCCATTTATAGTAGCAAACAGTTGTATGTTATTCCCCTTATATGGGCAACAGACCTAATATATCTGGACTGTCCAGGAGAGGATTGGACAGTGCAGAACACATTTTTGGGGGGCAATCTGGGACTGGGAGTGTGTTGGGGTCACCCTATAAGTGGTAACCCAGACTGGTAGAGGCCAGAGTGTGAGGTGTGGCTAACAGGGTGCAGTTATACACATACACTCAGGGTGCGTTCTGCATTCTGAAAGGCTCTTTATGAGTGGCCCCAGTGGGAGCTGCAATGGTAAAGCAAGTTTGCAGGGTAGGGGTCACACAAGCTCTCAGTGGTCTGGATTGTCATACAGAGGCACACTAAAATAAAACAAAAGACAAGATAAACAATTTCTAAAGGCTGTTAATTTTTATGCAACAGACCATAAGCCACTTTAAGACATTAAGAAGAATTTTTCCTTATGAATAGGTTATTTAATTAGAAGGGTTTTCTGCACTTTCCTCTGAAGCATCTTGTACTGACCACTGTCAAAGGCAAGGATAGTGGACTAGATGAACCACTTATCTGACTTGGTATGGCACGTCCTTTAATCCTAGATAATAATTTAAAACATAGCCAAACATTTTGGACTTCAAAAAAGTTGTGTTTAATTTAGAAGAGGACTCAAGGAATAATCCTTTATCCAAATTTCCTCATTCCACAGTTAACTCCTAGCTGTGTAGTGGATCAAACCAGAACTTTACATCCAAATTCTCAAACCTCAGGGCATTTATATCTGGAAAACAATTTTGTGGCTCAGGCCCATCCCTAGTGTAAGGTGGCTATTATTTCCTCTCAAAACTGATTTCTGATTCTTAGTAACCTGAGTACACACCAGATACACAGTGTCTAAGATGCACTGAAGTATAAAAGTCCAGGGTGGGACTGTGTACTTGTTGTTTGGGCACAGAATCCCCAAAAGGACAACTCCAGTTTATGTTCTGATTAGACCATCCTGACTGAAGGCACCGATCTTGAGTTCCATATAACTTTAACCTTAGTCACAATCACTTGTTCTTACAGTAAGACTCAGTTGTATTTGTGGCATGGTTAGGACACAAAGAAACAATTTTGGCTTGAACTGAACAGCATGAAAGGTGCATTTCAAGATCTCAAAGGAGTGGGCATGTATGTTGTCCTTTCAAGTGATTAAAAATCAAAATGAGACGCACACACAAAAGGAAGAATCTCCTTCCCATACACCTAACCTGGGCTATCACCACTCAGTCTAGAATTCATCCTTATATATTTACAGATGAATTATTGACCTGTTATCTTTCTTTTCCAGTTGGTACTGAAGTAGCAATGAAAGTGGAGTAAAAAAAAGATTAAGGCTTAAAGACCTAATTTATCTGTCACTTATGTGGCATGTACATGTGATTTTTGGGGACTGGTCCATAACATGCAAGACACTGCACATGTTAAATTTATGGTGAAAGAATGAACAGAAATATATAGGAATTTCTAGAGAAAAAAAAATCAACTCCCTTTGAAATCTGGTATGTAAACATAAATCTGGTATGAAAGCTTCAGCCCTGGACAGCAGGGCTCAGGGTTGGGCTTCATCCCTGGGGGGTGGGGCTCAGGTTACAGGGCCCCTGCCTGGGGCTGAAGCCCTTGGGCTTTGGGCCCTCCTGGCGTGGTGGGGCTCGGGCAGGTTCAGGCTTCGATCCCCCTTCCTGGGGTCATGTAGTAATTTTTGTTGTCAGATGGGGTCATGGTGCAATGAAGTTTGAGATCCCCTGCCATAATCCAATGACCATACTAATGCTGTTCGATTGATCAGTGTAATCAATGTTAAAGCTGATAATACTACATACTTTGTGTGCATGATGGTGGTCAAAAATGAGCAAAGTAATTCAGATAAAAGAAATAACCCAAGTCTTTGCCCAAAACTTGAACTGACCATTTGTGAAATATTACAAATATCAGTTATTTTTATTAACATTTATTATTTGTAGTCCAGTAACATGTGGAGGCTCCAACAAAGATCGAGACCCCTACTTTCCCTGCCCCAAAGATCTTGCAATCTAAAGAAGCAATACAGGAAATGTGTGAACAAATTGGAGAGAATCCAGAGGAGAGAAACAAAAATGATAGGAGGTTTAGAAAACCAGACCTGTGAGGAAAGATTTTAAAAACTGAGCACGTTTAGTCTTGCGAAAAAAAGACTGAGGAGGGCTCTGATAACAGTTGTCAAATATGCTAAGGGTTGTTATAGGGAGGATGGTGATCAATTGTTTTCCATGTCCACTGAAGGTCAGACAAAGAATAATGGGCTTAATCTGCAACAAAGGAGATTGTGGTTAGTTAGTAGCAAAATCTTTCTAACTATAAGGGTAGTTAAGCTTTGGAATAGGATTCCAAGGGAGGTTATGGAATCCCCATCACTGGAGGTTTTTAAGAACAGGTTGGATAAACACCTGTCCAGGTTTACTTGGTGCAGCTTCATCACAGGGGACTGGGCTTGAAGATTTTTTGAGGTCCCTTCCAGCTCTATATTTCTATAATTCTATTAGAGACAAAAAGGTGGAAGAAAGGAAATACTCTGGTCTTTTACAGACAGAGAACTGAGACACAGAGGGGTTAACTGACTTGCCCTAGGTCACATAAGCAATCCATGGCAGAGCTAAGAATTGAATCCAGATATGCAGAGTCCGAGTCCAGTACCTTAACCACAAGATCAGCCCTACTTCCACTTTAAAATATTATGCTGTTACATTTTGGATGTATATGCATGTCTTGGGTCCAATACGAACTCAAGCCAAAGCAGCATAAACTCAAGAGAAAGCCTGTTCACATGAGATTTGGATAAACTCCCAGAACTGCTTTTGAGTACTTATAAAACATTTTTCATCATTGGATCCCAAAAGACTTTGTAAGCTAAGTATTGATGTATCATTTTACCCTGCTCCTGACTTCCATCTCAGTGCTCAATCCACTGGCGGGAGGAAGGAGCAGAAAACAAGGCATAGATTTAGTGGTAAAGTTGAACTTTTAATTTTTCCCCTACCTTTAAAGGGAGAGGAGGTCTTCCCCCTCCCCCCCCCATGACCCTCCACATTACTACAAACACAACTTTTATTTACTAATATGTAACCAAATTGACTGTGCAATCATTTGTCAGACTTCTTAGGCAGATATGGGCCAAAATTCATCCTTAGTGTAGTTGCACCTGAAGTCAGCAGAGTGACTTTGGGATAACTTTGAGTCATTATCCATATTTAGCATAATTAAATTTAGGCACTAGGTACTGGGTAAAAGTTATCCCTAGGATAACTCCATTGACTTCAGTGATGCATTTGGCCCATAACTAATTTTCTGTAGATTAATCTGATTCCATGAATTTATGAGAATTTCAGCAAAAAGCCAGTGATTAACTTGTAGGAGCAATACCATACTCCACATTAAAGATCAAAACCAACTGACAAAGCTCTTTGCCAACTGTGATTTTCAGTCTGTACTAAATTCAAGAATTCACGAATAGCAAAAGCTCTTCAAGGTTGATAAGTGATCAAGAATATATGTGACCTCATCCAGGATGTTAACAATAGGCATCAATTTCCAGGATTTACTTAAGTCATTTATAGTTTTGCATTTATCAAAAATTAGATTGACCCCATTTGACATTTTCTGCAAAGTTAGCCATAGAAGATACCAGTGTTTGTTCTGATCTTTTTGAATTGCTCTACAAACTTCTTCAATCCAGAGATTCTCATTTCAAAAACTATATTACCAGCAATTAGCTATTCAAATGTTTTGTGACACATGTGTTCCAAGCCTTTCAAGATCAAAGCGTCATTATCCCTTCCTTGAGCCCTGCTACTTGAAACATAAAGCAAGACTTAAAACATATTTTTTAAAATATATTATATTACTTGTATCAAACTTTCTTAATACTACAAATACACAAAACCATGAACATTTTTTCCATGGATGCAAAGAACAAACCTTTGAATCAGTACCAATTAAGTATTCAGCTATTCCAAATGGTGCTGTCTGCTTAGAACCTTCCAGCTGTCCTTTTTGAATTGGGAGCACATAAGCAATGTTATAAGAGTTGGTTTATGGCGGAGTGCCATTTCCTGCTAAGGGGAAATATTAAAATTAAATATCATGAGTCCCCTCACCTGCCCCCCCCCCAAATCATGAAATTGTCTTAAAAACATAATACCTTTTGAGTTCCTTTTTTTGCTTTCTGAGTTCTAAACTTTCATGATTGATATTTTTCAAGTTTCTCTCTGCAACCCTGAGGCTAGAAAGTTCTTTTTTTAAAAGAAAATCTGAGATTTGAACATAACCATAGACTAACAGTTCAGTCTTTAAGGAAAAAGACTATATATTGTCAGACTTGTGAATTGGCAATATCACAAATTAGGGATTAACTTGATTAGCTGAACAGTTCCTTGGGTACTGGGGATGAAGAAAGAGAAAAATTACCTCCAGGACTGCACAATGGCAGGAAAGATGCTCTTTCAGCTTCATATCTTCAGTAGCCTCTAGTCCAGCTGTGCCCCTCTCTAGGGAAGTGGACAAAGGATTCACATAGCTGAAGTTTCACCAGCCCAATCTTGTTCCTCATGGGCTACCTCCTTTCTCAATTTCCTCCACTCTACACTGGAGTTCAGGAGACTTCCAGGGAGCTGTGCTTTATGCAGCCCAGGGGAGGCAAGCCAACTACATGGGCTTCCTAAATCCTAATCTCCTCCATATGTGTGAGGAGGGGGCCAATTTCTCCCCTTATTATTAGAATTATTTCTCCTTTATGTTTCAGAGTTCTAGAAGGTGATGGACTTTTGGCTTCAATAGGAATGTGCATTGTAGGAGTAAGAGACCAGCCTGCAAAGTGACGATTATTCCACTAGTGCAAATTGGCAGCTTTTGTTAAAAATATTCTTTGAAGCAGTCACATCACATAATGCAAACAGAGTGAGGCTAACATAATGATTTGAAATGTTATTTTTCTCACCATTATAGGGGAAGGAAGTGGTTGCTGTTAGAATGTGGAGCAGCTGTTAAATTAAATTAATAGCTTTAATATATCTGGTTTTGCAGAAAGGTTTTGACAACGTTTCTTGTGATACATTATTGTATGAGCTCTCTAAATAAGGGTGGGGCAATACATTATTAAGATGGATAAGGAATTAAAGAGAAATTAATTAAAGGTACCTGTTATTCAGGGGAGTTGGTAAAGAGAGAACCTCACAGGGCTCTGTTTGTATCATTACTTGTTAATATTTGTTTCAATGCTTTAGATAAAGCTATAAGAAGCACAGTCATTGCAAATGATACCAAAGAGGAGCATCATTAAGATTCAGAGAGCTGCAGCTTTTGGAGGCCTGATCTAAAGTTCTTAGAGGTGTTGAATCAGGCCTCACAAACTAATCTGGACCAATTAGGTCAGGGATTCCGAAACTTGGTTCGCAGCTTGTTCAGGGTGAGCCCCTGGCGGGCCGCGAGACACTTTATTTACCTGAGCATCTGCAGGTACGGCCGCTCGCAGCTCCCAACGGCCGCGGTTCGCCATTCCCGGACAATGGGTGCTGCTGGAAGCGGCGCAGGCTGGGCCACCACTTCCTGCAGCTCCCATTGGCTGGGAATGATGAACCGCAGCCACTGGGAGCTGTGAGCGGCCGAACCTGCAGACACTCAGGAAAACAAAGCATCTCGTGGCCCGCCAGGGGCTTACCCTGAACAAGCCGTGAACCAAGTGATGCACTGTAGTAGAAATAATGGCCAAGGTAAGTACAGTTTAAATGGCCCTGAATTAATTAATTCCATAGAGGAGATGACCTAGCTATATTAATAGACCCAACATTTACATTTTTGGACAGCACATGGCAGCAGCAAGAAAGGCAGTTTTTGGCATATTGCATCATGGGTAGGAGAAGCACAACTACAAAGACATTGTTTCATAGGGCACAGCATGTGCTATCCCTTGCTGGTCTATATGAGTAGCTGTGGCCCTGTACTATGCTCACCCCACCTGCTGTCCCACCCCAACTCTGTTAGGCTCATGCAGTCCTTGTGCTTCCTGAACATGCACAGAACATGGAGGGAAAGATAGGGTCCTTGCACCTTCCTCAACACCCCCAATCCAGGTACAATTATGGCCCACTATGTACTTCTGATGGGATCAGGTGGTGGTAGGGACCTGATCAAAAGCCCACTGAAGGCACCAGAAGCCTTTCCATTGAGTTCAAAGGGCCTTGGATCAGGTCCTACCTGACCACTCCTGAGATACAAGGTACTATGCACTGTTCAACTGTACAGGGAAGGTACTGGATCTGAAAGGAGCAATGTTAGCAACAAGGATAAAGCAGTACAGCAGTTCCTCAAAGAACATTATCTTTATCTGAGACCTTACAAGAAAGCTTTTCTAGATATGTAAGTTTTCCATTGCTCCATTAATAAAAATACCCTTTTATCAAATAAGATTAGGTGGACCAGCTTTTCAAATAATTCATATTGCTAAGATAGACTGATATGGCACATAGAGAGAGTGTTTAGAAATCTAATTAGCAGTTAGTATTCAAGTCTCCGTTTGATCTACAAATGACACCCAAAGATGGTATGTGCCATACTTGAGCAAAAATCTAAACCAGCACAATCTGCAGGGGGTATCTGAACTTGAAGGACCCAATTACTTTTGCAGAGATTGTGCCATGAATATTTTATATATGAATCGAGGTGCTTCATTCAAAAGAAATTGAAATGTAGTTTGAATGAATAGTGGCAGGTGAGTGAAGCCTAAAGGCAAATTATTAAGCATGATTATCAAATTCTGGAACACAGAGAAACACTCTGTTTTGACCATCAAAGGAGAGATCATGTAACTATTACTATAATAATAGGCAGGGCTTTATGAAGTTAATACTAGCCGTCTTTTTTTTAAACCTAAGTAGCAGCAACATAATAGCAGAGAAGACAATGGATGTACTATATCATCATTTTTCAACTGTTTCTTTCATTCAAAGCAACACTAGACTGTTAGCTCAAATTATAATATGTATAATATCAAGAGTAAGAGAAATAAGACTTCATTAAGTGAATGACTGTAATGATGAATAACCCATGTTGCTCCATACTGAAGAATGGTCCTGGACAATTATAGCCTGAAAACAATCATACAAAGACTACATTTTTGTTGTTTTCTTCCTCTGAGGTCACTGATAATACTGAAACTGGAGTGTTAACCAGTCAAATAATGTGCAAGTCGGCTGCTGTTGAGCTTTCTGCCTGTCAGGATCCCCTATGCCTCAACACTGTAGTATATCCCACAATCCATGGGACTAGGGTTACCATATTTGAACATTGAAAAAAGAGGACACTCCATGGGGCCCCGGCCCCGCCCCAACTCCACCCCTTCCCCTCCCCCGGTCCCACCCCTTTCCCCACCCCCGGCCCCGCCCAACTCCGCCCCTTCCCTGCCCCCATTCCAACCCCTTCCCCAAAGTCTCCGCCCCCTCCCCTGAGCACCCCACATTCCCCCTCCTCCCTCCCAGCCACACGAAACAGCTGCACCAATTCTAAAGTCAGGCACTCCACTAGTATAGACTCCCATGACTTTAATGAAGCTGCTCAGTGGAGGATCTGCCCCGGCGCTCAGTTTTTGGGAGCAGTCAGGACACGCAGCTCACACTGTTCTGTTTCCCAGCTCCCCAGATGCCTTGGAGCACCCAGTTCTCCTCCCTGCCCGGTAAAATCCCGGACATTTTGAGCTATTTAATTCTTTAATTCTAAAACGTAATTCTTTATATGTAGTGAACTTTGTATTTTCGTTTTGGCATTGTGTTTGCTCCTAGGATCAGGGGCAGCCAGGGTCTCCACGTGCTGGGCCCGCCACAAGCCAAGCTCAGAGGCTCCCATTGGCTGGGAAAAGCTCCAATGGGAGCTGTCGGAGCCAGCCCCTGCAAGCCCTGCCCCCGCAGCTCTGATTGGGCAGGTATTTCGCAGTGATCCACCACACTGCTGTGTCTCATCACAAATGGGGAGCTGAGTGCCATACAGCACACCCCAGCCCCAGGAGCTCTGATCCACTTGCAGGCAAGGCAGCCCGATGCCCATCGCAGCCAGAGCTCTGATCCCTCTGCACACTCCTGCCTTTTTCACACTGCCCTCCCCTCCTCCCCCACCACAGTCAGTGCTTTTTGGCGACTCCCCGGAGCAGCTCCCCCAGCGCTGCCCCCCACCTGTGCAATCAGCGGCGCATGGTACTCCCAGCTTTGCTGGCATCCCTGGCTTACCTTAGAGCAGGCTCTGGCGACTGCTGCTGCTCCCTGACTCTTCGGCTCTGTTTAAGAGCCAAGCTGCCCTAGTGCTACCGGCTTCAGGCACTTCTCCTACCTGGGCTCCAGCTGAGCTGCTCCTCCCAGCTCAGACTGTAAGAGCTGAGCTGCTGGCTTCGGGCAGCCCTCCCCTACCTCAGGACCCAGAGCTGGCTGGACACGTCCCTTCCCCGGCTCCAACTGAGCTGCTCGGCTCCGCCCCCTCAGACTTACAGAGCAGAGCTGCAGGAGCCAGCGTTACCAGCTTTGGGCAGCCCCCCCCCGCCTGCGGACCTTGCACCGTGGGAGCAGCTCAGCTGGAGCCGGGTAGGAGAAGTGCCTGGCTGGGGGCTCGGGGTCCGGAGGCGGGGGGGGGGGCTGCCCGAAGCCAGTAGCGCTTGCTCGGGCAGCTTGGCTCTGTAAATCTGAGAGAGGAGGAGTGGAGCAGAGCCACAGGGGGAGAGGAAGTGCCGGCCATTTTCCCGGACATGTGTGGCTTTTCAGCAATTCCCCCCGGACGGGGGTTTGATTGCTGAAAAGCCGGACATGTCCGGGAAAAGGAGGACGTATGGTAACCCTACATGGGACACTACAACTAAGGTCAGCAATGGGAAAAGAATGTCAGTTTGGAAGTGGCTGAGGAAGGCAGCCATCTGCTGGTAGCCCTGGGAAACCCTGGGAGAAGGTCAACCCATCACTGAAGTTCCCAGGAGAAAGACAAGAATCCCTTCACATAAAATTAGCAGGAAGCAAAACAGCCCATGAAGAAAAAATCAGCTGTAAAGGGACCTCTGATAAGGGAGGAAAATACAGTTTCCAAGGGAGAATGGTACTAGGTTAGGGGAGTTTTGGGAGTTCCATTGTCCTTAAGTGAGGGGGTCATGGCAGATGGTGGTTCTTCAATACATGAAGCTAAATATTTACATTGTGCTCTTCAGAAGTAGTCAGCTTCCTTGAATTGCATTGATATTCTGGCTATATGTGAAATGTATTATTTCTAGTTGACTTTTACATCAATACTTAAAACCCACATGCTGTGCATAATAACAGCTATGTTGCTAGACCTACCCTCAGAAATGTTTAAACAACACACTATTCTTTCAAGTTAAAAATAAATGTTTTCTTTACATAATAGCAGGGTTTCCATATTTGAGGTCTGAATAATGGATCTATAAAGAATAGTACTTAGCACTTTCATCTCCAAAGCCCTTGACAAACAGTGGGCTCAGCCTTGCAAGCCCTTCAGATATTGAAGTCCTTTTGATTATAAAGGGAGCTCCAGATTCAAGACCATGCTGGATCAGACCCATTATCTAACTCATCCTTACAACACTGCTGTGAGAAGAATTGTTATCCCCTTTTAATAGGTAGGGAAACAGACAGGGAGGCTGGTTTGTGCCATACACTTCATGGACTATCAGTGCTGACAAAATTAAGGCCATATTTTAAAATTCATTCTATTTGATTATCCAGCACCCCTTCCTGTCTGTTCAGAGTCAAGAATCATGAGTCAAGAATCAGGAAATATCCCAGTCAGAGCTGGGTGAAATTTTTTGGCCCAAACTTTTTTTTCAACAAACATTTCAAGAATTCATATTGGTTTTGTCAAATTGTTTTGGGCGGGGGAAAGGGGAGAATCCCTACATCCCCCCCAAAAAACCAAAATCAAAATGTCTTATTTCAACAATTTTGAAAAAAAAATGATTTTCAGTTTGAAATTACTATTCATTTCAAAATTTTCTTTAACTTTATTTAAAAAATAACAATCAAAGCTGTTTAAAAATTATCAGAACATGACAATTTTGTCAAAAAGAAACATTTTGTTCAATCCAAAACAGTATGTTTAGGTATTTTTGAATTGCCAGCAAGCCAAAAGATTCATTATTCTCACAGCTCTAATCCCAGTAGAGTACTTCACTTGAAATAAATGTGAATTTCACCCAGTGCTTATTCTAATACCGAGATGAGAATTTTCACAAAGGCCAGGGAATGTGTACGCTCTAGCCCGACAGTTCTGCAGAACTGCTGCTTAGCCAGTCGGTTCCCAGCCTGTAGCGGTGCATGGGGTTCTTCTGTGTGCAGGACTCTTCACTTGTCCTTGTTGAAACTCATCAGATTTCTTTTGGCCGAATCCTCCAATTTGTCTAGGTCCCTCTGGACCCTATCCTTACCCTCCAGCATATCTACCTCTCCCCCCAGTTTAGTGTCATCAGTGAACTTGCAGAAGGTGCAATCCATCCCATCATCCAGATCATAAGTAAAGATGTTGAACAAAACCAGCCCCAGGACCAAACCCTGGGGTACTCCGCTTGATACTGGCTGCCAACTAGTGGGACTTTTTTTCTTTTTGGAGGGATTGCGGGGGCATAAAGTTGGCTAAGGTCATACTGTTTCCTCATTCAGTTACTGTTGTCATTGAAGAAGAGTGTGAGAGAAAGAAAGTGTGAGTGCACAGTAAGAATTGTGAGATACTAAAGATACCATCTCCAAAACAGATTCCCTGAAGCTTAAGCAAGTGAAAACAAAATGTGTTTATGCCAGTTTTCCTACTAGCCTTAGGGTTTTACTTTGGTGTTCTACTTTATTCACTGAAGTCCCTTATCAGAGAAAGCACACTACATTCTATTCTCCAACATTTTAGAAAGTCTTTGTGAATGTTTATCTATCAGTCTATCTTTTGAATGGAAAGAAAAGCAAATATATTATACCACTTCCGATTCCAACAAAAATACTACAAATGTTCTACATTTTAAAAGATATCAGGATAAAGTACAAGGAGATTTTCAGCCAGCTTAACTCTAAATATAAATTGTTTCAGTTAAATAAAAGTTGATTCTCTTTTCCTCTTACATATCATATTTGCTTACAACTCTCCTAAACAAACAGCACAAGATGCTAAATATTCAACCATATCCCTGGGGGGGTGGGGAGGGAGGGGATGGATAGAAAAGTTATGTCCAAATTATTTGGTTTCTTCAAAGATGGAATTGATTAGTATATGGTATAGTAAAATATCTTATGTACCCTGGTTGTACTGAAATGACTTTAGCTAAAAGAGGATTTCTGATATTTTATTCCTGGTCTCCAAGTCTTCACAGATCAGAGCCATTTTATTTCCAGTAGCATAGAAAATAAACTCACTAGGGGCCAGGTTCTGCCATCTTTATTCATGTTTAGTTTGTACTTCACTCTGGAAGTAATCCCACTGATTTTGCTGGGGTCAAATTTCCAAATATGGGTACCTCAAGTTAGGCTCCTAAATCCATTTTACATGTTATTATCTAAGGATAGAGGGACAGATTTTCAAAAGTGTCCAGCATCTTGCAATTCCAGAAATCATGCAACTTAATTGAGGTGCCTATTTGGGTCTGGCCATAGTAGCTATATTGTAGCTGGTAGTGCTGTCTAAGTTAAGGTTGCTTGACACTTCCCATTATAAGCTCTTGTTTTTAGTTGCTTATAACTTTGCCAACCATTTGGACTAATATTTTCAATGCAGGAAGTCTGCCTCAGGCTGAACTGTTTTGGAAAATTCCAGCTAAAACAGTTGTCATTTCAGAAAACGGTATTGTGGAAATATATTACTTTGCCCATGCTAAAAAAATCCATACAACTGTTTTATGGAGACATTCTAGCAGCTCCATGCTTTGGAGCACAAATTTTCTGGTGGTGTTGCTTTGATGTCATCCCAATGAAAAATCACACAAATTTCAGTTTACAGGTACAGTAGAATGTCAAAGATACAAACACCAAAGTTACAGACTGACCAGTGAACTGGACACCAAGTGAAACCAGAAGTAACCAATCAAGCAGCAGCACAGATCAAAAAAAATAATAATAAAAAAGCAAATACTTTACATCTACATCTTAAAGCCACATCTAGGCTGCCTGTCCCCACCCCAACCCATGTGCAGGGCAGTCAATTACAGAAAGAGACTGGGGCTAGCAGCCCAAGGCAGCCAGAGCCAGCCAGCAGAGCAGGAGCAGAGCTGGGGTCTGCATCACTTTCACCCCTCCACCACTTCCAGGAGGGGGACATACTGTTTTTAAACCCCTTGCCCCGGCCGGGGGAGGGGGGGGACATGAGGTTTACACACACACACACAAAGAGTACACCCCTGCTGGGAAGAGGACAACTTGCAAACTCATGGTGGGCAGAGTAGGGAGAAGCTGAGCTGCTGCTGAAGTGTGGCCTGGAATCTCAGCTGCTGGATCTGGAGCCTGAACTGTGCTTTGTTTAGAGTTAATGGACATTTCAGAGTTACGGACAACCTCCTTTCCTGGGGTGTCCGTAACTCTGAGGTTTTACTGTAGACAGTATAGACTTGTTAACATATGGCAGCTACATTCTCCAAAGGTTCTTCCTGTACTGAGCATGTGCCATTCCCTAACAGCTCTTACATGCTGACCAGACTGTGCATACAACACCCCCACAGAGTGGCTGACCATGCTCCAGCACAGGACTGCAGGGGCTTAGGACTTCACTGCAATTGCTTCTTCCGGCAGCCAGGGCTATTGTGACACTGAGTGCAGAAATTGAAGGCAGGATACTGTCTTTTCTGTGCTGTCAAAGCATGATCCTCTGGGTCTCAGGCAGCAAGGAGGTGGCTGAAATACTAAGGGGTGAGAAATGGAGGGAAAATGGGGGGTGAGGAGCTAGAGGATGAGGAGGAGCAGAGGCAGACAGAAGGCAGGAGCAGAGGAGGGAGGGCAGAAGCAGAGAGTGAGGGGATGTGATTTGAGTTGAGGTGGTTAGAAGCAGAGGAAGGGAAGAGAGTAGGACCTGTGCTGAGGATGGGGCAGATGGTCAGATGAGGAGCAGAGGGGGACCTACAGTCTAGGGACTCAAGAGAAGAAGGGTCTATAATACTGGAGTGAACTCTCCTCAAAAACTTGGAATTGAATTCAGGAGTTCTGAGTCACTGCAGGCCTTTGCTATCAGTAAATAATTGTGAAACCTACTGGCAAAGTGTATGTCTCATCTTCCTCTAGTGACTGGTCCTACAGGATAATGGCCTTCTGCTAGCACTCATTACTCTGCTAGCTCAAGTTGTAGAGGTCTGTGCTGTGGAATTAAAGGTCCAGATCCTGCAGATGACCCAAACTGGAGGTCCACATGATGGAATGTTCGCTGTTACAGTTTGATTTTTAACAATTAGTAAATTACATGAAAAACTCTACATTAAAAGAATGTTAAGGTTGAAAAGTCAAGTACTCAAACATTAGAAAATGCCAGCCTGAAAGCTGCCATTGCAACCTTAATTTGGCCCTTTTGTGCATAAGCATTATGTTACAATCTTTAATTGTATGTTAATAGTTATGAACTATTTTCCACACTTTGATTTTTTTTATACAATACTATATTTTTTAATATTTCAGAAAAAAATATTAATACAAATAAAACTCTCTCTCTCTCTCTCTCTCTCTCTCTCTCTCTCTCTTTGTATGTTCAATAAAACCACCACTGAAAATTTATACAGAACTACAATGCAAGGAGGGGGAAAGTACATTTAAACAGAACTTATCTAGACATAAACAATCCACTATAAGATTAAATTTAAAGATTTCCTATGGAGCTACTACAGTACCTTAAAATTGACAGTTAATGCCCTGAACTAGAACTAGCATGTACTTTACTGGCCTCCAAGCATTTGAGAACTGTTTGAACTTCAGGAATGGTTTTATTTCTCAGTTGGAGATAAATAAGTGGTCACAAATCTATTTTATGTATTATATAGTCTTAGTTTCATTTATGACATTGATAAAAGATGAACAACATAAACAGTGGCAAAGCTTAAACATATATAGTCACACTTCAGGGCTTCATGCAAAACACAGCTTTGCCCTCCAGTCAAATCAACACTGTTTGCTTGCATGTTGCATCCAATACACTGCTGTCAAAATCAACTGTGTCCATGTGTGTTACTCTGTCCTAGCCATAATGGGTCTGATTCTTATTTATATTAAAGCCTCTTTACACTATTCTAGAAGTGTAAAGAGGCCTCATAGTGAGTTTAAATGTCATTTAAGTGCACTTTAAGGCCTCTGTATGTTGCTAGGGCTGTGCAAAGGGCTTCAGTGTGAATGAGAATCAGGGGCAATACATTGTAATTGTAAGAACAACTGTTTTTCACTAGGTGCAGAAGTATATGTCACACAAAACCAGCCTTCTCCACTTCTAGAAGGCACCATGTCCAATCAGTTTCCTCCCCATGGATTCCCCCGCCCCCACCCCCATTGCCATGTAGGATATGAGAAAGAGACTGCTGCTGTTAAGACAATACAGGTATGAGTGTCTTATACACCTGTTAACCCCAGCTATTGTCAGTGCAGCCATTTTATCTCCATAAAT
Source organism: Chrysemys picta bellii (assembly GCF_011386835.1). Classification (NCBI taxonomy): domain Eukaryota; kingdom Metazoa; phylum Chordata; order Testudines; family Emydidae; genus Chrysemys; species Chrysemys picta. Next base: position 179,709,508 of record NC_088793.1, read on the forward strand.
TGACCGCTTTAATTTCTTTATCATGTTTGCTATGGTGTTCAGGAATTCACAACAAATTGTAAGAATCAATGGGAACTGAAGGGAACTGAAGTGGCAACTCCATTACTGTGTGAACTGAACTGATTTATAGTCTGCCAAAACAGGGTTACCACTGAATTATAAAAATAAACAAAAACAGAACTTTGGGGAAATGGTGTACATTATAGCATGTGAGGATAGTTGTAGAGAAGACCCAGTGGAAGCTGTAGAGGATTGTGAGAAACTCCAGATGGAGTTACAAGCATTGGGGGATTGAGCAGCACAATGCCAGATGAAGTTCAACTTGAATAAATGTAAGATAATGCACAATAGCAAAATAGTTCATGTACCTCATTGTTAACAGATGTGCTTTTAACATTCAGGAATCTCTGAGGAACTAGTCATAGGAACAAATGCTGATAGTGCAGTGGAAATGTCTGCCCGATATCCAGTAGCAGTTTAAAAAGCATATAGGATATATTATAAAAACGAGCAGAAAAAAATTAAAGCATATAATTGCTTTATATTGAACAACGCCGCAGCTGTACTTGGAGTACTTTGCCAAACTTTTGTCATTTTGTTTTAAAGTAGATGTACCTGGGTTAAAAAATGTTCAGCGACAGCAAGAAATATGGTTATTAGCCACTAGGAGTGGAAAGGAAAAAGGTTAAAGGGGAGTTGTCTGAGATATTTGACATTATGAAAGATATAATGAAAATGGATGAGTACCCTGCTTTTTATACTGTCCCATAAAACAAAGGGCCCCTTTATGAAGCAATTAAGTAAATTTGGAACATCTACTGGGTAGTGAAATTCACTGCTGCAAAGGTTATAGAATCAGATAGTGTGTCTGGGTCTGCAATGGAGCTGGATGATTTTATGGTCAATAAAAACATTTAGAGTTAGGCATGTTAAAATAGGGGAAACAAACCATATGATTCACAGCATAATTTGATAATTTAGGGGTCAGAAAGGAAATTCCTAACCCTATATGTAGCATTATACAGTTGGTTAGGTGTATTATGAGTGCTTTTTGCCTTCCTGTGAAGAATTGTTCACTTGATGGAGCATTGGTCTGATCCACTACTTTCCTATGTAATTTTGAGACATATGGGAAGGAGAGTAAATGTGAAACTTAAATCAATATGTTGCCTTCAGTGACTAAACTTATGCACAGAAGGAAACTGAAGCAGAAGCTAAACATTGTGACATCTGACCAACCAATTAGTCATTCGATATACTTCTAGAATCAATGAGCACAATATCCTGGAAAAATTGAGTATCATAGCTATGACATTCCCCTGGTGTTATCTGGACCGGTGATCTGCTAGGTAACTCCAATCCTCGACTCTGGGAGCTAGGCTTACCCTGTTCCACTGTGAGAACCCCCACTCCCGGGCTGTTCACGCACAGTCTCTAGCATGTAAGCTGCTCCCAGCTACGTGAGTGAGCACTTTTGGCCAGCCGCTGCTTGGATGGTGCAACCAAATGACACTAGCCAACACTAGCCAATACAACCCTAGGAACCTCCGTCTTGCAGTGTCCAGTTATGCCTGCTGGATGCTGCAAGCTTATATGAGTTTGTCAATTTAACAAAGAAATTGATATGTACCAGGCTTGTTATCCCAAGGGGAGTCTCTGACATGCTTCAAACCAAACGCACTGCTTCAGGTATGTCATAACTATAAAGGGAAGGGTAACAGCTGTCCTGTGTACAGTATTATAAAATCCCTCCTGGCCAGAGACTCCAAAATCCTTTTCCCTGTAAAGGGTTAAGAAGCTCAGGTAACCTGGCTGGCATCTGACCTAAAGGACCAATAAGGGGACAAGATACTTTCAAATCTTGGGGGGGGGGAGGCTTTTGTTTGTGTTCTTTGTTTGGGAGTGTGTTCGTTCTCGGGACTGAGAGGGACCAGACATCAATCCAGGTTCTCCACATCTTTCTAAACAAGTCTCTCCTATTTCAAACTTGTAAGTAAATAGCCAGGCAAGGCGTGTTAGTTTTCCTTTGTTTTCTCACCTTGTAAATGTACCTTTTACTAGAGTGTTTATCTTTGTTTGCTGTACTTTGAACCTAAGACTAGAGGGGAGTCCTCTGAGCTCTTTAAGTTTGATTACCCTGTAAGGTTAATTTCCATACTGATTTTACAGAGATGATTTTTACTTTATTTCTTTAATTAAAAACCTTCTTTTTAAGAACCTGATTGATTTTTCCTTGTTTAAGATCCAAGCGGTTTGGATCTTGATTCACCAGGAGTTGGTGGGAGGAAGGAGGGGAATGGTTAATTTCTCCTTGTTTTAGATCCAAGGGGATTGGATCTGTGTTCACCAGGAGTTGGTGGGAGGAAGGAGGGGAATGGTTAATTTCTCCTTGTTTTAAATCCAAGGGGATTGGATCTGTGTTCACCAGGAGTTGGTGGGAGGAAGGAGGGTGGATGGTTAATTTCTCCCTGTTGTAGATCCAAGGGGTTTGGATCTGTATTCACCAGGGAATTGGTGAAGGTTTTTCAAGGCTTCCCAGGAAGGGAATTCATTGAAATGGTGGCAGCGGAACCAGAGCTAAGCTGGTAGTTAAGCTTAGAAGTTTTCATGCAGGCCCCTACATTTGTACCCTAAAGTTCAAAGTGGGGATCCAGCCTTGACAAGGTAGAATAAACAAGCAAATTTATTAACTACAAAAAATAGATGTTAAGTGATTATAAGTCAAAGCACAAGTCAGATTTGGTCAAATGAAATAAAAGCAAAATGCATTCTAAGATGATCTTAACACTTTCAGTGCCCTTACAAACATAGATGCTTCTCAACACAGGCTGGCTGGTTGCTCTTCAGCCAGGCTCTCCCCTTTGATCAGGGCCTCAGTCGCGTGTTGGTGGTGTCTGTACATGGAGATGGAAGAGAGAGAGAGCATGGCAAACCTCTCTCCCTTTTATCATGTTCTTTCTTCCCTCTTGTTTTCCCCCTCCCCGCCCCCTTCAGAGTCAGTCCCAAATTGACCAAGGGAAGCGGGGTGACTCACTCGAGAGTCCAACAGATTCTTTGTTGCTGCCTAGGTCAGTGTCTTTTGTCCCTGTAAGTCTGGGCTGGGTTTGTTCCATACATGTCCTGATGAGGTGTGAACTGCTCCTCTGCTCCTGGAGAGTTTTGCCTGGGCTTGTTTTAAGCCATGAGGACACATTTTCAGCCTCATAACTATATACATAAAATTACAACCTATAACATTACTACAACCTATAACAACAATGCTCAGTGCATTGTGAGCCTTCCGAAGACACCCGACATGACAAACTTTGCATTGGATACCACACAATCATATTATAAGGATGACATGGGGTGCAGGGTGTTCCCCCGAGGTACAGAGTGTCACAATAACATGATAAAATAAAAATGAGCATATGCTTTCTTAACCAACAACTAAATTCACAATGACAAAAAATTATTTTCATACCTGCTGGGTTAGATTCACAAAATGATTTAGGCACCTAACTTCCATTTTAGGTGTCTAAATCCCAGACTCAGGCCCCACAGAGAGTCACAAAACCCCTGTTCAGCAGCCCCTGACCCCTGTAGGAGCCTAACATCACTCAATTCCTAAATTTTTGCAGTAAAATTTCCCTATGTGTCTATGGTTAGTACCCTGGAATGCAGAAGACTCTGGGTTCCCCTTCCACCTGAGGGAGAGAAGGGATTTGAACTGGGATCTGCCACCTCTCAGGTGATACCCTAGCCTGTGGGTTAAAAGTTATGAGAGAGGTCCTCCTCCCCTACCCACTCCTTGCTAAAATGGCATAACTGCCTAAAACCAAGAGAGGGTTTTCATCGAGAATCCCAAGCAGAGGGAGGCACCTCTTGCATCCTGGATTTAGGTGCCTGTATGTAAAAGAGAGGCAAGGCTTAGCATACACTCCTCAGCTTTGCCTCTCCCATTGGCTACTTTAGGCAAGGAGCCCCCTAGTGGGCTGGCTTTTGTTGATCCCATTCTGAGGCACCTATCCCTCCCCATTCATTGTACAGGGAGCTGAAGTGTTTAACTCAGGCTTTGTGAATCCCCATGATTTTCTAGGTGCCTAAAAGTAAATTTCTTTGTGAATCTAGTCCCTTATCTGTGGAGTCATGTCTACTACCACTATCGTGTTCCACTGAAACACGGGAACTCAGATGCTCGTATGTTCTCTGCTAGGCTCTAACTCAAGTGGTATTAAAAGCTATTCACAGTTCTCTACATGCCAGATTCTATCACCTTTACTTACCTTTAGTCCAGTCTTACTGGGCTCGATTGGCCCTTGGACTATGCTCCCACACAGGGCCATGAAAGAAAGTAAAAACCCCTGCCTTAAGCCCCTGCACAGACTACCTGAACATAAGGACTACTTGCATAAAAGTAGGAGGGGCACTATGCTCACACTACTACTCACCATGTAGGTGGTTAGAGATATGGAGTATGTGGAGCTCGTTTCAAAGAATGTATAATAAAAAGACTAGACAAAAGGTAGAAGAAAAGAGTATTATCATCCTCTGTTGCAGATGGGGAACTGAGATCAATAGTTATCCTGGCTGTACTCTCATCTGAGACTGAGCTGAGAGGCTACTTATTTTCTTAATTTTAATTTTAGATAGGCTTTTGGTTTTACTGGGGACTTCTACCTGTTGAGAATACATTTCAGTCATTATTAGTATTATTTTAACATAGGGAGCTCAGAACTAGTGAGACTACTCTGCAATAGATAAACAGATCTTAAGAGTTCTCTCACTGTTGATTGGTATTCGATTAAACTCAGAATGGTTACAGCCTCTCTTACTGCTGTAGGACCTTTTTTTAAACCTTTTACAGTTTTGAAAAAAACACCTAAAATAAAAATAGAAAATTCTAGCGTTTTATGGCAATAGTTTTAAATAAAACTGTTTTGGCATTAAAAAATCCATTAAAATTTAAGTGAAACCTCCCAGCATAAAGACAAATATCCAGGGACTCAATTACTGAAATTGCTTGCAATCATCTTATTCAAGCAATAGATCTTCTTTTTAGTTTACAAGTGGGAATCCCTTAAAAAAAAAAGACCTAAAATATGACAGAAACAAATGTTTCAGTGCATCACAAATTAATTAAATCCAGATTCCTATATTTAAACATATAAAACACATATATATCTAGAAAAGAACTTATCCTTTCACACAGCTCCTTACATTAGGAAACTGAGAAAACAATGGGTTGAAAATCTCATATGCTCAGCCTTCCTTGTGAGATTTTTAGTGCTTCCTGAGTTCAGTAGGGATAAATACAATGTGAAATCAGGTCTTCTCATAGTATTTTGGTACTTCTGTCTCTAGTACCAGGAAAAATCAGGAAGAGCAGAGGCACCTGAAAACATTTACTGAAGTTTGTGAAAGCTTGAAAACTGTTTGGGTTGGTTCTTATGTTTTCCTAACTGATTCATGCATATTTAGTTTAAATAACATGTATTATCACAAGGTAAAACAAATGTATCACTGCAAGTTATTTGCATTTGCAACTGAACAGTTCGCAATTACAATAGGTCTGGAGTCTAAAAGTACATATTAATTTGTATCTGGTAAAAAACAACATATATCATCCTAGATCTGGTAAAAAATAAATAAAAAAAGTAATTATTACAAAATGATTTTAATCAATTTTAATACATTTTCATGGAATAAACTGGAGTACTTGTGGCACCTTAGAAACTAACAAATTTATTAGAGCCTATTATTATTTGTTAGTCTCTAAGGTGCCACAAGTACTCCTGTTCTTTTTGCGGATACAGACTAACACGGCTGCTGCTCTGAAACATGGAATAAACTAACTTTCAACTACATTTTCCTTTGTTTGTTTTCATAATAACTGAAAATTAAAACCATTTTCTCCCCCCCTGCCCCCAAATCATTTTTGGTTAAAAAAAATGTGTTTTGTTTTGTCTTTTTTTTTTTTTACCAAAAAGTGTTTCAAAAACATTGGAAATTAGTTTAAAAACTTTAGTTTAAAAAATACTGAAATTTTTTCACTGGCAATTCTGACAAAAACAAACTTTTTTAAAATCTTCCTTTGAAAACTACTTCATATTTTCTGACCAAATCTACTCTTCATCGTTCAGCAATCAAAAATGCTGTTTTGTTCTAAAAATATAAGTATTCTACTAGGTGAGTTGAGGTTCTATTTGCTACTTTTCCTGCTTTTTATGATTAATGCTCATTCTCCTTGATACTTGCAGATTTATAAACTTCATGGCAAAAAGGAATCCTTTGATTTTCTAGTCTGACATCATACATAACACAGGTCACAGAACTTAATTTTAGAAGAGAGTACAGTAAAAGTTATTTTGTCCATCATGTCACCAAACAGAAAGCTCTATAAACCGACATTTCTGATTTTCATTGAAATGCTGGTTTATAGTCCGGTTGGCACGGGGCCAGCAGGGGATGGGAGTGCTAGAGGGGTGTGGAGCGCAGGCTCTGGGAGGGAGTTTGGGTGCAAGAGGAGGCTTGAGGTGTGGGAGTGGTTGAGGGATTCTGAATCCAGGGCCGCTCACCTTGGGCAGCTCCCTGCAAGTGACGACCTGTCCCAGCTGCTCCTAGGAAGAGGTGCAGCAGGTGGATCTGTGCACTGCCTCCCCCCTCCGCAGGTGCTGCCCCGCAGCTCCAATCGGCCATGGTTCCCAGACAATGGGAGCTGCAGAGCCAGCACTCAGGGCATGGCGGGGGCAGCATGCACAGCTGTGTGCCGCACCTCCACCTAGGAGCAGCTGGGACAGGTCCCCGCTTGTGGGGAACCACCTGAGGTGAGTGGCCCCCACATCTGGCACCCCACATCCCCTCTCCTGCTCCAACCACCAGCCCTGTGCCCCCTCCCACACCCTAAGTCCCTCCCTCTTATTTAACCAACACGTTTCACTTACCAGCAGCTTTTATTGTATAGAAAGAAAGAAAGAAAGAAAGAAAGAAAGAAAGAAAGAAAGAAAGAAAGAAAGAAAGAAAGAAAGGTGTTGGTCCTTATAATTTTTTTTTTTTTTTTTTTTTTTTTTTTTTTGCAAAATGTTAATTGGAAGATTTTGGCTTTTAGCTCTAACCAGCATCTCTTAGCAATATTTAAAAGGTAGGGAATTAAGAGATGAATGGCTGCAGACAACACTAGAAAGATGATGCATCTTATGCACCATGGACAGCTGTGAGATCCACTTTTGATAGCTCTCATGCTGGATGCTGAAAATGTTTTTGATAGTGTTGAGTGGAGATACTTTTGTTCTGTCCTTAAAAATACTGGAGGTTGAACCCAGTTTTGTCAATGGGTTGTAATCTTCTTTGTTCCATGTGCACAGATAAGTTTATTTCATCTTCTTTAAGTTTAAATGGGAAATGAGGTAACACTGCTCTACAGCCAAAATGCTTCTGAAATAAATGTAGTCAAACTTTACTAATTCTGGGTCACTGAGAATGAAAATGATGCTTAAAATTGTTGATTGGCTCTAGTTTTCAAGATATGCTATTGGGTCAGTATATATGACCCTTGACTTGGGAATGGCGGAGGATAAGTGAGTTATGAAGGGAAGGGATCTCAATTTAAACCAGAAATGACTAAAATACATCTTTGACTGGATCTATGAATAAGTCTATGACTGGGTTTGGACAGTACTTGCTTTTTAGGCAAAACAATGAATGATGCAATCTGAAGCTGGTATTGCATCATACATGATATGAATTACATCACGTTATTCCTAGAAGTCATGGATGATGAAATCATAACGAAGCTTACATCACTCTGACGAACAAATTGCCCTATATCAGCTCTAGAAATAATACAGTGTTGTCCTCTCTTATTTGTCAGTGTTTGATTTTTGCAAAGGGACACATTTCTGTTTAGCCAAAGTGAGCAGAGATGCCTCGTGCTTGTGTGAACAGTGCAGATAACTTCTGCTATGTTTGTGGTGAAGTGACTTTTGCATCACAAAAGCGCAGTATAACCACTATGGTTAAGAAAGCCTATCACCTTTATTTTGGCTGCAAAATTGGAGATCAGGACAAGAGGTGGGCCCCACACATATGCTGCAACACTTGTGCAACAAATCTTCGCCAGTGGTTGAACAGGAAAAGGAAATCTATGCCTTTTGCAGGGCCAATGATTTGGAGAGAGCCAACAGATCATACCAGCAATTGTTACTTCTGCATGGTGCCTCCAGTGTGTCAAAGAAGAAAAAGTGGACTGTGCATTATCCAAACATTCCATCAGCTATACTCCCAGTACCCCACGGAGAAGGACTGCTGGTTCCTGATGCACCAGAACCATGCTCACTTGAGTCAGACGAGGAAGAGGAAGAGGATGAAACTTCTGGTCCTGAACCATCAATGTCACAGGACCCACATTTTCTCCCATCCTCCTCCTCTGAACCACACCTCATAACACAAGGTGAACTGAATGATCTTGTCAGGGATTTGGAACTACCCAAGAGTAAGGCAGAGCTGTTGGGCTCCAGACTACAGCAGTGGAATCTCCTGGCAGGTGATGTTAGGGTTTCCATGTTCCGTGACCGTCAAAAGGATCTTGTCCCATTCGTCTTCATGGAAGGTGATCTTGTAGCCTGCAACAACATTGATGGTGTGATGGCAGACCTCAACATCGTTCACAATCCAGATGAGTGGAGACTGTTCATTGATTCATCGAAGACGAGTCTTAAAGCTGTTTTACTGCATAATGGCAATATTTTGCCATTAATTCCAGTTGGTCATGCAGTCCATATGAAGGAAACCTATGACAACATGAAACAACTTCTGAGGTGCATAAACTATGACCAACATCAGTGGCAGCTTTGTGGCGATTTGAAGGTTGTTGCTCTCTTGCTTGGTCTGTAGACTGGATACACAAAGTACTGCTGTTTTCTCTGCGAATGGGATAGTCGTGCAAGAGATTCCCACTACATCAAGAACGATTGGCCACTCCGACAGTCATAGAAGCCTGGGAGGAAAAGTGTTCAGCATCCACCACTTGTTGAATCAAGGAAGATTTTGTTACCACTCTTACACATCAAGCTGGGTCTGATGAAGAACTTTGTCAAGGCCATTGACAAAACACAAGCAGCTTTCAAGTACCTCCGTGGAAAATTTCCAAGGTTAAGTGAAGCTAAGATAAAGGAAGGTGTCTTTGTTGGTCCTCAGATTCCTGAAATTCTTCAAGATGATACATTTGACCATGCACTGTATGGCAAGGAAAAGACGGCACGGAAAGCCTTCTAGTTAGTGGCAATAAATTTTCTTGGAAACAAAAAGGCAGACAACTACAGGTTGTTGGTGGAAAACCTCCTCAAAGCATACAAAAGCCTTGGTTGCAACATGTCACTAAAGATACATTTTTTGCACTCTCATCTAGATTTTTTTCCACCAAACTGCAGAGCAGTGAGCGACGAGCACGGCGAGCGATTTCACCAGGACATTGCAACAATGGAGAAACACTATCAGGGCAAATGGAGCCCATCAATGCTTGCAGACTATTGCTGGACAGTGACAAGAGATGCTCCATTTAACAAATACAAGAGACAAGCCAAGAAGCGCCGAGTATACACTGAATAGGACTAAACTATGTACATAATAGTTTTTTTGCCTTTTGGTTCATAATAAATTTTATTTATATAACCCTTTTGCTGATTTTTAAAGTGTTACATAAACAGGACAGGTGAAATATTATCATGTAAGGCAACTATACACACATGAAAGACTTAGGTTTACAATTTCTGATTAAAACTCTACTATCTACACAATATACATTAAATATCTTAGAAACAGTAGCCAATCAGTTGTTTTAATTGTCATATTTGAATTCAGCACATCAAAATACATAATAAATAGCACATTTTCTCTCTGAAGCAGACGACTTCTCAAAAATTGTAGAGGAGTGTAATTTATCACTTCTTATATCTTCCTCTTCTCTCTCCTTAGAACTACCTGTTATGCCCATTAGCAATGATCTTCAGATCAAAGCACAAAACCATAATGCTAATTCAGTCTCCTGTTGAATTCAAATTATTGTACAATCGCATTTGTCTAAGTAAGGTCCTCTGGATTTGAGCCCTTACTCAGCAAAGCATTTAAGTGCACATTTAAGGGCTTGTCTATACTTACGCGCTGGTTCGGTGGCAGGCAATCCAACTTCTGGGTTCGATTTATCGCGTCTTGTCTGGACACGATAAATCAAACCCAGAAGTGCTCCCCGTGGACTCCGGTAATCCTGCTCGGCGCGAGGAGTATGCAGAGTTGACGGGGAAGCCTGCCTGCCACATCTGGACCGTGGTAAGTTCGAACTAAGGTACGTCGACTTCAGCTATGTTATTCACGTAGCTGAAGTTGCGTACCTTAGTTCGAATTGGGGGGGTTAGTGTAGACCAGTCCTAAGTTTCATTGTCTTCCATAGGATATAAAGCTACAACCATCCTTTAGAGCTTTGCTTATAAGGGATGGAATTACTCACATACTTAAGGTTAACCATGTGTTTAAGTATTTTGCTGAATCTGGTTCTTGGTACAATGATATCCATCTATTCATTATAAATCCCTTGTCATCTTTCTACACCACAATAACTGACTTTAATCTGTAAACAGGGAACACTTTCAGCCCACAAATTAACAGGAAAATTTGATCTCATGAGAATCAATAAAAAATATCACAACAGTTTCAGGCATAGATTGTGCAAGTATAATTCTGAAAACCATAGCAGCATAAAGAAATGGAGACTTTTGTACAAACAGATACATCCTCACATCCTGTGGAAAAGTATAAGGGGATTGATTGAAAATGTGATATAGCATGGGCATATATCAGCTAGTTATTTCCATTATATACCCTGAACTGTCAATTGCAGACACAAATTTAACCAAAGAAAGCTCAACAGTGGAATTTTGGAATTTCCATTCTGAGGGAAATTCTGTTTCAAATTTTGTTTTTATTCCAAATCAAAACGAAAATCAAATTTCAAAAGTTATTAAAAAATTAAAATCTGGAAATATTATGTTTGGAAACATTACAATGACCTTATAAAATGGTTAATTTTGATAAAGTCAAAATATTACATTTTGACTTTATCATTTCAAACATTATGCTATATTGTAATATAAAGTCAACATGTTTTAATATATATTATATAATATATATTGTAAAGTTAAAAGTCAAAATGATAGTTAAAACAAAGCATTTTGACTTTATCGAAATAAGTGGTTTGATCATTTCTAGTTGAAAATTTCAAGGTATGTTTCTGTGAAAAGCTTTGATTTTGTTGAAAAAAAAACAGTTCTGACTAACTCTAGAGAATGAGAATACTGGGACAAATTCTGACCATTTTCATACATTTTAAGGACACAGAGGACCATGATGATCATCTGTTTGACATCCTGCATAACTCATCCCATAGAACCACCCAGTAATTACTGCATCTAGTCTGGGAATGTGATTGAACTAGAGCAGATCTTTCAGAAAGACATCTGATGATGATCAAAAGATTCAAACAATTGAGATACTAGAACATCTCTTGGTAAACTGTTCCAATGGTTAGTAGTTTAGAAAAATTCTCCTTATTTCCAGGGTTTTTTTTTTCTGGCTTCTGTTAGTAATGGACCTATACAATGTTAGGATTCCTTTTGTTCCTGTTACATTTAAAAATATTCTTCTTATTGTTCATAACCATATTGGGCATATGTATTTTGTTAATACCTTTAGCTTTCTTTATCAATTGCCTATATTTTCTAATTTATGCTCATTACCATTCCTTTGTTTTCATTAAAGAAATGATATGTATGAAAACCTATTTCTTTCAGTGGAGCTGCATGAATAGAATTGAGGACAAAATATAGTTCACTCTTTGTAAGATGTGCAATGTGATATGGGTCAGAGTATATTTGGTAAGTTGGTCAAGGTTAATGTATAATGTTAAAAGCTAGCTGTCCTTTCACTGGAACTACATACAGAAAATAATAATAAAAAAATACAGTACTCTGCTCAGCAAACAGAAGAAACTGTTCTAGGAAGAACTCAGTATTTTGGGTCTGGCTAAAGAGTTGGAGTCTGAGGGAAATGCAAGGAGGTCTTTAAAAGGGGAATTTGGAAAGTAGACAAAAGGCACTCAGTGTTTTGTTTTATTTTTTAAGGGCACAGAGGAAGGGAATAACATTAGAAAGAGACAATGATTTCAGCTCCTCATGGCAAGGATCTATATTCTCATTTATTTATAGAATGCTGTGCATATCTATGATGTTCATAATGAATAACTAAGAAAGTGAGTAAGAAAAAGAGACGTAGCTTGTGGGAAAGAAAGGGCAAGAGGCAGAGAAAGAGGAAGTCAAGAAGACAGTAGTGGGAAAGGGAGGCCAAGTAGGAGACAGAAAGGACAATCGTTGTCACATTAAGCGGCCAATGAGGGCGTAATTGTTTAAAATGGAATTTTATTTACCATGGAAAAAGAAAGAAGAGAACACAGCATCTTACATCTGACACAGATTGAAAATAAGGTATTTATTCTTGCTGCCGCTGCCACATTTGACTAACAGCAATCTTTCACAGTTAAGTAAGGCAATGATTAAAGCCATCATGATCAAATTTAACCTGCTGACCAGGAAGCAGGGCAAATGAATCCATTCCCGTGTCTGAAGTCATATCAAGAATGGAACAATGGCCAGTGGTACAAAATTAACCCATTCCTAATGATATTTGAAAAATGTAATTTCATGCTCCACTTCAATTGGTTTGCCTTGCCTGGTTATATGTCTTTAGAATCACTAATCCCATTTTTTGAAGAAGGAAGGAGACCCGTAGAAATTGAAAATGTCATCACAGAATTAAAATGAAAGTTCAGCCTCATCCCCAAACCAAGAAAGTGATATTCCTGTATATGATATACCAGATGTCACAATTTATTGATAGGATCAGCAGTTTCAGCTAGTAGAACAGCAGATTTGTCAGTGGCTAAACTAGCCCTCCTTTGGATTTTTTGTAAAGTGATCAAGAATTGAAAGACAAGACAGACTCCAGCCCTCCTCATCTGTAATATCATCTGCTATCCACAAAGGCTCCAACTATTGGATCCCTGCTATGAAAATTCAATGAAAATTTTGTGACAAAACTTTATCCTAGGCTTAAGTAGACAAGAATCTTTAGGAAATCATACTAGGGACGAATTCCTGGCTCCACTGAAATCAATGGGTATTTATGGAGCCAGGATTTCATGCTAAAATTTTATAACTGAATTGTACCCTGTGCACAGGGCCAGCATGTGGCATAAATGCCATATAAGTCCCATATAAATTCTCAAAATAAGGGTTTGGTGGAATTTGAGAGGTGCATAGGATATTGTTCTGAGCCCCTGCACAGGGTGAATTTCGCCCTTTGGGAGAAACTTTAATCCCTTATACTCCTTATGATGTACACCTCACTGTCTGCAGTAGGCATCCATGACAGTTAAGAAATGGTAACATGAAAATTATAGCCTTTATCACTGTCCAACTCTGCTGCATGTCTGTAAATATATTGTGTTTCTGGGGTTAATACCATGGCCTAATTTATTGGGAGGCTTATTGAACCAGTCATAGAGATTTGCACAGGGGCCTAGAAGGCAGTGTTTGATCAGCAACATGACTGCACCATCAAAACCACAGACTACACAGCTAGAAAACATTATATTTTACTATATTGCCGAAGTTAATCTACCACTTCAATACATTGCAAGCCAAGTGAGAATTCAGGGGAGTAGAGCTTTAAATATTGAGTGGTTCATACAAATATATGAAAACATTATATGTACAAATAATTGAAATGAATCATAGAATATTAGGGTTGGAAGGGACCTCAGGATGTCATCTAGTCCAACCCCCTGCTTAAAGCAGGACCAATCTCTAACTAAATCCTCAAATGGCCCCCTCAAGGATTGAATTCACAACCCTGGGCTTAAGAGACCAATGCTCAAACCACTAAGTTGTCTCTGCCCCTAGGTCGTAAGCTATTCCTAATTCAATATGAAATGACTCACCAAAGCAAATAAATTGCATCATAAGTCTTCTCAAAGGCACACATTACTCATTTCAAAATATAAGGAGTTTGGTTGGTAAATTTGGAATAATTTTTATTTCATATTATTGATTGTTATTTAGACAGTACAGTACCATAAGTATGCCTGGCCCTTTATAGAGCCAAGAGACAATCATTCTTTGAAAAGCATACAGTCCAAAGGCTTGATCCTACCATATGCTGAGTGCCCTCAATTCTCACTGCTGCCAGGGAGAGTTAGGGGTACTCAGTAGCTTTCAGGAGACACAGACCTTGCAGGATAGAACGCTAAATTTAAACACAACATGGCAAGTAATTACAGATCGAGGGTGGATTGAAGGGAGTACAATGTTAAAATAAATGATTATTTGCCCATTTAGGTTTACTCTGTGTGAATATTGGTAGCTGTTTCTTTGTATTTGTACTTTATTTAAGTGTATAAAATTATGTATAAAATTGTGTGCATAAAATTTGGAGTGCTTTCTGTTTTTTTATTGCCTCAATACTTGGCACTATGAATTTTCTCAGCATGTATTGCATTATTGGTAGAATGATGCATTCACATCCAGAATTTCCTGGTTAATCCCTGATTCTGTATTTATCACAGCTGCTATGTGGACATCAGAGTTACTCGCAGAATAAAAATTATCTTTCCACAATAAAATGTTGCTCCTCTCTACAGAACATGTCTTGCTGATTGCACATGTTTTGTTATTTTAGATGAAAATAAGTGTAATTATACCCAGGTGAGAATTAAATCCATAAAGTACCCAATACATTTTTTAAAAAAATTCATAGTCCATCCTATGAACTGTATTGTGTAATTTTGACTAGTGCGCATTGCAATTTCCATTGACAGCACTGACAGTTGTGCCTCTGATTGGCAATACCAGGCCCTGAAAATGCACATCTGAGTTATCACCGTGAAATTAGGGAGCCCCTCACCAGACAGTTGAATTCTTTCTCTGATGGTGAGTTGATAGAGCATTTGGGTTTAGAAGTAGCACTTGAAATAATTGAAAAGATGATGATGCTATAGTAATGGAATACAATGAAACTGCTAAATATCTATCATATCCAGCTTCTTGTACACTGTAATCCCCATGTCCTTTTCTGCAGAACTGCTGCCTAGCCACTCAGTCCCTAGTGTGTAGCAGTGCATGGGATTCTTCCATCCTAAGTGCAGGACTCTGCACTTGTCCTTGTTGAACCTCATCAGATTTCTTTTGGCCCAATCTTCTAATTTGTCTAGGTCCCTCTGTATCTACCACTCCTCCCAGCTTAGTGTCATCTGCGAACTTCCTGAGGGTGCAATCCATCTCATCGTCCAGATGTTGAACAAAACCAGCCCTAGGACCGACCTCTAGGGCACTCCGCTTGATACCGGCTGCCAACTAGACATTGAGCCATTGATCAGTACCCGTTGATCCCGACAATCTAGCCAGCTTTCTATCCACTTTATAGTCTATTCATCCAATCCATACTTTTTTAACTTGCTGGCAAGAATACTGTGGGAGACAATATCAAAAGCTTTGCTAAAGTCAAGATATATCACGTCCACTGCTTTCCCCATATTCACAGAGCCAGTTATCTCTATCAGCGAAAATCTAACAGTTTTATTCACACTGAGTAGAATATAAGAACACAAGAACATACATAAAAACGGCCATACTGGGTCAGACCAAACGTCCATGTATCATGGCTTCCAACAGTGGCCAATGCCAGGTGCCCCAGAGGAAATGAACAGAACAGGTAATCATCAAGTGATCCATCCCCTGTCACCCATTCCCAGCTTCTGGCAAACAGTACTTACTCCTCAAGAAGTACAATTGATTGCAGTGGGAGTTTTCAATGGAGTAAGGTACTACTCCACAGGAGGGTCTCAACATCTGGCCAATTCTAAGGTTTAAACCCTGAAAAACTTGCACATGCAATCCTGAAAAACGTGCTTAGTCAATGGGACTACTTATGGACTAGTGCATAAAGCACATGATTAATTTTTTTGAAGAACTGGTGCAAAGTGATTGCCTATGACCTATGGTGAAAAGGAATGCAGATAAAATTAGTTGTGTGCTTCTGGCTGAGAACGGATGATAGCATATGTAGAGGCAGATTTAACGGTCAGCAAGGTCAGCAAATGCTGAGCAGACCCCACCATCTCCTTCTCTCACTTGCCAGTTATTACATGTCATCCCCTCTCACAATCAGATAAACTCTCATTTCCCTCACTTCCCCCACACTCACTCCTGCTTCTACACCCCTGCCCAGCTCCATGTCATGCTATCTGCTCCCTCTGGCCTGTGCCTTGCAGTAGTGCTGGTGCTGCTAAAGCCATCAGTACTTCCCCTGCCAAAGCCAGAACTGCTGTTGCACGAGCCAGAGCTGTGAATCACCATGTCTGCTGCTACCAGAGCTAGAGTTGGAGTCACTAGGTAGAGCAGGGTGCTGGTTCCTGCTGCCCCATTTGAATTTTCCTGGAAAATGGGAGGGGAGGAGGGGCCTGTGACCAAAATGGAGGGTCTGCCATTGAGAGTCCTACTAATCAGTATTCATGGCACAGCCACCATTGTGGAGGCACCCTCCCATGGCAAATTCAAATGTGGACAGTGGTGGGGGACCAGCACATTGCTCTTTCTAAATGTTCCCGCCCGCTGCAAACAATGGCAGCAGCCTGAGCAGGGCATATGTTGTATAGCTGAGCAACCCGGAGCCTGAAGGGGCCCTCCAAGCACATGGGACCCTGAGCAGCTGCACCAACTATACCTCTGCCAATGCCATCTGCCCCCACCTATTCTGGGGCCCCACCCTAACAAGTAACTGAGTCAGTCACTATGGCAAGGGGCTCCTTTGCTGCCTCAGGGATGATACAATTGCATGGGTTCCCTGCATCTAATACTGTGCCTGGCCCTTAGCCCCCATTTTTATAGAAGTCCCAGGGCAGCCACACTCACTTATCTTGCAATGTCTTTTCAAAATCCCACAACATTTGAGCATGCCGAGCCATGGCTGGTATTAGTAGAAGTTTTCTACCCTATTCTGCAGGAGTCACAGCCACTGGGCATGCTCCAGTGCTGAATAGGCTACTGTTGGGAAATGCAGCTTATTTCCATAGTCTCCATATCTTTCTCTTGCTGTGGGACACAGATATATGTCTCTGCTTGCTCCAGCCTCTTCTTAGCCCCACAGCACTCTCCCCAACCAGCCCCACTCTAGTTCTGCAATCTCTGCTAGAGTCGACACCAAAAAAATAATCATTTTTTTTAAATTACCTCTCCAACTGAAGGATAAATGAAGCAGCACAAAAATACACTTTATTTAGGTGTATACTTCTAACTTAATTATTCTCATCATATAAACATAGAATTATAGAATATTAGGGTTGGAAGAAACCTCAGGAGGTCATCTAGTCCAACTCCCGCTCAAAGCAGGACCAACCCCAACTAAATCATCCCAGTCAGGCCTTTGTCATACTGGAAGATATCTGAAAATGAAAATGAAAAATACAAAAACAATCTGGTTTTAGACAACAAAAAAGAAAAAGAGATTTTGTTATTACAAACTTCCTCCAAAGAGCCTAAATGGCAGAAACTATCATTTTGTAAACTTTCTCATAACTCCTGCAGTCTGAAGCAGGAAGTCAAGAAATGCCCCTCGAGTCAGCAAGCATGAACCTGTTATTGTGTCAAGGTTTAAGTCAGGAAAAAAAAAAACAATGTGTGTAGTACTACTGAAGTTGCACCTGTAGTATAAGATATTTCCAGAGAAATTTTGCTTGAAACCAACACATCTGAAGACCTTGTAAGATGAGCTACAAAGCAACAAAGTCAGAGATCCCGTAGATGATCTTAAAACCAAACAACCCAAAGACCCTGTAGGTGAAGCCAAAAGGAGCAATGCCAAAGACCCTATAGAAGAGCAGGTCAAAAATGAAGCAGGTCAAAGCAGTCTTCCTGCTGAAATAAAGCTTGATGTTCCCATCTGATTAAAGTTGCCTTCAAGAGTCAGCTTTATCACCTGAGCAATTGTGTATGCTTGTTCAGATTGGTCCTTGCCAGCCCACTGAAAGTAAAAGGCCAAATCAACATTTTTTTTCCATTATAAACATCTTACAGAATGAAAAATGTACCACATGAAGATTTGCATGTCAAGTGGCTTAGCAGACTTGTATCTTTCAGTTTTTGCATACTGTCCCATTTGTTGGCTGTTCAGGGATACAGCAACTTGAAAATCAACATGGCAAATAGTGATTGGAAGAATGGCAAAGTCAATGTCTGTACCTGAGATGAGAAAATAACATGCAGTCTCTTGTGGCAGCTCTACAGTTTGCAAAGGATCATGTTTTGATAAACAAGCACCTGAAAATATTAGGATATGGTAAGAAGTACTAAAAATATTGCTTGACACAGTCTGAACTTTAGCTAGTTGTAAATAAATAGAGATATACCTATTTCATAGAACTGGAAGGGACCCTGAGAAGTCATTGAGTCCACTCCCCTACCTTCACTAGCAGGACCAAGTACTGATTTTTCCCCAGACCATTATGTGGCCCCCTCAAGGATTGAACTCACAAGCCTGTATCTAGCAGGCCAATGCTCAACCCACTGAGCTATCCCTCACCTGAAATTTATGGCTAGGTATCCTCATGGGCTTTCATTTATTATTATTATTATTATTATTATAATCATCATCATAGAATACCAGGGTTGGAAGGGACCTCAGGAGGTCATCTAGTCTAACCCCTGCTCAAAGCAGGACCAATCCCCAGAAAGATTTTTGCCCCAGATCCCTAAGTGACCCCTCAAGGATTGAGCTTACAACTTCAGGTTTAGCAAGCCAATGCTTAAACCACTGAGCTATTCCCGGCCATCACAAAGTGCTTTAGAGCAACAACCGTGATATTTACTAGAGCATCAGTAAGCTACTTGCCAGACATAATACAACTTTTGCCTAACATATCAATCACAGCAAGATAATCAAATCCTTGTGCAAGAAAATTATTGGTGAACTTATAAGTCTCTTGGCATCAGAAACCGGGAGGCACATAGTTAATACCTTCAAAGAAGCTAAGTTTTTCATTGGCATTGCAGCAGATGCAACCTCAGATATTAGTCATGTTGATCAAATGTCCATTTTGCTTCACTTTGTTAATATTGATTGTATTATAAGAAAAGTAGCTATAAAAGAGCATTTTGTAAGCTTTGTGACAGAAAGTGAGGCAGATGCTGCATCCTTGTGTGACTCATTCTGCAAGTATGGCTAAGACCCCAAATACATGTCTGGACATAAATATGATGGGGCTATTGGTCTGGCTGGAACTTGTGGAGAATTGCAATAAAAAAAAAAGAGAAAATAGCCTTCAGGCAAGGGAGACAAAATCTATGCACCATATATATCCATTGCCCATCACGTAACATTAACCTAGTTTTGGTGCATGCTGCTGAAGTTAAGGCCAGTCCAGACCTGAAGGTTTTCTTTGCAACTTTGCAGGAAATGTGTAAATATTTCACAGACTCCAACCATCTATGAGAAAAACTAATGATTAAGTCTAAAATTTATCTTTATCTTCAGACTCTTGCTTGAGAAAGTAGAATTTTGCAAAGGGAAGAGGAACTTGACGATGCACTTTAGGCCCCTGAAGAACATGGCAGGATGACACATCAGATGAAATTGAACAGGCTTCTGAAGAATAAAGGAGACTTTTACATCTAAAGGCCCTCTGCAAAACTAGATGGGAAGCTCAAATGAAAGCCACCAAAGCAATGATAGCAAATTTTCAGAGTATAATTTAATGCCTAGAAGATGAAATTGTTGCTGAACACAAGTGTAGTGGGGACACAGATCAAGCAAAAAGCAAACTGTCTTTGATGGTTTGGATATTCTACCTCAGTATGTTATGGTGGCATAGGTTCTTAGTTATCCTGACTGCAGCTGCTGGAATCCTTTAGTCAAAGAAAATTGACCTTTTCCAATTCCTCCCAACATTTGAGAGCCCAGTGAATGGGCTCAGAAAACTCTGATCTGAAGAAAAATAAGAGGAAATTGTAAAAGAATCTCAGAATGGGTGGGAAGCAATGGGTTTTTAAAATACAAACTACCCAACCACAGGAAGAGAGATGTTTGCAGTATGGATGATGAATTTGCACACCACTAGTTAATGTTGCCCAGCATTTCCTATTATAAGATCCTGTTTTCATTTGCTTAGAACTTAGCCATATTTTCTATTTGGACTTAAATTTTCATACTTGATATCTGCCACACAATGTTGAATTTGTTTGGGAAATTTCAACAAAAATGATTCAGTTGTTTTTCAGAATGTGTTTAGGGGAAAATATGCTTTATCCATGACAAAAAAAAATAATACAACTGTTTAGTCGAGATGCTCTACTGCCCCAGTGCTTTGGAGCAGGGACGTGAAATTTGGCAGGGGTCATCTTGGTGTTGGGGTATACCTTTTGCTGTCCATGTGAAATTTGCCCAAATTTGGCATCTGAAAATTTCAGTTTGCACATGCTCAATAGCCACTCCCTGGAGTTTGTCAGCTAAATTTACTAACATTCCATCTGTACAGGGCACATTCCATCCCAGGGCTGTAAGGGCTGAGCAGGACTTTCCCCACAATTTATCTTTCCAATAGCTAGGAGCTAGGAGCTAGTGTTGTGCCAGCCACAGGAACTAACACAGGCTCTCTTCTGTGCTGTCAAATGGGCCCCTTCTGACACTCATGCAGCAAGGAAAAAGAGGATGAATCAACTTGACTGTATTGTAGAGGGGTGAGGAGCTGGGCTGGGCTGGTTCATCAGGAAGAGGCTGGGAAAGGGGACAGGGACAGCTGAGATTGGGGGAGACTGGGACATAGAGCCAAATGAGGGGACTGGGATTTGTCAGGAGGTAACAGGGACAAGGGGACAGGGTGAGCTGGGGTGGGGTGGCTATAGTGGCTTGGAAAAGGGGTCAGGCTTATGAGGGATAGGGACAGAAGGGTCTGTAACCACTACAGCACACTCCCCTCAGAACCTGGCACAGAACTCAGGATTCCTGAATGTCAGCATTTCCCTGTGTGATGGGATGTGCATACCCCACACTGGGCAAAAGAGGGTTAATCCCATGCTATGGGTGGTGGAAATACCACCCCTCAGACTGTGATGGGCATGTTCCAACTTCTGCCTCAGTATAAAAGGGAGCAGTCCAGCTCATTCTAACCTGACAATTGAGGAGAAAGGATGCTTGGTGGAGGCTCCTGGCCAGGAGCAGCTATAGCCACAGACCAGAGAACCAGAGAACCCAGAGACCAGACTGGAGACTTGCTATCTTCAGCCAACTACCGGGAGTAGTACTTTCAGGGAGCTACCCCCGCCAGGGAACCCAGGTTCCCTGACGGTGAATGAACTGCTCCCTCAGGAGACATGTTAGGAAGTGGCCCAGGGAGGCGGAGGGAGTGGTATCTTCCACCCGAGAAAGGTCAGCGTGTTGCAGTAGGATTCCCTGGTGACTGGGTGGCAACCCCACCTGTTGCCAAAAGAGCCCTGGGCTGGGACCTTGTGGAGCGGGAGGTCCCGGGTCCCCCTACCCCAGCCACCACCCACCCATAGGTGGTGGCCCACTTCCCTGACCACTAGGCCACATAATCCTGACCTCAAGGGCAGTTGTACTGACTCTGGCCACTAGGCTGCACAGCCCTGACCCCAAGGGCACCTGTATAGACTCGGGCCACTAGGGACAGAATAGCCCTGAGCATAAGGGCAGCTATATTGACTCCGGACAGCCCTTCACCCAAGGGCAACCATCTTGACCCTTACCACTGAGACATGCTGCTTTCAGTCTAGGGATCACTGGATAGACTATAATCACGGTGGTATCACAACCCCAACCCACCCTAAAATAGGACTGGGTGTTCATAACCCATAACCTTAACCATGGAATTTTAAAACTTTTGAATGATTGACTATGCAACTTTAATAGTCTTTTAATTTGAGGTGGGGATACTATATAAAAGTATAAAAATGTACATAGAAATGTGCATATGAATTGAAGTCATTAAGAGAAGTTATTTTCTTAACTTTTTTTATTTTCAAATTAATTCACCTGCATTTGCTATTATCATCATCTTTGAGTTTGTCATTTCTAGATTAACCTGATTTGACTTACCCTGTTTATTCACCTGCATAAATGAATGGTGAGACAAAAAATTTTGCAAATCTTTCATGGTCTGATGTGTGCATAAAAGACTTGCCATTATCTGTGGCATTATGAATTGATTCACCTTTAACATGTTCTCTTTTGCCTTAATTGGTTATCAAATAATTTTCTAGCCAGTTAAATTGCTTGACCCTTTTAAATTTTCCCAGGCCATTTTATCTTTTCCCTTGCTTCAAAACTTCCTACCTTCTGTTGAGCTGGCAATTAATCATAACAACACTAGTGGCAGGAGACTACTTTGCTCTTTATAGAACATACCATATGTCTTTCACTCACAGTTTTCTGTAGGTTTTGGAGATGTTACAAAAGGCTGGCTGTAAATAGGTGAATTGGCTAGGGATAAATGCTGATTTCTGGTGTTCCCTGTGAGCTAGGATCTGAATGTTTTGGGTGTCAAAAAGCTTCCACAGTTATAAGAAATCGATTATACAGTATCTTCTACATTTCTTCAGCAATAACAACAAAAATTAGTGAGCCCAGTCCTACAATCTTCATTCAGATTTCTTCACTTATTTCACTGAGACCTCTGCCTGAGAGAGGACTGAAAGACGTGACTCAAAATAAGGACCCAGTTCAGGAAACATCTCTGTTCAGAACAGCACTTGTGCACATGCTTTAAGTATATATGTAAGTCCTATTTATTTCAATTGAACTTATATGCATATATACATACATACCTTAAACTGAGTAGCAGCTTACTTCACATGTAGCACTATTGGTTTAAAGTGCCTTCTGAAGTAAGGCACTATTCACCGTGATAAAGGCTGCCTGGACTATCAATGGACTTAAGGACTTGCTTAACCATATGGCACTTGTTTAAATCCATTGATAGTCCAGGCAGCCTTTGTCACACAGAATAGCACCTTAGTGCTACATATGGGGTAAGATGCTACTCAGCTTGAATAAGGGTATAAGATCTATCTTGAGGATGGTGCTTCTCTCAGACCAAAACAGAGCCCCCAGAATTTAAGGTGTCCTCCTTAGTAGGTCAGCAATGAATTCACATATATTTTCCAGACTACCTTGACTTGATGACCCCGACTGTGTTTAAGATGTGTTTGATCATTGGCTCTTACTATCTGCTTCAGCCAACTGGCAATTGTTTGAGCAGATAATAATTATACCCATTAATTAACCTTTAAATAGTAACTAGCAAACACCTGATCTCAATCTTCTCAGAGAGACTGAGGTGCTCGAAACACAACTTTAGTCTATTTATTAACTTGATTATTGTGTGCTTTTAACAAATGCTTCTGGGGAAAAAACAGGGGTTTGGGATCTCTTGTTTCATTGAAAAGATCTGCTACATTTCTGACTGCATTAAGTGATATGAGAAAGGATATAAATCCATGTTGATGAATCACATAAATGGTATCATCCAAGACATTGCAGTGGTTTTTTATTTATTCCCAAGAAGAAACTAAGGTGTTTTTTTTCTTTTGGTTAAAATATAAGCTGCTTGATAGACTAAGGGCCTGGTTTTCAGAAGTGCTGATCACGTTCAATTCCCATTGATTTGTTTGAGTTCTGGGTGCTCAGCACCTGTGCAAATCAGATCCTACCATATTAGGATCAACTCCTGAACTATTCATTACTATTGTGTTGGCTGATTACTTCTGGCATGTGATGATCCATGAGCACATACATAGCTCTGAATATTATACCAGCTTTTCAGGCTGGACACTATAGGTGAATCCATCCCTGTGCAAAGTGCCAACAAAAGGATTATGCACCAGTTAAGGCATAATAGGGCTTATATGGGACTTAGGTGGTATGTATAGCCTTATGCTGACAATCTGCACGGGGGTAATTCTTACCCTATGACTCAGACTTGAGAAATGAGGTACAGCAGAAATCAATGGATGCAGCAATAGGGCAACGGCTTTATCATCCTGTGTTATTCCTTGACTTTAGCAAAGCTTTTGATACGGTCTCCCACAGTATTCTTGCCGCCAAGTTAAAGAAGCATGGGCTGGATGGACTGTAAGGTGGATAGAAAGCTGGCTAGATCGTCGGGCTCAACGGGTAGTGATCAATGGCTCCATGTCTAGTTGGCAGCCGGTTTCGAGCGAAGTGCCCCAGGGGTTGGTCCTGGGGCCGGTTTTGTTTAATGTCTTTATTAATGATCTGGAGGATGGTGTGGACTGCACTCTCAGCAAGTTTGCAGATGACACTAAACTGGGAGGCGTGGTAGATACACTAGAGGGTATGGATCGGATACAGAGGGACCTAGACAAATTAGAGGATTGGGCCAAAAAAACCCTGATGAGGTTCAACAAGGACAAGTGCAGAGTCCTGCACTTAGGATGGAAGAATCCCATGCACAGCTACAGACTAGGGACCGAATGGCTAGGTAGCAGTTCTGCAGAAAAGGACCTAGGGGTCACAGTGGATGAGAAGCTGGATATGAGTCAAGAGTGTGCTCTTGTTGCCAAGAAGGCTAACGGCATTTGGGGCTGTATAAGTAGGGGCATTGCCAGCAGATCGAGGGACGTGATTGTCCCTCTTTATTTGACATTGGTGAGGCCTCATCTGGAGTACTGTGTCCAGTTTTGGGCCCCACACTACAAAAAGGATGTGGAATAATTGGAAAGAGTCCAGCGGAGGGCAACAAAAATGATTAGGGGTCTGGAGCACATGACTTATGAGGAGAGGCTGAGGGAACTGGGATTGTTTAGTCTCCAGAAGAGAAGAATGAGGGGGGATTTGATAGCTGCTTTCACCTACCTGAGGGGGGGGTTCCAAAGAGGATGGAGCTCGGCTGTTCTCAGTGGTGGCAGATGACAGAACAAGGAGCAATGGTCTCAAGTTGCAATGGGGGAGGTCTAGATTGGATATTAGGAAACACTATTTCACTAGGAGGGTGGTGAAGCACTGGAATGCGTTACCTAGGGAGGTGGTGGAATCTCCTTCCTTAGAGGTTTTTAAGGCCCAGCTTGACAAAGCCCTAGCTGGGATGATTTAGTTGGAAATTGGTCCTGCTTTGAGCAGGGGTTGGACTAGATGACCTCCTGAGGTCCCTTCCAACCCTGATATTCTATGATCCTTCCCCTACCATGCTTTCCATGCAGAAACTAACAGAGACAGCATCAACAAAACAAGGTTTTTACTTGTCCCTCAGACATCAGCAGCCTTTCAAGTTTCCAGGAGATAGATATCAAAAGTGGAAAGGATGAAGGGCATATATGAAGCTGTGATCTCCCTTCTCAATCCTGCTACAATCTTTAATTTACCCTTGTTCCCTAGCTGCCAGAAAAAATTAAATTGGCAACTATTAGGTAAGTGGCAGACACCAATTTTGTCAATTTAATATACTCTCTCTACACACATACACATCACAACATCATTTGAAAGCTTATTACATCTACAGTAACTCCTCACTTAACATTGTAGTTATGTTCCTGAAAAATGCGACTTTAAGTGAAATGATGCTAAGCGAATCCAATTTCTCCATAAGATTTAATGTAAATGAGGGGGTTAGGTTCCAGGGAATTTTTTTTCACCAGACAAAAGACTAAATTTATATATACACATATACACACACTCACATGCAGCATAAGTTTTAAACAAACAATTTAATACTGGTACACAGCGATGATGATAGTGAAGCTGGGTTGAAGTGGTGAAGTCAGAGGGTGAGATATTTCTCAGGGAATGCCTTACTGCTAAATGATGAACTAGCATTTGGCTGAGCCCTCAAGGGTTAACTGGTTGTTAATGTAGCCTCACTCTACAAGGCAACAGGCATGGAGGGAGGGGAGAGAGCATAGCAGACAGAGACAGAGACACACACCATGTGTCTGAGAGCGAGAGATGCACATTTGCCCTTTAAGTAGCTGACCCCAGTCTTAAGTACACTGCCTTGTTAATTAGATCAGCTTGCTGAGACCACAGCTGCTCCCTCCATCATGAAACCTGTCGTGTGTACCCCCTGCTCTATGGAAATGGGGTAAGTGTGGTGCAGGAGTAGGGGTGAGGGGGACACCCTGACTTAGCTCGCCACTTCCCCCCTCCCCTGTACAGCAAGCAGGAGTCTCTGGGAGCAGCTCCAAGGCAGAAGGCAGGAGCTGCACATGGCAGTGGGGGAGTGACAGCTCAATGCCGGCAATTGCTAGTCTGCTGGGCAGCTGCAGCACAGGGAACTTAGAGGAGCGGGGAGCTGCTAGGGGGGCTGCCAGTCCACTCTGATTACAAGCCCCCACCAGCTAGCTCCAACAGGCTGCTCTTCCTGCAAGCAGTGGACAAAGCAGGTGGCTGCCAAACGACCTTAGAAGGGAGCATTGCACAACTTTAAACGAGCATGTTCTCTAATTGATCAGCAATGAAACAACGTCAACCAGGATGATTTTAAGTGAAGAGTTACTGTACTTTAAGATGAGGTATGATGTGGAGCTGTCAAGTGGTGCTGTTACCATAGAAGAAAGGATAAGCAATGACACTTGCAATGTTAAAATGACAACTTTAAAATATTTTATTGGTTTCTGTTAGTTTAATACTATATATTATTTCAAGACATAATACTGGATTTATTTGTGACCTCAAAACATCATCATAACAATCTAAAGGATAAAACAAAATATAAATATTAATTTGTATAGGCATTATTGAAAAGTAATAATACTGGTGACATTTCTACTCAACATTGTTATCATCCTCTTATTCATCAGTATGATCTCTGTCAAGAGTGTGGGGGTTACCACAGTCTTCATTGGCCTGGTATATACACAGCTCTGTGCAGGGAAGATTGTTCTAACTACAGAAACAATTAATTGTGCAGTGTCCTCTACTGGTACAAGCACAAATAAGGTCTTGTAGAAGCTCAGATGCCAGTGGGCCCTTGAAGAATACAGGAAGTAGTTCATAATCAACTTTTTTTTCTATCCATGTTGCAATGGTTATCCTATATCTGGTTACCTGTGTGTGAAAACATCTAAATCTTTGTTTGTCAAGATGCTTTTTTTACAGACTCTTCAAAACTGTCCTCACATGGGAGTTTGGGCAGTGACTTGTCCTTTTTTGATGGCTAGATTGAAGCACAAGCAATTCAGTCTCTGTGGGCCTCTTTTTCTTTCTCGCTTTAACCATACAGCACTGCTACCAACTTCCTTGCTGCAGAAATTTTGGCTTGTCCATCACTCTCCCAGTTTGGCAAGATTTCTGAAGTGCTAAGAGTGACATTGCACTCTATATGTTTATGGAAATATGCTTATGAGTGTAAATATGACTTAAGTGGAATATGCTTTGTGCTAGATATACCATGTAACATAGCTTTGCAAATGTTATGATCTACTGAATATATTCATCCTATTTGTATGCATGTATTTTTATATCTGAAGTTATGAGCGTTGGCTCTATGCTTGTATTTGAAGTGTTTGCTGTAGGAAATACATAAAGAAGATTTGGCCAACATATTGTGAACGGGCTATTCAAGTAATTGGGAATACTTAACTACAATGGACTTTGGGAGATGCCAATCCACATCTGAACTTTCCTGGGAATGTTCAAACTACCAAGTAAACAATGGCGTTGGCCTGCAAGGAGCGGAATCATTCATGGATATGTGACTTGCCCAGGTGGCTACAAACTCCATCTTGTTGCTGTGATTTTGCACAGAAGAACAAAGGGGTTTCCACTCACAAGACAGAGCATATAAAAGACCCTGGAAGCCTCTCAAATTTGTCTTCAGCTGGCTCAAGAGATAGCCTCTCCACCCCAAAGAGGTGCCTGAAAGAAACTGGAACAAAGGACTGTAACTACGGGGGTATGAGTGATTGCTGGACCCAGGCCATAAACTACAATGTTGGTCTGAAAAGGATTGTATCTGAGATAACATCTAGGGTGAGAAGTTACTATTTGTAACTAGATCCTTAGTGTATTAAGTTAGCCTTGCGCGTTTTGTTTTATTTTGCTTGGTAACTTACTTTGTTCTGTCTGTTATTACTTGAAACCACTTTGCAGGAGCAACAAACCTTATGATTTCTCTGACCTGTCCAAAAGAGAGCTGGACACTTCAAGGCACACGGTTTTGGGGAAATTTGGGACTGGGAGTGCATTGGAGGTTGTCTTTCTGGTTGTAACCAAGACTGGTGAAAGCCAGATGGGGGGCTGTTGGGTTGTAGACAGGCTCCTGGAGTCAGAGCCGATGAACCAGGGCTGTCTAACACAAAGACACTCAGGATACATGCTGGTAGGCTGACTGTCAGTGGCCCAAGTTGGAAGCTACAATAGCAAAGCATTGTGAGCTTCTGGAAGTAAGGGATTGCATGAGAATCTCTGCTTTCTTTTTACAATAGTACATTTCTAGCTCCAGGGTTTTTGCCTCCCCAAGAGGCGGGAAAAAAAAAAAACCATGATCGCGATCGGCGGCAGCTCCACCACGCCGTTTTCTTCTTCGGCGGCACTTCGGCAGCAGGTCCTTCCCTCCGAGAGGGACCGAGGGACCTGCCACCGAAGAGCTGGACGTGCCGCCCCTTCCCCTTGGCCGCCCCAAGCACCTGCTTGCTGAGCTGGTGCCTGGAGCCGGCCCTGACTAGCCCTCATGGATGTGGATACAAGTTTAAACATGAACCAAGTATATCGTATGGGCTGAAAAATGAGACAGCAAATGAAAAACCCCAAATTTAAGTTTTTAAGCCAATCTGATGATTTTCTGGGGTCTGACTCGTGAGTTTTGAATGCCTGGGTTTGGCAGTCATGGATCCTCATCTTCATCCAAACTGCACAGAACATAAATCAGAAGGTGCTGTGCAAAAATAGCTTAAAACTCTTCCTATCACTGTCCTAGTCTTTCTACTACACAATATAGCCTATGCTTTCTGCACTGTTAGTGGAGCAACACAAGGGAACCAAACACACAACTGAGGTAAAGCAGCATGACAAAGGGACATGCACCCTTTTCTACACCAGCAGCAGAAAGGACAACTTGTATAAGAGCCCCTGTATCAGTTTTACTCCACCTGATGTTGAAGTGATCACCACTGACAAACTTGAAACATATAAACATGGCTGCCCAAAGCAGCCATGTTTCACCAGTGGATTTGGCTCAGTCTTAAAACAAACAAGAAAACACAGATTCTAATAGTGCTAACATGTTTTCAACAGGAACATTTAAATGGAGATGCCAAAATCACCATGAATCCTCTGACTGCCTAGGCAGCTGGAATATGATTGTTTGGAAGGGTGTGGGAGTGTTGTGGAAGGTGTTCAAGGAGGTATATGACTCATATAATGAAGAATTTCAGAATTCTTCCTGGTTAAAAGACAGATAAATATATAAACTTGCAAAAACCTGAAGTCTAATGTTGATTGTAATGATGTATCATTACATGGTTCTGAAAAAAATAATTGTCTTTTCCCACTGGACTGATTTGCAGTAGCCTTTATAAATTAATGCTTACTGTCTGGGTTAAAATCTTATAAGATAGCAGTACTGTCTCAGTCAGGAGAGCTTTAGTTTCACAAATTTGTCCTTAGCACACAGACAGTAAGAAAAGAAGACGAGCAAGGACATTCTGTTCTCATTTGAGTCATCTCCTTGTCTAGATTTTTAATTTGTTGCCAATGCTGTCCTTTGACTGGAGCTAATTTTCATACAATTTAATACTTTCTTTTACATATTCAAATGTTTTTATGATATGAAGGATCAAATATAGAAAGGCTTCTATGACCTTTTTAGTTTCTTGGAAGAATATGGTGCTTAACTAGCTTAGATAAAATAAAATCTTTGAAAATGAACAGATTTTGAAAATGATCTTTTAGATTTGACATCAGTTGGGTGTCTATCAACTGCAAATGCTTTTCCTTCTTCAGGCTTCGAGAGCTCAGCAAGTGACTGTGCTTTATCCCAATATGCAGTGACTCATCATGTATATTTCACCCACACCAGTCCTCAAAGACTGAATATTACTAGTTATTTTATTATTCCTAATCTAGGTTCAGTACTGAAAATGTCCTAATACGGGGCCCATCATGGAAAAAAAATAGTGAAGCTTGCATTAGCTACAGTGGGAGCAAGGTTGTGTTTTCAATCTTCATGTTTTCTAGTTTACCTTTAAAGTTCTCAGACTAGGTATCATGATGAGCTAATATGTCCTGTAGCTCTGAAGAATTAAAATCCTTTTTTTTTGGGTTAGAAGTGAAAACAAGATTGGTAACCATATTTTAAACCAAAAGGACATTTGCCCACACCACAAAACCAGCACATATTTTACAGATATATACATACAAATATTGTCGCCTTGGTGGGATGTAGAGAGAGAAATTCTTGCAAAAGTGTGTTGATTAGGGTTCTTCATCACTGCTTTTTTTTTTTAAACAAGGAATTGTCCATCCCCCCCCCCCCCCCTTTTTTTTTTTTTTTTTTGCAAAAAGGGTTTGCATTCCTGAAAATTTAATATTTTTGGTTGGAAAAAATCAAAAACCTTACTTTTTTTTTTTTTTTTTTTTTTTTAAGTTTTGGTCCAAAATGTTCTGTGTTTCAGCTTCCTGCCTGGATCTGCACAACTCCGGGGAAGCTGCCGGCATCTCACTATGGCTCCTAGGAGGAGGGATGGCCACATGAGATCTGTGTGCTTCCCCCACCCCAGCACCAGCTCAGCAGCTCCCATTTGCCAGGACGTGCAGCCAATGGGAGCTGAGGGGGCGGCACCTGCAGGTGTCGGCAGCATGCAGAGGCACGTGGTCGCGCCTCTGCCTAGGAGCTGGAGGGAGATGCTGCTGCTTCTCGGGAGCCACCTGAGGTAACCGCTGCCCGGAGTCCACATCCTGAGCCCCCTCCCGCACTCCAACACCCTGCCCCAGCCCAGATCCCCCTCCTGCAACTTTAACCCCTCATTTCTGTCCCCACCCCAGAGCCCACACCCCCAGCCCGAGTCCTTGCTCCCTCTCGCACCCCAACCCCCTGCCCCAGCCTGGTAAAAATGAGGGAGGGGGATGGAGTGAGCAGGGGGAAGGGGTGGGGCAGGTGGTGGGTCAAGGGTGTTCAGTTTTCTGCAAATAGAAAGCTGGCAACCCTAGCTCCGCTCCTGGCTCCACTCTGTGGAAGGGACTCTGGGCGGAAGGTGCAGGGCATAGGGGTCTGTGTAAGTGTGTGTGTGTGGGGGGGGCACATTGTGGTTCTCAACTTGCAGCCCAGGTAACACATTGTGGGCCCACAATCATAAATTGGTTGAGAACCAATGGTCTAAGTGAAGCCACTGGGAATATTGACAAGTAAATGCATGCTAGCATGAGTAAGAGTTTCCCATATGGGCCCAAAGTTGGTAGAAAACTTACCTTTGAGCCAGTTTCCCCCCCCACACACACACACACACCCCATCTTAGTGCCTGTCCTTGGATGTTATTTCATTTCTCAGTAGAAATGGGCTGAATTGGCCATTGGCTTATCAACATATACTTGGGCTGAATTTTTTGTTCTGCAAAGCTAAAATCAAAATTAGGGTTTGCTGCAATTTAAGTATGTCAAAAAATGGAGGTATAAGCTTAGATTTTATAAGATAGGTGTGTACACTTTTAAATCTCAAGTAAAGCGTTTGTTGCATCTCTGGTTCTATGCATCTTCTCAAATTCCTCAGTTGCATGAGAAGCATATGCTGATTTTTTTTTCATTCTTTATAAAAAAAAATCCCCTATGAGCCTCACTGACAGAGTTGTAATAGATGGTGAGTAAACTCTAGCGCCCCTACTATATTCCCAATTGTGAATTTGGGATTGTTTGCTTATTCCTATTAAGAAACAGAAAACATCTTAGAATACCAACTTCAATTGCCAAGAAACTGACAGGCAGGCTTGTTGCTTTCATCTAAGAGAAAATGCATCAACCTCATGCACTCACAGATAAGTCATTTTAGAGTTTTTATTAGATGCGTTTTAGAAAAGTTTACGAAAACTATGGAATTATGTGCACACTATCTTTTAAGGTATCATTCATGTGCTATAGAGCTAAAACATACAGGCATTTATTAGCTGTAAATTTTTTGTCCATGAAATAATCTCTAAATAATTTAGATATGAATCTAATGTTACTTGAAAAATCTAAGAATCATAGGACACTGCGAAATTCAACTAGAAATGTGACTGTAATCTCCTCTAATCTTAGTTTTAAATAATGTATGCCACCATTAGAAATTGTTCCCAAAGACAAGTAAAAAACTGGTAGAGGCTAAATAACAGACAATTATGCATGAACATACATTTGAGATTTTAGATAAGCATTTATGTTTCAAAAGGCATAAATCTATATACATATCAAATATTTGAAATATTAGATATAGATGATGATGAAGAAAAAAAGGTTATTTGGAACATATGCACTTTAACTGAGATCATAGCAGTAAGAGTATAAAAATTATAATTAGCAGAGGAGCTGTAGATATGCCTCTGATATGCCACAAAGAACACACAGTTTTGTTGTTTTGTCTTCCAAATGAAGAAAATAACTACAATCAAAAGAAAGATGTATTGAACTAACTTTTGACCAAGGGACTGCAGATCATAGTAGACAGAAATGATGAAAAGAATAGCTTTTTCAGAAAAGGCTAGCAATCATTTTAAATGTATAAATTTGTGTTCTTTATATTTTCTTGGCAATGATTCATAGTGTAATGCTGTGTGTTTTCAAAATTCTATTAATCTTACACTCGCATTTCACATTTTAACAATTCATAAGCAGTGAGTTTAGTAGAGATGAAACAAAGAGGTTTACAAAAATCAGGGATTTCTCTGAGAAAGTTGTTTATTTATATATATATTTTGTAAACCTCTTTGTTTCATCTCTACTAAACTCACTGCTTATGAATGTATATATATATAATGTGTGTGTGGTTAGATAGTGGATATTATCTTTAAAGGTAGAGATTAGAATTTCTCACCAAGGTTATTTTATAAAGCAAGCACCTGGGGAGCACTGGTTATTCCATGTGAAAAATAATCAGGTTTACATGAGAATGTCAGTCCATCCAGGAAAAAATAAATCAGCCAACTCCTGCAATTTTATCATGAGTCTCATGATATTTGGTGATTTTCTTAAATCACCAGCTCTGGGAGTCATGTGAATACATCAGAATTTCAGGTTTTATAAAAAAGAAAGTATCTCGCCTTTCTTATTGCAGAAAAAGAGGATGAAACCAAAAGGCACTTTTTAAAACAGGTTCCTTTTTAAAATCTCATGATTTTTATAGTCCCGATTCATAAATTGTTGGGGTTGGCGATACAAATACAAAGTCATATGAAATGTTTAACTCTCTATCATGAGAGGATCCTGACTACACTGTGCCAATAGAACACAATAATCAGATATTGACTCTTGTTAGGATGACCATCAAGCTTTATTGATTCAGGAGGTAAATATGACTTCCTTTCACTCAGTGCTGACCTTCAAGAACAGTAGTCACCAAAATATGGAGGGTGACATTTGCCTATTTGAAGAGGGCCTGCACAAAGACATAAATTCTACTTTGAGGGATTAATGTTACAATAACCAGACAGGAAGTGTAAAAATCAGGATTCAGAACACTTCTTTTGGGAAGAGGTGGTATAGTGGTTTATATAAGACAAAGCCCCTAATATCAGGATGATCCCAATAATATTGGGATGTCTGGTCACTCTAAATGAGGTGAACCCTCTGCAGAGGGGTAAATTACACCTGAAGTGAAGCATGTAATTAGTGGCATACACTTTGATCATCTTAATAAAAAAATCTGACTCTTTCATACATATGATTTTCTCAAGTTTAACTACTTTAAAAAAAAAAAGAAAAGGAACCAGTTTTTCCAGACTTCTCAGTTCCCCCATTTTAAGGTGTTATCTTTTAAGTACAAATCCAAAATATATTTTAATGGGTGTAAGCAAGTATTGTAGAATAATGAAGTTTTGGGTAGTTGTTTTCTTATATATAAGGACTGACTGCTGTTCAGGAAAACCCTTAAAAATGAACTTCAAGTTAAACATGTACTTAAGAGTTTTCTTGAATGGAGATGCTTTCCAGAATCAGGGTAGCATAATTCCTTCCTGCCTCTAGTTCAGCTATTCTTAATTTTCACCACCAATATACGTATAACTATACACTGTCAGCTCTCTCAGGGCCCGATCCAAATCCCATCAGAGTCAGTGGAAAGACTCCAACAAGCTTTGGAGAAGGGTCTATATGAGCCCAGAGCAGGGACAGCTCTAGGTTTTTTGCCGCCCCAAGCAAAAAAAATTTTGGCTACCCCCCCATCCCAGCCCTGGGCTCTTCGCCGCACCCCCCCTGCCGCCCCAGCCCTGGGCTCTCCCCCAGCACCCACACCCCCGTGCCTCCCCAGCCCTGGGCTCTCACCCCCCGACCCCCACCCCCCTGCCTCCCCAGCCCTGGGCTCTCACCCCCCGACCCCCACCCCCCTGCCTCCCCAGCCCTGGGCTCTCACCCCCCACACCCACACACACCCTGCCGCCCCAGCCCTGGGCTCTCCCACACACACACACACACCCTGCCGCCCCAGCTCTGGGTTCCCCCTACCCCCCCACACACCTCCTCTGCCCCAGCCCTGGGCTCACCCCCCCCCCCCCCCCCGCCACCTGCACCCTCCTTCCACCGCAGCCCTTGGTCACTGGTAACTCACTCCCACAGCAGGTCATCCAGCAGGAATTTTAGATGTGCACAGAACACAGACAGGATTGGTTCCCATATGGTTACAGAACTGCAGTAAAGTGGAACAATTTTTTGTTTGTGTGATTGGAGGATATCTGGATGCATATTATAAGACTGTCCTACATAAATGAGGAAAAGTTGAGGTGCCTTTATTATTCTTTTGTTCCACTCTTTCTTTCTATGGGGAATTTTCCAATGCAGTATCACTGTCTTCCTTTTAAACAAACAAACAAACACACAAACAAAAGGCAATGGCTGTTGAAAATAGCAATTCCAGTCCTAATAACCACTAGGAAGCATTTCTTGCTCAATTTTATCCTACTTTTTCTACAGCAAGTTACAGTGGATCAGTATATTTGATTTGGGAGAAATGAAGTAACAGCTGCCCAAACTGAGCTTGAGCACTCCTGAATTTTGAGGTGCTGGGGGGGGGGGACTGTGGCTCCGCAGGGGAGCACGGCAGCATGTATGCAGCAGTGTGTCTGGCGCTGCACGAAGCCAGACACGCTGGTCTGAGTGGCACGGTAGGGGGGGGCTGAGGGATTGGAGAAGGGGTAGAGGGTTCCGGGGGGGGGGACAGTCAAGGGACAGGGAATGGGGGGGTTGGATGGGGTGGAGGTTCGGGGGGGCAATCAGGGGCAAGGAGAAGGAGGGGTTAAATGGGTCAAGGGTTTGGGGGGGCAGTTAGGGGAAGGCAGCAGCTGGATAGGCATGGGAGTGCCAGAGGTTTGTCAGGGGACAGGTAGGGGGTGGGGTCCTAGAGGGGAAGTTGGGGGGGTCTCAGGAAGGGGGAAGTTGGGGAAAAGGACCAGTGGGGCTTAGATAGGGGGTGGGGTCCTGCGGGGGCAGTTGGGGCAGGGGTCCCGGGAGCAGGGGGGTTGGATGTGTTGGGGTTTCTGTGGGGGGCAGTCTGAGGGAGTGGATGGGGGCAGGGTGGGTCTGCCCTCCTTCCCCATGGAGTGTCCTATTTTTGAATGTTAAAATATGGAATCCCTACTCACAGCGCAGCTCTCCATTCACAGCAGGCTACAGCATGAGGTCTCAGCTTCCTCACTCCCTCCCCCTCTTTCCTGTTGGTAGTGGCCAAGGGAATGCTGGGAAATATAGTTCTTTCCCTGCTTCAGGGCTGGCTCTATAGGCAGGGAGCTAACCAAGGAACTACAGCTCCCAGGGCCCCCTCTCGGTTCTCAGCTCCCATGCTGGATCCCTGCCGCCCCTGCAAATGGGCTGCCCCAAGCACGTGCTTGCTTTGCTGGTGCCCAGAGCCGCCCCTGGCCCAGAGTTAAAAATATGGCTTTAAGCTTATAGGACCTAAAATGAGCAGAAATTCCCATGTTTGATTAATGCTAATTAAATGCTCTGGTTGTTCTGTGTGGATTGAAACATCCCCCCTATAGTGTCTGCTGCAAGGACTGGTCAAACATTAGAAAGAAAGAATTGTTTGACAAATGCTGCCATTATTTTTGAATAATTTATAGAGCAGGACAAATATTGCAAAAAAAATTACTCATTGAATTATTCAATGAAAAATGGCAACATTTGCTGAATAATGTATTTGCTGAATAGTATTTGACCGGGTCTATTTGCAGCACAAACACTGAAGCATTGTGCTAGAGCCAGAAGAAGAATGGCTAAACACAGAAATGAAATAGACTAGTCTATGTTCATTATTTTCACTGCTAAAATAAGTAATATGTGTGATCAAGTTTTAGTAACCTAGCCACTGTCAATAATAGCTGATTAATGTGTTTAAAAATACATTTTTTTAACTTGAGAGTGTCCCTATAAAGAGGGGAAAATAAACTAGTAAATTTTGTTAAGAGTCTATCAACAAAGACTTTCACTGTGGGTATTAATTATACCAAGCTCTTATATTTTGCTTTTCATCAGTAGATCACAAAATGTTTTACAAAGGATGAAAACATAAAAAAAAAAAGGGCAGAAAATTGATGGGTTGGATGAGATTCCTCTTTACTTCCCTACCATCAATTGTCTTTTTGTCATGATGAGAATTATGCAGAGTATAAGACCTTTTTAGGGACAAGAATTGTGCACAGTACAGCCCCGATCCATATGTAACTTTAGGCACATAAGTAGTTTCACTGAAGTCAAGGCTAAGATATTACAATTTGGAAAGCACGTTCATACTGAACATCGATATATATCCATTGAGATATAGCCCTTTTCCTAGAGATAGCTGTATTCATCCAAATTTGAAGTAACTGGGTCTTTTCACATGTGTAGTTATGCTTTCATAGGTCTTTTGCAGGATCATGGTCTATATCCTGACAAATAATGAACATGTTGAAAAGCCATTGGGAGTGTTCTCCCAATATTTCTACAATTGTAGAATATTTCTACAATATTCTCTATGGCTATATCTTCACTGCAGAGTTAGTTTGAGTAATCTACACTTGACTTAACTCTTCTCAGGATAGCATAGCTTGAGTGAGAGCAGCCACACTGTGAAATAATACTAGAGCATCACAGAGCGATTGGGTTAGCATGTGACCAATCGTGCTGATTTGAGCTGCAGTCTATAATTGCTGATACACCAGCCACACACAAATTAAAGGGGCTTGTGCATGGAGATGGGACTTGAGTTGGGAGCAATGCTGGAGTGATAACTCAAGTTAACTCTGCAGTAAAGATGACAAGTACAATGTGAAAATATAAGTGAATAACTTTCCATTTGAAATTATGAGGACTGAATGGGGATGTTACCCTTTTTGAATTCATGCTAAGTTGTCTAGAAAGAAGGAAAAGACAATAAAATGATCCAAAAATGCAAAAAGTGATTTTCTCATAAGTTTTGCTATCAGCTTTTGGGCACAGTTTGCCTATTTGCTTTTCCTCTGGGCTCAACACTGGAGGTTAGTGTGTAATGTAAGACAGTCTCTTGGAATGTATTTCATTTCACTCCCCTCACACAAAATCACCCACAAAATCTTCCACTGCAATTTCATTCACATCTTTTGGAATGTTAATATTTTGCTGAATTTTCATCTTCCCAGATCACCATCACAGGCTACTAGTCTGGAACAAAGCTCTCAAACATAATAAAAAGATGAAATCACAGATGATAAAGTTTATGACCAGATCCCTGTTCTGACAGGCTTGTCAGTTGTTATTTTTTTAATCATAACTAAGTTAGAGGTCCATGTTTTTTGCTTACTCCACCTTTGAGGGCAATGTTCAGTGATATCACATAACTTAATAGCAGTACAAAATCTTCTGCTGAGCAGCAGGATGTCACACATTTAAAAAGGAAAGCTGATACTAAATAAGACTAAGAACTCATTGTCATTCTTCCTCTTCCTTTGAGGGAGAGATTGTTCTTTTAGGCAGCTGTGCTGCCCCCCAGAGGAGACCAATGGGGAAATTGTGACTCAGTTACAGTTCTTCCCTCTCATCCCTTTGCCCCAAGGAATAATAATGCCTTACAGCCCCTTATCTGGCATAGCACTCTTCCTTCCTCACATGGACTCAATTCTGCTCTGTCCATTCCCTACCCCTTCCTCCTGCTTGCTTTTCAGATGCAGATGGTGGTTTGAATATAGGCCATGTGGAACTTCTTGCCTCTTTTCCTCCCCAATATCTAGCCACAAGACCTGGAGACACTGCACTGGAGACTTGGGCAGTCATGCTCCCTCAGGTATCTGTGCTTGACTGCATTAGGCGCAGCCATGATCTGAGCCTTAGCAAATACAAAACCCACTATAAGTCATAAGAGGAGACAATACTTAAGACATTTTATAGGTGGGCCAGTAAGGGTCAGAATTCACCCCTAAAGTCTGCATCATTATGCACAAAAGACTTTATTCCCCTCACATTTATATCAATGCAACTCTACTTACTTTGAGGTGCTATTGATTTATATAGTACAAACAAGGGTAGAACTGGGCCCCTCAAAGCTCCAATTATAATTACATATGTAAATTGGGTAACTGTGTGCACAGGTAGTTTGAAACAGTTACGTCATTTGCCTTTTCAAAGTTGGCACTGAACTGACCTTGTCAACTGCATCCTCTCAAATCTGTGTCTCTACTGTGACCCTGTGACAGAATGGGAATTATTCATAATATTTTGTATGAATACTTTGCATGCCTCAGTTTCCCCTATGTGCTGCATGGTTAACTAGGTGGGGGGAAGATTGTTTACTCTTTGCAGATCCAGGTGTTACTGATGCCTGGCTGTCTGAGTCCTAGACCCCATGCCTATGGAGAGTCCCAGAAGACAATGGCCACTCCAATTGCCAGGACATTTGGCACCTAGCAACTAACAGCCATTGATGGACCACCCTGTGCACAAAGCCAGCTGGTTTGACCAGCTGGAGAACAAAGGGCTAAGGAGGATGGCCAGGTGACCATGTTTGCCCGGGAACAGGGACAAAGAACTGAGGAGGGGATAGGGGAGTTTGTTAAGCATGGGACTGCTGGAAGGGGAAACTGGAGGTACTGGGACCAAGGAGGGGTCTGAGAGCTCTGGGCTCTGAGACTGACCTAGATGGATTTTGCTTTCCATTCTCAACATTAACTAAGGATTTTCTATGCTATGTTCCAGATATCTAATAAGCCCTTCTGGTTTTACAACGCTGGCTGAGAGTCACTCCAGAGTCAGGAAGCAAGGGGTGGATTGTTCCCTTTGGGTGTAAGTCTCCCTCCGGTGTCCAATCCATGTGACCTTGCTTCAGGGCGCTCACAACATGAAGCGGGGCTGCTGAAGGCTCTGAGGTTTTGTCCTAGGAAGTAGTGAAGCTAAGGGTCTTATCCCAGTGAGAGAGTGTGAACCTAAAGGGGGCTGACACACTGAAGGGGTCCTCTCAGGGAATGTTCCAGAGCTGTAAAAGAGCACCAGGCCTGTGGACCCTTGACAGGTCCATAGAACCACAACCCTCCACCTAACACTCTTTCTGTGAGAGAAAGTCTTGATCTAAACCCTTTTAACCAATGCCTTTGATGGATGAGGCTTTAGAACACCTCTGTCCTTAGAGCTATTACCAAACAACAATCGTAAGGCTTCCGTAGTCTTTTTTAAAAACAAGGTGTATTTACTGAGCTGATATAAGGAAGGGTGGCTCCATTAAATTCAAGTTTACACTAGTAGGGGTTCTGTCCTAAAAGTTATTAAGGAAAGAGAAAAATCATACTAGACTTAAGGAACTGATTTACATGTCATAGCTGGATTGAAACACTATACACATCACAAGTTAATCTAAGCCAAAGTGAGCCAAGCTATGGTGTAATAAAAGGAATATATGTTACTTGACTAGTAACCAACATCCTCTATCTGGCCACCCTTGATCAGACGTAGCCTGTCAACAATTCATCTTCTCTGTTTCCAAGGCACCTCAGTCTTCCAGAGACATGCACACTATTCCCTGTGTCCCATGGTCTCCAGCTCAGGTTCTCTGGAGTTCACCCCTTTTGGGGTTCAGAGGAAACAAAAAGAAAGGTGAGCGCAGGGAAGAAATTGAAACAAACAGCCAGTCCCAAACAAGCCACCAGCCTCTCTTTATTCAAGGGGACGGGAGGGGAGGGCAAGCTGTAGTCTGGTGCAATGTCCTCTGGTTTACCACTAGAAAGCTTCTTAAGGTAATGTATAGTCCACCTGCCTTTCTCTTGGGGTACTAGTCAATAGGCATGGGTGCAAGTTCTGCTCTCTGTCAGGCCTTCCCCTGGGAGCTGGAGGGACTAATGGTTTGTCTTCCTCCTCTAGTTACCTATGGCTGAGCTGGGTTTCTCCGCTTTTGAACTTTTCCTCCAGTCCTGACATGCCTTGCTGGAGTGGGGCCAGCTGAGCCCACACGAACTCCTTAACCCCTTCCTGTCTGGTAAAGGGTTTATACATCCCATCACATTGCTGTAATGTATTTCCCTCTTGGTTCTTTCAGATTTGTTCTGCTTGGCTAGATAGGTAATCTTCTGGAGATGTAGACATTCCTTTATTAAATTCAGCTATGTGATTAGCAAAGGTGCTATATAAATTGCCCATAGGACTAGACTACATTTATCTTCCAGTGTCAACAGAAATAATAGACTTTTCATTTTCTTCTCTTTCATCTGGTAGCCTGGATGTTGAATCAAATTAATGAAACAATACTTGATCCAACCCTAGACATTCATATTCAGGATCTTACAAATTGATAAGAAGGGACCAATAGTTTTTTATTGTTTTTTTAGGTTAAATGTCAGGTTGGGTTTCTAATCAACTCTCAGTTGGTTACCAGCAGTTAGTGGGTATTCTGATTTAGACTGGCTAATTCTCAAAGGCAGAAACTAATGCTGGGCTACTTATTGCCTTGAAGTTTTTTTACTGTCTATATGGTAAATGTGCTCCAAATATTAAGAGAAAACTCATTACGTTTTATTAATTATAGAAAAGATAAATCTATTTGACATGTAATTAACTTAAAATCATACAAGCAATAAATGCACAATTGTATTCTCATTAATACATTAAACTTATAATGAAATTTATTCACCATGTATTTAATTGGTACTTAAAATATAGCTGGAATAGATTGCAAAAATTGTTAATTAGTAAGTTGTGTGCTAATTGGCATTTAACTTGACAGAGTGAAAAAGTTAAGGGACCTCGGTAGAGACAAGGTAGTTATAAGGCCATTTGACATTATTTCTAAGATTCTATGATTTGTCTATAGATATCAGTTATAAGTTGAAATGTGTGAAGAACTTAAATGAAGTCAGGAATGGCAATATACAAAAACCTGTAGGAGAACACTTCAACCTCCCTGGCCACACAATAGCAAATGTAAAGGTAGCCATCTTACAGCAAAAAAACTTCAGGACCAGACTCCAAAGAGAAACTGCTGAGCTCCAGTTCATTTGCAAATTTGACACCATCAGATCAGGATTAAACAAAGACTGTAAATGGCTATCCAACTACAGAAACAGTTTCTCCTCCCTTGGTGTTCACACCTCAACTGCTAGCAGAGCACCTCACCCTCCCTGATTGAACTAACCTCGTTATCTCCACACTGATATATACCTGCCTCTGGAGATTTCCATTACTTGCATCTGAAGAAGTGAGGTTCTTACCCACGAAAGCTTATGCTCCCAGTACTTCTGTTAGTCTCAAAGGTGCCACAGGACCTTCTGTTGCTTTTTACAGATTCAGACTAACATGGCTACCCCTCTGATACTTAAATGAAGTGGAATCTTCTATGGTGTGACAGGGTGTACTTGCTCTGCACTGGACCGGAAGGAGTTAACCCCACACTCTGGGCAGAGGAAGCCATGCCCCCTCACCCTTGTTGGGCATGCTGGAGCAGTAGTATAAAAGGGAACAGCTCAGCTTAGTCAGGGCTGGCTGCCGAGGAGGAACAGGGACACACGTTGCAGGCTGTATCGCGAGAGTGGCTGACATCCCAGACAGAGGCACTGGGACCTGAGCAGACACCCAGGTACTTGCAAATGCCCCAGGGAGTTTGGAGCTGCTGGGAGCAGCACAGGCCGAAGAACTCGGAGACCCAAAAGATGCCAATACCACGGCATTAGGAGATATGGTAGGAAGGGGAACTAGACTGTGGACCAGTTATAGAACACACTGAGTCAGTGTGTTTTGGTTGGATTCCCACTGAGTCAGCGGCAAACACACTTGCCATTGACAGGGCCCTGGGCTGGGACCTGGTGGAGTAGTGAGGGAATGCGTCCCACTTCCCCAGCTGCCGCCCCCAGCCACCAGGTCACACAGTCCCACTAAGGAGGGCATACATATTTACTCTGTTCACCAGGCCACAGAATCCCACTGAGGACAGTGGCCATATTGACTCTGGCCACTAGATCGTAGCGCCATGAAGGGAAGGATAGCCATGTTCACTCTGGCCACTAGGCCATCGCGCCATGAAAGGAAGGACAGCCATATTCACTCTGGCCACTAGGGCATAGCATCTTGAAGGAAAGGGTGGCCATATTGTCTCTGGCCACCAGGCCATACCATCTTGAAGGAAAGGGCGGCCATATTGACTCTGACCATTAGACTATACCACCCTGAGGGAAAGGGCGGGCATATGGACTTCGGCCACCAGACCTCATAGCCCTGAGAGGAAGACATTATAGACATTGGCCACTGGGCCTTACTGCACTGAGGTTCAGGGTGGTCCAACGGACATAACTTCAAGGTTACAATACCCTTACCCTGCCCAAAGGGGGATGGAATGTACTTGCCAGGCAACATATGGTCACAGTAAACCACATGGATAGTTTAGGCCTTGTTATGGAAAACTAAATTACAGGCACAATGCTCTCTCTCTTCTCAGCATTTGTATCTTGTATACAGATTCAGTTGAATTATATATTCTTCTTTACTTCCTTTTCTGATTATTTATTGTTGAGATGAGCTCTTAAATACTTGCTGCATTTCTCCCGCCCCCCTCAACCCAACTCCCCGTCCC
The DNA here is from genome assembly GCF_011386835.1 of Chrysemys picta bellii. Taxonomy (NCBI): domain Eukaryota; kingdom Metazoa; phylum Chordata; order Testudines; family Emydidae; genus Chrysemys; species Chrysemys picta. The sequence goes on from NC_088793.1 coordinate 179,752,785, forward strand.
CCGCCAACAAATAGCACCTTTCCTTTTTACCTTTTGGCATATTCTGTCAGTCAGCTGTGCTGTTTGGCACATGAAATGATGCTTTTTCTCTTTAAAGATGGAAGTGAAGCAAAACAAATACAATTATCTTTGATTTTTTAAAAAAAGTCTATTTATTTGAAGGAAAAGAAGAGATAAATTTATCACAGAGGTCACAAGAAAAAGATGTGAACCAGAGGTCACAAGAAAAAGTGGGATTCTTGGAATATATTAGTAGTATTTATTTGTATAGATAGCATCTAATCAAGGACCAGGGCCCCAAAGCATAGCTGCTGTACATACATGAGAGACAGTCCCTACCATAAGAAGTCTATGGGGCAGTGCGTTATTGTGTTGCCCAAGAAGTACACAATGAACTTTGTCATTTTCCCAACTACAGAAAACATACTAAAATATGCATATTAACATAAGCAATCAAAAAGATGTATGTGTCTAGATATTAACATGCATTCACATGGATAGAATCATAGAAAAGGGAGGGACCTCGAGAGGTCATCTAGTTCAGCCATCGGTGCCGAGGCAAGACCAAGTAACCTTAGACCATACCTGACAGGTATTTGTCTAACCTGTTCTTAAACCTCCAATGATGGGGACTCCACAACCTCCCTTGGAAGCCTATTCCAGAGTTTAACTGCCCTTATGGTTAGAAAGTTTTTCCTAATATCTAACCTAAATCTCCCTTACTACAGATTAAGCCTGTTACTTCTTGTGTTACCTTCAGTGGACTTGGAGAATTATTGATCACTATCCGTTTTATAAACAGCCTCAACATATTTGAAGATTGTGGAGTTCCTATGGAAAATAACCTTCCTTTGCTGTAGTCTGCATCTGCATTACAGCAGCATAGCTGTGGCAGCTTGCCTCTGTAATGTCCGTAGGGTAAACATGGGCTATAACTTCACACTTAAAGTGTTTCTGTAACCTGGGAAAGCAGAATAGCTATCAGAATTTCAGAGTTAAGTCTGCAGACAATCCCAGTGGAGGGATAAATCTTGGTAGGAGGAATCTGCGGAACCAGGGAACATAAAAATTGTATTTATCTTCCTCCAGCTGAAAAATGGGTCCTTTAAGACCTTGTACTTCCTGCAAAGGAGGTGGGGAGAACTTCAGACTAGCTTATTGTTCCACATTATGCAAAACTATTTGTAAATGCTCAACACAGAAACCAAGGTGCAGTAGATTATTTCTCTGATTCCCCCCATTGGTTCCCAAACCTACCCCACCTGGAACAATCTGCTGCTAGCCCCTCCATGCAAAAGCTCCTCTGTGATGACCAGTGTGTTTGGGAGTAGTGTCACATTTCCATCCATTTCCCACCCCTCTCTACACACTAGTGCTGAGGGATGAGACTGGTATAAGCCCCACAGAGCCTGAAATTCCTTTCTGTCACCCAGTATGGACCAGAGATGAGGGAAAGTCATATGCTGTCCCAACAACCTCATCCCCTTCCCTGCTCTGTGTGGACACATAGGACCAGTAACAAGCTTGCCCTTAGAAAATACATGAGGGATCTCACACCCTCAAATTTATCTTATTGAATAAACATTGACAAATAAAAATGTGTTACCTTATATAGCCAAAGGGTTCAACCTGCATTTTAACTGCTAAATCTGAAAAAAAATAATAATCACACTTTACCTTATTAGGTGACCAGTCCTGCAATGTGAATAACCAATGGTGAGCAATCCAAGCATAAAGTTCACAAACAACCTTTAGGCTGCAAATGATTAGGCGGTTGGACTAGATGACCTCCTGAGGTCCTTTTCCAACCCTGATATTCTATGATTCTATGATATGAGCTGATGAATACGAATACCTTAAAAGAAAATTGGGGAATAACTCACTAACCATAAAAAGGGGCTAATGTGGCCATGAACAGTATGTGTAATGAGTAGTTTGCCTAGTTCTGTTAGCCAATAGAACACTTTATGCAGGTTGTAGCTCATCCCCAACAGAATGCATTAAATGTCACTTAAGTTAGGCAAGTCATTGGAGAAAGCGAAGCTGTCAACATGCTCAGCCATATCAAATGTTTATATTACAGAAGCAGCCACAAATAGATGGATTCGAAATTTAAACAGCATTAATGGTAAGCGACTACACTCAGAAAAGTGTACATCAGTGATGTAACTAGTTGAGTATGTGGCTCTCTTTCATCAGCTACTCAGACAAGAGCTGTATTCAAGAAACCAGTTACAGCATTCAGTTTGTGTTCTCCCCAGTGCATTTTGCCATATATTAACTGTGATGCGTTTTCTATTTCTAACCTCTTCATGGACTTTATCCTCTTGATCTCGCTATTTCTCAAGGGGTCGGTCATGTCTTTGCCAGGCCCTGGGTTTGGGGCAGCCTACTGTGATGTTGTCTCAAGGGAAGAGTGATGCAATTTTTCCTTCTGCTTTCTATTTGCTCAGGTGGAGAAATACCTGCACCACCACTATACCTAGTCTCCTGGTGACTACCCCTTGTGCAGGCAGAACCAAGGCTACCTACTATGTCCTATCCCTGCCCACCTTCATAAAGGGGTTATAGTAGCTCTACAGAGGCCTCTTTGCTACCAGACAGTAACCAGTGGATTACCAGAGCAAACCTTACTGGTAAGCGCTTCGATACCACACAGGTAACCAGCACTCATTCCCTTGTGCATGGTCACACAACAGGACCTTTGTTTTTAGCTGGCATTGGATTAGATTTAGATTATAGAATATCATACCATAATTACCACTTTTAAAATGCAGTAATGTAGAGAGTCACATTTTCCCAGAAGTACTATAAGGCATCTCAGAAGATGTGGCAGTATAATGATGAATTCAAATAGCAGAAAAGAAAGATTGGAATATTTTAAATGGACCCTACTGAGCCATGTAAATTCATGCCCTACTGTAATGAGCCTACAGTTCACTCCCATTTATCTGAATGGCCTGGGGGACAGAGTTTTGGATAACCAGGTGTTCAGATAAAGACAAGTGCTATGAACTAACATAGGGCTACATGGAAGACACACTATGGATTTGGATAACTAGGATTTTCAGATAAAGAAAATTTGGATAACTGGAATTATACTGTACTTTATTAAATAAATAGTAAAACAAATTGAATAATATCCCTTCGGGTCCTGTTACAGAACATTTACAGACCCTTTAACAGAGATTTGCTTCTATGTCATATCACAAATCAAGTACAATGCATAGCTTTCTTAACTTCTCTTATTACAGAAACATGTGCAGCACTGTAGTTAGAAATATATCAGAGTTTATCATCATTAAACCAGGATTTCAAGTTCTAAGGAAAATTGTGAGGCAGGGGAGCTTATAACTAACTCAGAAATCGAGATCTGAGACTGAGAGGATTATTATAAATGCCATCTCCAATAATTCCAGAGAAGGACAGAAAGCAGAGGTCACTGCCAGAATAGTCTTGGTCTCCACTAGGAAATGTTTACATTCTCACCATTGCTAACAGTGTTGCACTAACAGTGATATTAGCACCATTGGGAGCTATTATGTACACAGCTCTCTAGTTCCAGCAGCTGTTTTCAGCACTGTGTTGATTAGACTGGCTCTGCAGAAGACAGTTGCTGGGGTCCCATCTACACTAGGGTTCCCACTGTTGCTAACACTTTTATAGCTGTAATAGTGCTGGCATCAGTGGAAATTATTTGTAGGTGGCCCCCGGTGTAAACAAAGCTGAAATGTGTTAGTTGTAGCTGTGATGTGTAGTATGTGAATTATTGTATTTATGGGATTTTAGTCTCCCCCCCCCGCACACTTTGCTGCACAGCTGATAACGCATGCAGATTTTGCTCTGCTACAGCAGAGGAATAAATAAGAGACTGTCTCTTGAGGAGAATGTTGATAACAAAAAGATATTGTTTCTGGGGAGGAGTACAATGGAGAGGTTAATTCCACATACATATTGTGCCATACCCAGAGAGGTGGTGAACTATGTATTGATTGTTAAAGTGCCTAAAAAGGCTTTTGGTGTTGTGACGGATTCCTCAGGGTGCAACCTGGAACTGGGGTAACGCTGAGCCCTCTGGCCTACCATCCTGGGCTTCCTTTCACACTGTGATGCTATAAGCTGCAGACCTCACCAGGTACTGCACTTACACAGACATCCACAGGCAGAGACACACCCAGCTGAGTTACATGAATCCTTTTGCCAGCAACTCATGAACCAACAATAAAAAGGTTCCAGCCAATTCCCCCTCCCCATCCCCGCCTAGGGCCCCAAAGCTGTACCATCTTGCCCTGATCAGAAGCCTGACCAGTGTAAGTTTATAACCCAGTCCACCCCTCCCTCAGTCAGGAGAGGACTTCCACCAGCTCTTGTTCCTGAGCAGATGTCCCAGGCAAAACACACTTTTTAAGGTAAAATACAAAACAGATTTATTAACAGAATGGTAGATTTTAAGTGATTATAAGTAGTAAGTGAACAGATCAAAGTTGGTTACCTAAGAAATAAAAGTAAAATCATAATCTGAGTGCATGGAGGGGGAAGTAATATACGCCAGAAGGTGCAGCTTAATTCCCCACAGAGCAAGGGAGAAGCAGGGACTGAACTGTATCAGAGTCCCAGTTTTTTCCCAGGTTTGCTACAGGGGCAGTGAAAAGACATACTGGTAACTCTGATCTAGCCCTAAGTAAATTGTAGATAGTGACTAAAATAACTTTAAACACCACTTCCAGCTTTCATACACCTATCATCATGGACATGACAGGACTCATGATATGGGATAACAAATTTGTTAAAAACAAACCCATATGTAGCTGTGTGGTCTGCAGGGTTTTCAGGAATTTTTTTTTTTTTTTTTTTTTGCTTTTGGTTACTGTGCTTGCCACCAGATACATTTCATTTTCATTTCTCTCAATTTGAACAAACCTGAAAGCTCAAAATGATCACTGCATTCTGCTCTCTTTCTGACATACTTGATATGCTGTACCTATGCAACTGCTAGGGTTTTATTAAACCCTTCATCTCATTCCAGAGTGGAAATTTCACCAACAGTGGTAATTAACTTGGTCTGAAGTTTTGCTGTTAGCCTGGCTTTGCCCTAGAATTGATAGTTAAAGCACTAATAGAGTTCATTTTTTTTACATGAACATTTTTCACATTGCACTTGCAAAATTTCTCATGAAAATTTTTCAAAAAAATTCAGCTAGCTGGATGGAAAACATGAAACAGCAACATTTTTTTAAATGTTTACTAAAAATGTAACCATCAAGTTCAAAGTTTTCACTAGATCTAAGTAATGGTAAAATATTTGAATGAAGAAGGGTTTGTTCTAATTAGAGTGAGAAGAACCACAGATTTGTGTTTTCAATCTCCCATACTGAACAAAACGAAAAAAAAAAAAAAGTCAAGGTCTTTCCATCAAAAATAAGCAGCATTTAAAGAGCTCTAAAAAACACCATGCACCCAACTTGTTGCCTAAAGTAATTACACATATAGGCAATGAATGGGCCTTGCAAGAATAATACTGAATAATGTTTACTGAGTCCATGAAGAATTAGTATACCAGAAAAGGATTCATTTTAACTTCTTATAGTGGAACAATTTTGGTAGACAAACTGTCTGGCGGCCCACCAGCGGATTACCCTGACGGGCCGCGTGCAGCCCACAGGTTGCCCGCCACTGCTCATTGGACAAAGTGTGTAAAATATCTTCTCTCTTTAGGTGCAAATAATTGTGACTTTCCACTAGCTAGACATTGGTAGGATTATTAAGGCTCACTTAAACCTTGATATACAGACATTCTGTGTGGTTGTTACAGATGATAATACAAGACTACTATATGCATTAAGTAGTGCTATAAATCTGCTGAAAGAGCAATACAAGCCTTTTAATAACATTCTAGATTTAATGCTTAATCTTTCCTTCTGATATATCATAATTCTAGCTTGCAGCTAGACAGCTCTGTAGGTGGTGCTACGAGAAGTGCCTGTTACTAGGCAGGGTATGGTAGGGGAGCAGGGGAGGGATAGTCTTATTACCAGTCAGCTTTCCCACCTCCGGCAAGTTTTTCAAAAATGACTAGTGATTTTGAGAACCTCAATTTTAGAGTGGGAAAGTATCTTTATGAATCTGATTCTGTCACCTTGCATCTCATATAAACAATTCCCCCAGGACAATGTGACTGTGAAATGGAGATAAAACATTGCTATTCTAATTTAGTAATGTTTTTACCCAGTTGTAATAGTGTTAATGACTATTCATTATCTTGAACATGTAATCAGGCCCTGTATCTTTGGTTTACAGTAACAAGAAGAGATAGGAAAAGGAGATAATGGGCAATAGAAAAAAAGCAGCTTAGATACACCAGTTAGGTAAAAACAATGTTTCTAGAAAAAGTGCTGGTAACATACAATTATATAGAGCTTTTTGCTGCTTTAAAAAAAAAAAAAAAAAAAGCATTTAAGGGTGGGAAAGGTTTTCCAGACACCAGGTAGTATATAAACGGTTTTACCTTTTTGAAAGCTTAAAGCTATTTGTCAAAATGATACAAGGCACCAAGGTTTCAGCACACTCATGCCATTTCTGAAAAGGCAGCTGGTTAGTGAAGTTTGCTAGCTATCATATTTTATCAGCAGCTGAACTATGCTGTAATTCAGAAACTGAGGCTATCATGGGGACTGGCAAGAAACTGCAGTGTTATGCAAAGTTAGTTGACTACTATAATAATTTCACATCATGAGTGGTAATGTCACCTATTTTACTCCAAATTTACAGACGATATCCACTGATGTATAAATTTGAGAACCAGATTTTTCAAAAGATCACTCTGCACTTTTGTGCATGACCTACTCATGCACATCCAACTGTATTAGTAGTAGTATTCTGAGAGGTCCTAGGGGCCTTGGCCAGGATTAGGATCCCCATCATGCTAGGCCAGAGGTCCCCAAACTATGGGGCAGTCCCCCTAGTGGGGCATAGAGGAACGTTGGGGGTGTGTGGCTGGGGCCCAGGCTACTCCACACGGGGGGGGGGGGGGGTAGGAAGTGCCACCCAGCTCGACTCCTGGCCCTGGCCTTGGCCCCGTGCCCAGGGTCCTGGCTGCCAGCCCCACCCTTCGCTCCCAGCCCTGCCTCCAGCTGTGGCCCTAGCCTCGGCCCCCTTACCCCTATCCAGGTCCCCTCCTCCTGGAGCTACGGGCCTGCTCCCAGCCCCAGCTTCAGAATGGGCCACTGACTGGGTAAAGGAGAGCGTGAAGTAAAAATTTTGGGGACCACTGTGCTAGGAACTATACAAACACCTAGTAAGAGAGTTCCTGACATGAAGAGCAGAGAGGGATTGGAGGGGAAGACAGAGGCACATCACAATGGAGCGACTTGCCTCAGGTCACAGAGCAGGTCAGTGACTGGGCTGGAAACAGAACCCACTCCGCTATGCTGTCCAAAAGTACACTCACTTTTGCCCACTTTTGTTCTTGACCTTTGAGAACTAATTGTTCATACTCTATGCTCGAATGTGTCGACATCTAAATAGTATCAGGAAATCCAGGGAGAGTTTGTGGACATGTGGACATCTGTTGCTTAACAGTACGTCTACACTACAAGCACTATAGCAGCAGTGCAGCACCTATGCTGCTGTTGTATACAGACTTGACACAGCAATGGAAGGGGTTTTCCATAACTGCAGTAAATCCGACAACGTCCAACTCAACTGGTGATAGCTAAGTCCAGAGAAGAATTCTTCCATAGATCTAGTGGTGTCTATACCAGGACTTAGGTCAGTTTAACTAAGTCTCTCAGGAATATAATTTTTTCACACCTCTAAGCAACATAGCTATGTCGACCCAAGTCTTAGATGTAGACTACATCTAGAAAAGGAGACTTCCATCTTCCCACAAACCTTCCAGCAAGGCACACTGAGTAAATTGAGCATCTTTAAAAAAGGGAAATCAGATTCCTCTTGGCCCTGCAGCACCTGAGAGCAATCTCCTTTCATCAGTGCCTCAAAAATCAGAGCCACTTGGGGATGAAAAGAGGAGTAAGAAATCTTCTGTGAGATTGCTGTTAGCAAGTACTTTGTTACACAGTGCATTGTTTTTGTCTGATTGTCCTGATCCTGATCCTGTTCTGAGTCATTGTGAGTAAAGCATGCAATTTTTTTCAATTTTACTGTAGTCTCCATTCTTTTAGGTAATTATTAAAAATATTTTTAAAACTATGCCAAATGGTAGAACACAGACTTAAGCTTTGTCTACAATACAAAGTTTTGTCAGCAAAAGCTTCCATTTACCAACAAAACAGTGGAGGTGTATACACTACAAAGCTACTTTTGGTGGCAAAACAAAACCACATAGATGAGAGACATAAAGCTTTTTGTGGCAAAGTTAAAGCAATAAAGCGTTAGTGTAGACACTGCCCACAATGCCTGCCATGACCACTCTGCTAACTGTTTTGATCTCTGCTGCCCTGCAGGCATGCACCCCTCCCCTTTCAAAGCTACAGGAAGTATCTGACAGCTGAGCGTGCTGCTTGGGGAACAAAGAGCAAATCATTAACAAGGAATGCTCCTGTTCTCCCTACAGGAGGAACATAGAGGGCGGGGAAGACTGCTGCTGCAGGGAGTGAGGGGTAGGTGGGACTGCTGTGCTGCTTTGACATTCCTCAGCACCAGGGCCGGCTCCAGGCACCAGCCGACCAAGCATGTGCTTGGGGCGGCACCTTGTAAGGGGCGGCCAATCTTTGGGTGGCTGGGCGGCGCTCGAGGGGTTTTTTTTTGTTTGTTTCAGCCGGGCAGCGCTCGGGGGTTGTTTGTTTGGGCGTGGCGCTCGGGGGGGGTGTGTGTTTCTGAGGGGCAGGGCGGTGAGGGGCAGTGTGGCGCTCGGGGGGTTGTTACAGCGACGCGGCGCTGGGGGGTTGTTTCGGTGGGGTGGGGCGGTGCTGGAGGGGGTTGTTACAGCGGGGAAGCGCTCGGGGGGGTTGTTTTGGCGGGGCAGCGCGGCGCGGTGCTTGGGGGGGGGTTGTTACAGCGGAGCAGCACTTTTTTTTTTTTTTTTTTTTTTTTTGCTTGGGGTGGCAAAAAAGTCAGAGCCAGCCCTGCTCAACACAGACAGCTCACAGAGCTTGTTGGGATGCCCCTCTGGGCAGCTGAGGAGGCTGTAGGAGAACTCGGAGGGAATCACAGAAGCATAGGCAGGCAAAGTAGGCTGCTTCAGGAGAGACTGCTGTGCCAAGCAGAGCCGGGGGCTGATGTGGGAGCGGCATCCCCCTCCCTCTGCCTCAGGATAGGTCGGTCAGCCTCCTGTCTCCCCCACCCCAGATGCACCACTCTCCTCTCCCTCCCCCTACATGCTTCAGTTGAAAAGTTCCTGACAATCTACTAGGATGCCCATGGAATGATGAGATTGAGAAACCTATATCATGTGATGCTGTACCTGCCCCAAGAGGCATTGCAAACCCATCCCAAAGTGTCCTGCCGCCAGTTGCACATTGGGATAGCTATCACAGTGCACTGCTCTCTGTGTCAATGCAAGAGCTTCTAGGGTGGATGCACTCCGCTGACACAAGGAGCATAGTGTGGACATGCAACAGCAATTTTAATTGAAGTGCTTTAATTAAAGCAGCATAACTTTTGCCGACAAAACTTTGTAGTGTAGACAAAGCCTTAGAGTTATAGCTAGAATAGAAAAAAAAGACTATGTACTATTTAAACATAGATGGTAGTCAAAAATGATATTCAAATACTCTTTTTATTATGAAATAAGAGATTACTTATTTATTATTATTTAGGGTATTATATTTACTTATTTCGCATGTTTTCTGGACAATTTAACAAGCTTCCCTTCCAGAAATACAGATTTCAACCATGTAGTAGTTATTGCTGATTGTGCTTAAGTGAACAGACACTGTAAGTGTAATAGTATTGCAGTGAAATGTGTAGCCTACATGTTTATGAAACAGTATAATATTGTTACTTTTATTATTGATTGGCAGGATAATTAGGTGGATATGATGAGTCAATCTAAGTCTGTGTATGTAAATTACATTTCATATAGTCTGTTGGAGCTCCTGAATGAATGTGTATGACTATTGTACATCAAAACTCAAAATCAGATCAGAAAAAACCACAAATGCTGTTCTAGTGCTAGATTCTAGCCCACCTGCATGTAGGTGCAGAATCTGGAACAGGAGCTTCTGCTATGTGCCCTGCCTACCTTGTGTGTTCCTGTGCAGGGATTGGCCATAATCTTGCAGGAAGTGCAGTCCTTGCTCCCTGCTTGTCCCCTTACTCTTGCTGTCAGAAAGAAGAGGGGGTAGGGAAATAGAGGGATATGGTCCTGCCTTTCCCCCGAACCAGCCAGCCAAGAATGTTACAAACCTTTGAAATATGAAGCATTATATAAGTGCTTGAGGTTGTTTACATTAGACGGACATCTGATGTTCTCAGGGCACATGTGAGGGTGGCATATGGCCATAGAAGTGAGAGGTATGTGCTTTGCTCTCTAATTAGAAACCTGCTGATACTTGTCAGACTAGCATTAGCAGACAAATCCAGACTTCTGTATCTTTTCAAATGACAAACTTTTAGCAACCATCTTTTTCTTGATTTTCTTTAAATTGATATTATATAGCTAAAATTTTATTGCTGTTAGCATTGGTTTGCTTCCTTACCATAACTACCTACCTTTCAGTGTTATTGCCATGTTTACTAACTGGTGCAATGCTGATTCAGTCCATAAAATCTGAATGGCTAGTGAAGTTGTCAGAAATAGTTGTTTTATTAAATTAATTCTCTTTAAATCCTTTTGAATGGGGAGCCATAGGATTCGTATGTATAGTGTGGGTTAGAATTGCCCCCAGTGAGTGCTCTTTGAATAAGGGGGGTCTCCAGAGTGGACCTGGGACATTCCTCCCATGCTGCCCCATCCCTGAGTTATGGTGTATGCCAATGCATATCTCTCAACATTTCAATTGGCTAAACTGGAGGCAGAGCCGCTCAAGTTTATCCCATCTGCCCATTTGTAGGTGGAGATGGAGGGGCAGCTGGGCCAAGGTTGAGTGCAACCCTGTGTACCAGGTTGCAACACCACTTCGTTTGGGCGCACTCTTAACTGGGAGGCCTGGGACAAACAGCCCCTTTCTCCCCCAGGACATCACAAATGCAGGAAATGTTAACTTCAACTAGGACAGGGGGATTTGGAGGTCAAAGGAGAACAGTCCCATGAAACCCAGGACTGCTGGGAGGAATGCCGGGGCAAGAGGCATTTGAAGCAGAAGGGTGCTGTGGCTGGACCACACTGAATTCCAGCTACTGTTTGCTCCCTACAGTCCAAGGGGGCAACCCCGGAGTTGTTGGAACTTATATATGACACTGGGCCCTTGAACGGTCCTGGAATACAAGCAGTGTAAAGCTAAGGGGAGGAATGGAGTAATTCTCAGTTGGGGCTAGGGTTTCTACTGGTGCTTTGGGCAACAGTCATATGTCTGCATAGAAGACACATAGGTCATAACAGGACAGTGAAAAGCTGCAGTACGGAGCACCTGAATATTGAGAGATGCCCACTAAAATATAAGACAGAGTGTAACCAGAGTCCCAGGGAGGCCACACTGAGATTTCTCAATTAGGGCAAACTGCAAAGAATGGGGCAGACAATCTCCAAAACTGGTGGTGATTCTAATACTTAGGGTATGTCTACACTACGAGAGTAGTTCGATTTTACTTAAATCGAATTTTTGGAATCGATATTGCAAAGTCGAACGTGTGTGTCCACACTAAGGACAGTAATTCGACTTTGTGAGTCCACAGTAACGGGGAAAGCATCGACATTGGAAGCGGTGCACTGTGGGCAGCTATCCCACAGTTCCCGCAGTCCCCGCTGCCCATTGGAATTCTGGGTGGAGCCGCAAATGCCTTCTGGGTAAAAAAAATGTGTCGAGGGTGCTTTTGGGTAACTGTCGTCATCCGTCCATCACTCCCCCCCTCCCTCCCTGAAAGCGCCGGCGGGAAATCAGTTCGCGCACTTTTCTAGTCAGTGACAGCGCGGACGCCACAGCACTGCGAGCATGGAGCCCGCTGCGACCATCGCTGCAGTTGTGGCCGCTCTCAACGCCTCGCAGCTTATCATCCACCTTTCCCTAAGGCAGATGCAGATAAGTCAGGCGAGGAGGCTACGGCACCGCGGTGAGGGCCTGAAGTCTGAGAGTAGCACAGACCTCTCAGAAAGCACGGGACCCAGTGCCAAGGACATCATGGTGGCAATGGGTCATGTTGATGCCATGGAACGGCGATTCTGGGCCCGGGAAACAAGCACTGAGTGGTGGGACCGCATAGTGCTGCAGGTCTGGGATGAATCCCAGTGGCTGCGAAACTTTCGCATGCGGAAGGGAACTTTCCTTGAACTTTGTGAGTTGCTGTTCCCTGCCCTGAAGCGCAATGACACCCGGATGCGAGCAGCCCTGACTGTCCAGAAGCGAGTGGCCATAGCCCTCTGGAAGCTTGCAACGCCAGACAGCTACCGGTCAGTCGCGAACCACTTTGGCGTGGGCAAATCTACCGTGGGGGTTGTTGTGATGCAAGTAGCCAAGGCAATCGTTGATGTACTGCTGCCAAAGGTAGTGACCCTGGGAAACGTGGAGGCGATCATAGATGGCTTCGCAGCGATGGGATTCCCAAACTGCGGTGGGGCCATAGATGGAACTCACATCCCTATCCTGGCACCGGACCACCAGGCCAGCCAGTACATTAACAGAAAGGGCTACTTTTCCATGGTGCTGCAAGCACTGGTGGACCACAGGGGACGTTTTACCAACATCTACGTCGGATGGCCGGGCAAGGTTCATGACGCTCGTGTTTTCAGGAACTCTGGTCTGTTTAGACGGCTGCAGCAAGGTATTTACTTCCCGGACCACAAAATAACCGTTGGGGATGTGGAGATGCCTATAGTCATCCTCGGGGACCCAGCCTACCCGCTAATGCCCTGGCTCATGAAGCCCTATACCGGCGCCCTGGACACTGAAAAAGAACTCTTCAACTACCGGCTGAGCAAGTGCAGAATGGTGGTGGAGTGTGCTTTTGGCCGTCTCAAGGGGAGATGGAGAAGCTTACTGACTCGCTGTGATCTCAGCGAAACCAATATCCCTATTGTTATAGCAGCTTGCTGTGTGCTCCACAATCTCTGTGAGAGCAAGGGGGAGACCTTTATGGCGGGGTGGGAGGTTGAGGCAAATAGCCTGGCCTCTGATTACACCCAGCCAGACAGCCGGGCGATTAGAAGAGACCAGCGGGACGCGCTGTGCATCCGGGAGGCTTTGAAAGCTAGGTTCCTGAGTGAGCAGGGTAACCTGTGACTTTTAAGTTTGTGTACAGAGAAGCTGAACCTGCCCCCGTTTCTTTACCCAGTTAATGTTGACTATCCTCTCCAGTTACATACCCCCTTCACCCCCTTCCAACACACGTTTAGAAATAAAATCACTTCTACTTTGTTAATGAACACCATTGTCTTTATTACTGTTTTCGCGGGAATGTTTTAAAACTGGGACGCAGACTGTGGTGGGGAGCGGGTGTAGTGTAGTGACGCAAATGAAGCTTCTAAACTCAAGGATTGACAGGCTCCGCTGTGGTGGGCTGGTTGTTTCAACGGAGCCTGTCACCCCTCCTGATCGGGACTGTGTGTATGGGGGGGCTATGTGACTTTGTGGCAGGGGGAGGACGGTTACAGATCCCCTGCTGTGTGGCTCTGTGATCCAGGATAAGGACCGCCGCTTAAGATCTGTAACTGCCCTCCCCCGCCACAAAGTCACAGAGCAACCCACCCCCCACCACATAACATGAAAACCACCTCCCAGACTGACCAGGGTAACTAGTCACTGCACTGTGTAGGTGCCCTGCTGCTGTACCTGCCCCCGCCTATGTACCCTGCCAAAGGTGACTGTCCTGTCCAATTACCAACCCCCTTTCCCCTCCTCCTCCAAAAGAACATGATGGAAACAGTAATTAACAGAAACATATTTTTTATTATCAACTACACATGGAACTGGGAGGTGAAACTTGGACGGGGGCTTGTGTCAGACGGGAAGGAAAGAACTTGTCAAATTTTGGGGAATGAGAGCCTTCTACTACTAGAGCTCTCTGCAGGGGTGGAGTGAGAGTTAGCACGGACTCTGCCGCCCCTCCTTCTTTGGACTTTGAGTGAGGTGGGTATGGGACTTGGTGGCGGGGGAGGGCGGTTAGAGATAGACTGCAGCGGGGCTCTGTCCTCCTGCCTCCGTTCCTGCAGAACATCCACAAGGCGCCGGAGCGTGTCCGTTTGCTCCCTCAGTAGTCCAAGCAGCGTTTGAGTCGCCTGCTGGTCTTCCTGCCGCCACCTCTCCTCCCGATCCATGTTTGCTTGGTGCATTTGGGACAAGTTCTCCCGCCACTGGGTCTGCTGTGCTGCCTGGGCTCGGGAGCAAGCCATAAGCTCCGAGAACATGTCCTCCCGTGTCCTCTTCTTCCTACGCCTAATCTGCGCTAGCCTCTGGGAGTGTGATGCCAGGCTAGGTTGTGAGACAGTCGCAGATGTGGCTGTGGGAATGGGAAAAAGGGAGTGAATTCCTCAGAAAGATAAATGTAGTTGTGAACAATGAACATAGTCTTTCTCTGTGAACAAGACCATGCACAGCACCTATCACATGCGCACTCAGCAGAAGGTCGAATTCTTGGCCTTTGCATTCAGTGCCTGGGGTCTTGCATAGCACATTTGAGAAGCGGGGCAGGACACCGGAATTTCTGTAGCAGGCAGACATGGTAAGCCGTAGACTTGTGGCAGCTTAAAACTTTAATATTAGCAATGGCCTCATTTCACATTGAAAGCAATGTCAGTCCCTGCTGCCAGCAATCCGGCAAGCAGGATCTCTGCCCCTGTCCCACCCCCTCGCGGCTGTCCCCGGGAACGATCCCTGTAGGCTGCCCCTCTCCCGCCTCCACCGCGTGGCTGCAAACCAGCGGTTACAGTTCTGTAAAGGAACGGGCAAGCAGTCCCAACACTAACATTCCCCTACCTAATTCAAAGCAGGTCACCATGAGCGACATCACCCTCATGAGGATCTCAGACAGCGAGAAAGAAAGAATGCTTCGGGAAAGCCTCCAAAGACCAGGGCCGTATGCCGCCCTGCTGTGCAGAGCAATGATTCCCGAGTAGTTGATTGTCTCGTGGCGCGGCAACGTGTCATACTACGGAGGACCCAATAAGGCCGCTCTCCCCAGGAACCTGATGCAACGGCTTTCCAATTACCTCCAGGAGAGCTTCATCGAGATGTCCCAGGAGGATTTCTGCTCTATCCCCGGACATATAGACCGCATTTTACTCTAGCTGCACTAGCAGTGACTAAACAGTAGAGCAGCTTGGGCAGGACAATCATGCAAAACCGGACATTGTTAGATTTTTTTTCAATAGTTGCACTGCCCAGGACTGAAACGTTAAGCGCCTAGGGCAAACTAATCATGAGAAACCCATTTTTGTTATTCTTAATATTCCTGTTCTGTTAAAAATAAATGTTTAGATGTTTAAAACACTTACTGGCTGATCCTTCCCCAGATTCTGTGTCCGGGTTAACGGCTGGGGACGGTTGGTAGGGGGATCTCTGCAAGGGTGATGAAGAGATCCTGGCTGTCGGGGAAATCAGCGTTGTAAGTGCTGTCGACTGCCTCGTCCTCCTCATCTCCTTCCTCATCTTCCCCGTCCGCTAACATGTCCAAGGAACCGGCCGTGGACAATATCCCATCCTCAGAGTCCACGGTCAGTGGTGGGGTAGTGGTGGCGGCCGCACCTAGGATGGAATGCAGTGCCTCGTAGAAACGGGATGTCTGGGGATGGGATCCGGAGCGTCCGTTTGCCTCTTTGGTCTTCTGGTAGCCTTGTCTCAGCTCCTCGATTTTCACGCGGCACTGCGTTGCATCCCAGCTGTATCCTCTCTCTGACATGTCTTTAGAGATCTTCTCGTAGATCTTTGCATTCCGTTTCTTGGAGCGCAGCTCGGAAAGCACGGACTCATCGCCTCACACAGCGATCAGATCCAAGACTTCCCGATCAGTCCATGCTGGGGCCCTCTTTCTATTCTGAGATTGCACGGCCATCACTGCTGGAGAGCTCTGCATCGTTGCCAGTGCTGCTGAGCTCGCCACGATGTCCAGACAGGAAACGAGATTCAAACTGGCCAGACAGGAAAAGGAATTCAAATTCAAATTTTCCCGGGGCTTTTCCTGTGTGGCTGGTCAGAGCATCCGAGCTCGTACTGCTGTCCAGAGCGTCAACAGAGTGGTGCACTGTGGGATAGCTCCTGGAGCTATTAGCGTAGATTTCCATCCACACCTAGCCTAATTCGACATGGCCATGTCTAATTTAGCGCTACTCCCCTCGTCGGGGAGGAGTACAGAAGTCGAATTAAAGAGACCTCTATGTTGAACTAAATAGCTTCGCGGTGTGGACGGGTGCAGGGTTAATTCGATGTACCGGCGCTAACTTCGACATAAACGCCTAGTGTAGACCAGGCCTTAGATTCAACACAACTTCTACAATACCTTACTGGTTACCCAGAAGCCAAAACATAGTTCCCTTAAAACAACCCATCCTTGGGCTCCTACCTAGACACCAAGTCAAATATAATGAGTATTACTGAAAATCTTGTTCATCATATAAAAAGTTATATCAATCCCAAAGGATCGGAAACATTATCTACCAGGTTGATGAATATTTCAGATATTACCTAAATACATGCTTACTGCCAATTTTTATAAACTAAACTAAAATGTATTTAAAAAAGAAAAGAGAGAGAATGTATTGGTTAAAAGATCATTATACATACAGATATTAATTGAGTATTTAGGACAATTTCATAGCAGAGATGGTGAGCTTTAGAGTTGCAAAGAGTCCTTTCAGAATTAGTCCATAGGTTGCAATCCAATGTCCAATATCAGGGTGATCCAGATGGGATTGGCCATCTCAGTCTTGCAACTCAAACTTCCCCGATGAAGCTTATGCAGATCTAAGATGAAAGGATCAGGGCCCAAGAGTTTCTATAGATCCCTAGCAGGCTGTCAGCCTCTTGACAGAAGGTGTTCCTTGGGTGAAAAATAGTGTCTTTGAAGTAACCTCCTATTTCCTAAAAGTATCACTGGTAGTTAGTTACATGGATTAACATGAATCAGTTGCCCTTCTCCTACCATTTACAGGTAGTTTACTATATACTTCAAAGAGAAATAAGAACAATGATATTACTCCATTCACAGTTCATTTAAATGTTAACATCTCCTTTGATATCTGAATTAACAGAATACAGTGATAGCCATGAACTGTTTGGTTACATTGTCACCCTCTAACAATATATATGTAAGCACACAAAAAAACGCAACCTTTATCTACTAATATGGCTCTAAAGGTTGAATCTGGGTCAATTAGCCTACAAGTTGCTTAACCCTTTCTGGCTCTCTCACGCAGGACATGGTTAGTAGTAACATAATCCATGAAAGTTTCAACAGGAAAGCAGTTTACCATCAGTTGCTCAACCCTGCTGCCAACAACAAGACTCCCATTGATTTCAGCATAATCAGGATTAGCATCCCAAATACTTTCACATCTTTTGAGGATATAATTGCATTTAAATTAGCTTTCTTTGAAAAATAATCAGTGTAAAATGACATGTATCAGTTTTGCTATTTCTAACTAGTGGTATTGGTATCAGTCACTACTCTGTGGTTACTAGAGTATTAGCATTTTTATCTCTCCATAAATATTTTGGAGGCTTGTGTTTTGTCTCAGTTATGTTATGGTTATTATCCAAACACAGTCTCATTTTTGCCTGCTATAATACTCATAAGCGGACCTGGGAAACAGAGCTGACATTTTGATCCAAATCTAGCATTGGTAGGTATATTAAGTGGACTTGAGGCCAACTTCATTAGCTTTTGAAATGAAATTAGGAAGCACAGTTGCCTCCAACCATGGATGAATGATTATCTACTACACGCAATGAGGCTGCTGCCATGGGCTTCAATGGGAGTTTTGCCACTGACTTCAGTAAATAGCAGATCAGTCCCAGCCATGCCAAATATTTAACATAATTAACAGGCCAGAAGACAAGAAAGTCCTACCACATTTGTCATTTTCTTTGTAGCTTCTTCAAATAAGGAGCCTGGAGGAAGAGGAGGCATTTATTTGGAGAAATTACATATCAAAATAAAGGCCATGGTCAGAGTGTTCTAACTAGCTAAAGTGAAAGTGGTCTTGAGATGTAAGTATCTTTTACTACTCACCTGGTGAATGCTGGAGCCTAGCTTGACTCTCAGAAATTCATCATTGTGATTAGATAACTTCTGATATTTCAGAGGCCCTAACTATTAACATTAAAAGACATTAGAATAGAGGACCATTAAACAATTTCATATATTTCAGCTATTATTCTAAATGTAACCAGATTCAAAAAGGCTAGCGTTGCTAGTATATATGCAGCTTCTTAGGGGATCAAAGTGCTGAATATTAAGGGAAAATGAAGAATTATAACGAGCTTTAAAAATAACTGTTTGTTTACCTTTATGGCACTTGCCATCACTTTGAAATGATTTCAGTAAAGAACCTTGTACTTTTCAGTACATTATAGAGTGGGTGCCACTAAAAACTAGATGCTTACCATACCATAGTACTTCCAGGAATATGCCATACTGTGAATGGTAGAGACTGCAAATGCCATGGTAAATTCAGCTAATCTAGGTAGCAAATGCCAAAAATTGCTAGAGCATACTGGTGACAGAACAATGAGTTTGCAGACAGGAAGTAAATCTGCATTTACTCCTTATAAAACTGTTTTGTATCTTATTAAAATCAGGCATTTTAGAATGTGTTGGGTATTGTTCAATTGACTTGGAGAAGTAGATCATTGGAGAATAAAGATTTTATTAAATTTATTTTACAGGTGCAGTGGTTTGTAGGCTGTTCCCAAGGAATAAGTTAAACAATAAAATGAGGAAAAAGTAGTGTGACCTAGTGGATCGAGCACTGGACTGGGACTCAGACATCAGTTCTATTTGTGACTCAGCCACTGGCCTGATGTGTGAGCTTGGACAAGTCACTTAACAGAAAGGGAAACTGAGGCACAGTGATATTGATCTCCTTTGTAACATGCTAAGGAGAAAAAGAGCTAAGTTTTATTAGCCTAATTGTAAATAACAAATAGTGATTTGAACATTTTATGGGTATGAGAGATATTTCCTCATAGACATATAATTGGGAACACCATTAGAACTGGTAAAGTCAAAAGATAGTACCCTCTGAAAGTAAGAGGTGTGACTACATTTACACATCAGTGCATTCAAGTGCCGTACAAACATTAATCATTTAAATGTGACAGCCCCTTCAGCAGGCAAAATACCCCACTTCTTCCTAAATCATACAGGATTTGAAATGGTATGGTTTCAAGAAGAGGAACAGAATAAAATTCAATTTTGGCTTTTTAAAGCACTTTACTTACTTTAGATATTATATCTTCAAATACTTTTCAAGGACAGTAATTGTCTTTACAGTAAATAAATAAAAAAGTCAGGATGCTTTCTGTGAACTCTTGTTGATGCCTTAGACCCTGATATCTTCTTTTTATTAGTGAACAGACTAATAGTCACAAGCCAGTAGATTTTTTTAACTTCCACATGGACTGCCAGTGAAGATGAGGAGAGAGAGGAAACAAAGATCTTGGTTTATATCTCATATAAGACTAGCACGTCTAGCAGTGCACATCGTCTCCCCATCCCAAGTAAGTCTGGGCAGGACGCCAAAACTGCATACAATCTTTGCACACCACCACACTGGAGGATCGAAACCTATAGTGAAATGAAGGCAGAATGCACTCTTACATAATATCACTCCCTTTCCAAACACACTAATCTTACCAGGGGAGCCAACGGATTTACCCAATGATGTCCAAGTCCCTGGATCAACCAATACTGCATGAGTCACTCGCACCAGACAAACAACAAATGTGACTGCTACCTCTCCACAATGACATGTATTAAACTAAGAAACTCTTAGTCTATAGAACAATGGTTTTAAACTAGAAATGAAAAATCAAATTACACACTACAGAATAGAAGCTGAGTTGAACATCTCTCTGCAATAAAGGAGACAGAAGTGGAGAGACATTTTCTACTCAGTGTCTAAAAATATGCTGGATTATACGAATTTCCTCATATTAGCAGAAACAACACTTTCCATTTAAGAAGCCATGAGACAAAGTGTCTGTAAACCTGCAAGGAGACAAAGAGATTGTGCAGATGAAATTCCATGTGTAACAACCTGCAACAGAATCAGGAATATACATTAATGACACAACTCCATCCTGGATGGAGAAACAGTGAAAGAGACACAAACAGACAATGCACTCTCTGTCGGCCAAGAACCCCCATGAAGATTTTTATGAATGACTTTGTTAGAGGGCTTTCCCTTCACCCCCTTCCCTGGTTCTTGTCACGCAGATGGAAAGCAGAAGACCAGAAGTTCAAAGCCCTTAACACCAGTCAGGCTTATCTCTAGACACCGATAGAGTTTTCCCCTTCCCCGCCCCCAACTACAGTTCTATACACCAATAAAACTCCTTCTTCTTCTAACCCCTAACTCCAAACACCAATGGAGCTCCCTCTTCGCAGTGTTCTGTTTCCAGCTCTGATGCCTCAGAGCATTTATCCTGTGTCCCCCTTCCCAGCTCCAATGCTGCAGAGCCTTGCCAATGTCCCTGTTCCACATTCCCCTATTCCCAGTCTCCCATTCACCCATTATCATTCACCTTCCCACTCCCCTTCCCCATTCCCACTCCTTCTTCTTAGCAGACCCAAATATACCTGCAATGCACACCCCTTTTCACACCCTTTATAACTTACAGTCCTGTTCTGGAGGGTCGCGAGTCAGGGTCTTCATCCCATCCCTTTTGTACCCATGGGAGGGGTAAGGAGTGAGGTTGTGCTTCAGTCAGGGGCAGGCATTTCTCTGGTCTTTTAGTGTTTTACTTCTCCCCTCAATCCCCCATTGCCTCTCCCAACTGGTTGCCTGACCTTGCTTTGAGATAAAGAGTTGAGGCAGTTGTCAAGTGTGTGTTCATATATTACACTCACACCATACCCTGTAACACTTTTAGCTCCATCCCTTATCTGTCTCATTGTACTAAAAGCCCCATCTGGTTGTGGGAAATGCAACACTCAGCATCTTTGTCCTTTGTTCTTCACACATGTTAGTAAGGATGTAAGAGTATTAAAAGTCAAACCCCCAAATTCTATTTCAGGCTAACAAACAGGTTTATATGCTAACAGACTTTGAGCCAGGGCTGCTGTAGACTAGACCATTGCATATTGTTTTCTTTAAATTCACATTTTGGGAAGGAGGTGCAGGAGTATCGTAACAATTCTTGATTAAATGAGGTCTCACAAAATGTTTCTGGATAAATTCTTGTGTGTGAGAACACAATTCATTTCCTACAATATTTTACTGGCATGACAAGCTTTACAAGTATTGTCAATGTGTAGAAGAGACAGAGGTAAATATATCAAGCACTTGCCCAAGACAGGATTTCACAATACTGTTTAGAAGCTTTATCCCTGGTGACCATGTCAGTATTGCCAACTCCAAGCATTCAAAAAAATCAGTCCCCCTCCCCTCCCAATCATAATATGGGCTTAAAAAGTGAGACTTGTCAGCTGGCTTGAACCTTTATGCTGAAATTGTGCCATGTGTTCAAGCTTTTCTCCTCAATCATTAGACCTAGAAATGTTTTGTTATTAATGAAAGGCGAGATTCTCATTGTAATCACATGATTCAGGCAGATAGGACTTTAAGGAAAAAAGTCATGAGTGGGCAATACTGTGCAATATACTATAATTCCCAGCTGCCCACCAACACTGGCTTTAGTTTCCATAAGTTTTGTTTAAGCAAGTGTTTATTGAGAATGTTGGCAGCACTGGTGGCTGCTGGTAATTGTGGTTCACTACAGTCACATCATAGGAGGAAGCATCAGCTGTGACAACTCAGAGACTGTAAGAAGGTATGCAGAAAACATACAATTGTAAACTGATAAAGCAAAAATTCAGTGTTCTCTCTTACACCCATGCAGGTTGTCTGGTCAAGGGACCTGTGAAGTGCTGAGGGAGGATTAGAGGTTCCTTCCTTTCAAGGAGATACAAAAATAAGGTCTACTCCTACTTCAAAGTTCTGTCAAAGGGTGTTAAAGATCCACTAGCACTTACAGAAAGCCAAGAAAATAACCAGGTTGTCTTGTCTCTCCCTCATCTAAAACAATTTTTGGACAACGTACTTCCCCCCCACACACTTCCCCTATAATTAAATAAGTTCCAAAATCTAGGTCTCTGGGGATGCTGTTGCCAAATGCATGAAACTGCTCTGTATGCTTCTGGTGCAGCTGAACCCTTTGTGCAGAGGACTGGAAAACCTTTCATATGTAAGGTGCCATTGAAAAAAAATAGTCTTGATTACTGCACTACTTAATGTAGTCCTTAAATCCTTTATAAAGGCTGTAATAAAGCTTTATTCTTGTAGTTGAATTAGTTATTTCCTCTAGATATGACAGCAAATTTTGATGCAAACAGGATGACTCATACAATCTCTGTAGGCAGGATTTTTTTTAAACTTGAAAT
Organism: Chrysemys picta bellii; assembly: GCF_011386835.1. NCBI lineage: Eukaryota > Metazoa > Chordata > Testudines > Emydidae > Chrysemys > Chrysemys picta. The sequence goes on from NC_088793.1 coordinate 179,775,435, forward strand.
TCTGTCATGGTGTTAGAAATACGGTATGAGTTCTATATGCTTGGTAATTATTAGTTGTAGCTTTGGCCTAGCGCCTTGCTTTTTTGCTAGGTGCAGATACCCTATTGTGCTAGGTGCAATACAGAAAAGTAACAAGAATAGTCCTTGCTTCAGAGTGCTTGCGGTCCTAATTGCAATAATTAATCTGAAAAAAATGAAGATTGTTTACCCAGGAGAATGTCTTGTAAAATCTTGCTTGACGTATTTTTCTGCTATTGATAGGCCCAAGAAATTTGCTTCCCCGACAGTATGTTATTCACTGAGAGATGCTGAAACTAGTCATATTTAGCTGAGCTGGAACATCGCCATTCATAGTCGGATGGGATGAATACAAATATATGAAGTGCAAATACTTTTCTAGTTATTTTCATCCAGTCTCTCTAATCAGACACATCATATAGAACTTTCTTTATTTTTTTTATTTTTTTCTGAGCCAAGTGTATACTTCATTTACTTTCCATGGAGAAAGAAAATCTCCAAGTTACAAGACTTGGATAAAATGAAAGTATTCTGAATAGCTGTACTTTATGGGACTCAAGTCATAACATTGATAATAAAGCAGCACAGGGTTTCCTGGCAGAGGGTCCTGGCTACCTGTGCATCCCCTGGGATCTCCAAGGTTGGGTAAGAAAAACTAGCATTTCCATGGAGACAAAAAACGAACCTCGCCTGCGGGGGAGTTCCCACAGAGTTTTTGCCTTTCGGGCTTCTGTAAGCAGTAAATACAATATCTGAAGAGACAGTAAATACAATAATGAAGGAAAACATTATGGATAGTGAGCGATCAGCTGTTGGACCTGCACAGGATGTGCCATGTTTGTCTTTCTCCGAGAAGATAGAAGCGACTTCATCTGAACGAAGTACAAGATGGTCTCCATACTGGAAGAGAAGGTTAAAGGACTAAAGATGCAAGTATCAACTCTGCGTTGCATCAGAGAAAATGAAGATTTTCTGGATAGAAGTCAGCATTGGTTACTGCAGACACACCATGCTGAAGAATCAGAGAGAGCAGTGCAGAACGGGGAAGAAAATTGGCAGCATGTGACCTCCAGAAGAAGAAAGAGGAAAACCCATGTACCCCCAGTACAGATGGAGGTAAGAAACCATTTTCAGGCTCTCTGCACAGGTACTACGGTGGAGAATGGTTTGGAAGAGTGATCTGAGGGAAGAGATCAGAAGGAGACCCCATCAACCGGAAGGCATGGGATGCATTGTCCTAGGGATGGGGGTTCCATAACCACCACTCCCAAGAGCAGGAGATGGGTGGTGGTGGTTGGGGACTCCCTCCTAAGGAAGACGGAATCATCCATCTGCTGCCCAAATCGGGAGAATCGAGAAGTGTGCTACTTGCCTGGAGCTAAAATTCAGGATGTGATGGGGTCTGTCAAGACTGATCAAGCCCTAGGACCGCTACCCCTTCCTACTTCTCCACGTGGGCATCAATGATATTGCCAATAATGACCCTGAGTGTGTCACTGCAGACTACGTGGCTCTGGGAAGAAGGATAAAGGAGTTTGAGGTGAAGTCATGTTCTCATCCATCCTCCCTGTTGAAGGAAAAGGCCCAGGCAGGGACCATCTAATTGTAGAGATAAATGTGTGGTTATGCAGGCGGTGTCAGAGAGGGCTTTGGATTCTTCGACCATGGGATGTTGTTCCAGAAAGGATTGCTAGGAAGAGATGGGATCCACCTAACGAAGAGAGGGAAGAGCATCTTTGCAGGCAGGCTTGATAACCTAGTGAGGAGGGCTTTAAACTAGGTTCGCCAGGGGATAGTGACCTAAGCCTAGAGGGAAGTGGGAAAGTGGGATACTGGGAGAAAACACAAGGAGGAGAGTGCAACATGGGAGGCCTCCTTATTCATACTGAGAAAGTAGGGCAATTGGCTAGTTATCTTAGGCGCTTATTACACAAACACAAGAAGCCTAGGAAACAAACAGGAAGAATTGGAAGTCCTGGTACAGTCAAGGAACTATGATGTGATTGGAATAACAGAGACTTGGTGGGGTAACTCACATGATGGGAGCACTGTCATGGATGGGTATAAACTGTTCAGGAAGGACAGGCAGGGGAGAAAAGGTGGAGGAGTTGCACTGTATGTGCAGAGAGAGGTCTGATTGCTCAGAAAATGGAGAAAAACCTGTTGAGAGTCTTTGGGTTAAGTTTAGAGGAAAGCAACAAGGGTGATGTTGTGGTGGGTGTCTGATATAGACCACCAGACCAAGACAATGAGGTAAACCAAGATTTCTTCGGACAACTAACAGAAGTTTCCAGATCAGAGGCCCTTGTTCTCATCAGTGACTTCAATCATGCTGACATCTTCTGGGAGAGCAATACAGCAGTGCACAGAAAATCCAGGAAGTTTTTGGAAAATGTTGGGGGCAATTTCCTGGTGCAAGTGCTGGAGGAACCAACTAGGGGCCATGGTCCTCTTGACCTGCTGCTCACAAACAGGGAAGAATTGGTAGGGGATGTGGGTGGCAACCTGGGCAGCAATGACCATGAGATGATCGAGTTCAGGAGCCTGCAAAAGGAAGAAAGGAGAGAAGCAAAATACAGACCCTGGACTTCAGAAAAGCAGACTTTGACTCCCTCAGGGAACTGATGGGCAGGATCATCTGGGAGGCTAATATGAGGGGGAAAGGAGTTCAGGAAAGCTGGCTGTATTTTAAAGAAGCCCTATTGAGGGCAGGAACAAACCATCCTGATGTGCAGAAAGAATAGCAAATATGGCAGGTGATCAGCTTTGCTTAACAGAGAGCTTAAACAAAAAAAGGAAGCTTACAAGAAGTGGAAACTTGGACAGATGATTAGGGAGGAGTATAAAAATATTGCTTGAGCTTGCAGGGGTTTAATCAGGAAGGCCAAAGCACAATTGGAGTTGCAGCTAGCAAGGGATGTGAAGGGTAACAAGAAGGGTTTTTACATTTATGTTAGCAACAAGAAAAAGGTCAGGGAAAGTGTGAGACCCTTACTGAATGGAGGAGGCAACCTAGTGACAGCTGATGTGGAAAAAGGTGAAGTACTCAACGCTTTTTTTGCCCCACTCTTCACAATAAAGGTCAGCTCCCAGATTGCTGCACTGGGCAGCACAGTATGGGGAGGAGGTGAGCAGCCCTCAGTGGTGAAAGAATAGGTTACGAACTTCTTAGAAAAGCTGGACATGCGCAAGTCCATGGGTCCAGATCTAATGCACCTGAGGATGCTGAGGGAGTTGGTTGATGTGATTGCAGAGCCATTGGCCATTATCTCTGAAAACTCGTGGTGATTGGGGGAGGTCCCAGGCAGTTGGAAAAAGACAAATATAGTGTCCATCTTTAAAAAAGAGAAGAAGGAGAATCAGGGGAACTACAGACTGGTCAGCCTGACCTCAGTCCTGGAAGGATCATGGAACAGGTCCTCAAGGAGTTCATTTTGAAGCACCTGGAGGAGAGGAAGGGGATCAGGAACAGTCAACATGGATTCACCAAGGTCAAGTCATGCCTGACCATAGGTGCTGGAACTATGGGTGCTGGGAGTGCTGCAGCACTCCCTGGCTTGAAGTGATTTCCATCATATATAGGGTTTACAGTTTGGTTCAATGGATTTCAGCACCCCCACTATAAAAATGGTTCCAACTCCCCTGTGCCTGACCAACCCGATTGGCTTTCAGTGATGAGATAACTGGCTCTGTGGATGTGGGGAAAGCGGTGGATGTGATATATTTTGAATTTAGCAAAGCTTTTGAAACGGTCTCCCACAGTATTATTGTCAGCAAGTTAAAAAAGTATGGATTGGATGAGTGGACTATAAGGTGGATAGAAATCTGGCTAGATCGTCGGGATCCATGGGTAGTGATCAATGACTCGATGTCTAGTTGGCATCTGATATCAAGCAGAGTGCCCCAAGGGTCGGTCCTGGGTCTGGTTTTGTTCAACATATTCATTAATGATCTGGATGATGGAATGGATTGCACCCTTAGCACGTTCATGGATGATACTATGCTGGGGGAAGAGGTAGATAATCTGGAGGGTAGGGATAGGGTCCAGAGTGAACTAGACAAATTGGAGGATTGGGCCAAAAGAAATCTTATGAGATTCAAGAAGGACAAGTGCCGAGTCCTCCACTTGGGACAGAAAAATCCCATGCACTGCTACAGGCTGGGAACCAACTGGCAAAGTAGCAGTTCTGCAGAAAAGGACCTAGGGATTACAGTGGACGAGAAGATATGAGTCAACAGTGTGCCCTTTTTACCAAGAAGGCTAACGGCATATTGGGCTGCATTAGTAGGAGCATTGCCAGGAGATCAAGGAAAGTGATTATTTGGCACTGGTGAGGACACATCTGGAGTAATGCATCCCGTTTTGGGCATCCCACTACAAAAAGGATGTGGACCAATTGGAGAGAGTCCAGCGGATGACAATGAAAATGATTAGGGGGCTGGAGCACATGTCTTATGAGGAGAGGCTTATTTAGTCTGCAGAAGAGAAGAGTGAGGGGGGATTTGATAGCAGCCTTCAACTACCTGAAGGGGGGTTCCAAAGAGGATGGAGCTAGGCTGTTCTCAGTGGTGGCAGATGACTTAACAAGAAGCAATGGTCTCAAGTTACAGTGGGGGAGATCTGGGTTGGATATTATGAAAAACTATTTCACTAGGAGGGTGTTGAAGCACTGGAATGGGTTACCTAGGAAGATGGTGGAATCTCCATCCTTAGAGGTTTTAAGGCCTGGCTTGACAAAACCCTGTCTGGGATGATTTAGTTGGGGTTGGTCCTGCTTTGAGTAGGGGGTTGGACTAGATGATCTCCTGAGGTCTCGTCCAACCCTAATCTTCTATGATTCTATGAAAAACTCCATGTTCCCTGATGTAGTGACCCCAGGAATGTCTCTGGTTTTCTGGCCCTGACACCCTCTCAAGAATATTTCTATTGGAGAAGATGAACCATGCTTGAGCATTTTAAATGGAGTTTTAGTTACCATGGGATGGTGTTGCTACATTTGTATCTATTCCTCATATGTCATTAGTTCTGCCTCTCCAGGTTTTCTCTCATCTAAAGTTGGCTGGAAAGCCCAGCCCCCAGCCAGTAAAGCACCTAACCATATGAGTTGTCCCACTGAAGTCAATGAGATGGCTTGTGACCAAGTGCTTTGCAGGATCAGGACCTGTGAAGGGGTTCACTCAACACACATGCACCTCTGTGTGGCCAGGCATGGCATAGTGGCTGTCGCTCCATAGATCAACCCCTGTCAACAGTCACTCCATCACTGCAGTAATCTCTCTTCTCACAAGTTGGCCCTCCATCCAGGTCACATGTTAGTCCCCCCTTCCATGATAACAGAGAGTCCACTCAAGCTATAGACCGATGACCTTATAGCAGATCTTCTGTCTGCCTCTGGGCTCCATGATCCCTTACACCACTTACCTCTGAGGTTTCAGCCCACCTTCCTTTGTGGCTGGTAGGGGAACCCAGCCCATTCTTGGTTCCAGCCCAGGGACCCTGTAGCTAGAAGCCAAGGTCTACTCCCTCAGATTCTTTGCTGCCTTCCTGGACCATTTCTTGCTGCTTCTATCCCCCAGTGAGTGACTGCAGTCTCTTTCTCTACAGCCCCCTTCTGCTGCTAACTTCCTGGCTTTATAATCACCCAGCCCCTACCCATCAGGCCTTCATTATAAATTAAGTCTGGCTTTTTATCTCTCCCAGGTGCTGCCAGGTTTGTTCATTGGTCTCTCAGGCCCATATTAAACCCTTCAGGTCCTGTGTGAGGGATGTGCCCTATCACAGGACCTAAAGGCTTGATCCTCCACTATTGAAGCCAATGGGTGTATTGCCATTGACTTCAAAGGGAGCCACTTCTGTTCCTTTCAGTTAAGTATATTGATACATTCACATGTCTGAAGGGTGAGTTCAGCAAACTGTGAGTTAATTTAAGTACTCACCAAAAATTATTTAATTGCATAATAGCCAATCTTTTTTATGTATCCGTTGTTACCTCTTGCTCACTGTTCTTTTTGAGTAGTCCTTTAGCTAATCTTTAGTTGAGCCATATTAAAAATAAAGTTTTACACTCTTTCCCCAATCAAAAGAAATTTCTCCCTTCTCAAAAAACTGGCAAAAAGTGAGTGGAACTGAAGCTTATTTAATTGCAAGGCTCAGGTTGGCAAGCTGACAATGCTATTCATGTTTTCCCCTTTAACAAGGATGTTATTTTCCATTAAGCTGTTGAAAAATTACAGGCTCTCTCTATTTGCCATTTCTTCTTCCTCATGAATCTGCAATCTTGGTTTTACCCTAATTTGATTCTGACAGTCTCATTTCAGTCCTGCAGTAAGCTGCTCACCAATATGGACAGAAATGGGTCTCTCACCAGCAGAACATAGCTAGGAGACCAGAGGAGCCATGTGACAGCTCCAAAATGGAGTTATCAGGACAGAAATACAGTGGATAGCTCAATGCCAGGGCAGTCAGGGGTCAGGTCAGTGAAATGGCACACAATCCCCCTCTCAGTACTGTATAGGATAAGTGGTTTGTTTGTTTGTTTGTTTGTTTGAGGGGCACAGAGGTACACCTTTTTCTGCTTCCCCCTACATTGGCTAGGGCAAAGTAAGCTCCATGATCCCTGCAAGGGAAAGAGAGACAGAAAGGGAGGGAGAAGGGAGGAAGTTAATTTTTATGAGCTACCTATCCCTTCTAGGCTTCTTGAAGTCCCAAGAATACAGTGGCTACCATCCCATCCTGACAACTGTCCAGGCCCCTGCAGAGGTCCCACAGGTCTGAAACCACTGGGCTTCTGCACTACTCAATATCTGGCCCATTTCACCTCTACAGTCCCTTGTAGCTTCAGCCAATGTTATTCTCTTATTTCCCCTCCTAAAAACAAACTGCTCTGTATAGAATGGTTGCGTACAACGCCAGATACCATATCAGCTCTACAAAGACTTTTTCTTAGAAAAAGAGCAGCCATATATTTTTGTAGTGGCTTTCATCTCTACTTTGAACTGAGAATAATCTGATATCCTAGCCCACTGTGAAAAGTAAAAAAAAACATGCTTCTTCTCATTTCTACTGAAAAAATCCTGTAACCAGGAAGAAAGTATATTAGGCAAACATTTTTTTAGGGAGGAGAGCAGCTCTTGGGAGATATTTTTTTAAATATAGGTCATGATTTGACTTTGTTTTTCACTAATATCTTTGTCTTAAATTTCTATTTTCTGTCTTGTAGATGTTTGTTGGGGGGAGGTTTGGATTAAACACAGGGAGTTGTGCAATATAAATGTGTTTCTAATATATAACAGACATACCCAAACACATATTTTGGTAAAAACGTGTTCTTACCTTAAAGCCATTGACAAGCAGTCTTATCTTTGAATGTAGAAATCTAAAAACAATGAAGACAAATAAAATCAGGGTTCTTTATTGAGAGTGCAGTTTGAGCCAAGAGGATGGCAAATTCAGATAGTATCATAGAATCATAGGACTGGAAGGGACGTCGAGAGATCATTTAATCCAGTCCCCTGCACTCATGGCAGGACAAAGTGTTATCTAGATCATCCCTGACAGATGTTTGTCTAACCTGCTCTTAAAAATCTCCAATGATGGAGATTCCATAACCTCCCTAAGCAATTTATTCCAGTGCTTAACCACCCTGACAGTTAAGAAGTTTTTCCTAATGTCCAACCTAAACCTCCCTTGCTGCAATTTAAGCCCATTGCTTCTTATTCTATCTTCAGAGGTTAAGAAGAACAATTTTTCTCCCCTCCTCCTTGTAAAAACCTTTTATGTACTTGTAAACTGTTATCATGTCCCCTCTCAGTCTGCTCTTTTCTAGACTAAACAAACCCAGTTTTTTTCAATCTTCCCTCATAGGTCATGTTTTCCAGACCTTTAATCATTTTTGTTGCTCTTTTCTGCACTTTCTCCAATTTGTACACATCTTTTCTGAAATGTGGCACACAGAACTGGACACAATACTCCAGTTGAGGTCTAATCAGCATGGAGTAGAGTGGAAGAATTACTTCTCGTGTCTTGCTTACAACTCTCCTGCTAATACATCCCAGAATGATGTTTGGTTTTTTTGCAACAGTGCTACACTGTTGACTCATATTTAGCTTATGGTCCACTATGACTCCTCCCCCCCCCCCAATCCCTTTCCGCAGTATTCTTTCCTAGGCAGTCATTTCCCATTTTGTATGTGTGCAACTGATTGCTAGATTAAATACTTTGCATTTGTCCTTATTGAATTTCATCCTGTTTACTTCAGACCATTTCTCCAGTTTGTCCAAATCATTTTGAATTTTAATCCTATCCTCCAAATCACTTGCAACCCCTCCAAGCTTGGTATTGTCTACAAACTTTATAAGTGTACTCTCTACGCCATTATGTAAACCACTGATGAAGATATAGAACAGAACTGGACCCAGAATGGATCCCTGTGGGATCCCACTTGTTATGCCCTTCCAGCGTGACTGTGAACCAAAAAAATATAATATATGGAGATATACCTATCTCATAGAACTGGAAGAGACCTTGAAAGGTCATTGAGTCCAGTCCTCTGCCTTCACTAGCAGGACCCTGACAGGTTTTTTGTTCTTCTTCTTTTTTTTTGCCCCAGATCCCTAAATGCCCCCTTGAAAATTGAACTCACAATCCTGGGTTTAGCAGGCCAATCTTCAAACCACTGAGCTATCCCTCCTCCCACCAACCCACTGATACAAAATGATTTTCCAATGAGTTTTGGACCCACCTTATAGTAGCTCCATCTAGGTTGCATATCCCTAATTTGTTTATGAGAAGGTCATGCAAAACAGTATCAAAAGCTTTACCAAAGTCAAGATATACCACATCTACCGCTTCCACCCTATCCATAAGGCGTGTTTCATTTGGTTTTTAGTCGTTCAAGAAACCACTTCCTCAGCCCTTGACCTTGTACACAGTAACACATCTAGAATATGCTGTAAAATGAGAAGTTACTTTATTTTAGTTTTATTCATTAAATATCCCAGAATAATTTCACTATGTTTTTACATTACACGAATAAAAAGAGATTTAACATTTTCTAAAATTTCCAAGCACCTGTTTCTTTTTCTGCAATGACACTTCCCCTCCAGATTTCTGAAGATGACACCTCATTGATGTGATTTCATATTTCTTGCACTGTATTGTTTTGGTGTACTAGCATGGAGGTGGAGGCAAGCACAATAACTTCTATACCACAGAAGGTACACTGGCCCTAGGAGAGAATCTCCCAGCTTGAGCAGAGTCTTGGACTATCAGGGCTCAAACTAGCACACAAAAAATAGCAGTGTAGATGCTGTTGCTCTGGCAGAGACTCGGGCAAGCCTGAGCTCAGACCCTAGTGAGGGGAGTGAGCTTGAGAGGCTGAGCTGCTGCCTGAGACACAACATCCAGACTGCTAGTTTTGCATGCTAGCTCAAGCCCCGCTAGCAAGAGGCTGTCTGCCTGCACATGGAAACTTGTTCCCAGCTGCCTTGTAGACATACTCACAGAGGCTGCACCAGCCAAAGAAGATGAAGCAGCAATGTAAAGGTGGTGTCACACTTTCTTCTGCTGCCAAGACTGCATAGTATGCCATGATGGAGGAATGACAGGGGGAGGCCACAGGCATGCTAACAGATCCAGTTGCCCAGTTGGAATAGCCATGAATGGGATTTTTCAGATACTGCTCTACAATGTAGGCCACCATTGTCTTTTTCTTAAATGGTGATGACAGTATGACCTCTCTTCTGTGACACTGAAAGGTTTAAAAGTTTCCTGAAAGTAGCATAGCACAGCTTTTAAAACTTTTAAAACTAAGAATGTGAGAAAGACAGCCTCCTGTAAAGTATGTAATAGTTCATTTCAGAAGTTTATTCTAACATTTTTAATAAACATCTGCACGTCACTACCTAATAAATCACTCATTGAACCTTAAAGCAAAATGGCAATGTCTATAATAGTGCTACAAAAAAAAAAAATCATAGAATATCAGGGTTGGAAGGGACCTCAGGAGATCATCTAGTCCACCCCCCCTGCTCAAAGCAGGACCAATCCCCAGTGTAGTAACTAAGTGAATGAGTAATACATGTTTATTTCATGGTAAGTACAATGAAACACTGCTTCCCTTCACTTTTAGTATATCAAATGTGCAATTACTGTATAATGAAGTTCAGCTTGCATGACTGGTGACTGACATTACTGCACTGCTGCTTTAAGTTGATTACTCAAGCAAACTAAGTATGTTGTGCAACAGAGTTCCAAGTATTAGAGACGTAGACAGCTACTTTTGTGTGTTTCATGAAACAAAATGGTTCTTGTTTTAGCTTTTACTATAATGGGTAAGCAGCATATACAGAGAGAGAGAGAGAAAGAAAACAGAATTTCATTTCCAAAACATCACAATATTGTGTGAAGAGGAGTGCAGTGTAATCTCTTCCACTATAAAATTTCCATCTTTTGTTTCTTTGCTTAAACAAGAACATGCACATTTAACAACTGACAAGAAGTCCCATGCCACATTTGCAATTCTACATATTATGAATCGTTCTGTAAGAAGTGTTTAAGAAGCTAGTCTTCTGGGAAGGGAAGAATTATTTTAATCAAATCAAAACAGCCTTTCCCCTGCCTCAAGTCTAAAAAGGGGATTGAATAAAATTGTTTTGGTTTAAAATGTTAGAAACTCTAAATCATATTATCACATTTTGAATAATACTGATTGACTTCTCAAAGAACAATTAATCATCTTTTTTAACTGCCTTTAGTTTTAAGCAATATTTTCACCAGTAACCAATAAGGTGTGCTACAGTGAGAATGGGAGGTAACACCACAATTGCTAAGGTGTGGAGAGACATTACCATTATTATTATGAAAAAGTCTACCAGTATTTCCTGGTTTTCAGGGGTTTAAGTATAGGTGCATCTGACTTTCTGGAAGAGTAACCAGTCAGCCTTAACACTGCATTAACAAAATTGCTGGGTACTGAATATACATGAGACAATGAGGAAATATGTGATGGTGTGATATCAAATTTTCACCAGTATGAATACTGTACTACTCATAAATGTAGTTGAGTGAAATTTTTCGGCTGTAACTTTTCTTGGCAAAATGTGCAGATTGAGCAAAATCAAAATATTTCATGAATTCACTTCATTTGCCAAACTGTTTTTTTAAACATCCAAATATAATTAATGAATAAATGTAAAAGCATATCATTCTCACATCTTCAAAATAAAATGTTTAGACTTATCAGGTTGAAATGACTTAAAATTTCCTTTAATTTTATTTTTAAAAATTCAAGACTATTAAGAAAGTGTCAGCACTGAAATGTTTCAGTTGTATTAAAATGAAATGTTTTGTCTCACGCAGAATGGTTTTGCCCCTCAAATAGCCAATGAATGTGTGATGCAGGACATCCCAAATACATGCCAATAAAACCTTTGTATCACAAAAACTCATCATGACTGTTGATTATTTCAAACTTTACAGAAAAGAGAAAACCAAAGAACTCTTGTTTCTGAAATTCTTTTATTTTAAAAATGTTCAGTGGGTATTATTTGCCATGTTCCTCTGCCACTTTCAGGGTTTTTATGTGGTGCCCATCACCACAATACAGTTTTGATCCTACGCTGACGAATTAGAATCATAGAATCATAGAATATCAGGGTTGGAAGGAACCTCAAGAGGTCATCTAGTCCAACCCCCTGCTCAAAGCAGGACCAATTCCCAACTAAATCATCCCAGCCAGGGCTTTGTCAAGCCAGGCCTTAAAAATCTCCAAGGAAGGAGACTCCACCACCTCCCTAGGTAACGCATTCCAGTGCTTCACCACCCTCCTAGTGAAATAGTGTTTTCTAATATCCAACCTGGACCTCCCCCACTGCAACTTGAGACCATGGCTCCTTGTTCTGTCATCTGCCACCACTGAGAACAGCCGAGCTCCATCCTCTTTGGAACCCCCCTTCAGGTAGTTGAAGGCTGCTATCAAATCCCCCCTCATTCTTCTCTTCTGGAGACTAAACAATCCCAGTTCCCTCAGCCTCTCCTCATAAGTCATGTGCTCCAGACCCCTAATCATTTTTGTTGCCCTCCGCTGGACTCTTTCTAATTTTTCCACATCCTTCTTGTAGTGTGGGGCCCAAAACTGGATACAGTATTCTAGATGAGGCCTCACCAATGTCGAATAAAGGGGAACGATCACGTTCCTCGATCTGCTGGCAATGCCCCTACTTATACAGCCCAAAATGCCGTTAGCCTTCTTGGCAACAAGAGCACACTGTTGACTCAGATCCAGCTTCTCGTCCACTGTAACCCCTAGGTCCTTTTCTGCAGAAATGCTACCTAGCCATTCGGTCCCTAATCTGTAGCAGTGCATGGGATTCTTCCGTCCTAAGTGCAGGACTCTGCACTTGTCCTTGTTGAACCTCATCAGGTTTTTTTGGCCCAATCCTCTAATTTGTCTAGGTCCCTCTGTATCCGATCCATACCCTCTAGTGTATCTACCATGCCTCCTAGTTTAGTATCATCTGCAAACTTGAGAGTGCAGTCCACACCATCCTCCAGATCATTAATAAAGATATTAAACAAAACCGGCCCCAGGACCGACCCTTGGGGCACTCCACTTGAAACCGGCTGCCAACTAGACATGGAGCCATTGATCACTACCCGTTGAGCCCGACGATCTAGCCAGCTTTCTATCCACCTTACAGTCCATTCATCCAGCCCATACTTCTTTAACTTGGCGGCAAGAATACTGTGGGAGACCGTATCAAAAGCTTTGCTAAAGTCAAGGAATAACACATCCACTGCTTTCCCCTCATCCACAGAGCCAGTTATCTCATCATAGAAGGCAATTGGGTTAGTCAGGCATGACTTCCCCTTGGTGAATCCATGCTGAATGTTCCTGATCACTTTCCTCTCCTCTAAGTGTTTCATAATTGATTCCTTGAGGACCTGCTCCATGATTTTTCTAGGGACTGAGGTGAGGCTGACTGGCCTGTAGTTCCCCGGATCCTCCTTCTTCCCTTTTTTAAAGATGGGCACTACATTAGCCTTTTTCCAGTCATCTGGGACCTCCCCCGATCGCCATGGCTAATGGCTCTGCAATCTCATCTGCCAACTCCTTTAGCACCCTCGGATGGAGCGCATCCGGCCCCATGGACTTGTGCACGTCCAGTTTTTCTAAATAGTCCTGAACCACTTCTTTCTCCACAGAGGGCTGGTCACCTTCTCCCCATATTGTGCTGCCCAGTGCAGCAGTCTGGGAGCTGACCTTGTTCGTGAAGACAGAGGCAAAAAAAGCATTGAGTACATTAGCTTTTTCCACATCCTCGGTCACTAGGTTGCCTCCCTCATTCAGTAAGGGGCCCACACTTTCCTTGACTTTCTTCTTGTTGCTAACATAATTCAAATGACAGAACTGAATTCACAATGAATAAATATAGTTATCTTTCCCTCTCTTTGAGGGCTGTGTAACTGGCATCAAACTACCATGGTTTTATGAAGAAAAATGGTCTTGTGGTTAAGGCACCAGACAAGGCGCCAATATGAATAATTGATTCACTGATTGGAAGAAAGAAGAGTGAACAAACTATTTGCAAATATTAGTTAACCATAACTGAGTTAAAGCCCCTATTTCTAGCTAGAATTATAAGATCTTTAACATTAGTCCAAGCATGAGTGTTAACATAACAATTCCCTTACGAGATTAGACCAATGAACCATGTAGTCTGGTGTTCTGTCTCCAGCCCTAATATCAGATGTTTTAGAAGAATGCATAAAGTAATTTCATAATGGGCAATTATTTAATGAAATGTCTATGAGGAAAATGTTTTTCATAACTCATGGCAGTTAGTGTTTGATTTTATGCCCCGAAATCTGTTTTCCTTTAAACAGTTTATTCTAGTCATTTTACTTCTAGCTTTTATTAATAATTATTAGTATTATTACTAATACTAATAATATCTAATCCCATCAATTCCCCCAATTTTCAAGTTTTTTAGTACAAGAGACTTTGTCTGTCTGGAGTTGCATTGACTTGCACAGTCCAGGCATAAATTCTTCATCTCAGTAAAATATTTGTCAGTGAGTACTATAGGTTAATCATTTATTGTGTAAATCAAATAATTTCCTTTTATCAATCTGAAATTTGTTACTTTTCATTTAACTGGGTGTCCTCATTTTTTGTGGTTAACAGAAGGCAAATATAGTATGAGCGGCTGAACAGCCTTCTCTATGCCTAGCTTTGTTAGGTCTTCTTTCAGCCCCTCAATATCCCCTCTAGTTTTGACTAAAATAAATTAATGTTTCATCAATGTATTTTGCACTTCCCTCTTTTCCTCCTTTCACAGATAGATAAATACCTGTCCTACTATGAAGTTTTGTTGAACCCCAGGATTAGCCTTCTTTCCTACTGAAAATTACGTCTTAGATGGTGGGGAAAGGAAGAATATCACTTTTGCAAATGGTTCTATTATTATGCATGGTGGTGGTTTGAAACATCTCTGGGACTTAGATTGTTAGAAGTATGCTCAGTTAAGATGGGTCAGTGGTCAGTGCAGGTGACAGTGCAGTAGTCAAAGGTGCAAGATTAATAGTCAAATGGCTCTAGAGTTCATCACATGGATTTTCAGGATCACATACCCACTTGTTTTCCATTGTCCAAATGTTTCTTTAATGAAACTGCATGAAGAACTTTGTTGTTATTAGGAAGCCTGTGAAAATGCTGTGGGAAACATCTTTTCTTGACTTGCACTCAGAGGCAAACGAAAAGGCAGTACAGTGTACAAAGCAGAGGGGAAGTGTACTCATATGGCACTGACCCACTCCACTTAATGTGGGAGTCCACATTTTCCCATCCTTAAGTTTTTGTGTGGTTTTGAAGTGTCTCTTGAAGTAGAACACATCACAGTAGTCCCCGCTAAAAGTGACAAAAATGTGGCCAAGTTTGCCTTACTCTTCAATCTCTTTGGAAAGTGCTGATGGGAAAGGGGGGCTATGAATTACAAGAGCTTTAGTAGGTGATAAAAAACCTGTGCTTGAAAGCCTCTTTGGCAAGTGACACATCACACTAATGGGACAATCACAGCAATAGATCCAGTTGCTTTCTCTGACAAGCAGCATCACCTCTTTCATATCTAGATTAAGCCACAGCTAGCTCATCTTCCAGATCTCGCTTTATACGACAGAGGGAAGGCAAGAGAACTGCACCTGTGATAAAGAGACATAGGGTTGAGAATTATCAGTATGTTGATGGCACTTCAATCTAAAATGTATCACCCTAGACTGCAGTCTCTAAAAAGCTATTAATTCAACTATATTTGAGATTATATATTTCTTCTTCAATATATTTAGATGATCCACCAGAATTATGTGCATGAAATACATAGGGAGACCAGATAGCAAGGGTGAAAAATTGGGACCGGGGAACGGGGATAATAGGGTCCTACAGAAGTCAAAATCCCTAATATCAGGACAGTTCTGATAAAATTGGGACGTCTGGTCACTCTAGATGTACACAACTACAAAACATGTCAGCAAGCAAAATAATATCAGAATTAGTAATGTTTCTAAGAAACTGAAGTTAGTGTGTGCCCCATGTTAGAGTTCAGTAAGAAGAAAGTAAACTAAAAAATACCAGAATATATACATGACAGGCTACAAATGTCTTTTGCTCTCTTGGGGAGGATGAAGTAAATAAATAGGAAGGAAAGTATAGTGAGCTATAGTGTCTATCAGAACCATCTGGTAGCTAAACAACACAGCACTGGTGGTCAAGCAAGTGCTGATTAACCATGATGTTAAATGATATTTCACAGCAGCCATCCAGAGTGGGGGAATGAATCTTGGTGTTCAACAAAATTCTGATGGTGTTTGTCTGCCTGGGGCAATGAAATGAGACACACAGTGGATGGGGGTCGCGTGTCTTGTAGTAGGCAGGATATTCTTGCTCTTTTAGAAATTGCCAATTGTGCTCAACAGTTTGACAATTTTGCAGTGTCAACAGATGTACTGTAGGAATAAAAATAAGGTACTTCCAAACTCACTTTTCATCATGATCTACAGATTTTGCTCCAGATCTCTGAATATAATGAGAACGTTCATAGTTATAGTAGATAAGATTAGGCAAATACATTTTTATAAAGGAATATAAGCTTTTATGCTTCAAGGCATAAACCATCCACTAGCTGATGGAAGTTAGACATGATTTCCACTAGAAGCAGTTCAGTCCATTATGGTGCACTACAGAGTTTCCTGCATCTTCCTCTGAAGAATCTGGTACTTGTCTGCCAGAGACAGGACTCCTGACTAAATGTAACACTGGTATGGTTGGGCATGGCAATTCTATGCCCCTAGACAATACTAACACATATAAAGTGAAATTTGTCCCTACTTAAAGGGACTGTGCAAGGTTTTGGGGGCATCAGAGCTTCACTGAAGCCCTTAACTTGTGGGCTCTTTAAACATGGATAAATGAGTATTGAGATTTAACTCATCGGTTATCTTTATGTATGAGTGGTCTCTCCAGAGCAGGATAGAAACATGTTGGTCAAGCGTGCGTGAGACGAATGCCCTACCAGTACCTGTTCTGTAGCTGAAAGGAGGACTTTTGGTCTATGGATAATGTGCCACCCTTATCCAACAAAAATAATATAGAAATAAGACTTATGCACCAACTCCAATCCACTGTACTACCTAGCTCCCAAACACAGTGCAGGATGCAATGAGCTTAAGAATGGGAAAATCTACTCTGAAACACATAACAGCAGCTCAGACTGATTCTTAGGTCTATAACTTTAATCACACCTTACTTTTGTAGGTCCTTATATGTGACCTCTTCCATTTTTCCTCACCTCCTGAAGAATATCCCACTTTCCCTGAAAATTGTGTCACCAGCTCTCACAAACCTGGTCTCCCTCATAATTTACTGTGAAGCCCTAGAGGATGCACACAGATACAGATGCAATAGCTGGTCAAGGCCCAGAAAAGAGCACACCAGAATTCCTGACCCAATGAAATATCATCAAAGGGAAGGGTTATGTAGAACTCAATGTACTAATGGGGAGGAAAAAAGAAATTGGTGGGTGAGAGGAGTGAAAGGACGGAGGTTGAAGGGAGAGAGAATCTGATTGACGTGGAAGGTAGGAAGAGGAAGGAGGGAAAAAGCAAAAGGTTTGAATCTTTTTCTGAAGCTTAGCCAAACCTTTCAGGGCTTTCCCCAGCCAGCCAAAACATCTGAAACTTTGTCATTATATGCACCAGTAACAATGCAGACTGCATAACAGTGGTGTCCACAAATTCTCAAAAGTATCTCAGATATACTCAGAAACAGATCACATGACTCACATCTCCTTTTGACTGTATTTCTGTTTGTTTGTTTAGGCTGTTAAACCCAAGCACAGGTACAAATTATTAGAACTGACTGGGAATTTTGTAATGAAACCTTTTTCACTGGAAAATACTGATTCATCAAGAAGGTGTCTCTCTTCCAGCATGGAATTTCTGATAAAAAACAGAGTGAGAACCTGCAGAATAGCCAATAGCCCAATGGTTAGGATACTCACCTGGGAGGTGGGAGGCTCAGGTTAAAGTCCCTCCTCTGCCTGATTTAGGGCAGGGAATGTAAGCTGTGTCTCTCACATCCCAGGTGAATGCCCTATCTACCAGGATATTCTGGGGTGTATTGCTCTCTCTCTCGCTCACATTTTCTTTTTCCCCACAAAACATTTGAAAAGGTCTCATTTTCATTCCAATACAGAATGGAAACAGATTTCAAAGCCTCAATTTTTTTGTGTGAAATGGAGTTCTTGTTTTCTGGCCAGTCTTACAAATTATATCCAATTGCAACTCCATTGAAATCTGCCATTTGGTCCATGAAGTTGTCTATTTATGGGCCAGGTATAGTAACAGAGATGTGAACTGATAACACAGATGTGTCTACATACATTGGACTGCAGTATTTCACTTGTCTTTTTTAAAGTTTATCATATGTTTGAATCAGTAATGTAAAAATAAATAAATAAAAACTTGTAGAAGGGCTGCAGTAGTCCTGGGGTCTCTCACCCACAGTTTAAACAATACTTTTCTGTTGTCTCACACAAAGGATCAGAGCAGAGAAGAGACTATCCTTTCAAAGGAAACATAATAGGAATTAAACCTACCTCACAAAACCAAATGAAAATAAGGCATTTTATGACTTACAAACATTGGTGCCATTGAGAATACAAGAGATTTTTTTTAATCTATCCAGCTGAGTTCTGTAAAACTCCATCTCCAACATATTAAAAAGAAAAAGACATTATTTACATTTTTATGCACAGGGACTAGTGAAAGGAGCTTATGACAGAGAGAGAAGTAAATTTCCTTTTTGTCTTTTACAAGAATATTTCCTATTCAGATATCAAAGAGAAGAATAAAATCTTGCCTTGTGTCTGTGTCACAATATGGTCTATTTGAAATTCTTATGGGTTTATGCAGATATTCAAATGTTGTAAAGCTCAAGTACCCTACAGATCATGCAATACACTGAACTTGCACTTCAGTAATTTTTACTAACACTTCAGTCTCTCTTGTGAAAACAAAGCAGATCAATCAGATAATGCATTCACAATTTTGCCCAAGGCAGAAAACAATCTTGTTGCAAAATACAGCTGGCAAAATGCAATTTATTTATTTGTTTGTTTGTTTTTTCAAGCTAGCAGAGTTTCATAGGAGACAGAAGAAATTTATTTTTCAATATTTATATTAATTTTTAGTGCTTACCCTAACAATGGCTTACCTTCTCCAGCAGAAGGTGCAGCTACCCCTCTAGCTTCCCTCTTAATGTGCCTTCAGTAGCTGTGTAGTTTACCAACAAAAAATTCTCCACTGCCAGGGCAAACAAAAGTCGACAGAACAAGTCCTTCACCTTTGGGCACAGCCCTCTCACTAGGATCTGTGCTTCCTTCTTCTCTTAGGCCTGGTCTACACTAACCCCCCCAATTCGAACTAAGGTACGCAACTTCAGCTACGTGAATAACGTAGCTGAAGTCGACGTACCTTAGTTCGAACTTACGATGGTCCAGACATGGCAGGCAGGCTCCCCAGTTGACTCCACGTACTCCTCTCGCCGAGCAGGATTACCAGAGTCGACGGCGAGCACTTGTCTGGTCCAGACAAGACGCGATAAATCGAACCCAGAAGTTCGATTGCCTGCCACTGAACCAGTGCGTAAGTATAGACAAGCCCTTAGTTGCAGTGCTTGTTATACCCCTTCCCCTTGGTTGCAAAGTGTGTATAACCACACTACTTCTTGGTTTTGTCTTGATTCCTGAGGGTGTCTCCTCTACCACAGGCTCCTGCTCTGGGAACCTAAACTGTGAAACTCCTGTCCACTCCAGTCTCAGTCATCCCTCCTTCACGCTCCCAAGCCCCACAGCCACTTCCTACATTTTTACTTTCTTAGACCTCCTGCCTAACCCGTCCACAGATTACTCCAGCATGGCCCTTCCCACATTCTTTCTCTGGTTCTCCCTCCAGACCGGGCCCAGACCCCATCAACAAAGAGTTTGAGTTGGCTGCTGCTGCTGCTCTCCCAGATCTCCACACTGAGTGCAGGGAGCTGTTTTATATTCCTAACCCTGCATTGCTTCTGTCATACAATTCTTATCTTCCCTTTGGAAATAACAGGCCCCAGAATGCCTGTCTTTAAAAGGACCAAAACCCAGCAATAGAAGTACAGAATGGGCCTTTTCATAAATGGCCAGCACTCTCAGTAACACACAATTTTATGTCTCCTTATTTTAGTCTAGTTGCAAAGTTGATTATTGCTAGGAGGCGACAACATTTCTAGCTATAACACTCATCTCATAAACAAGTTAGCACAGAGCACAACGGAGCACCTTGTTGGCCATCTACCCCCTTAGCCGATCCCCCTAATCCATTAAAAAAAAAAATCAGGATTAATTGCAGTTTTAATCATATTGTTAAACAATAGAATACCAACGGAAATTTATTAAATATTTTTGGATGTTTTTCTACATTTTCAAATATATTGATTTAAATTACAACACGGAATACAAAGCGTACAGTGCTCACTTTATATTATTATATTTGTGATGTTTCACCCCATAATGCTTTATTGAAATATGCTTATGAGTGTAAATAGGACATAACTGTAATCTGTTTTATGCTAGATATGCCATGTAACATATCTCTGCAAAGGTTATGATCTACTGACTCCAAAACTCCATCTTGTAGCTGGATTCTTCATAGGAGAGGAGAAGGGGTTTCTACCCACAAGATAAAGTCTTTTTAAGCCCCTGGAAACCCCTCCAGTTTGTCTTCAGCTGGCTCAAGAGATAGCCTCTCCACCCCAAAGAGATGCCTGAAAGAAACTGGAACAAAGGACAGTAACTACAAGGGTGTGAGTGATTGCTGGACCCAGACTAGAAGGAGGTTAGTTTGTCAAAGAAGCTTATTGGAACATCTTTGAGGGTGAGATTTACCTGCATTTTGTTTCCTGCCGTATTAGGCTTAGGCTTGCGTGTTTTATTTTGTTTGGTAATTTTCTTTGTTCTGTCTGTTATTACTTGGAACCACTTAAATCCTACATTTTATATTTAATAAAATCACTTTTTACTTATTAACCCAGAGTAAGTATTAATACTTTGTGGGGGGGAGAGCGGGAAACAGCTATGCATCTCTCTCTGTCAGTGTTATAGAGGGTGAACAATTTATGAGTTTACCCTGTATAAGCTTTATACAGGGTAAAACGGATTTATTTGGGGTTTGGACCCCATTGGGAGCTGGGTATCTGAGTGCTGGAGACAGGAGCACTTCTTAAGCTGCTCTCAGTTAAGGCTGCAACGTGTGGGGGTCGTGGTTCAGACTTGGATCAGCAGGCAAGCATGTCTGGCTCAAACAAGGCAAGGTACTGAAGTCCCAAGCTGGCAGGGAAAACGGGCTCAGAGGTAGTCCCAGCACATCAAGTGGTAGTCCCAAAGGGGTTTCTGCGATCCAACCTGTCATAATATTTATTACAAATATTTGCACTTTAAAAATGGTAAAAGAAATAGTAATTCACCTCACACAAGTACTTTGTAATGCAATCTCTATCGTGAAAGTGAAATTTACAAATGTAGATCTTTTTTGTTACAAAACTGCACTCAAAAACAAAACAATGTAAAACTTCAGAACCTACAAGTCCACTCAGTCCTACTTCTTATTCAGCCAATCATTAAGACAAACAAGTTTATTTACATTTACAGGAGATAATGCTGCCGGCTTCTTATTTACAATGTTACCTGAAAGTGAGGACAGGCATTTGCATGGAACTTTTGTAGCCAATATTGCAAGGTATTTATGTGTCAGATATGCTAAACATTCATATACCCCTTCATGTTTCGGCTACCATTCCAGAGGACATGCTTTCATGCTGATGACCGCTTGTTTAAAAAAAAATGCTTTAATTACATTTTGACTGAACTCCTTGGGGGAGAATAGTATGACTCCTGCTCTATTTTAACCACATTCTGCCCTGTATTTCATATTCTGGCAGTCTCGGATGATGACCCAGAACATGTTGTTCATTTTAAGAACACTTTCATGCAGCTTTGACAAAACGCAAAGAAAGTGCCAATATAAGATTTCTAAAGATAGCTACATCACGCGACCCAAGGTTTAAGAATCTGAAGTGCCTTCCAAAATCTGAGAGGGACGAGGTGTGGAGCATGCTTACAGAAGTCTTAAAAGAGCAACACTATGATGAGAAACTACAGAACCCAAACTAACAAAAAAGAAAATCAACCTTCAGTTAGTGGCATCTGACTCCGGTGATGAAAGTGAACATGCATCAGTCTGCACTGCTTTGGATCTTTATCAAGCAGAACCCATCATCAGCATTGACACATGTCCTCTGGAATGGTGGTTGAAGATGAAGGGACATATGAATCTTTAGCACATCTGGCGTGTAATAAATATATTTCAGCGCGGGCTACAACAGTGCCATGCAAATGCCTATTCTCACTTTCAGTTGACATTGTAAACAAGAGGCGGGCAGCATTGTCTCCTGAAAATGTAAACCAACTCTATTTGTCTGAGTGACTGGCTGAACAAGAAGTAGGACTGGGTGGACTTGTAGGCTCTGAAGTTTTACATTGTTTTATTTTTGAGTGCAGTTATTTTTGTACATAATTCTACATTTGAAAGTTCAACTGTCATGATACAAAGATTGCATTACAGTACTTGTATGAAGTGAAGTGAATTGAAAAATACTATTTCTTTTATTTTTTACAGCACAAATATTTGTAATCAAAAATAAATATAACATGAACACTGTTAACTTTGTATTCTGAGTTGTAATTGAAATCAATATATTTGAAAATGTAGAAAACATACAAAAATATTTAAATAAATGGTATTCTATTATTATTTAACAATGCGATTAATTGTGCATTAATTTTTTTAATTGCTTGACAGCCCTATTATTTAGTCAATTTTTGAACATAGGGTCTGATTCATCATTACCCTGAATCTTGTGTAATCATTTACACCAATGCAAAGTGAGTACAGAGTAGGTGGTGTATCAAATTAAAATGTTAGCATTTTATACTGTAATGTATAGGAAGAGGTAGTATCCCTTTAAATAGTTTGTGAGCCCTCTATTGGCACTCACTGTGTTCTGTAAGAACATAAGAATGGCCATACTGGGTCAGACCAAAGGTCCATCTATCCGACTATCCTGTCTTCCAACAGTGGCCAATGCCAGCTGCCCCAGAGGGAATGAACAGAAGAGGTAATCATCAAGTGATCCATTCCTTCTTGCCCATTCCTAGGTTCTGGCAAATGGAGGCTAGGGACACCATCCCTGCCCATCCTGGCTAATAGCCATTGATGGACCCATCCTCCATGAACTTATGTAGCTCTTTTTTTAACCCTTTTATAGTCTTGGCCTTCACAACATTGTCTGGCAAAGAGTTCCCCAGAATGTGCGTTGCATGAAAACAAAATACTTCTTTTGTTTGTTTTAAACCTGCTGCCTATTAATTTCATTTGGTGACCCTTAGTTCTTGTGTTATGAGAAGGAGTAAATAACACTTCCTTATTTATTTTCTCCATACCAGTCATGATTTTAGTCATCTCTTTTCCAAGCAGAAAAGTCCCAGTCTTATTAATCGCACCTCATCTGGAAGGGGGGTGGGATAGCTCAGTGGTTTGAGCATTGGCCTGCTAAACCCAGGGTTGTGAGCTCAATCCTTGAGGGGACCACTTAGGAATCTGGGGCAAAACCAGTACTTGGTCCTGCTAGTAAAGGCAGGGGGCTGGACTCAATGACCTTTCAGGGTCCCGTCCAGCTTTATGAGATAGGTATATCTCCATATACTTATTTATTATTGTTAGTCTCCCACAATATACCTGCTAGCAAGTTAAAAAAGAATAGACTGGATGAGTGGACTATAAGGTGGATAGAAAGCTGTCTAGATTGTTGGGCTCAATGGGTAATGATGAACAGCTTGATGTCTAGTGGGCAGCCGGTATCAAGCGGAGTACCCCAGGGGTAGGTCTGAGGCCGGTTTTGTTAAACATCTTTATTAATGGTCTGGATGATGGGATGGATCGCACCCTCAGCAACTTTGCAGATGACACTAAGCTGGAGGGAGAGATAGATACGCTGGAGGGTAGGGATAGGGTCTAGAGTGATCTAGGCAAATTGGAGGATTGGGCTAATTAAGATTTTTAATTCATTTGATTCTACATTTTCTTTCAAATATAATGCCATTCCCCCACCAGCACAACATGTTCTGTTCTTCCAATATATTTTGTACCCTGGTATTACTGTGTCCCATTTATTATCCACATTACACCAATTTCCTGTGATGACTATTATATTAATATCCTCATTTAATACAAGGTGCTCTAGTTCACCCATCTTATTATCTAGCATTTGTATATAAGCACTTTAAAAACTTGTCACTTTTTAAAAACGTCTGCCACTACATGATGTAATTAAATGGGACTCTTTTTCATTTGATTCTTTTTCATTTAACTGTTTCTCATCAGATCCTACCTGTATTTTATCATTTTCCATTCTCTCCTCTTTACAAAGACAGAGAATCTCCATTAATAGATCCACCCCTAATGGATGCCTCTGTCCAAACCATATGCTCCTCCGCACCTGTTGGCTTTCCCCCAGCAGTTAGTTTAAAAAATGCTTTATGACCTTTTTAATTTTAAGTGCCATCAATCTGATTCCATTTTGGTTTAGAAGCAGCCAGAAACCAGTGAGATCAGCAGTATATATGTAGCTAGACCTTTCATGTTTGTATACGGCTAGCAAACACTTTTACTGAGGACCCAAATGTGTCTTATGTTGTTTCTTCATATTGTTATTGCTTTGTAAAAAGCAAAGGAAACTATAATTGGCAAGAGGGTGGGATCCTAATCCAGGAATACAGTGGAACAGAGAATGACAGTTTTGGCCTAGTGAAAGTAAATCTAAAAAGGAACCTGCAGCATACAGCCACTGGACTGTGTGTAAATTGCTCACTGAGGCAGAAAAGGGTTTTGCCTGGCTGTTTGTGGAAAACTGATTTGTTTGACACAGATCAGTACACAATAGTTTTTCCAAGACTGACCTAGCTCAAGCCTACCTACAAATGGAGACTGAAGACAGTGACAAGAAGCATCTCATGATTAACACAAAGAAGGTCTTATTTTCTGAAATGAAAAATGGAACTTCTGTTCCACGGAAAATTCTGAGATTTCAAATTTGGTTTTGTCCCAAACTGGGTCAAAATGTCAAAATCTTGTAATTCTTCATAGATTATTTCAAAGGTTATTCTCAGTGTTACTTGAACAATCTACTGGTTGTAATAGCTAGTGAAGAGCAACTTGAGAACCTTCCAGAAGGTGCTTGTAAATCTTTGCCTAGAGCAAACAACGAAAAATGTGATTTTTTCAAAGATTCAGTTACATATTGTGTCCCTACTGTTGGGGTTACTAGGCCTGCCTGAGTCAGAGTTCTTCCATGTTTAAACTCTGTTCTTCCATGTTTAACTCTGATCGACCTTAACAGCCAAGGACAGGTATTGGAATGTGTAAATAGCTAGTTAGCAATTACAACCTTGCTCATTTCAGGTACCAAACAATAATGATGAGGTTTGCATGTTTCTAGCTGGGGAAGGGGTAATAAACTAAGGGTAAACAGGACCAAATAACTGTTTAGAGAGAAGTTACTAACAAGCTAGATTTATAGCCCTAGAATGATTTAGTTACTTAAATGTATAAACATGCCTTTGGTAGAGAGGGGAGGGGGAGTGTGGGGGGGGTGGTAGAGAGGGGGAGAGGGGGGGGCTTAGTTGTAAAGTGTATAAAGAAGAGAGAAACTGTTTTTGCTGGTGTGCTCGATTTGAGACTTGCCTGTCTCCTTGCACCACTTTGAGATCTCAAATAAACTTTGATTGTTTCTCCACCCCGGTATGTTTATTGGCGTGAAGCACTCCGGGCACCGAACCTCACTGTTGCTATCCTCGGGCCCCTGTGCCGGCAACACTACCATTGACAAAGATGGTTTGTATAAATGACGAGTCAAGGGTGAAGCTGTCCTTAAGGCACCGCAGTCACAAAATATGTCACAATTATGCTCCTTTCTGGGGATTGTCAGTTACTGGCATAGGTTCTAGCCTAACATAGTGACAGACATCCCCTAAATAAACTTATACAAGACAAAGAGTGGAGGCAATACACCAGGGCTTTTGATGAAGCTTGGAGCATCTGAAATATCTTTACACACTACAATGCAACTGTGCCTATGAAATTAGTTTGAGAATTGTGATACCACCAGTAAGCTTCATGTTCTTGTTTCTGTTATAACTGACTCAAACAGTGCAGAGCAGGAAGATGTTGAAACAATGTTAATACAGCTACACCAGGAAGTACAGACCCTGCCAGATAGTGTTGTGATGTCTATGACATGTTATACAGGGAGCAGTTGTAAACCACCTCTCAGGCTTTATTTGTAGCATGTTGTATATTTAGTTGTTTGTGGTACTAATGCATTTATCACATTTTTAAATGTCCTTTTACATTAAAGGGGGAGATTTATGTAGTGCACAGGAATACTATAGTGTCCCTCTAAATTGTCTGTGAGCCCTGTAGTGGTATTCCCTATGTTCTATGTTTGAAAAGCCACCAGAAATATATGTATGTAGATAGCTCTGGCATGTTTGTATATAGTTAGTAAACATGGCTATTTAGGACCCAACTGCACCAGTGTTGATTCTTCATATTATTATTGTTGTGTAAACAGTAAAAGAAATAACATCATATCCAGTTTGCACTGGTGTAAACAGGGCCGGCTCTAGGTTTTTTGCTGCCCCAAGCAAAAAAAAATTTGGCTGCCCCCCCCAACCCCCACCAGCCCTGGGCTCTCTCCCCCCACCCCCAACTGCACCCTCCTGCTGCCCCTGCCCTGAGTCACTGGTAACTCGCTCCCAGGACGGGTCATTCAGCAGGAATTTTGGATGTGCACAGAACACAGACAGGATTGGTTCCCATATGGTTACAGAACTGCAGTAAAGTGGAACAATTTTCAGCTTGTGTGATTGAAGGATATCTGGATGCATATTATAAGACTCTCCGACATAAATGAGGAAAAATTGAGGTGCCTTTATTATTCTTTTGTTCCATTCTTTGTTTCTATGGGGAATTTGCCAATGCAATATCACTGTCTTCCTTTTAAACAAATAAAACTAAAACTAAAAAAAAAAAAAAAAAAAAAAGGCTGTTGAAAATAGCAATTCCAGTCCCAATAACCACTGGGAAGCATTCCTTGCTCAATTTATTCTACTTTTTCTACAGCAAGTTACAGTGGATCAGTATATTTGATTTAGAAGAAATGAAGTAACAGCTGCCGAAATTGAGCTTGAGCACTCTTGAATTTTGAGGGTGTTCAAATCTGGAAGGCAGGTGCTAGATTCCCTTTCTGAATATTAGCTAAATCTGGAAAAGAAAAGTCAATTTCTGTTTCCATAGCTGTAAAGGTGCAGACTCACCCCTGCGGCACCTCCTGCTAGTGACTTCTGGTAATTAGCTCTTCCAGCATCCTGGAGCGCCCTCTGCAGGCCAGTGGTCCGCCTGTCCTCTGGCCCCGTGTCCCTCCTGGACCCTGGTGCCCTTTTATCTGGGGTGCTGCCCCCTGGCAGTACACCTCTCAGTACTAGGGTCTCCCCTCCCCAGGGAACCCCCACCCACTATCCCTACCTCACCTCAGAATAAGGCTACTGCCAGTTATCATCTAGCCCCACGCCTGGGGCAGATTGCAGTATCAGTATGAGGTGAGGCCTCATCTGGAATACTGTGTCCAGTTTTCAGCCCCACACTACAAGAAGGATGTGAAAAATTGGAAAGAGTCCAGTGGAAGGCAACAAAAATGATTAGGGGTCTGGAGCACATGACTTATGAGGAGAGGCTGAGGGAACTGGGATTGTTTAGTCTCCAGAAGAGAAGAATGAGGGGGGATTTGATAGCAGCCTTCAACTACCTGAAGGGGGGGTTCCAAAGAGGATGGAGCTCGGCTGTTCTCAGTGGTGGCAGATGACAGAACAAGGAGCAATGGTCTCAAGTTGCAGTGGGGGAAGTCCAGGTTGGATATTAGGAAACACTATTTCACTAGGAGGGTGGTGAAGCACTGGAATGCGTTACCTAGGGAGGTGGTGGAGTCTCCTTCCTTGTAGGTTTTTAAGGCCCGGCTTGACAAAGCCCTGGCTGGGATGATTTAGTTGGGAATTGGTCCTGCTTTGAGCAGGGGGTTGGACTAGATGACCTCCTGAGGTCCCTTCCAACCCTGATATTCTATGATCAGCCTACTCATCACTGACAAGGAGGGTTTGGACCTGCTGTCTTGGCCTATCTCTGGGCTGCCCTCTGCAACCCCAGGTGCCCCTTGGCCCAATACTAGGCCACAGCCTGGGGCTTTCCAGGCTGGAGTTCCCCAGCTCCTCAGCCTTGCCTTGCCTTGCCTTGCCTTGCCTTGCCTTGCCTGCCCCTGCCCCTGCCCCTGCCCCACTCAGGTACCCTGTCTCTGCTCCCTGCAGCCAGGCCCTTCTCTCTCTCTCTGAGTGCAGAGAGAGACTGCTGAGCTCCTGGCTCCCGGCCTTTTTATACAGGCCAGCTGTGGCCTGATTGGGGCATGGCCCAGCTGTGGCTATTTCCCCAATCAGCCCAGCTTTTAGAGCTGCAGCCCGCTGCCAGGGCTGTTTTAAGCCCTTCCAGGCAGGAGCGGGGTAACTACCCCACTACGATGGCTCAGAAGTGTAAATCCTCCTACATGCCTGGTACTGGATCTAAAGCTGCTCAGGTCCTAGTAGAACCTCCCCTCCCTTACTTTTCATTTTAAATTCTAGGGGGATCCACGTACCTCCCTTGCTAGGCTTCAGATAGAGAGGTGCACTGTCCATTTAGTCCACCCAATTCTTTGGGAGAGAGCCCAGGGCTGGGGTGGTAGGAGGTGTGTGAGGGAGAGGGGGGAGCCCAGGGCTGGGGCAGCAGGAGGTGAGGGTGGGGGAGAGTCCAGGGCTGGGGCAACACAGGGGTGCGGGGGGAGCCCAGGGCTGGGGTGGGGGCAGCAAAAAACCTAGAGCTGGCTCTGTCCCTACCATTCACAGCAAGCTTCAGCATGAGGTTTCAGTTCCACACTCCTTCCCCCTCCCTTTCCTGTTAATTGCGGCAAATGGAATGCTGGGAAATATAGTTCTTTCCCTGCTCCAGGGCTGGCTCTATAGGCAGGGAGCTAACCGAGGAACTACAGCTTCCAGGGCCGCTCTATAGGCAGGGAGCTAACCAAGGAACTACAGTTCCCAGGGCCCCCTGTTGGTTTTCAGCTCCCCTGCTGGATTCTTGCGCCCCTGCAAATTTGCCACCCCAAGCAACTGCTTGCTTTGCTGGTGCCTAGAGCCAGCCCTGGGTGTAAATGACTATATAAGGTGCTGAGGAATGGCAAATCTAGCCCTTAACATATGATATGCAGAATATAATAAAAGCAGCTAGAGTCCAAATGAAGGCACAGCCATATTTTTCTTTAAATGGACCAAGACTTACATACAGAACCTGAAGATCTTCATTCACATGAATAATCTTGTTGATTTCAACAGAATTACTTGCATAAGATTTTACAGGATGAGATACAGATTTCATATTGCCCTGCGCTCCTATTTGGAGGTAGTTTCATAGTATACCTCATCATTTTAGCAATTCCATCATGCTCATTGAACTGAGACTCATCATCCAGCAACTCTGCATTTTAATTGCTAGTTTAGAAAGGATCTAGTTCTTACTCATTTCACTTCATTCTAGGTCAACATTTTCAATGAATGCATTTTAAACAGGCCATAAAGTACATCAGAGTTCACAAACGGAAATATTTTCATTAGAGCAAATTAGGTAACTAGTGCTACTGGAAATAGAAAACTACCAAGCACATATTTTTCATCAATCTGTGGTGGACTCTGTTCAAAGCCCATCAACACTGCCCCCAGTTTAGCTTACTTCTCCACAGGAGTTGAAGACATTGGGCCTGTCAGGGCTGGATCCCCACTTTGAACTTTAGGGTACAAATGTAGGGGCCTGCATGAAAAACTTCTAAGCTTAACTACCAGCTTAGCTCTGGTTCGGCTGCCACCATTTCAATAGATTCCCTCCCTGGGAAGCCTTGAAAAACCTTCACCAAATCCCTGGTGAAAACAAATCCAAACCCCTTGGATCTTAAAACAAGGGGAAATTAACCATTCCCCTCCTTCCTCCCACCAACTCCTGGTAAATCAAGATCCAAAACCCTTGGATCTTAAAACAAGGAAAAATCAATCAGGTTCTTAAAAAGAAGGCTTTTAATTAAAGAAAAAGGTAAAAATCATCTCTGTAAAATCAGTATGGAAATAACCTTACAGGGTAATCAAACTTAAAGAGCTCAGAGGACTCCCCTCTAGTCTCAGGTTCAAAGTACAGCAAACAAAGATAAACACTCTAGTAAAAGGTACATTTACAAGTTGAGAAAAACAAAGGAAAACTAACATGCCTTGCCTGGCTATTTACTTACAAGTTTGAAATAGGAGAGACTTGTTTAGAAAGATGTGGAGAACCTGGATTGATGTCTGGTCCCTCTCAGTCCCGAGAGCGAACACACACACAAACAAAGAACACAAACAAAAGCCTTCCCCCCCCCAAGATTTGAAAGTATCTTGTCCCCTTATTGGTCCTTTAGGTCAGATGCCAGCCAGGTTACCTGAGCTTCTTAACCCTTTACAGGGAAAAGGATTTTGGAGTCTCTGGCCAGGAGGGGTTTTATAGTACTGTACACAGGACAGCTATTACCCTTCCCTTTATAGTTATGACAGGGCCTAAGTCAGCTTTTCTCAAACTGGGGTCCGCGGACCCCTGGGAGTCCATAAGAGTACTCCAGGGGGGTCGTGGGCCATGCTGATGAACTCCTCCCCTCCCTCCCTCAACTTCTCCCCCTCCCTCCCAGCGCCTCCTGCATGCTGCTGAACAACTATTCCCCGGCATGCAGGAGGCGCTGGGAGGGAAGGAGAGGAGCGGGTATGGGGTGCGCTTGGGGGAGGGGGCAGAAAGAGATGGGGTGGGATGGGATTTTAGGGAGTGGTGGAGTGGGGGTGGGGCCTGGGGCTGAGCAGGGGGGGAAGTTGTGGGTCCGAGTGATGTTCTATACCTCAGGGGAACACCCTATACCCCCATGTTCATCCTTATGATTGTGTGATATCTAATGCACAGTTTGTCATGTTGGGTGTCTTCAGAAGGCTCATGATGTACTGAGCATTGTTATGGTAATGTTATAGTAATCATTATAGTAATGTTATAGGTTGTAATTTCATATATATAGTCATGAGGCTGAACATGTGTCCTCATGGTTTAAAGCAAGCCCAGGCAAAAACTCTCCAGAAGCAGAGGGACAGTTCACACCTCATCAAGGCATGTATGGGACAAACCCAGCCCAGCCTCTCTGAAACAAAGGCTCTGTTGGACTCTCGAGTGAGTCACCCCCCTTCCTTTGGTCAGTTTGGGACTGTGATGAGGTAATGCTCACCTGACTCTGAAGGGGGAGGGCAAAGCCAAGAGGAAAGGAAGGACATGATAAAAGGGAGAGATATTTGCCCTGCTCTTCCTCTCTTCCACCTCCATCTACAGACATCACCACTGAGCAACTGAAGCGCTGATCAAAGGGGAGAGCCTGGCTGAAGGGCAACCAGCCAGCCTGTGGTGAGAATCATCTATGTTTATGGAAGTGTTAAGATCAGCTTAGAATGAGTTTTGCTTTTATTTCATTTGACCAAATCCAACTTTTTATGCTTTGACTTATAATCACTTAAAATCTATCTTTGTGGTTAATAAATCTGTTTGATTATTCTACCTGAAGCAGTGCATTTGGTCTGAAGCATATCAGAGACTCCCCTTGGTATAACAAGCCTGGTACATATCAATTTCTTTGTTAAATTGACAAACTCATATAAGCTTGCAGCATCCAGCGGGCAGAACTGGACACTGCAAGATGGAGGTTCCTAGGGTTGTGTCTGGGACCAGAGATATTGGCTAGTGTCATTCGGTTGCACAATACAAGGAACAGCTTACATGCTAGAGGCTGTGCGTGAACAGCCCGGGAGCGGGGGGTTCTCACAGCGGAGCAGAGTAAAGCTGGTTCCCAGAGTCAAGGATTGGAGTGACCTAGCAGATCACTGGTCCAGAAAACACCAGAGGGGAATGTCACAGTCTGTAAAAAATGTTAAATCAAAATGGGGGTTCTCGGGTTGCTAATGTTTGAGAACTGCTGGCCTAAGTCATTCCTAGGCTGTGGTCCCTTCACATTGGCTTTTCCTCAGGCTGTTAAGCTGTGCCGAGGGCTGAAGCACCTCTGCTATTCAACCCAGCATGGTGGGAACAAAGATGGCACATGGTCATCTTCCCCACACCTGGGCCTTGCACTGGTTTTTACCTTCAGACAGGGATAAATTGGGTCCAGTTTGCCAAACTCAGAAGTGTGTCTGAACTGGGGTAACTTATACCTTCTTCTGATGCCTTCAATATGTGAGTTTCACTAAGAAAATCTCAGTGTGACCCAGTTTGATGCCCTTGGCCTCACAACCATGTATTGCTGGAAAATAACTCTGAATTTGGCCCACAGAGTCTAAAAGCCTGCCCCAAAGACTACTGAAGCCATGTGTAAATTACAGTGGCTTGAATTAATTTACAGACTTATGTCTGAATTTTGTCCATTGTCTCCATAGCACTTCCACCCATTACCATATGCCCAAAGTGTGAGCAACTCATCTCTGTACAGCAGTGCTACACACTATCCACCAAGCTACAGAGTTGGCTCAGCTAAAATACTTTTAATCTTCTGTTTTTCACTTCTTCTGCACCTCTCTTGCTTCGATATTTTGGTTCAATAGACAATTATTTGTTTCCTTCTCCTAAGCTCATACTGCTTTTTTGTTCTTGTCATATATATATTTGTATTTGCCACTAGCAAATGTGTCTTTCTGATGAGGTAAAATTCTTTGCAAAGCCATCTACAAAATCATGTCAGCCCAAATATTGCGAGCAGAAACTTTAACTGACACAATTCCAAGCATCCCTTTTCTCAGACTGCCACTTCCTGAATAGCGACTAAGTTAAGATTTGGAATTTATTTCTGTCTAACACTAAATTCCAAATGCACATCCTTAAAAAACAACACCAAAACTTTAAGATGTTGTCAGGATTTGATTAAAAAAAAAAAGAGGAAGAAGATAGTAAGGAGGTTGGATTCCAATTGACTTCAAACCTTTAATGTATAAGACTAATTGTCTATGAACCACTAGCAGTCTGGGGAGCACTAAGTATTATACAGTATAGACACTCTACAGAATGGCTACTTAATGCCTAGTGATGGACTACATATATGTCTTATGTCTGACTGGATACTACTTTTTTTTCTTTTGTAAGTCATCCCTCCTTGTCAATCATCTACTAATTAACAAGCCAATCAAACAACATATTACACACTGGCACATCTGTGAGAATTTCCTAGCATGGATCACTGGCACTGTATGCAGTTCCAATGAGTTTTCCTGCCAGAATGTTCCTGCATTACTGCTGTCTCCTTTCAACACACACTGATGCAGGATTGTCACTTGAACTATCATGTCACCTGCCATAAGTCACACTCCTTTCTCCCTCTTCCCCTCCCCAACACCATGAGCTTGTTTGTTTTTTCTGTTACCCTGACGTTACTTTTTCATGTCCGGGAAAGGTTGGATGCCAACAGTGCTGTTATATTTCCTACATCTAGAGTTGTGAGAAAACCTGCTGTTTCAGCTTGAAGACATTTGTGTGAGCTATTGCTTCAGCTTTGTTTTCAGCAGCTTGGTAGCCCTGACCTATGAGAGTACCGGATTCACTAAGCTAGCAGAGAGGTGTAAATTATAGCTTCCCCTGGGTCAGCCAGCACTCCCTCCATTTCTTTTCCTGGGGAAGGGCAGCTTAAAAAATTTGCTGGGACACAGGCTGATGAGGTAGATGAACTGAATCTCTCAGACTTTTCAGAAAACAACATCCTTTCCTAGCTATTTGCTACTGCTCCAATCTTCCCCTCCAGACAGACTTACCACCTCAGAGTCCCTCGCCTTTACTGGCCTGAATTCACCCACACTGCTGGCTTATAACAAACACCAGCAAAGGAAGGAAAGTTCAGTCCAAACTTTTGAGTCTCACCTTATTTTGGGCTGAGATCGGCTCAGACAGCAGTGTTTTGGTTCTGTATATGGCAAGACCTCAATTGGCATATTTTCCCTTTCCAGGAAAAAAACAAACAGCCCCTTGTTTTGTGATTGTGATGCAGCCTGTGGTTTTGAATTCAGAATCCATAGGGAAACTCTGCTTAGGGTACCTATAAGAGGTTAGTGCTGGGGCTCGACCCTCTTGGGCAGGAGGGGAGCCACACCGACTCACCACTGGTGGAACAACAACCAGTTAGTTCAGGGGCTCAGGTCCTCTGGTGCAGGGGCTGAGCAAACAACAGTTAGGTAGGCCCAGGCCCTGGATCAGGGTGGGGCCCAAACAGTCACAGCTCAGGCCCTTGGGTGCAGGGGCTGAGCAACACTCAGTTAGGGAGCTCAGGCCCTCTGGTGCAGGGGCTGAGCAAACAATCAGTTAGGTAGGCCGAGGTTCCTACACCTGAGCGTTGGATGAGGGGGAAGCCTGCCACCCGAAAGTGGGGTGACAGGGGGGGACGCAGGCCCACCCACTCCACTGCATCCCAGCCTGGGGCCCTAGCAGCGGCTCATGTCGCTGCTGGTCAGTGGGGTGTCCTGACCGAAACACACTGACATCGGCTCACATGCGTCTGCAGCCTGACCGGGGTCGGCTACCCCTGAGCTACTTCCTGGTTCCCCCTCAGGGCCTACCTCGTTGGTGCCGCCGGGTCCGGGCCAGTCCACCAGCATCGGTTCCTCTCGCCCGGGGCTTGGGGGCAGGTCTGGCAGCTCCTCCGGGTAACAACAGGGGCGGAGGGGCTCTGGAGGCTCCTCACCTTCGTAGTTGGCGCAGGGCAGGTCCGACGGCTCCTCCCAATACTGAGTGCGGGGGGGCTCCGGTGGCTCCTCCTCGTAGTGGGCTCGGGGGAGCTCCGGCCAGTTAGGGCAACGGTCTCGGGTCTCAGCGGTCTCCCGGCCGTGAGCTCCCGTCAGCACGTCCGCTCCGTGCGACGGTTGGGCCCTGACTGAGCTCCGGCGGCCGGCCTTTATACTTCCTGTCCCGCCCCTTGACTTCCGGGGGGTGGGAACAGGCGGTGGTGGGTCCGCCCACTCGGGTGCTTGCAAGGGTGCTCCCTCTGCTGGGCAAGAGGGGAGCCACACCGACTCACCCCCCCTCTCCCCACAAGACTGGCCCTCGCGTGCCGGGGCCAGGGCCTTCCATCTCCCCGATGTGGGATAGGAAGTCTGCGTTCGCATGGTCCTTGCCAGCCCGATGCTGAACATAGGGCTGCAAGGCCAGATACCAACGCATGATGCGGGCGTTATTGTACTTCATGTGCATCAGCCAACGGAGGGGGGCGTGATCCGTGACCAGGATGAACGGTGCCCCGAGGAGGTAGAAGCAGGAGGGCATCGCAGGCCCAATTCACGGCGAGGGCCTCTTTTTCCACGACTGCGTAGTTCCTTTCTCGGGGGAATAGTTTCCGGCTGAGGTACAGCACGGGGTGGTATTTTCCATCCACTTCTTGGGACAAGACCGCCCCCAATCCTACCTCGGAGGCGTCGGTCTGAAGAATGAACGGGCGATTGAAGTCCGGGCTGTACAGAACCGGCTCCTGGCAGAGGCACTTCTGAAGCGTACGGAAGGCCGCCTTGCACTCCGGGGACCACTGCACCTGCCGGGGGCTGTCTTTAGTCAGGAGCCCAGTTAGGGCGCTGCTATAGACGCAAACTGGGGGACGAACCATCGATAATACCCGATAAGGCCCAGGAACTGCCGAACGTGTGGTTTGGTTGTCGGGGTGGGACAGTCCACAAGAGCCTGGACCTTCCCCACGAGGGGTTTGATGCGCCCGCCCCCAACCATATAGCTGAGGTAGGTGGTTTCTTGCCAGGCAATACGGCACTTTTTGGGGTTGGCGCTCAAACCCGCCTGCCGCAGGGACCTCAGGACAGCCGCGACTCGGGTCAGATGGTCTTCCTAGCGGCGGCTATAGATGACCACGTTGTCGAGGTAGGTGGCCGCATAATCGTGGTGGGACTGTAGGAGGTGGTCCATCAGTCATTGGAAGGTGGTGGGGGCCACATGGAGCCCGAACAGCATCCGAGTGAAGTGATATAACCCGGTCGGGGTGGCAAAGGCGGTTTTCTCCTTTGAGGTCTCATTGAGGGGAATTTGCCAATAGCCTTTGCTGAGGTCGAGGGTTGTAATAAACTGGGCCTCCCCCAGGCGGCCCAGTAACTCATCCATGCAGGGCATCGGGTAGGCGTCAAAGTGGGAGATGGTGTTCACCCTCCGGAAGTCGATGCAGAAGCGGCGGGTGCCATCTGGCTTGGGCACCAGCACCACCAGGCTGCGCCACTCGCTCTGGGACGGTTCAATGACACCCAAAGCCAGCATGGCCATTACCCCCTCTTCGACCTCATCGCACATCCGGTATGGCAGGGGCCGGGTTGTCTCTCGGACCACTTTCCCGGGCTCGGTCTGGATCGAGTGCTTGACCAGGGTCGTGTAACCCGGTACTGCCATGAAGGTCTTTTTGAAGGTCTGCAGGAGACAGTTAGCCTGTTTGTGTTGTTCCTCGGTGAGCGACTCGCCTAGCAGGGGCGCCGGGGGGTCGTCGGTCGAGGGCACACGGGGTCCCAGTTCTGGTTCGGGCGGGTAAGGGTTAATCAGGAGGCCCTCCCGGTCACACCACAGTTTCAGAAGATTGACATGGTACCGTTGGGTCCCCTTGCATGTCTCCGGTTGCCGAACCTCATAGGTGACAGGACCCACCTTGCGCACTACATCGTAGGGACCCTGCCAGCGGGCCAACAGCTTTGATTTACTGGACGGCAGGAGGAGTAGGACTCGATCCCCAGGTTGAAACTCCCGGACTTGGGCCCCCTGGTTATAGGTCCGCTCCTGCGCCGTCCTCAGATTCTTGTGTGCCAGGGCCACGGCCTGGGTAAGGTACTCCTGTAACTGGAGGACGTATTTTCAAGAGGCCCTGGGCTGGGGAGGCCGACTGTTCCCAGGTTTCTTGCATCAGATCCAAGAGGTCTCGCGGTCTGCGCCCATATAGCAGTTCGAACGGGGAAAACTTTGTCGATGTTTGAGGAACCTCTCGGATGGCTAACAGCAAGGGCGGAAGGAACTGGTCCCAGTGGCGGAGGTCCTCTGCTGGGAATTTCTGCAACATTCCCTTAAGAGTCCGGTTAAACCGCTCGACTAAGCTGTCCGTCTGTGGGTGGTAGACTCCTAAGAGGGTACAGACCTGCCGTAACAGCCGGGAAGTAAAGTTGGTCCCCTGGTCGGTTAGGATCTCCCTAGGCAGCCCTACCCGCGCGAAGATCTTCACCAGCTCCCCCATGATAGTCCAGGCGGTAATACTCCGCAGAGGGATGGCCTCCGGAAATTGGGAGGCATAGTCCACCAGGACCAAAATGTATTGAAAACCCGCAGCGCTTTTCGGGAGCGGGCCCACGAGGTCCATGGTGACCCGGTCTAATGGTGTCTCCATTAAAGGCATGGGGACCAGGGGCGCCTTGGGTACCCCGGGCCGAGCGACCAGCTGACATTCCGGGCAGAAGGTGCAATAATTCTTCACATCCTGGTAGACTCCCGGCCAGAAGAAGCATGCTAGGATCCGGGCGAGGGTCTTCTCCTGCCCCAGGTGCCCGGCGTCCGGCACATCATGGGCTAGTTTCATTACGGCTCGGTGGTGTTACTGGGGCACCAACAGTTGTGTCTGTGGTTCCCGGGTGCGGGGGTCGCGGTCCACCCGGTAGAGCCGGTCTCGGCGCAGCTCGAAGTGGGGCCATTGGGTGGCCTGCTGGGGGTCCGTGATGCTCCCATCCACTGCCGCGAGCTGCTCGTAGAAGCGGCTGAGGGTAGGGTCTGCTCGCTGGTCCCGACAGAAGTCGGTGTCAAAGCGGGGTTGAAGGGCGGGCTCTGGCTGTCGCCCCGCCTCGTCCGTGCCGTCTACCTCGGTCGCCGTGACCCGCTCGGTGGTCTCATGTGAGGACCCCGGCTGGTCGGCCTCCAGGGCCGGCGTGGGACAGAGGACCTCCTCGAAGGCTGGCCAGTCTCGACCCAGGATCACGGGATACGCAATGTGGAGAGCTACACCGACCACCATATTCCGGGTAACACCTGCGACCGTTAGGAGAACCCGGGCACTTGGATAGGGTCGGCCGTCCCCGTGGATACACTGTAAATGGATCAACCCCAGGCGTGTATCAGTCTGTGGTACCAGCTCCTTACGGACCAACGTTTGGCCACAGCCAGAGTCGATCAAGGCTTGGGTAGTCCGACCCCCAACGGCCGCTGGGACTGTCAGCTTGGGATTCAGTCCCGCTGAAGGTGCCCCATCTTCCCACAGCTGAAACAGGGACCGAGCTCAGGTCACCTGCTCCGGGAGCCCACTCAGCTCGGGCTCTGGGGGGGCTCCGCCGAGTCCTTGGGGACCCCCGGCCCGGGGCCGTTGGCCCTGTCCGAGGGGTCGATTCCATGCTCCAGACTCGGGGCTCCGCGTTGGGGTCGGGTCTGCGGTCTGGGTGCCGAGGTTCACTCGGGGTGCTCCCTTTCCTTTCACTGTGGGTTGCCTCGGACCCAGCGTTAGGGCGTCGAAAGGCGGGGCCCACTGCACTTTCAGTGGCGAGGAAATCTTCCATCAGCGAAACAGCTGCAGATAACGTCACCAGCCGGTGGCGGAGCACCCACGCCCACCCTCGGGAGGGGAGGGTGTGGATGAACTGTTCCAGGACAACCTGTTTGGTCACCTCCTCCGCCATCCGGGCATCTGGTTGTAACCACCGCCGGCAAGCCTCCTTTAAAGTCTGGGCCACCAAACACGGCCTGGCCCCAGGAGGATAGGTCTGGCTCCGGAACCACTGACAAAAGGTCTCGGGGGTGACGTCCAGAGGGTCCAGTATTGCGGCTTTCAGTCGGTCATAATCCCAGGCTTCCTCGGTCGCCAACCCGCGGTAGGCCGTCTGGGCCGCCCCCGTCAAGTATGGGGCTAAGAGGGTAGCCCACTGGTCTCGGGCCCACCCGGCGACGAGGGCCACACGCTCAAAAGTGACCAAGAAGGCCTCAGGGTCATCGTCCGGGCCCATCTTGGTCAGTCGCAAGGGAGCAGCTAAACATGGCATCCCCGCATTTTCCCCCGCTGACCCCACAGCGGGGCGAGGGAGCGTAACCAGCAGCTGCTGCAGCTGGGTTCCCAATTGCTGCACCAACTGCTGCTGGTGCTCCAGCTGGGCTGCATGCTGCTCCTGCTGTAGCTGGCAGTGGGCGACATTGCGTTGCTGTTGCTGCTGCTGCTGCAATTGGGCTGCCTGTTGCCGCTCCTGACTCTCCGTAAGCAGCTGGAACAACCGTTCCATGTCCATTCTCTCTTACTGCAAAACGGGGGGAGCAGCGGCCACTCCCCCTTCTAGCCCCTTCTCACAGGGGCCGGGGCTCGCTGCTCCCCACTTCTGGTACCCCGTGTAAGAGGTTCGTGTCGGGGCTCAACCCTCCTGGGCAGGAGGGGAGCCACACCAACTCACCACTGGTGGAACAACAACCAGTTAGTTCAGGGGCTCAGGTCCTCTGGTGCAGGGGCTGAGCAAACAAACAATTAGTTCTGGGCTCAGGCCCTCAGGCAGGGGCTGAGTGAACAAACAGTTAGGGGGCTCAGGCCCTTGGGTCCAGGGGCTGAGCAACAGTGCAACGAGTAGTTCGGAGGCCCAGGCCCTGGATCAGGG
Organism: Chrysemys picta bellii; assembly: GCF_011386835.1. Classification (NCBI taxonomy): domain Eukaryota; kingdom Metazoa; phylum Chordata; order Testudines; family Emydidae; genus Chrysemys; species Chrysemys picta. The sequence goes on from NC_088793.1 coordinate 179,814,897, forward strand.
CGGGGCACAAACAGTCACTGCTCAGGCCCTTTGGGGCAGGGGCTGAGCAAGCAAACAGTTAGGGGGCTCAGGCCCTCTGGTGCAGGGGCTGAGCAAACAACAGTTAGGTAGGCCCAGGCCCTGGGTCAGTGCGGGGCCCAAACAGTCACAGCTCAGGTCCTTGGGTGCAGGGGCTGAGCAACACTCAGTTAGGGAGCTCAGGCCCTCTGGTGCAGGGGCTGAGCAAACAATCAGTTAAGTAGGCCCAGGTTCCTACGCCTGAGCGTTTGGTGAGGGGGAAACCTGCCACCCGAGAGTGGGGTGGCAGGGGGGGACGCAGGCCCACCCACTCCACTGTGTCCCAGCTTGGGGCCCTAGCAGTGTCTCGTGTCATTGCTTGTCAGTGGGGTGTCCTGACCGAAACACACTGACATCGGCTCACATGCATCTGCAGCCTGACCGGGGTCGGCTACCCCCGGGCTACTTCCTGGTTCCCCCTCAGGGCCTACCTCGTTGGTGCCACTGGGTCCGGGCCAGTCCACCAGCATCGGTTCCTCTCGCCCGAGGCTTGGGGGCAGGTCCGGCAGCTCCTCGGGGAAATCCGGCCACTGGGGCTCCGGCGGCTCCTCCGGGTAACAACAGGGGCGGAGGGGCTTTGGAGGCTCCTTGCCTTCATAGTTGGCGCGGGGCAGGTCCGACGGCTCCTCCCAATACTGGGTGCGGGGGGGCTCCGGCGGCTCCTCCTCGTAGTGGGCTCGGGGGAGCTCCGGCCAGTTAGGGCAACGGTCTTGGGCCTCAGCGGTCTCCCGGCCGTGAGCTCCCGGCGGCACGTCCGCTCCGCGTGGCAGCTGGGCCCTGACTGAGCTCCGGCAGCCGGCCTTTATACTTCCTGTCCCGTTCCGGGGTGGTGGGAACAGGAGGCGGTGGGTCCACCCACTCGGGTGCTTGCAAGTGTGCTCCCTCTGCTGGGCAAGAGGGGAGCCACACCGACTCACCACAGTACCTTACAAGGAAGGGTAGTTGACATCTAAGACTAGACATAGAAATGAGATAAAAGGAAGAACATAAGGTCAAGATGTGGCTTACAGGCAGCGAGAGATCAGAGCAGAGCAGGATGGGGACATTGAGACCCAATCACCCCACAGCCTGAAGCAAGGGTATTAGGGCAGACTGGGGGTTGGCACGAGCTCAGAGGTAGTACTGAAGCTTCTCAGAGGAGAACAGTCCACATACCTTGTGCCTTATATGAATACACTCCTCCAAGCTTCTCACATCAGTCACAAGATTACATACATAGTTACAATCTTTAATACATGCAAATGGTGCAGTGAAATGGCTCCTATTATATTCTTGAATTCAATATTTCAATGGTGCAGTGAAAGGCCTTGATAATTTCCTGAAGCCTAATATATTAACGGTGACCACATTATAGTCTGGAACCCAGTATCTAGGCAGTAGCTGGCTGTTGATGTAATTTTGAGTGCTATATGATCTCTGTTAGAGTGGAGAGAACCAGTGCAGAAAAAATGCAGTGAAAGATTCCACTTCCAGTGTGAAACACATTTTGCAGACATGGGCACAGTGTTCATGGAAGGCCCCTATCGTACACTGGATTGCAGAATCTGTGCTGGAAATACTGAGTCAGTGGCAGGCTCCTGTTGCATTCAGTAATGCACCATAAGTGTGAAGAAAGGATCAGTGTCTCACATTCTAAATTGGGATCCTCTACGGAGAGTGCCCTGTTTGCTCTTCAGAAGTAGAGTTCTTTAGGAATCACCCTCTTTGCTATTATTATGAATACATCTGGATGCTGTATGGATTGGATGTCACTCTGATGGCTTTTAGAGGGCAGGGATGGGGTAGTCGAGATATGACCTATTTTCTGTTTCAAATCAGAGTGCTCTGTAGGCAGGAGACCACACAACTGGATTTTATCAGTCTGGACACTGTAGCAATTAACCTGCTGGATTTTGGAGAATCTGGTTTGTGCAGACAGACAGAGAACTATAAAATAATCCTGTCTCTATCATGCGCTGTTCCTTACTTACAGGGAGACGGGCCCTCTTAACTACTGTTGTTATGGCTTCAAAGGCTCTCTGCCAAGGCCCCAAAGTATTGTGATGAACAGGCTGCATCCTCCATTCATGTGTCCCCCATCCTCCAGATTGCTGTTGCTGCCTGCTATATGGTGCATTGGCCTTTCACAGGCCCACAGCCTCATGAAATTTCCATGACATTTCAGGCACAAGATGGCTGAATTCTCACAAGAACAGAACAGCCAAGAACCCAAAGTGGAATTCTCCCTCCTCCCAACAGTTTTAGATTCCAGCTCACAGGTCCAGATCCAGAGTGCTTAATCTTAATTGCCTCAAATTTGCAGAGGGAAAGGTAGGAGAACTTGCAGCACAAGGGCTATGAATAAGGCAAGTCCATAAACAAACTCCTTGCCTCTCTGCAATGCTTGAGATTAGGGGCTCTATTTAGAGACAGAGCTGAATCAACCCCCTGGATTCAGTCACATATGAGTTTCCTTTGAGAGTGTTCAGAACATGAACTCAGTTTCAAATTTTGCAAACTGGCACCAATCTAGAGTTCTGGACCTTAGGATGTTGTTTTTTAATATTCAGATCTTTATTCACATTTCATGACTAGCAGTTTTATCTTCTATGAATAGCCTGCTTCATACCTGTACTCGTATTCACTCTTGTCTGTGAGCCTACTAAATACTTTCCCCTGAAGAAAAAGCACAAAGCACTTGCATAGATGAATGACTTGCACGAATTGCTTTTCAGACAGGATTTTCCCATCCTGTCAGCCGCTTTTTCTCAGCACTAATTTATTTTTTATTCTATATTTTAATGTCAGTTTCACCACTTCCTTAGTGGCCTTAGCATCAGCATTCAGCTCCAGGGAGCCGTTTCCTACAGTTTTTATGAATACTGCTAACTCAGCTGTTAAGTCAACCTTCATGAGCAACTTTTTCTGATTTGCTTCACTTTGGAAGCCAGACGCTAACCTGTCACGCATTACATTATTTAAATCTGTCTCACACTTGAGGCATTTTGATAGAGTCTTTAAGACAGCAATATTCTGTGTGACGGTTTCACCCGCTTCCCAAGATTGTTTATTTAAATGAAATGTTTCAGCTGTAACCACTACTTTAGGAGACAGGCATTGCTGTAATTTTGTTACAGTTTCCTCAAATGATTTTGTAGCTGGGTTACCTGGTGCTGTCAGCAGGTCATTTGCTTTCATAGGTTTGATGGTATCATACACAACATTAAGTAGCACATGTTTTTTTTTTTTTTTCCTTATTGTTCGACTTACTGGGATATGTTTTGAATGTGTCCATTCATGGGGTTATGTGCAAAGCCCCTAAACTATGCTAATATTATAGAGAGTGCAGCAGTATTAATTGTTTATGCTATACAGGACCTGTCAAATATTGCTAACAAGGACCTTTCTCCACACTACCTTAAAAAATACTGTAACAGGGGATCAGTGAAGACAGAAAATGACATTGGACTGTTTAACTGGTTGCAACCTTATTAGATCTTTAACTCAAAATCAAGGACCAGATTCTCAGCTGGTGTTAATCAGCAACATTCCATCAATCTTGTTTTAGCCGCAGTGAAAGAGGAAAATCAAGTGTTTTGATGATCAAATTCAAAACATCCTAACATATTCCTAGTTTAACTCACTCTATTGAAATAAATGTTGCAGCAACAGAAAGGGGATGGGAGGGGGGAACAAGACAAGGACTGCTTCCACCCAATGCTTCCTTTTAGGGCATGTCCCCTCCTCCAAACAAGGGAAGGCTACCATTGGTCAGAAGGCATTGTGATACCACCACAGAGATTTAGTGCACAGGTCTCAGTCCACACCTTGCAATTCATGGCCCTCTGATGGCTGGTCACCTTTACTGGCATGCTAAAGATACTTCAGTATGTTTTATTTGCCAGTAAAACCCTCTCAAGTAGAGAAGGCAAGAATAGTGTCAGAAGGGCTGAAGTCAGTGAAGTTAGATCAGGGATTAATTTATTGAACAGAGGCCTTATGTGCTCAGTTATTAGTGCATTCCGCACTCACTCCATTCTTCCAACCTTAGTACCTCTCCAAGTTTTAGTAAGAAACATGCTTTAAAATTATGAGATAATTGTTTTAGTTCCCAATGCAACTTTCCTGTTTTCCCCTCTTCAGCTTACTTCCCCTTTGACTTTCACATTTGGGTCTCAAAATTAAGTAAAAATTAGGAGAACAATTTTCCCTTTTGAAAATATGAAAAGACATTGGACCTGATTCACCACCATGTTATTCTAGTTTTTGCTCCAGTGCTATAGAACTGGAGTAACAAAATCATGAATGAAGCCCAGCCATGCTTTGAAGAAACACAGACCATCCATTTGGATTTCCTTAACAAAATGCCTAGCTTCTTTTAAACAAAGATAATGCTTCCAACGTGTGAGAATCAGTCTATCCATCTTCCTTGCAGTAGCAGCTCCCAAGACATTCTTCTGTGCATTTGTCTCCAAACTGATTGATTAAACTCATGTACAAACTAGAATATTAGCTACAAGAGGAGCATGTAGCTAATTCTCTCAGGACCCTCAAGCCAATAGTAAGAGAGACACATGGGCTGACATGATGGCTACACTGACATCAGTAAGAGTTTTGCCAGAATTTTACCCATGGACTCAGGCTCTTCCCGTTTGAACATACTAAGAATTAACCTGTTAGTTTTTGGAGTAACTCTCATTAGGAATGTAGCCTTCAGCTTCTCCTTCCAGAAATGTAAATGTCCTTCCAATACTCAAAGTTCCATATTTGTGCCTCATGCTGGTGGCCTGAATAGACAATGTAGGCTTGTCAGGAAGAGCAAGCCTACCAGATCAAGAGTAGAAAGCTTGCAGACTCGGAGGGACCTATTCCCTGGCTCTCACTGGCAGTGTGAACAGTTTGCTGCATTTCCATGCAAACTGTTATCACCTTCCCTAAATAAGGAAAGCATCACTGGCAAATAAACACTGAACTGGCTTCAGTGTACTGGTAAAGACAGTCAGTCATCATGGCTCTTAGAATGGATAGAGTAGGTGGAGTTGAAGTGATAGAGAAGAAGGCAGTGGAGTTTATGGGTAAACCAGAATGGCCCAGGGAAATGTACAAGTCTATATACTCTATATATACACAAACACTTATTTCTACCTCCCAGATCCCATTTATGCAAGTCTATAAACATAAACAAACCAGAGAACTGAAAAATTGAACCTAATCAATAGATTGAGCTCTGAGAAATGTACATAATTAGTTTGGGATCTCATGTATTGAAATTAAATGATCCTGTACAACAGAGAGCACTATGTAGACCAGTGATGGGCACTGGGCATATCTCAGAAAGCAAAAAGAAGCAGCTAAAAGTATGAATGGTTATCCAAATTATCTGCATCACTTTAATTAGCCTGTATAACTGGGCTGTACATTTCTGGTAATTTCTGGTTAGGGTAGTGATGATGATATACTTTTTTAGATATGCTTTAGTTCAACCACAAGTGTTTGGACTTGATGCAGATTTTACAGGGGGATCATAGTGGTCCCTTCTGGTCCTAATACAATTATCTTTTCTATTGCACTTCCATTTCTGGTCCTGATCAGTGTTGTCAGGCAGTGTGATGTTGCATGCAGGGGAAAAGAGAATCTAACATTTTAAAATCTCATTTAGGGTTGTGTTTGAGGTATGGACAGAAATTCAGATTGGAACTTTTTTTATCTGAACCGACCATCCCAATAATAATGGAATTCTGACAGTCATCCAGAAAAGCCATGCACATCCACAGCAATACAGCTGGCTTATCCTCTCCTTCCTATTCCACCCAGTGGAATCCTCAGCACGTTCCCAGTTCACAAACCTGAAAAAAACATTCTGCAAAACTAGCCTTAGAAATCCTTGAAAGCAAAACCCCTTTACTGCCATTAGTTCTAAACATCCATGTGGTGTGTTCGTGTCTAATTGCTACTGGGGTCTCAGAGATTAGGGATTCTCAAGCAGACTTTTAGGCTATATCTACACTATGAGCGGTGGTGTGATTTCCCTGCTTATGTACATATACTCGCACTAGCCCTCATTGAGCTAGCATGCATATAAATCGCAATGAATCCACGGCATCAGCAACGGAGGCACGGCTCAGCCATGTTAAGTACAAATGCGCCTGAAAACAGTAGGTTCATACTTGGTACCGTTGAGATGTACCTCCAGCACTGCTACCCATGCTACCACAGCGACACTACTCTTTATATTCATGCTACCTTGATGAGAAATAGTGCAAGTAGGTATATGCAAGCACAGGAAGCACATCCCTAGCTCATAGTGTAGATGTAGCCTCAGGAGGGCTTTCTTTATGGCCATTTGGGAAACACAAGTTGAATCTTTGTTCTGTTGCAACATGGCCTCACAGTGCAGAAAAGGTTGAGAACCACTGTAGAGAGGAATGAAAGAATGACAAATAAATGGCTTCTAAAGAAAAGTAATGCCTTAAATTACTCAAAAATTAATTACTTAAATTAATCTCTATCCTATTTTTTCTTACTGTTTCAATATGTTGGTATCATTGTTTTATATCATAATGGCAGAATCAGGATAGTCACTGGTTATCAGCTCTATCCAAGTTTACACAGGCAGCCATGGAAATTCAAAGACATGCATTTGTCAGGCTCTATGATACCATTTTCATGCACTTGTTCCCGCAGTGACAGTGGACAGTCTTGGTGTAATATTTTGATCTATTCCTAGCCAACACCAATTTGAATGTAACAGGCACAGAAACCTGGCAGTCAGCTTGAAGACAAGTACAGTGCAATCTGATGGCATTATGAATAAACCACTGGGAAAAGGAAACCTCCTTTCTTCTTTTAGCACCCTTTTCAATGATACTACATGAGGAGAGTGTAGAATTGATATATCATAATAATCACACTGATCTGTTGCTTTTAAAGCACTAAGAACTTGTGTACACGATGTGGTAATGCACTTTACAGGGGTATAATTTCTAAAGCACATTACTGTGTTGCACATTAATTGGTCCACGTAGACACTGCTGATGCTCACTAAAAGTTCCCTAGTATGCAGTAATATAGTAGTGTTTCAAAGAGCAGTACATTAAAGCACACCAGTAAGATATACATGGACCAATCAATGTTAGTAACATGTTAATGGGCTTTAGAAATCACACCTTCATAGAGTACATTACTATGCCATGCAGACAAGCCTAAGCAAGATGTTTTTATTTTTACACTGAATAGTAAATTCATAGGATACTTTTTAATTAGAAGTAATATGCTATAACTAGATACTTAGAAACCATTTAAGACATTTGTTAGGAATTTGCAAGAAGCTGGCTTATGCCAGCAATGAAGAGTGACACCACTTATATTCATATTGCATAGTGATATCACAGGGCAATATCATTCATTTTCCTACAGCATCTGTCTTACACTTTACAGCAAAAGGAGAAACAGCTATTTAAAAAGTCAAAGAGACTCACTAAATTCCAGATTGATCAGGCAACACAAATGAAGGGGAAAGGGCAAAAGTGGAGGAACAAAATGAGTGCGAAAACTAGATATGAAGTCATATTTGATAAGAGAGGCACGTGTGTGTGTGTGTGTGTGTGTGTGTGTGCGTGCGCGTGCAAACACACACAGTAATGGAGCTTTTAAATAGATCCATGCACTGCATCAGATTTACTAATCTGTGAATGCCATTTAGTAGCACTGAGTTTCTGTTTAAAAACAAAGATTTTCCCTTTCTGCACAAAAAGTGGAGTTTATACTGCAGGAGTGTATGTCTATTTTTAATATTATTTACAAGTGAAGCACATATTGTTACCCTGTGCCCTTCCACTATCTGTCTGTATCCACTTCTTGTCTCATACTTGGATTGTATGCTCCTTGGGGCAGGGACCCTCTTTTCTTTATGTGTACAGTGCCTAACACAATGGGGCCCTGATTTTTGACTGGGGCCTATAAGCACTACTGCAATATAAACAAATGTATGGACAAACAAACAATCAAACAATACTGTTGAACTCACTTGTCCATGGAGGCATTATATTTGATACACTACCACTTAAGTGTGCCAGCTGCTCATCTTCCCATCATCACAGACCACCTATTAAGTAATGTAAACAACCACAAATCTAATTGTTTAGCCTCAGTCAAGTCCTTTTTTCACTCTCCTTCTCTGTGATAATAAGAAAAAAAATTGACAATAATTAGGCTCATCATGATGACCAACATTGTGTCATTGTTTCCATGTACTCCCCCCATCTATACATCTGTATATATTTGTTCTCTCTTGTTTCATACTTAGAGAGTGACCTCTTTTGGGCACCACATGCCAACCTTTGCTCAAATGTAAATCAAAGTAACACTTGAATTTACATCAGTGTAATGGTGAGCAGAATTCAGCCCTGCATACTTAGTTTTGGTGGGTTTATTACAATTGGGAACAGGCTATTTCAATGGGCAGACAATATAGCAAGAACCATTTGGTTTACATAGCATTTTACTAGTTGTTAGCATAAATTTTCATGCAGCACAGGCCAGTTGAAATTACTAATGGAAGAAGTGATAATTCAGTTGATGGAAAATTAATAGGACATTTTAAAGTTAAGCATAGAATAATTCAGTCTATGTTAGAGAAAAAGCCAAAATAAAAAAGCAGGTGGTGTCTTTTGCTATTGCAAAATTAACTTGTCAGAGCTGTGACTGGCTGAAAATCACTGAAAGGAAGTATAATCAATTAACATCATGCATGATGACATCTTTGTAAACTTACAATGATGTAACTGACATTGCTGTAAAGACCTAATGCAAACTTACTGTAGTGATGCCAAGTGGCCTCCCTCCGAGCCTGAGCCCGAGGGACCACTACGCTCCTTCTGATGGGTGGAGCTGGGCCAGCTCTGCCCCCCATGCTGGAAGGGGCATGACAGAAACTATAAAGGGAGAGCCCCTACAGCTCAGTTGGGCCAGAGCCAGGGAAGGAGGAGATGTCTCCAGCCCGCTGCAGATCTCTGGAGCTGAACCTGCACTGTGCAGTAAACGGCCCCCGGAGGAGACCAAACCTGGAGAGGAATTGCTGGGACTGATATCTGCAGTGTACTGCAAGGAGACAGAAGACCCTTGTACTACAGAACTCCCTGCCCACACTGTGGTAGGAAGTAGCCCAGGAAAATCAAACTTTCATCCGGTTTTGTTGCCAGAGCATGAGTCACCGTGTTTCGGTGGGATCCCCGCTGACCCAGTGGTGAAACCATCTGCCACTGTTAAGGCTCTGGGCTGGGACCCAGTGGAGTAGTAGAGTGGGCCAGAGTCCCCCTACCCTTCCACCACCAACCCCACCTCTGGGGTGGCAGCCTATTCATTCATAGGCCAGAAGGCCTGTGTTTTGCTTGTGGTTTATCCCAGTCAGAAGACTGGGTCCCAGACTGTTTGTGGGCTGCCTTAGCCAGGAGGCTTAGTCTGAAGCCTGTTTCCGGCTTGCCCCTCCCCCCCCCCCCCCGAGGGCGGGGGGAGGGGTTTGCCAAATTTCCAATGTTTAAAAACTGGACCCCCCGCCCCTCTCCGGTCACTCACTCCCCACCACCCCTGGTGCCTACCTACCAGGAACTAATGCAGAGCCTGCCTACCTGCCCAATCACAGCAGGACATTTAAGTATGGCTGATAAGAAAATCAATCACTGTTTGGACCGCTCACTGTCCTCCTTAGAAATGCTAACAAGTTTATTCAGTGAGGCTTTGATGTACTGATACATGCTATTAGATCAGCAATTAGGCATCAGCAAGATGGCTTGTTTAAGAGTAAATGACTTTTTGTTTGAAGTACCCATGAACACTAACTTGCCTGTTGCCCTTTGTTAAAGCCTGAGGCACAATAGTGGGTAACAATAATGGGGATGTTGCTGAATCCTTTTAAAATATTGCCCCTTTCTAATGCTGTATTTTTTATCCAATTTTAAAACTGGATTACATGTTTCAAGACATGGATTTCCCTATTTGGACAATTAAATCACAATTGTTGGAGTGCACATCATTTTAAAGCCGGGTTTTGAAAATCTCATTTAACTCTTCAAAATTAATGACCAAAAATGAGCACATAAAGTAAGGTAAACATAATTAACTGAGGGTCCCAACACCCCAAAATAGCTGAGGGATGTCCAAAGAACACCTTTACAGTAACTCCTCGCTTAACGTTGTAGTTATGTTCCTGAAAAATGCGACTTTAAGCGAAACGATGTTAAGCAAATTTAATCTCCCCATAAGAATTAATGTAAATGGGGGCGGGGGGGAGGGTTAGGTTCCAGGGAAATTTTTTTCACCAGACAAAATCTATATATTATAAAGATATACTGTATATGTTTTAAACAAACAATTTAATACTGTTCACAGCTATGATGAGTGTGAAACTTGAAAGGAAGGGATAGCTCAGTGGTTTGAGCATTGGTTGGCTAAGCCAAGGGTTGTGAGTTCAATCCTTGAGGGGGCCACTTAGGGATCTGAGGCAAAATCAAAAATTGGTCCTGGACTCAATGACCTTTCAGGGTCCCTTCCAGTTCTAGGAGATGGGACATCTCCATTTATTTAGGCTCTCTCTGTCTCTCTCCATTGGTGTTCTCTCCCTGCTTTATATGGAGAAGAGGTAAGCAGGGTGCAGGGGATGGGGGATACCCTGACATTAGCCCCCCATTCCCCTTCTGCACAGCAAGCAGGAGTCTCTGGGAGCAGCTCCAAGGCAGGAGCAGCACATGGCAGTGGGGGGAGGGACAGCTGAACTGCCCAGCAATTGATAGCCTGCTGGGCAGCTTCAGCACAGGGAACTTACAGGAGTGGGGGGCTGCTGGTCCACCCTGGTTCCAAGCCCCCACCAGCTAGCTGCAACGGATTGCCCTTCCTGCAAGCTGTGGACAAAGCAGGCGGCTGCCAAATGACGTTAGTAGGGAGCATTGCACAACTTTAAATGAGCATGTTCCCTAATTGATCAGCAATGTAACAACAAAACAACGTTAACCGGGATGACTTTAAGTGAGGAGTTACTGTATATCATTCAAATGTGAAAACATAGTTACTACAGATAATAAATAATAAGTTAACTGGGTTGGGAAAAGATCTTTGTGGAGGGGAAAGCAGGAAACTTATTTTTTTGATTACAGAATTATTTTGCTTTTGGTCCATTACAATCAGAACCAGTGTGTGTGTGTGGCGGGGAGGGGTGAGGAGAAGAAACCCTTTCTCCATTAGGTTTGTTTATAGGCAGCTGAAAGGAAAAGTTAACCGGCTTTGCACAGAACATGTATTGAAATTTAAAGGTCTCTCCTGCCCGCTCTCTACTCTGAGCCTTCTGGGCTTTTCCAAGTAATTGTCATCTAATTGTCTATCAAAGAAAGAGATAGTGGGCAGCAATTAGATCTAGCTAGATCTAGATCTAACTCCACCAGTACAGGAGTTGTTGACAATGCACAACCATATGCTGGATTATTTCCACACACCCAGGCCTAATGAGGAGTCGGGCACAATCAGGGCATGGCAGGACAGTTCCCCCCCGGAGTGAAGGTTCAGAGAGAGCTGGGGCCCTGGGAGGCTGAGAAGGTAACAGGCTGGCACTGGGGGATTTCAAACGTGGATCCCTCCCCCAGGCAGTACCTCTCCATGGAAGCCAGCCAGATCCTCACAGAAGGTTATTTCAAACAGCTCCTCCAGCAGCAGCTGCTCTTCCTACCCCAGCTCCATCCACGGCAGCAGCGCAGGCAGATTGTACCAACCGGATTTTCCAGTCCAAAACCGGGCACCTGGCAACTCTAGCCAGGACCCCTGAATGTGATTTCCCCTGCCCAAGCCTCGAGGCTTGGGCTAGAGATCACTTACCACTCTGCCTGCCACAGGGCCAGAGCCATAGACCATTAATTGACTGTTTGTTGCCTGATGCAGCAACACAGCTTGGCCTCCCTCCAAACCTTAGCCCGAGGGATCAATAGGCTTTATAATGGAATTCTTTTACTGCCTTAGGGCATATTCAGCATTCTCTTTTGCAGACTCCAACTCTGTTTGCGTGCAAATCATCCTGAATCCAGATGTCAAATCCAAACACACACATACCCTTGGTGTGTTTGGAGGCCCATCTCTAAATCTGTATCAATCCAATCCTTTTCCAAAACTTGCAGAAGGGTCAGGGCCAGATCTGAGTTTCCAGGTGTGGCAGCTACTTCATCTCCGTTCTAACTACATATGACCTGCGCTGTTCCCTTTCCAAACCCCTGCCCCTGTACAGACCCAAAACACCTTGAACCATTCATTCAATAGCATACATGTATTCCCTTCCCACTTCCTCTCTCATTCAGTCACCATTAGAAGTCTTCAGAGAGGGGGAGCTCTCAGGTTTCCATTCCTATCCTTTTTGTTGGTGCCTCTGGGGGCATTGCTGGTCAGTGTATTTCTTGCTATTGACACTGTCCCTCTAATCCAAGGAAATCTTTTGAGAGGTGGTATCATGAGCCCCATCACACATGTCAGAAGTGAGCAACTCAGACCTCCCTGCTGTAGCTTCTGATCCTGCCAACTATTCCACAAATCCCAGAAGTTCTCACGTAAATAACTTGCAGTTTCCCACTCCTTCACTGCTCAGAACCCTTTTTATTCTTCTTCAGATATCACTCTCACTCTTGTGGCATGAATGCCTTCACTTCCCTGAAATATTGTTGTATGTTTGACCTTGTCTCAGTTAGATTGTAAGATCTTCAGTGCAGAGTTCTTATTTTAGTTTTGGTTGTAGGCTTCATGTACACTAAATAACATACCAATGAAAATCTAATTCTTAGTACACTATACATGTATACTGTATATGGAAGGAATGCAATTATTTTATGAGTAATTCTGTAAATAAAATCTATTGGTAGTTTCCAGTTCTTTTCCAGGAGTATGAAATATTTATTTCATTTTTCATAATTTAGTGATTTTCTTGGATTGCCCTCAGATGCAATTTGTTGGGCCATTTAGTTTTTCTGTTTATATAACATCTGTCACTTCTGAACTGCATCCCCATTGGCCAAGCATCAGGTTAATTATTAGATCCTTTTAATTCTTTGCTTGAGACTATTTTGTTTTTCAGGGTGGGAGAGGGGGGAATGCCCAATCTCAAAATCAAATGCATATGTAATGTTTTCAGTCAGAAGGAGAAGCACACGATCACCTTATATGTAATTGCAAACTCCCGTTATAATGGGCCAGCTTGGATCTCATCCACTCAAAGGTGTCCTTGACAAACGGATTTGCAGGGTATAAGCCAGGCAGTGCAATCCAATGTCAGACTAGACTGTGCACTCATTATTTATCAATGAAGGTTGGATCTGGTTCTTGCGTTAGTGTGAAAGTGTGTGAACAGGGCTAGTTTAATAGTGTTCCTCTTCCCAACTACTCTCAAACCCCAAGAGGATTTGATTGATTATTCCAAGCTGTATTTAAGCTGTTGGAATGGGCTGCATTGCTTTGGAGCCCCACTATTTACAACAGACTTCCTGTGCAACTTCGGGCATGTCAACCCCCTGTCCTCCTCCCCCCACACACCAGTGCCTAAGGCTTTGTCTACACTACCAAGTTTTGTCTACAAAACTTATGTTGACACCCAAAAGTTGACAAAACAAAAATCGCCAAAGGGTGTTCACACTTGCTTCCTCTGTCGACAGATCATGTCCACATTGTGGGCACCATCATCAACAGTGTGAGCAATGCACTGTGGGCATGTATCCCACAGTGCAGTGTTGTGGGAAGGCAGAGCTGATCGCTGTGCATCTTGGGAGGATTCCCTCTGAGTTCTCCCACAGCCTCCTCAGCTGGCGGGAGTGGGAGCGGCATCCTGAGTAGCTCTGTGAGCTCTCCCTGCTGAGGAATGTCAAAGCAGCACAGCAGTCTCTCCTCCCCCCTCCCTGCAGCAGCAGTATGCCTGCCGCTGTGTTCCTAGTGCAGGGCAGAACAGGAGCATTCCAATGACTGGCCCTTTGTTCCCCAAAGGGAGCAGCACACTCAGTTGTCAGATACTTCCTGCAGCTTTGAAAGGGGAAGGACACATGCCTACAGGGCAGCAGAGATCAAAACACTGGGCAGAGCGATCAGAGCAGGCATTGTGGGATACTGGCGGAAGCCAGTTCTGTCAACAAAACACACAGCAGTGTCTACACTGGCTCTTTGTCGACTATAAAGGGAGGAGAAAAGAAAAACGTCTCTCATAGGGGTGGAAGTTTTTGTCGCCAAAACCGGGCGTTTTCCCCAACAAAAGTCGCATTGCAGTGTGTATGTTGTCACTGTATTGTCTCCAAAAGGCAGTTTTTGGTGACAAAACTTAGTAGTGTAGACAAAGCCTTAGTTTCCCCATCTAGAATAACAGTATTTACCTCCTTCAACAGGGAAATGTGCAACTTAATTAAATTACTGTTTGCAAAGCGCTTTGAGTGCTATGCAGAGTGGACCAAATAATCTTCAGTCAACTGTTTATTCAATTAATTTAGCCTGCTTGCAGAATATCCTTGAACAGATGGCATGTGCTGTGAATGGATTCATTACTCAAATTTATTCAATTAAAACAAAATAGAAATACTCTATTGATTGGTCAAAAATATTCTAAATGTGCGACATATTGCTTTGTCATGACTGGTTCCAGGAGTCATATGATATTGCTTCTCATTCCTGATTGTATGAGCACGGATGTACACCCATCACAAATACTGGTATGTGCTTCCAGATTTCTTTTCTGCAAACATTTGTGCCTGTAAACTGTAAACATTTCTGCTGGCCCCCAGCCCCAGACATGCCACATAAAAAAATTTCACTGCTTCCTCTGAGTGTTTCTAAGGGTGCACATTATCTGGAGCAAGAGAGGGTGGAAGCCATGGTCCTACTCCTCCTCCACAGCCATCTATGGATACTTTTTATTGTATAAGGAAAGAAAAGAGTTTGGTTTTGGCTTCTTTGATTCTAGATCCTGAATTCCCTGTGAGATGGCATGAATACGTGGACTGTTTGAATGTGAATTTCAGAGAAATTATCCAAAGAAAAATCATCAGTATTAGCAGAGAGAGAGAGAAAGAGACAGAGACAAAGATCAACACCCTAAATAATTGCAGCAGAATTCATTTCCTGCTAATTATTTATTAGTGGGAGCAATGATACTTTTGGTAGAGTCAAAGATCCAATGGAACATACAGAGAGAGCGACGGTACAGATGGTGGAGGAATACAGTAGGAGCACATGTTAATCTTAGACCAATTCTAGAATTGAGTCACTGTTAGTGAAAATGAAAATAATGATTCTGTTAACAGCTGCAGAGGAAAGGAGCAGAAATCACCCTTGGCCCAGTATTCCTGCTTTTTTATTCTTTCACTTGAACAATCTTCAGCTCTAAAGTAATATTTCCTTAGGGACGAGAAACCCTACCAGCATAGCATTTTAACAATGGTCTTCAAACACCGTTGCATATCATACTGCATGTGCTCCCTCTATAGAACTCATGGTGAAGTTGATGGGGTTTTGTATTCAAAGAATATGCCAGATCATAGGACATTGTCCACTGTGCTGAGGAGAATTGAATAGCCATGGGGACTTGACTATTGTCTTTCCTTGGCTGTGTGAACTGTATTTTCCCCTGAAGCCCTGTCTGGCAATTAAGAATCTTTTCACTGAGATCAGACACAGATCCACACAATATCTGTCAAATTGAATTTTATATCCTCTGTTCAAATGATTACAGTAACAGATAGATATTCAATCCAGAGTTATTTCCTTTTGAAATGTGAGGAATCATAAGACAGGATTGTATATAACACAATGTAAGAGTGATGTACCACATAAATCCGCTGTCTGATATACATGAGGATGTAGACAAAAACTATCTTTTGTTTTCATGCCATTTAACTTCTTTGAAACCATTAGGCCATATTTTCTTTCATTTTAGTTTGTCATTTGAACTCCTTTGCTGGAGTATCAGAAAGATACTTTCTAATATATGAGGATATGTTATCCATTGTGTAGCATCTGAACATATAAAAACAATAAATATGTGCTAAGTAGTGTGAGTTACCATCTTTGGTGTGCAAATAATATACTTACAAGAGCCCAATCACATATTAATTAGGTCCAATGATTAGGATGCTAGTCAAGGACTTGGAGACCTGGGTTCAATTTCTTGCTCTACCCCAGACTTTGGGTAAGTCACTTTGTCTGTCTGTGCCTCAGCTCCCCATTTGTAAAACAGAGACAACAGTAGTGTCCTACTCACATGGTATTGTGATGATCTATTAAAGACTGTGAGACACTCAGATTCTACAGTAACAAGTGCCATAAGGGGTACCTAAGAGCTATACAGTTTGTGTTGGGTATCCCTAATCAAATGACAAAGCAGGCAAATGTTTTTCAGCAAAGTATCAGAATTGCAGATGGGGGAAAGGGTTAGTGAAAGATACATTGTAAATGGAAAATAATTCTGAAGTATATTTTGACCTGAAAGTCTTTCTCATGAGACATCTGTAAAAGAAAAGTAATAAACATAATTAGCACTTATGGGTGCAACTAACTGGATGCTTTTCTTCACAGAGTGGTCCATATGAAGGCCTCATGGCCAAACATCATTGGTAATATTAGTGCTTTCAGTGTGTATTTTAAGATTAATACTCAGATGGCTATGTTTTCCAGGTAGCAGTGCACTACATCCTAGTGACTGATGGCTTTGTTTCATGTAAGTAGACACTATCATCAGTTAAAAAGACTAGAACTCAGAGCAGTATGATAGACAGCAGCTCCCCCCATAACAGAAGAGAGAGACAGACGTGATCAATTGCAATGTTTTATTGCTGATGGAATTCATCAGGCACTAAGAAAAGTACAATGCAAACAAATATTGTTCTATGATTTAATGCTTGGTTAACAATTTTGTAATTGTTTGTGCAATTTGGGTGCGGTTCTTGGATTCCAAGGAAGTCATCAATAAGACCTAGGTCTGCAGAATTTAGGTAAGCTTTTTGTTGTGGGAGACTGTTTTGATTTCACCATTAGAGATAAATCCAGCTCCCAGTGCTTGACCTACATAGCTGGGCCTGGCACTGAGCAGATGGGAGGAAACCTACCATGATACCTAGGCTGTGGAGCAGGGGCGTCATTTTAGAAAAATTCTGAGCAGGGAAAGAGGCAAAGTTGTGTCAGCATTTTTGCTTTCACCCCCTGCTGATGCCACAGCTACTCGGGGGGGTGGAGGCGAGGGGGAAAGAGTGGATAGTAAACCTGTTCCTTTCCAGAGGGGACTGGGGAAGTGGCAAGCTAGTCCTATCCTGGGGAGTAGGGGCAGTGGTGGGCTGGGGGTAAGTGTCTCACTGATGGCCGGCCTGACGCAGAGGTTGGGGCTTGACTCATGCTGCACTCAACTCCAGGTCAGGCTGCCACTGCTGCTTCTTATCCATCTGGCAGGGAGAGAGGGGTGGCACTGACAATGTTGCAATTAGGAGGCCTGGCCCATAGCAGCCCCCACAGGCCCGGGGTGACCACAGTGCTAACTGGTGACGATAGGGTGACCAGATGTCTCGATTTTGTAGGGACAGTCCTGATATTTGGGGCTTTTTCGTATATAGGCTCCTATTACCCCCCACACCCGTCCTGATTTTTCACACTTGCTATCTGGTCAGCCTAGGTGAGGACTATGAAAAGTCTGGTGGGCAGGGCAAACCAAGACTGGGGGGCAGGGGTGGAGAAATTCCCCCTCCTTCCCCATAGCAAATGATGCTTCTGCTGTGGAGCAACTGAGAAGGTACTTCACAGTGGCTACTTCACTAAACTGTCAGCCTAGTCTCTATGGGCTCTCATGCAACTTCCTTTGGTGGACAGGAGGATGTGTGCAGCAGATTCTTGGTCACCTCTCCCATTGCCTGTTCATTTCTTCTGCCCCAGGAAGGGCTAGATTTGCCCCTTAATGCATATTATATACTGTAATCCGATGTAAAACACTTATATATATAAAGTTAGAAAAAGAGCAGTCCAGCCAGAAAGAGGTGTGATATCTTAAAAGAACTCAGCAGGTTAGGACAGGTTTAGTCTTCTGGGTAGTCAGATTAAAAAAGACATGGTTAAGATTAAGTCAGCTGCTCTTGTCACAGTGGGACCAACCTGCCTTCGGGAGGCAGACTGAAACAGGTTTAAAGCCTTTGGACCATGGATTATCACCACAGAATCGTGAGACAGTCTAATCTCAAAGAACCAAAGTCATGCAAAAAAAGGCTAATGCAGTCTGGGAAGTTTGTTAAAGTTTTGTGTTGCCCAAGGTTATGTGGGTTTCGAGTCAATATTGTTTGTGTTAAAAAGGCTTCTGTAAAACTCAGGATGCACTGCTATGAAAAGTTTAGTAGCTTTCTATGGACTAGGGAAGTTAAAAACTCAGAGTGGTCTACAAGATGTGGCTCATTTTTGCTTTTGTTGCTTTGGCAATGTGTCTGTACTTTTCTTTATTTTCTGCTTAAATTTATGGATCTAGGGGGTGTCAGATCTACTGAACCTGAGGAAAGGTGATATTTCTTGGGCTTTACTGAGTACCCTGCATTGGATCTCTTCATCTAACACTGCATCTGCTGGCTCTTCCCACCAGGGCCGGCTCTAGGCACCAGCAAAACAAGCTGGTGCTTGGGGTGGCACATTTTTAGGGGCGCATGGCCGGCGCCAGAATGCCGCCCCTAAAAATGTGCCCCGGCCGCCCTAGCTCACCTCCGCTGCTGCCGCTCGCGCGCCACGGTGCGCGAAACAGCTGATTCGCGCGCCGCTGCTCACCCTACCTCCCAGGCTCTCAAACCTGGGAGGGAGGGGGAGATCCCAAGTGGCCGCGGCGCGCAAAACAGCTGATTCGCGCGCGCCGCTGCTCCCCCTCCCTCCCAGGTTCTCATTAATATGCTCCGCTTCTCCCCCCTCCCTCCCTCCTAGGTTTGAGAGCCTGCGGGGAGGAGGCAAGGCTGGGGATTTGGGGAAGGGGCGGAGTTGAGGCAGGGCCGGGGGGTGGGGTAAGAAAAAACGGGGGGGGGGGGGCAAAATTGTTTCTGCTTGGGGCGGCAAAAATCCTAGAGCCACCCTGCTTCCCACAGCAAAAGAGGGAATTCTTACTTTCTTCCAACATGACCTCCAATGGATATATCTGAGAAAAGAGAGATGGCTCCATCCTTCTGCTGACAACAACATCACTCAATTACCAGAACCCCCTAAAAGGCACACCCATTCTTTATAACTTTACTGTGCTCTTGTCTTATTTTTGTCCCCATTTTGTTGGAGAGGTTGATTTGATCAAACCTGCAACTTTTCTGAGTTTTTATTGTGTTTTAAAATATACACAAAGAAACAGAAAACATTGCTTTATATTATAATGGGAGAGAAATGTACATATTTTAAATTGCTAAATAGACAAATACCAAATAGACAAATGGTTTATACATTTTAATTGAAGTAATTATTCACTGGATTCCAGATGTTAAGAAAAGATATCCCTAGTACCCAGGTGTAAATGCAGAGAAATTTCACTGTACCTATTGGCAGTATTTGGCCTGCCATTACTTGTTTGGAAGTGTAAGTCCTCTCAGATACATCGGCCATAATGATGACATGTATCCAGTGATTGATATGTAGCTGAGAATAGTTGTACATCTATAACATTTCTACTTTCAGCTTCACTTCCCTATAACTGACCTGAATATTAGCAAACACATATTCAATGTTAATTTAGTTATGTTGCATTTTGAATTAATACTTTCACATAAAATTATGTGAAAAGGGCAGTAGAGAGTGAGCCAATGTGACATGTCCAGCAATAGTTCAAGAATAGTTCATTCTAAAAAATGCCTGTATGTCTTAGGAGCCAAAGTCCCATTGTAAAAAGTGACTTGGACCCAGGTTCCCAGAAGGACTTAGGCATTGTAATGCTCATCTTTGCAACATCTACATTTTAGGCACCTATAATGATTGGGAGAGATAAGCACCTAAGAATGGGATCCACAGAAGCCAGCACCCTAGGCAGCTTCCCACCTAACCTAACCAACAGCAGATGTCAACAAGAGAGGTGCATCGTAAGCCTGGCCCTCTGTGCGGCTTTGGCACCTAAGTCTGGGCTATTTCTTGCAAGAACTGCCACAGGAGGAGGTGGTGGTGCCACTTCCTCCCTTGTAACTTTTAGCCCAGTGATTAGAGCACTCAAACGGTATGTGGGAGATACAAGTTCAATTCCCTTTCTGCCTGATGGGCTGAAAGGATTGTAACAGAGATCTCCTAGCTCTGAGAAGAGTGCCCTAATTACTGGGCTACCGATATTTCACCTCTGTCATCTGGTCACCCTAACTGGACACAATATTCCAAATGAGGCCTAATCAGCACAGCGTTGAGTGGAAGAATTACTTTTCATGTCTTGCTTACAACACTCCTGCTAATTCATCCCAGAATAATGTTAGCTTTTTTGCAATTGTGTTACACTGTTGACTCATATTTATCTTGTGGTCCAGTATTCTTGCCAGCAAGTTAAAGAAGTATGGATTGGATGAATGGACTATAAGGTGGAAAGAAAGCAGGCTAGATCATCAGGGTCAATAGGTAGTGATCAACAGCTCGATGTCTAGTTGGCAGCCGGTATCAAGCAGAGTACCCCAGGGGTCAGTCCTAGGGACGGTTTTGTTCAACATCTTCATTAATGATCTGGATGACAGGATGGATTGCATCCTCAGCAAGATTTCGGATGACACTAAGCTGGGGAGAGAAGTTGATATGCTGGAGGGTAGGGATAGGGTCCAGAGTGAACTAGACAAAGTAGAGGATTGGTCCAAAAGAAATCTGATGAGGTTCAAGAAGAACCAGTGCAGAGTCCTGCACTTAGGATAGAAAAATCCTATGCACTGCTACAGGCTGGGGACTGACTGGCTAAGCGGCAGTTCTGCAGAAAAGGACCTGGGGATTACAGTGTACAAGAAGCTGGATATGAGTCAATAGTGTGCCCTTGTTGCCAAGAAGGCTAACGGCATATTGGGCTGCATTAGTAGGAGCATTGCCAGCATATTGAAGGAAGTGACTATTCCCCTCTATTCGGCAATGGTGAAGCCACAGCTGGAGTATTGCGTCCAGTTTTGGGGCCCCCACTACAGAAAGGATGTGGACAAATTGGAGAGAGTACAGCGGAGGGCAACAAAAATGATTAGGGGGCTGGGACACATGATTTATGAGGAGAGGTTGAGGGAACTGGGCTTATTTAGTCTGTAGAAGAGAAGAGCAAGGGGGGATTTGATAGCAGCCTTTAACTACCTGAATGGGGGTTTCAAAGAGAATGGGGCTAGGCTGTTCTCAGTGGTTGCAGATGACAGAACAAGGAGCAATGGTCTCATGTTGCAGTGGGGGAGGTCTAAGCTGGATATTAGGAAACACTATTTCAGGAGGAGGGTGGTGAATCACTGGAATGGGTTACCTAGGGAGGTGGTGTAATCTCCATTTTTAGAGGTTTGACAAACCCCTGGCTGTGCTGATTTAGTTTGAGTTGGTCCAGCTTTGAGCCGAGGGTTGGACTAGATGACCTCCTGAGATCTCTTTCAATCCTAATCTTCTATGATTAACTATGACCCCCAGATCCCTTTCCACAGTACTCCTTCCTAGGCAGTCATTTTGTATGTGTGCAACTGATTGTTCCACATAGGAAGGAACTTTTGCATTTGTCCTTATTGAATTTCATCCTTTTTACTTCAGACCATTTCTCCAGTTTGTCCAGATCATTTTGAATTATAATCCTATCCTCCAAAGCACTTGCAACCCCTCCCAGCTTGGAATCGTCCACAAACTTTATAAGTGTACTCTCTATGCAATTATCTAAATCATTGATGAAGATATTGAACAGAACTGGACCCAGAACTGATCCCTGTGGAACCCCACTCATTATGCCCTTCCAGCATGACTGTGAACCACTGATAACTACTCTCTGGGAACAGTTTTCCAAATAGTTATGCACCCTCCTTATAGTTGCTCTATCTAGGTGGCATTTCCATAGTTTGTTTATGAGGTCATTTGAGCTAGTATCAAAAGTTTTACTAAAGTCAAGATATACCATGTCTACCGCTTCCCCCCCATCCTCAAGGCTTGTTACCCTATCAATGAAAGATATTAGTTTGACAGGATTTGTTCTTGACAAATTCATGCTGACTGTAACTTATCAATTTATTATCTTCTAGACGTTTGCAAATTATCTTTCCAGGTATAGAAGTTAATCTGACTGGTCTATAATTCCCCCAGGTTGTCCTTATTTTCCTTTTTATAGATTGGCACTGTATTTGCCCTTTTCCAGTCCTTTGGAATCTCTCTCATCTTCCATGACTTTTCAAAGATAATCACTAGTGGCTCAGATATCTCCTCAGTGAGCTCCTTGAGTATTCAAGGATGCATTTCATCAGGCCCTGGTGACTTGAAGACATCTAACTTCTCTAAGTAATTTTTAACTTGTTCTTTCCCTATTTTAGCCTCTGATCCTACCTCATTTTCACTGGCATTCAGTATGTTAGACATCCAATCACTACCAACCTTCTTGGTGAAAAATGAAACAAAGAAGTTATTAAGCACCTCTGCCATTTTCACATTTTATATTATTGTTTCCTCCCCCTTATTGAGTAACAGGCCTACCCTGTCCTTGGTGTTTCTCTTGCTTCTAATATATTTTAAAATGTTTTCTTGTTACCCTTTATGTCGCTAGCTAGTTTGATCTCGTTCTGTGCCTTGGCCTTTCTAATTTTGTCCCTACATACTTGTGCTATTTGTTTATATTCATCCTTTTTCATTTGGCATAGTTTCCACTTTTGGTAGGGCTCTTTTTTGAGTTTCAGATAATTGAAGATCTCTTGGTTAAGCCAGAGTGGTCTCTTGCCATACTTCCTATCTTTCCTACGCAGTGGGATAGTTTGCTTGTGTGCTCTTAATAATGTCTCTGAAAAACTGCCAACTGTCTTCAATTGTTTTTCCCCCTAGACTTGCTTCCGATGGGATCTTACCTACCACCTTCCTGAGTTTGCTAAAGTCTGCCTTCTTGTAATCCATTATCTTTATTTTGCTGTTTTCCTTCCTACTATTCTTTAGAACAGAGGTGGGCAAACTTTTTGGCCCAAGGGCCACATTGGGGTTGAAAAACTGTATGGAGGGCCAGGTAGGTAAGGGTGTGCCTCCCCAAACAGCCTGGCCCCCACCCCCTATCCAGCCCCTCCCACTTCCTGCCCCCTGACTGCCACCCTCAGAACCCCCGACCCATCCACCCCCCCTTCTTCTTGTCCCCTAACTGCCCCCTGGGACCCAAGCCCCATGCAACCCCCCCTGTTCCCAGTCCCCTGACCCCTATCCACACTCCCACCCCCTGACAGGCACCCGGGGACTCCAATGCTTATGCAACCCCCCTGTTCCCCATCCCCTGACCACCACCCCTGAACCTCCGCCCCCATCAAACCGCTCCCTGTCCCCTGACTGCCCTGCGGGAACCCCCGCCCCTTATCCAACCCTCCGGCCACCTTACCATGCCATTCAGAGCAGCATGTCTGGCAGCCGTGCCACCCGGCTGGAGCTAGACATGCTGCCACTCTGCTCAGCAGGAGTGCGCTGCTCCGCTGCCCAGAGCGTTGCCCAAGCGGCGGCATGGCTGCAGGGGAGGGGGGGGGGACAACAGGTGAGGGGCCGGGGGCTAGTCTCCCTGGCCAGGAGCTCAAGGGCCGGGCAGGACGTCCCGCGGGGCGTAGTTTGCCCTCCTCTGCCATTTCATGATCTCTACCATTTCATGATCACTTTCACGCAAGCTGCCTTCTACTTTCAAAATCGCAACCAGTTCCTCCCTGTTTGTCAAAATCAAATCCAGAACAGCTTCTCCGCTAGTAGCATTCTCCAATTTCTGAAACTAAAAAAAAATGTCTCAAATACATTCCAACCACTAAGGGATAAGTTCTGTCACCCCCATCTCCCTTCATACAAAGGGTTAGAGCGATTTAGACTCTACAGTCTCTCTACAGTAGTCAATAATTCCCAATAATTCTTGGTATCTTGCTGATAACAGTTCAGATTCCTCTTTCATAGAATCATAGAATATTAGGGTTGGAAGAGACCCCTCAGGACGTCATCTAGTCCAATCCTCTGCACAAAGCAGGACCAATACTAACTTCATGGGCCTAATTCTTTAATCTCGCCACGTGCAGACATTTCACTGAAATCAACAGGAGTGCGGTGCTCTACAGGTCTTCAGAATTGTGTCCATAATGAGGATTTGCTGCTATTGTACTGAAAATACCAAGTATTTCATCCAAAGACTCTTATTGCTCCTACCTCCAAAATATAAATTACAGGGGGAAAATGCCTTTCCTACCCTCATTAGGAAGAAGCATAAGAAAAGAGATGGGTCTTTCACTATGCACTGAAGGCCAAATTCTAATTCTTCTCAGTTCTTCCTCCAATGGTTGAGTGGGAAAATACTGTGGCCACAAAAACAAGTGGAGGTTCTCCAGAGATGCACTGGTGTAACAGAGTAGAATTTGTCCTTCTTTATGGTAACTGCTCCTGCTAGTTGTTTTTCTGATACCCTATGTTTTGGTTTTGAGCATGCATTGAATGACAAATCAGTGCAAGCTGCACTACTCTCAACACATAGGGATGAATACACTGGTACAGACTAACTGCTTTGCTCTGCTGCAGTGATGCAAGCAGCTATAGAACCAAAGCTGTGCAGTAAATCTGGCCCATTCAAGTTACATTGGTATAAGTTACATCAGTATCCCCAATAGGCAACTTGCACCACGGTTGAAGTCACTGTTGCATTTTACCAAAAGATCTAAGGGCGAAGCTTCAGCTGATGCATTGCAAACAAATGTAATTCCATTCACTTCCATGTGGCTGTACTAATTTACATTAGCTAAAGATCTAGCCTCTAGTTCTGATCTCACAACCAGCTTTACGAGTGACACTGCAGTGACTTAAGTCAAGTCTTTCCTAGTTTACACTGCCCTAACTGAAAAAGAATGAAACCAGAGACTTCCAAAAGAGATGAACCGCCTTTGTGCGCTCTGAACTAAATTCGGCCCATTCTGTCCTTTATATTTCTCCTTTAAACAGCAGTCATAGCTTCCTTTCTCTAAGCTCCCAGGCTCTTGTCTCTGGAACAAGTTCTAACCCCTGGTTCCCAGGATGACATCCTTTGAATGCTATTATTGCTAGAAACGTCTCCCCAGGTTCCATTTAAATCTGTCACACAGTTTCCTTTAGGCATTCTAAGCTCAGTTGTGCTCATTTAAATAATTGATTGCTGGTATTTTCTTATCCTTTCCAACACCTACCAATTGTGTTCCTCCCTATGACTTCTTATACATTCACTGAGGAATTCTGTGACAAAACAGATGGAGGAGCCCCGGGATCACTCCTATAATCTTCAACATTAGAAAATAAATCTAAATGAACATAAAGAGAACTGCAGAGAAAAAGCTCACATCCAAATCTGTCCACTGAGAACACTATGTATTATATATGTTTCAAAAATAAGATTCAGTGATGTCCATAAAATTTATCTGTAGAATGAAAACTAAGTAGAAACCTTTGGAATCATAAACAGAACAAGCCAAGCTATAAATTATGAATCCTTCAATACAATCTGCAGTGTTACTCTAAATAGTACTCAAACAATTTAAATGTTAACAGCATTCATAGATGGAGCTTTCAGTCTTCGCTCCATAAAAGATCTACACAGAAATATGAGCTAGCTGCAATCAGGAAGCTTTTGGCAGGGACACCGGGGACAATTCCTGCTGGTGGGAATTACACAGAGTGCTGTAAATAAATATTATATTAAAGGATGTGTAACAGGAAGTATTAAAAAGCTCTCAAAAAAGCCTGCTTTAACAGTCCCCTGCCCAGTTTGATATACTTGGAAAAATAAGATATTTTTGTTATGGTTCAGGTAAGCAGCTACATTTTGAGGTTGTTTTCTCTTCCAAATCTTCCTTCATTTTGAAGTTTATCATGCACTAGCAAGGATATGAGAATAACTGTGGAACAGACTAAGTTCCTACTGCTTTAGTTTACATTTTGTAATACAGAAGCTCCCATCAACCCAAATCAGAAGCCTCATTCTGCTGGAAGCTTTTAAACCAAGGGCCAGATTCTTAGTTGATGTAAATCCATTTTAGTGGCCGCCTCTTGTGAATGTACAAATACCTGCAAACACACTTTTCAAACACTAACATTTGCACACACACAAGTAATGGGATTACAAGCATGCTTAAAGTCAGGCAAGTGCTTAAAAGTGCTTTGCTGGCTCAGATCTTACATATATAGATGGGTTTTCAGGGTACACATTTGAGTGGGCAATAAAAGGAAACTTGACCTCAAGTTCCTTTGAAAAAAAATATTCTCTTAGTGCCCAGAAATGAGACTCATTATGTGTTTTGATATGTCTGGATTTTGTGGTTGTTTTTTAACTAAGAAGGAATACTGTTTTTTTTAAATGAAGACACCTTGATAAGCTCTAACCATCTGTCTGTGGATTTCTCTCAGTTACTTTTAGCATTTTATTGATCAGTAAACAGGGCAGAGGTGCTCCATGTAGCAAATGCTGTGCCTTCTAACGTGAAATAGAATCTTTGGGTGCAAATATTTTGCTGCATTCATTTTGAACAGAGGCTTCTGAGGGATCATTATAGTTTTATGAATCAGGCTCAATTTAGTTTACTTTCAAATACTAAGGTAGTTTTTGAGAATTGAAGGATTTTGAACAGTATTTTTAGGAAGATGCTTCTAATTTGGAGGGTGATGTTATGTAACTAACTGCCTTTAAAGCTAAAAACAGCTCAGTCTGAGAAATGAAATGCTACAGTTTGTAAATCAGGTCTAAAATATAAAGTTGTGAAAATTCATGCATAATTTTAACTACTCAGATGCAAAAGCTATTTCATATTTTTCGCTAACCAGATATTCATGGGCATTGAATGATTTTGGGGAGAGGAACAGCAGAGTGTTAGCAATTTCCTCATGATGGGCTTTGGAAAGAATAACATAAGAACACACAATTATAATTGTTGTCTATCAAGGATTAACAGTACGGGAAAGCATTTACCTTGAGTGCTTCTAAAAGCTTAAGGCATCTATTCTGCAAGATACAGAATAACAGCAGTCCTTTCTTAAAGGCACAACCATAATTGGAGGAGGAAAAAAGAAAGGTATATCAGCAACGCATGATATTTACTGTATCCTGTGAAATGAAGAGACGGGGGCTATTGTTCAAACAGGGTCCATGAATTTTGTTCCAATTCCCATTCTGCAGTCTTTGGTAAATAGCATTTTCCAGTCCTCAATACTAAAATATCTCAGCTTTTCAAGATAGCTAATTAGACTCCGTTTCAGTAACATAAAATGCTAACGGAATATATCCTGACGTTTATCAATGCTTTTGTGAGCAAAAGAGAAAATTATTTCTATATAGCTAATAGGCAGCTGACACAAGTGCTGTTGAAGTAGTGTTGTCAAGGAACTTCTATTTCACATTACTTTTTTCCTGTAAGCTTTTCACATGTTTCTTACAGTTTAAAGAGTCATCATAAAAAGCATATCAGTTCTCAGGGATAGTGGTAAAATTTTGCATTCTGCCTCATCAGCATTGTTTGGAAAGGGTGCTAATTAGCTGTCTTCATACCTTGCAAGAAGAGGAAACACAACAATCTAAAGAAATGCAAAATATACATATTAAACAATTATAAATATTGGCTAGAACAAGAGGTTTTAAAATGACTCTCTCCACTTTACAAAATCAATGCAATACGGATATTTGTTCTTGCCTTATAAACAGAATGAGTTCCCAGTTATTATTTAATACCAGTTTAAATTACATTAAAGCCTTTTTTATATCATTCAGATTTTGCTGCTTGTAAACTAGAAGATATACAAAGACAACACACAAACATACACATTAGGGAGGTATCAATAGCAATTACATAATTAGGGCTATGTCAAGGATTGCACTTAAAGCAGCAGTAAAATTACTCTGCTTTACAAATTGCTCAAGTTCATCATTGACATCCAGCTCTCATGTTCAATATCATATCATTGAAACACACTTGTAGGGCAGTGGGTTGTGTTGATAGGAAATATAGTTGTGACCTGAGCTACCTTCATTCTAATGTTACAAGGGTTTGTGTGTGTTATATGTAATAATGTAAATTATGTGTGCATTTTTGTACATGTGTAGATAAAAGAGTAATAGATTTGCTGCTTTCATTAAGAAGAATGACAATAAAAAAGAATTCCATAGGTTTTAATATAGAGATTGTAGGAAGAGAATGCCCAGAGATATTAATGGAGAGAGGACATTCATTTTAGTATGTCCCCTAATCAGCAATACTTACGTTCAGGGCCGGCTCCAGCATTTCTGCCGCCCCAAGCGAAAAAAAAAATAGCCGTGATCGGTGGCGGCAGTTCAGCGGCAGGTCCTTCGCTCGTAGAGGAAATGAGGGACCTGCCGCCCCCGAATTGCCGCAGGTGCCACCCCTCTCCCTTGGACGCCCCAAGCACCTGCTTGTTAAGCTGGTGCCTGGAGCCGGCCCTGCTTATATTGGACCATTCACAAGACTGAGGATCTGCAGAATTGGAATTAGTGTCACCTGCAATACACACAATCATTATTCACACAGGGCAATTCATTCCTGCACCAGATCTGGGACAGGGGAAAGATGGCTTGAGCCTTCCCTATCAGGGCTTCTCTCAGCTGGTTTGATTTCCTGGCACAGACTAGGACAGCCCTGAGAGCAACCGTGACTTGTATCTAGCACTTCTACAGCCCTTCTTTGGCTTGTGCCGCTGGGAAATAGCTTGGATTCAGAACAGTCTCAGCTTTGCCTCCTCCCATCCATGATCCACCCACTCCCTCTTCTGGTTCACCCGTATCCAACTATGACATGGCCCCTGACATTTTCTCATTTTGTAGTTCATAAGATGAAGACAAAATATTCAGCTGCCTTACGTCTCTATAACTAAAAGCAAATAGGCCGAAGCTCATACCAGTAAAGAATGGACTAGTATAGATCAGTAAAAAATTGACTAAAAATAATTATCCTTCTTCAAAAAAAGAAGAACAGGAGTACTTGTGGCACCTTAGAGACTAACAAATTTATTAGAGCATAAGCTTTCGTGGACTACAGCCCACTTCTTCGGATGCATATAGAATGGAACATATATTGAGGAGATATATATACACACATACAGAGAGCATAAACAGGTGGGAGTTGTCTTACCAACTCTGAGAGGCCAATTAATTAAGAGAAAAAAAACTTTTGAAGTGATAATCAAGCTAGCCGAGTACAGACAGTTTGATAATAAGTGTGAGAGTACTTACAAGGGGAGATAGTCAATGTCTGTAATGGCTCAGCCATTCCCAGTCCTTATTCAAACCGGAGTTGATTGTGTCTAGTTTGCATATCAGTTCTAGCTCACCAGTCTCTCTTTGGAGTCTGCCATACCATCAGGGGCTCGTTCACCTGCACATCTACCAATGTGATATATGCCATCATGTGCCAGCAATGCCCCTCTGCCATGTACATTGGCCAAACCGGACAGTCTCTACGCAAAAGAATTAATGGACACAAATCTGACATCAGGAATCAAAATACTCAAAAACCAGTGGGAGAACACTTTAACCTGTCTGGTCATTCAGTGACAGACCTGCGGGTGGCTATATTACAACAGAAAAACTTCAAAAACAGACTCCAAAGAGAGACTGGTGAGCTAGAATTGATATGCAAACTAGACACAATCAACTCCGGTTTGAATAAGGACTGGGAATGGCTGAGCCATTACAGACATTGACTATCTCCCCTTGTAAGTACTCTCACACTTATTATCAAACTGTCTGTACTCGGCTAGCTTGATTATCACTTCAAAAGTTTTTTTTCTCTTAATTAATTGGCCTCTCAGAGTTGGTAAGACAACTCCCACCTGTTTATGCTCTCTGTATGTGTGTATATATATCTCCTCAATATATGTTCCATTCTATATGCATCCGAAGAAGTGGGCTGTAGTCCACGAAAGCTTATGCTCTAATAAATTTGTTAGTCTCTAAGGTGCCACAAGTACTCCTGTTCTTCTTTTTGCGGATACAGACTAACACGGCTGTTACTCTGAAACCTATCCTTCTTCAGATCCACCACCTGTTTGTCTCTTTTGGTGGCATATGCCTATGCAGGCCATCACTGCTCTTGGAGGTTGTACTTCTAACCACCAGTTTAAGAAGTCAGCCTGGCAGAACTTATTACACCCCAATTAATATATCAAGAAACATTATGAGCCCTGTTTCTACAACCCTTCTTCTCCATGAGTAGTGAAGACTAACACTTATTATATTCACTGACACTGATGTAAATCAGGAGTAATCCTATTGAAGCAATGGATTTGTGTTGGTGCCCTAATTGTTGTAGTAGCAGCAATACAGCACCGTGTAATGCAGGAGAAATGAATTCCTGGTTTAACGATTCCCTCTAAATATATAACAAAGATGCAGATCAAGTCTTGAATGAGTTTTTAATGCTGCCAGCAAGACACACTACAAAACACCTGTGCCAATTTGTTTATCAGTGTCTTCTTTGTTTCTGCATTGTACTTAATACACTGAAAGTAGGGCAACATCAATTTCACAGATGCAACTGGTGTAACTATCAGAAATTACAGGATTCAGGATTGCTTTGGGTGGGCCCTGCAGAATTCTTCTGACTTCCCTTATGAGGAAATGGCCCTTTGAGGCCTAATCCAGTCTTCAAGAATAACAATCCTGTCTCCCAGTGGAAACTCCACAGTGCCTGATTCTCCACTACCCCATCCCTGTGTAATCATTCACACCTGCTCATAGTGGATGTAAACACTCCAAATCAGAATGGGAGCTGGCTTCTTGGCCTAGCTTCCCACCTATCCCAAGCCCCAGTGCCTAGCCCAATTCCCTGGGCAGCTCTGAATGGTACCATTTAACAGCCACTTTTCCCAAGTGTAAATATAGTGCAAGGCAGTAGATAATTAGGCTCACGCTTTGAAGCAAAATTCATGAATTGCTACTTGGCTATGTGGTGCCCTTACTGTGAGATCTCTCAAAATATCCAGTTTTAGAGCAATTCAGACTGTCCTATATTATTTGTCTCATCTCTAATATTGGTAGCCTTGGTTTCAATAATTATGCAATTTGTGTGTAGTCATCCAAATGCTGCATCTTTTTTAATACAATTCTGATTTTTTTTTGCCTAATTTCCCCACTGGTGCTTTGGAACATTATTTATGCAGCACCAGAGGTGTTTTTCAGACAAAGCAACCTGATGAATCATAGAATATCAGGGTTGGAAGGGACCTCATGAGGTCATCTAGTCCAACCCCCTGCTCAAAGCAGGACCACTACCGAGACAGATTTTTGCCTCAGATCCCTAAATGGTCCCCTCAATGACTGAGCTCACAACCCTTGAGTTAGCAGGCCAATGCTCAAACCACTGAGCTATCCCTCCCCCATGTAAGGGACAGGCACAGTGACAATCCTTGTACTCCTCTGTCTGAAAGCAGTGGTGCTAGCCACTCCAAAGGGCGTTGGGGAGATAGCAGAGTCATGGCTTGAACTGAGTGAAACGTTGATCCTTCAGTCTGAAGGCCAAACTTAAAAATCTGGGGGAAAATGTGGTTCTGCTCAAACTAAGACTGATTGTTTTGTTGATGGTTTGGTTTTTCTCACCTAAACGTATAAAAAAACAAAAACAACAACAACAAAAAACCCACCACACAAAAAGTACAAAGTTTTGGATTAAATTAGAAGTTTAATCTGATCTGAAAAAAAAAATATGTTTTGGGGTTTTGTTTCATTTAATGTCATTTGGGGGTGAGGGGAGAGGGAGGGAGGGGTCACTTCTTTATTCAATTAAATTTATAAACAAATGCCCTTTCAAAAGGGAAAGTCAAAGTGTTTCATTTTGAAGTAGCCAAAATGAGCAATTTCAGGTTTGGTTTTGTTTGTTTTGTTTTGTTTAAAAACAAAATTCCTCTTGTGTGTGTGTGTGTGTGAAACTATTCACTGAATTTGATCTGAATTCATGAATAGTTCCAATGGCCTGGAAAATGCATTTTTCTGACAAATTTACTATTCACGAAAGAAAAAAAAAAAAAGCCCAACTCTAGTCATGACCAGCCCACAGAGAAGAGAGCACACTTTACTTGCCCAGTGCACCAGGAAGCCTTGTGCACTACCCGCAACATTGGCCTGCACCTGTAAGGCACAAAGGAAATAAAGATATAACACAGCAAAGAGGACACTAAACAATGGCTAGCTCCATTACAGCCCCTTTGCAATGCTCTGATAGGCAACACAAAGGGGCTACATTTTGGTTTAATTATCCTACTGAGAATTGAGAGTGTATCACATGTCATGGAACAGATAGGAATTGTGGAATTTGCCTTATATTTGTATCTGAAATATATACAGTACAGGAACTCTTTGAAAATTGTTATCTTGTTCAAGGGAATGGACATAATCTTGACATTCTTTAAGCACCTTCCAACCAAAAGCAAACTCCACAACCAGGCACCACAGGTATTTTGCAGCTTCCAAGATTCCCCTGCCATGTGAGTCCTTACCTCATCAGCTAATGAGGAGGGAGAGTTCTTGGAGGAGCAGCTGTCCCACAAACAAAGGTGTGCTTTAACCCCTGTTTTTCTGTGGTCTCTGTGGTGGTCTCATTCTAACTACTAGTGGACAACTGTCCACACCACAAAAGGATCTCTTATTGCAGTCTCAGAGAAGTCAAGCATTAAATGGGTATGGTAACTGACCTATTCTCTCACTGCCTCTCACCTTGAGGATCCTTGTTCCAGAACCTATCTAGTGTGTTACTTGGCTTGAATTGGGCTGCTATGGTGGCTTGAATTATTGCTATGAAGACTGGGAGATTGTTGATCAATGTTCGGTCACCGGGTTGATGGCATTAGTCGTGATTTCTCACTTAACCGAGTGGGTCACATGAAGGCTGCCATTTTCCATTCCACATCCCTCACTTCACTCTCCCACGAAGCTCATGGATAACTCTAAACTGCATCTTCACAAACCATGGCAGATGCAGATACTTGCTGCACAAATGGAAAATTAAAGACTCTCCAGTGTGCTACTGTGGTTATCCAGAACAGACCATGGAACATATAACTCAATGCAAATACAAATGAGGCATCACAACAATACACTCTGCTACTCCAGATGCAATTATCTGGCTTAACTATCTGAATGTAAAATAATAGTTGTTGCTCTACATTTACATTAGCCAGATAAAGAAGAAGACCTGGAGGTGACACTTGCAAAAAGAGGGCTAAGGCAAGTTAACAGGGCAGGGCACTTCCTTTAAACAGGCATTAAATTAACATGAAGAAATGGAAATGAGACCCAAAGCAAATACTAGAAATGGAGAAACAAAGATGTCAAAATTCAGAAAAACAACAGTTGAACCAAAAATATCTACTGCTGAGTAAAAAGCACACTGGGAAATAAGTGAGAGGGACATAGATGAGGGAATGATGACACTAAAAGCTAAATTAGAGGAAGATCAAACAGTATGTAAACTACTGAGCAACAAACAGCTGAAAACATTTATGGAAATCAGGAAAACACAGAAAATCAGCAAGGACAAGAAGACATATGAAAGATTTAAAACCATAGGGCCAATGCCATAGGAGGTGGCTTAAGGCTAAATCCTGGCCTTACCTTGGTAGCAAGTGGTAAATGATAGCGTGTTGGCTTCACATCCAGCGCAAGAGGGGTATAACCTTGGCATGGACCACTGGATTCCATTTATTATTGCTTGCCACTAAGTCAGTTTACACATGGCACATGCAGTTAATTGAACCACAGTTTGATCATCTTGATTGTTAGGGATGCCAAGTAAGTCTGAATCAACCGCCCCTGAACCCACTGAAGTTAGTGCAAAGACACTCATTGATTTCAGTGGACTTTGGAGTGATGCAAATAAGCCATGTGTTCCTCTAAGCATACTCCTGTGTGCTATGGAGGAATCATGCCTGACTGCATGCATCGAGAAAATGTCTCCTTATCTCCTCCACTCCCCTTGGGCCCAGCAATCCAACACACAAGCATTTAGCCCATTTCCTGGAAGAATAAAGCGAGAAATTGAAATATACACTCAGTAAAGTGAAGCCAGAAAATAAAAGATGTTACAAGTATATCTGGAACAAGGCGTTGAGAAAGACTGCAGATCTCTGGAGGGACAGTGAAGTGAATTTAACAGGAAATGTGGCTAGATAAAGGACACCAAATGACTTTTTACTGTAAACATTCACGAAGGAGACCTGGTGAAAACAGACATTTCTCTTGAAGGGAAATTATGTGATCCTGAGGGTCATGCTAGAATTGGTAAGATAGAAGTTAGAGAAGCTAAAAACTGAGAAGGCTTCTGGACCTGATGCCCTGTATCCCAAAATTCTGCAAAAAAAGAAGAAGGTGATAGTATGTCCTAATCATACATGGCACTTGTATCTTGCCTTATATACTATAGCAAAATTGGTACCCCTATTTCAGGAAGTGCTAGCAAAGCTGCAGCTGCACCTGTGGTAGGAAAGGTGAAGGCAATGGGATAGACTGATGTTTATAGTCTTGTGTGATGAAAATCTACTTTGACACAGTAGTATAAAAACCTGAGTCTAGTCACTGGTGCAGAAGTGTACTGTATACTAGAGCTGGGTGAATTTTTTTACTACAAAAGTAAATTCATCAAAAAGTGCATTTTGAGGGGTAACAAAACTATTCCTTAATTCAGATCCAAATGAGCAAATACAACTGTTGCCTAAAAAAAGGGGGGTAAAGTTCAAAACGTTGAAAAAATTAATTTCAGACATTTCCAAATGAAACACAACATATTTTGATTTCTCATTTCAAAATGTTTTGTTTCAAAATTTAGCTAACAAAAGTGAAAATGATCCAGAATGATTCCAAACCGTAAGCTTTCCAAACAAAATGAAAAAAGAATCATTTGGTGCTGAATGAAATGTTCAATTCACTCAGCTCTACTATAGATACACCCTAGGACCTTAGAGAGCTTTACAAACATACATTAATTTAACCCCATTTAAGATGGTAAAGTAAGGCACATAGAAGTCACAGTAAATAATAGTCCAAAGTATCTGTGACTCAGTATACCATTGACAGAGCTGGCAATAGAACCCAGAAATCCTGAATTCTAGATGCTTGGGCTAACCATTAATCCATACTCTTATCCAAACAAATCTCCTAATAGAGGGGTTTTCATTATTATGGTAACAGAAAAGTCAATGGTGTGCCAAATGCAACTACCTGCACACTTAGGAGCATTTCCTTCTTCTTCTGGGTACTAGTCATACTACTCCCAATTGTCTCATCTGCCTGCCTCAGCCCTCAACTAGTGGCAGCACTATCCATCACCAAGCTCCTTCATCTTGATTTTCTCTCTTGCCCCTCACATCATCTCCAATGAGGGTTGTTCTTTGATTTGCACTATACTATCCATCTGAAATTCTCTCACTTCTTCCATCTGAGACAATGTGTCACCTTCACTCCTTAAACCTCACCTTCCTTTTCCCTGTAGCTTATGTCTAACTCATTCCAGAATGCTTTGTGTGAAACTATGTATGAAGGCTGTTGTATAGAAATAAATTGTATTGTACTGGAAGCTTAGTGTTAGAGGGCTTATTCCTTACCCTCCTACTTCCCTGGTCCTTCTCGCATGAACAGAGAGCAACAATACCCGAAGTCCGAAGATTCAAAGAATTCGATGTTTTTTGGGGTGAACTTCTAGCAAGTTTAATCCAAGTTCCTGTTTCCTTATTTTCGAATCCCAACTTACTTCCTGTTTCCCCTAATTTATATAGTAATATTCTCAGCTATACGTTAACCAATCATTTTACTGAAATTTACCTAACCAATCCTAACATTTTGTAACATGATTAGCTAACCAATTATATCCCACCACCTTAATTAGTTTACACCCAGCAAAATTAATTATACAGCGGACAGAAACAATCACAGAACCAGATAGAGACCATGCAAATAAACAATAGCAAAGTGGGAACTATAATGACAAAACAATACAGAAGTGAGGATTTCACAACTACATCTATAAAGACATAAGGGTTTCCCAACTATGTCTATTGATAAGTGAGTACTTACCAAACAGAAAACTATCAAACTAAATTTCCTTTTAAATCTTCTAGGCTCTTCCCTTTATTTGGAGGTGATAGATCGGATCACCTCTAACAGCCCCAGATTGCCTTATTTCGATATGACTGGTTTGAAACGTGTGCGGACGTGACCGTACGCTTTCCAGCTTATGGCTGCTCCCACTGCTTAGCCAAAGGCCTTAGCTTAAGAACAGAGCCTCAGACTGTCACAGTGAGAGAAGGCCCTTAGACAGGCAGAAGAGGTCGTCTTCCTCTCTTTTATACCTCTATAACTAGCTAAATGATATACATATACCTAAATTCATAAAGTACAGGCCTTTACAGATAGGCCTGAATATTTATATCCTAACACTTAGTATTGTGAGGGAATCTATTGTTCTTGATTAGAGACAAAACAGGATAGTGGGGGACACAGATGGGCCAAGGATCTTTATAGTGATGTCAGTGTGACAAATGTGAATATCTTCTTTAGTGCAGTAAAAATTAGAGCTGACAAGAGTTGACCAGTAGAGAAACCAATTAGACATCAAAGAACCTTTTGCTGTTATGTGGCATGGTATCAAAATTATGACAAAATATTCAGTAGAAGTAAAAAAAAAATAGGATCCAATCCTATTCCCATCAATCAGTGCAAATAAGGTCCTTAATTTTTCAGTAGCGAAGTTCAGAGGAGAAAAGAAGTATCAGAGAAATGGATAAGCAGTGTGTCAGAAAGATTGCTGTCCACAGTGCACCAAACGTATGTGACCTAAGGGAGGGAATGTGTAGCAAACTGTGTTAATGTGTAGCCGACATAAAAATGGTAGAATCTGCTACAGAAGAAAGATAGCAGATCAAAAAATATACCATAATATAGTTTTACTGTTTAAGAATTAACTGATTTTTAATGTGGAAAATGCAAAATAAGGACATATTTCTCAAAGGTAATAGAAAGGAATATATTCCAAATGGCTACATTTCACAAGGCACTATGCAGAAACAAGGACACTACATTCCTTCAACAAGACATGAATGATTCCCACCTGAGTCACTGGGAATTTCCTGTATTCTGACAGGGAAAAAGATAACCTGAGCAGGAACCTCCTGCTCAAACCAGGGCCAACACCAACTAAATGATCCCGGTTTTGTCAAGCCGAGCCTTATAAACCTCTAAAGATGGAAATTCTACCACCTCCCTAATTAACCCATTCCAGTGCTTCACCACCCTCCTAGTGAAGCCACTAT
Organism: Chrysemys picta bellii; assembly: GCF_011386835.1. NCBI lineage: Eukaryota > Metazoa > Chordata > Testudines > Emydidae > Chrysemys > Chrysemys picta. The sequence goes on from NC_088793.1 coordinate 179,852,361, forward strand.
ACTGGACCTCAGGTAAATTGGGTTCAATTCCTGGCTCTATCAGAGGCATATCTTAGGACTTTGGGCAAGTCACTTGGTCTGTGTTGAATTTTATGTAATTTGTAATTGATTTTTTTGTGAGGGGGGGACTCCCATCCCAAATTGGCACAAAAAGTCAAAGCCTGAGCTTTCTGAGAACTGAAAATGAAATAAAAGCCAACAATAATAATAATTAAAAAATCAGATTGAATCAATCAAAACATTTCATTCTGATCAGTTCAAAATTATTTGTTTTGAATTTGACCTTTTCATTTTTTTTACTGTAAGTTAACTTAAATTTGAAAACAAAAAAGTTGGTTCGAACTGAGAAATGGAACGTTTTCATTTAAAAATGTCAAAACTTCTTTTTTCAACAGGTTTTTGAAATGGGAAATTTGTTTAAACTGATCCAGTAAAAGATATTACCTCTCCCAATTTTCCCACCAACAGTTTCAGTTTCAATTAGTTGGAACTTTCTGTTAAAAAAAAAAAAAAGTCTAACATTCCTGACCACCTCTATATTTTACTCCATAGAAAGTCTCCATAGGACATGCAATAATAGAAAGAGAGCGCACAAATCAAAAGAGAAAATAACAGCACAGAATTTTCAAAGAGTTAGTTTGACCAGAACTGGAGGACCGTGCACACAAATTGTGTTATCTGAGAGAATGAGAGAAACCAGGGGGATAAAGATCCCCAGAAGTTACAGAACTATGGGTGAGGTAAGGTTAGGAAACCTAGATTTTTTTATTCAACCTCACTATTTTAAAATCTCCACCAGGAAAAAGAATTCCCCATGATTATGTTTGTGAAAGAGACAATAACCTTTTCAAAACATTCAGTTCAGTGCCACCCAAACTGGCAGAGAGATGTCTTTGAAAAGGCCTCTCAAAGAAGCCTGAAGAGATGCTAAAAAACTCTTAAAACCCAGAAAATCTCTCTATAAGGGTTCACCAAAAAGGAAATGTCATGAGGTTTATGTATGACCTGGTTTCCCTATTCAATTTGGTATTGTTACCTGCCTTATTGCATAGAGTCAAATCATAGGAGACATGGTGAAACAGAGAAACTGCCCACCAATACAGAAGGGATTAAAGAGAGCACTTGGACCCAGCTAGCCCTTTTATATGTGAACCAATGCCAGGCCTGGAAGGGAGAGAAAAGGAGAGAGTGTGGCTCAGTTCAGGGCTTACTGGCAAAGAGGCAAGATCTAGCTGCCTCTCTACGTGAGGGAAGGATCACTAGCCAAGGCAGCCACCAAGAACTAAGAACCATCTTCTTGGCCAGAAGAGATGGAGAAAGAGGCCTAGGAGCACCTAAGAGGAACCCGGTGACCAAAATGTGGAAACCTTGTGGGGGTTCCAACCCCACCAAACTTACAGCTGCTGCACTCGGAGGGACCTAGGATACCACCCAGGGTCCATGAGGGGACAATACTAGAGACACATCACGACAGGATCTTGGACTATAGGGGCCAAGCCCCAAATTGAAGGGGCAACAGTAGGAATTAGCCCATGGGTTGACTTACACAGGGCCCTGGGCTGGGACCTGGTGGAATGGGAGGACCCCATTCCTGTAGTCCCCTGCCTTAAAGACTGCAGTGCCTCAACCACAGAAGCAGGGAGCAGGAAGTCAAGCACATCAACCATTAGGCCGATTGGCCCACCAAGCCCTGTTACAGGAGGCTTAAAAGGGGATCCTAGGAAGAGTCAACCAATGACACAAAATATGACATATCTTATATATATGGTTTCAAAGTAATTAAGACAACAGTGGTGGGCCATCAACTGGGGAAAGTGATCAGCTCATTTGGAAGCTGTCAGAGACAGATTCTGTATATAGCAAGGGTAACATACAGACTCAATGACTGAAGGTCAGGTCAAAGAATCATAGAAGATTAGGGTTGGAAGAGACCTCAGGAGGTCATCTAGTCCAATCCCCTGCTCAAAGAAGAACCAACACCAACTAAATCATCCCAGCCAGAGCTTTGTCAAGCTGGGCCTTAAAAACCTCTAAGGATGGAGATTTCACCACCTCTCTAGGTAACCCATTCCAGTGCTTCACCACTCTCCTAGTGAAATAGTTTCCTAATAGCCAACCTAGACCTCCCCGACTGCAATTTGAGACCATTGCTTCTTGTTCTGTCATCTGCCACCACTGAGAACAGGCTGAACTCCATGCTCTTTGGAACCGCACTTCAGGTAGTTGAAGAATGCTATCAAATCCTCCCTTGCTCTTCTCTTCTGCAGCCTAGACAAGCCCAGTTCCCTTAGCCTTTCCTCGTAAGTCATGTGCCCCAGGCCCCTGATCATTTTCGTTGCCCTCTGCTGGACTCTCTCCAACTTGTCCACACCCTTTCTGTAGTGGGGGGCCCAAAGCAGGATGCAATACTCCAAATGTGGCCTCACCAGTGCCGAATAGAGAGGAATAATCACTTCCCTCGATCTGCTGGCAGTGCTCCTACTAGTGCAGGCCAATATGCTGTTAGCCTTCTTGGCAACAAGGGCACACTTCTGACTCACATCCAGCTTCTCAAGCACTGCAATCCCCAGGTCCTTTTCTGCAGAACTGCTGCTTAGCCAGTCGATTCCCAGCCCGTAGCGGTGCATGGGATTGTTCTGTCCTAAGTGCAGGACTCTGCACTTGTCCTTGTTGAACCTCATCAGATTTCTTTTGGCCCAATCCTACACTTTGTCTAGGACACTCTGGACCCTATCCCTACCCTCCAGCATATCTACCTCTCCGCCCAGCTTAGTGTCATCTGCGAACTTTCTGAGGGTGCAATCCATCCCATTGTCCAGATCATTAATAAAGATGTTGAACAAAACCAGCCCCAGAACCAACCCCTGGGGCACTCCACTTGATACCGACTACCAACTAGACATGGAGCCATTGATTACTACCTGTTGAGCCTGACAATCTAGCCAGGTTTCTATTCACCTTATAGTCCATTCATCCAATCCATACTTTTTTAACTTGCTGGCAAGAATACTGTGGGAGACCATATCAAAAGCTTTGCTAAAGTCAAGATATATCATGTCCACTGCTTTCCCTATATCCACAGAGCTAGTTATCTCATCATAGAAGATAATCACGTGGTCAGGCATGACTTGCCCTTGGTGAATCCATGTTGACTGTTCCTGATCACCTTCCTCTCCTCCAAGTGCTTCAAAATGGTTTCCTTGAGGACCTGCTCCATGATTTTTCCAGGGACTGAGGTGAGGCTGATGGGTCTGTAGTTCCCCGGGTTCTCCTTCTTCCCTTTTTTAAATACGGGTACTATATTTGCCTTTTTCCAATTTTCCAGGAACTCCGCCGATCGCCACCAGTTTTCAGAGATAATGGCCAACAGCTTTGCAATCACATCAGCCAATTCCCTCAGCACCCTCGGATGCATTAGATCTGGATTCATGGACATGTGCATGTCCAGCTTTTCTAAATAGACCTTAACCTGTTCTTTCACCACTGAGGGGTGTTCACTTCTGCCCCATACTGTGTTGCCTAGGACAGCAGTGTGGGAGCTGATCTTGTCTGTAGGACCGAGTCAAAAAAACTTGGTCACCTGTCCAAGTTTCCACTTCTTGTAAGCTTCCTTTTTGTGTTTAAGCTCACTGTTAAGCCAAGCTGGTCACCTGCCATATTTGCTATTCTTTCTGCTCATTGGGATGGTTTGTTCCTGCATCCTCAATAAGGCTTCTTTAAAATACAGCCAGCTTTCCTGAACTCCTTTCCCCCTCAAAGTAGCCTCCCTGGGGATCCTGCCCATCAGTGCCCTAAGGGAGTCAAAATCTGCTTTTCTGAAGTCCATGGTCCATATTTTGCTACTCTCCTTTATTCTTTTTGTGAGGATCCTGAACTCAACCATCTCATGGTCACTGCTGCCCGGGTTGCCACCCAATTCTACTTCCCCTACCAATTCTTCCCTGTTTATAAGCAGCAGGTCAAGAGGAGAATGGCTCTAGTTGGTTCCCCAACATTCTCCAAAAACCTTCCTCGATTGTCTGTGCACTGCTTTTTTGCTCTTGGAGCAGATGTCAGGGTGATTGAAGACCCCCATTAAAACCATGGCCTGTGTTCTGGAAACTTCAGTTAATTGTCCGAAGAAAGCCCCATCTACCTCATCCTTCTGGTCTGGTGGTGTATAGCACATGCCCACCACGACATCACCCTTGTTGCTCTCGCTTCTGAACTTAACCCAAAGACTCTCAATGGGTTTTTCTCCAGTTTCATACTGGAGCTCTGAGCAATCATACCGCTCTCTTACATACAGTGCAACTCCTCCACCTTTCCTCCCCTGCCTGTCCTGCCCTACTCTCAATAAATGATCTGAAAAGGCCCATTTTAAAAGGTACCATTCAAAATTTGATTAATTAGAAAAACCCAGTGATGACATATGACAATTGTCTGTCTCAGAGAAGGGCTGAGTAATCTCCTAGAAACAAAAAGATGATTACACTTACCCTTGAAGACTTCTCATTTGGGAGGATGTATCATTTCTTTATTACAAATAATTGGGTTAGCGAGTGAGGAGTCAGTCCCTTTGTGTTCTTCTGTGTTATCACTGTTTCTTTCAGGTTGGCAACAATGCTGACCTCATGCCAATCATTTATCCCAGATTATTTTTTAATGCATTACAGATACACTGAACAGCATTAGTACCAGATGGGTTGCTTTGACTGAAGGCCTAAAGGCAAAGGTTTCCTAGTAGCAACCTGTGTCGAACTTGGAGGGAGAATCACAGGTCGCAGGAGGGAAGAGTTTAGAGAAGGCACTACAAAGTCAGCATGCACATGACTGGAATGCCAGTTGCAACTGGGTCATCTCTGTAAGTGGTTCTCTTAATAAAGAGTTAGTTTAGTTTTACAAGTACAGTCCTTTCATTGTATGACCCACATGCGGTACATGAAACACGCCCTTTAAAGGCTAAAAGGAATATGGGGTTTAAGAGTGCTTAAAAGAAAAATTAACAACTAGTAACCAGCAAAGCAGACAGAGGTGCTCAAATTAACAGACATAAGAGACAATTAAAGAGACATCACAGAGAAAATTCCCTAATGTTCAACTCATCAACAATAGATTCTACGAGCTACATTTTTTAAATCCCAGGTTCTTGCCCCCAAACATATGAACATGAAGGTAATAAACTGTAACTTTCAATGCACACAATTGGTAAGACTTGCTCATGTAAATTAAACTGCATTTAGAGGTATTACTTATTCTAAGGTGCACACACAAATGCAGACAGGATTATGAAAATGTCTCCCTTGGTATTTCCAGTTTAAGTTATAGGTAGCTGGATATGAAGTCCTTTCCCTTCATTATCTATTTAGAGTGAGTATGAGTTACAGGTCACAGAGGTACCTATTGACAGAGGATATCAGTTGTTACGGCATCCCATTAAAAAAGACTTAGGCCTTCAGCTCAAGCTGTTATAGCTTATGCTTTTGGTTCTAAAGATCTCCAGTTCGATCCCAGTGTGTCAGCCAAGATGGTGGCCATCATGCAAGTGGGGGCTTGTCCAGGGTTTGAATCATATAATTGTGGGTCTTCTATTGAGTCTCTTGTATGAAGGGGTACCAAACTTTGGGATGTCAGAGGATTAAGGCTTCATGGGCCCTAATATGCCTGCACCATCCTGCTCCTCCCAGGGTCCCCTCTCTGAGCCAATTCTCCCAGCTGTCTTCCCAACAGCCTACAAGAAATACTCCTGCTGGTAACCCATCACCCTCAAGAGCCACAGGAGAAAAGATGTAGCAGATTCACAATCAGCAGATTCACCACATTATCCTCTGCTGATATCTATGATATCTTCTGAAGAACAAAGTGTGCAGGGGGAAATGTAAGAGCAATGGACAGATATTGTGCAGAAGAGAGAACCAGATACAAGGGCAAGATGACAAAATGGACTGGAAATACGCAGACAGTTAAATTGGTCCTCCACACCACCAACAAACGGCCTAGGTGACAGATAAGGTGGACAACAGCAGTCACAGAACTAAGGATCTGATCCAAAGCCTATTGGAAAGACTCATTGAGTTCAAAGGGCTCTGTATTGGGTCTCTCATGCACTCGAAAATGAACAAATCTAGAAAACCAAGGAGTTTGAGGAGCTTTCACAACTGAAAATGATGGATAAGTAGCTTGGAAACAGCTCCTCACTGACTAGAAAGATATAGGGCTGCATTCTCTGATCACCTAAGTTCACTTGTGCAGCACAGCATAAATTTATAGCAGCTGTAGATGCCTCTTAGATAATTCCCTCATGTAGGGGGAATATCCAACTGGTATACAGCTAGTGGAGTCATCTCTGCCAACCCCCGCTGCTACCTCCTCCACAAGAGCTGCCTAGTGGGGGAAATGGGGCATATTGGATGGGGTAGGGTTAGGCAAATGCAAGTAAGAGGAGCAAGTTGTGTCTGGGGAGGGGTTAGAGTTGCCAGCCCCCCAAGATTGTCCTGGAGTCTGCAGGAATTAAAGATTAATCTTTAATTAAAGTTTATGTGGTGTGACGAAACCTCCAGGAATATGGCCAACCAAAATTGGCAACCCTAGGAGGGGCATTTATCCAGTGAGGGTAGCAGCAGGGATGCTTGAACAATTTTTATAGTGGGTGCTGAGAGCCCTTGAACCAAATTGTAAACCCTATATATGATAGAAACCACTTCAAGCACCTCTAGTTCCAGCACTTATGTAGGGAAAAATGCCCTCCAGCTTTAACTTATACAGCACTAGGCAGGAGACTCAGGAAGCCAGGAATGGCTCCTCGTCAGTCCCCACATCTCCACTAACATAGGAAGTCTGTAAAAATGCATTAGAGAATTGAGCCTAGAATGTTGAACCATAAGGCTTCTGTATAGAGCAAATTTAAGCCAACAAAAAATAGAATACACAAAATAAAATAATCAAGAACTATATCCTATAGCCTGATTGAATGGTTTAATGATATCTGCTCTATATTAGTCTGTGTCTATATGGCAAACATGCATTAAGCATATTTTTAAAACATTTGGCGGCAATACAAAGAAGTTTCTTATGTTCCGTCTTCCTGACAAGCAGAGTCATGGCTAACTTTGATCTGACACGAGCTAAGAATTAAAAGGATCACAAACATTTTTGAAGGTTTCTGTCTCCCTTGCTAGTTTTGTTGCTGACTACCATCTCCATGACAGTTAAACCAATGGTATCAATGAAAAGTTTTATTTTGGGATCATGTTACTTTTAATTGAAGAAAACAAAGTACTCGTAACAATGGCAAGAAAAAAGTTTTCCGTGGTGTATTTCTTTCTGAAAAAATCATAAACTTGCTGTACTTCACAAAAAGGAAAGCAAGAGGAAATCTTTATTTTGGTTCCTTTAGCTTAGAAATAAGAGAATCAACAATCTAAATAAACATGCAAGACCCAATTCTGATGTCAGATTTGCTGGTGCAAATCCATGAAAGCTACAGCACTCCTGTAAGTAATCAGAGGATTGGACTCAAGGCATTGAAAACATGTATGTGCTCAACATGTTTATTTCACTGTTCCATGGAATCCTGCAAACACTTACTAATGCAAGTAAAGTCACTGAAGTCTGAATTCAATTGATCTATTCAGGTAAGTACTACTCACATGAATAAGAGCTTGCAGAATCAGACTCCTGGCATCTCTCTACATGTTTCTGATTTAGGGCCTGATCCTGCTTCCACTAAAATTAACACTGAAACTCCATTGACTTCTTTTATTATAATTGTTAGGGCTTTTCTTCCCCTTCCCTTGCTTCTTGTCATGCAGACAGAAAGCAGAAGACCATAGTGCAAAGTGCAGGCAATGCAATGTTTATTGGGATAATTAATCAAGCATATCCATAGCTTTATACCTTGCAGAACTTTCCCCTTCCCCTCCTCTTTTCTTATATCTTAGTCCTTCCCCTTACAATTTATGGTCATGTTACGTTTTGGAAGGTGGTGAGCCTGGGGGCTTCGGTACCACCTCTTTTGTACTCTAAGGGAGGAGGTAATGAATGAGGTTATGTACTGGCCAGGGTCAAGTTTTCTTTGGCTTTTAGTGTTTCTTATGCCCCCCCCCCCCATTTCCCCTGGCCCCTTCTGATTGGTTGCTTGACCTTGCCTTGAGACAGGAGTTGAGGCAGTATTTAAGTATAAGCTTGTATATTCAATTCCTACCATACACAACAACACTTTAACTTTCCTTATCTTTTCTCATTGTGCCATAAACTCCATTTGGTTAGGCAGAAGCAACATACAGTGTTTTTTGTTGTTGTTGAAGTGTTAGTAAGGATATAAAAGTATTAAAAATTAATCCCAAAATTCTATCTCAGGCTAACAAACAGTCCTATATACTAACAATAATTATAATTATTATTATGGTAGCACCAAGATGCCCTCAGCATGGATCAGAGCCCCATTATGGTATGAATCATATGAATATATAATAAAAAATAGTCCATGTATAGAGTTAACAATTAATAATAAGGCAGCCAGATTGGATCCATAATGAGCAAGTACTGTATTCCACTCTAGCTCAGCAGTCTTTCAGAGAATTCATATATCTATATCTATCTAGATATAGATATAGATAGAGAGATATACCTAGCTGTTCACCAGGATTTCATACACCAGCATACAAGCCCTTATAAGTTGCTTGTAAAAGCTGTTGGACTTACATGCATTCTCCCCTTAGGCTTGCAGTGAACAATGAGCCTGAAATGCTTCTGTAAATCATGCCACCAAGCTGCCTGAGGAATTCAAGCCACTCCAAAGCACAGGAACTGAGTGAGCTATAACCATGCTGCTAAACCCATAACTTAACATTCAGAATGAGATCAGTGTGTCACGATGATCCACCTTCAGAATGCGATTTTCTTGATTCTTTTCCCTTTGTGCATATGTGTGAAAGCAAGAGGGAGGCTTGTGAACTGAGAATGGAGAGAGCACAGGAAGGAGAGTGAGATCACAGTTAAAATACACATATAAGAAGACAAATAAATCACAAACTTTACTCCATAACACTGTCCATAATTAGATGACTTTTTCTAACATTTGAGCAGCCTCAGAATAGTAATTGAAGACTGATGTATGAAGCAAATATGCAGGGAAAGGCAGGGAGGATGCTTAGAACCCTGCAGCAAATAAAGGAACCGTTCCAGGTGGGGAGACTAGTCTTTTATTTAAGAAAGTAAAGATGACTAAAATATGTATTTTTTCTTTCATTGCATAACATCCAAGAAACTTCAGAAAAGCAGACTTTGACTCCCTCAGGAAACTGATGGGCAGAATCCCCTGGGAGGCTAATATGAGGGGGAAAGGAGTCCAGGAAAGAAAGCCGGCAGTATTTTAAAGAAGCCTTATTGAATTGAAGGCGCAGGAACAAACCATCCCGATGTGCAGAAAGAATAGCAAATATAGAGGGCAACCAGCTTGGCTTAACTGTGAAATCTTTGGTGAGCTTAAACACAAAAAGGAAGCTTACAAGAAGTGGAAAACTTCAAAAAGATGACTAGGAAAGAGTCTTACAAATATTGCTTGAGTATCTTTATTAATGATCTGGACAATGAGGCCACATCTGGAGTATTGCATCCAGTTTTGGACCCCCCACTACAGAAAGGATGTGGACAAATTGGAGACAGTCCAGCGGAGGGCAACGAAAATTATCAGGGGGCTGGGGCACATGACTTACGAGGAGAGGCTGAGGGAACTGGGCTTGTTTAGTCTGTAGAAGAGAAGAACAAGGGGGGATTTGATAGCAGACTTCAACTACCTGAAGTGGGGTTCCAAAGAGGATGGAGCTAGGCTGTTCTCAGTGGTGGCAAATAACAGAATAAGGAGCAATGGTCTCAAGTTGCAGTGGGGGAGGTTTAAGTTGGATATTAGGAAACACTATTTCACTAGGAGAGTGGTGAAGCACTGGAATGGGTTATCTAGGGAGGTGGTGGAATCTCAGTCCTTAGAGGTTTTTAAGGCCTGACTTGACAGAGCTCTGGCTGGGATGATTTACTGGTGTTGGTCCTACTTTGAGCAGGGGGTTGGACTAGATGACCTCCTGAGGTCTCTTCCAACCCTAATCTTCTATGATTCTATGATTCTACAGCCATGTAAACCTTTGTTACAGTGAATGGCAAATTCTTCACATTCACACTTTCAGATGTACAGCAGGTACTGAAGTTTATGCTGAAAGGTACTTTTCAAACAATTAGTGAGTAATAGTAGTAATGGGAGTGTGTGTGAGGCAATGTTGACCATTGTTTAAAATACAGATACCACAGATACAGACCACAGCTAACCACAGATACCAGTCCTCGTAATCAAACAAGCTAGAGTCTCAGCAGATACTTCAGCCAACTGACCTAACAGGAAAACCCACTATGCTCACACTGGGGAATGTCCATCTATGGATGATTTGAGTAGCCTTTCAAAAGTGTGCACTCACTGCATGAATATATTACTTGCCACTTTTATATCAGCTTTCCTGACATGAACAAAGTCAGGCTGTTTGACACCATGTTCCATTCTCTGTACCTTACATTACACCAATGGAATTACTTTGGGGCTGCAGCCAGAATACTAAGCCATGAGCTCAGTACTACATGCTAAGTGTTAGGGAAAGGCATATCTGGAGTGTAGCATTTCCTTCATATAGGGAAAATATTTTTGCCAAATATTGTCCATTAGCTAGACACTAGTAATCTCCAAGCTCATCAAATCCATCTTCCACAAAAAAGGCTTAAACATGCAATGTGAAGGAGGAAACGGCATCACATTCCTGTGCAAAAAATCTTCCACATTTGTCTTTGGCTAATGGCTAGGACATGGGAAGTACCCCTTGTAGTACAATCTCTAACACCTGCAGGTAGAAAAGGACTAAGAATTGACTGAACCATGCTCACCTTTTATCCATTTACAGTAGATCTGCAATACTGGAAAAAATAAAAGGTAGAATTTTTTGTTTGGTTTCAATTTTTCCAGATATGTCTAGGCATAATCCCACAGTCAGTCTCTTAGATGGAGACATATTTTACTAACATCATCAGAATTGTGTAAATATTCAGTGCACCAGTTTCCCTGGATGCCATTTCAGTACTATTCATATTGTATATTATTTTGCAGAAATATTGATAGTGTGTCTGTTTAGCACTAGTTTGCTTCAGAGCAACAAACAACATGTATGTGTTCCTAAGGGGGACTGAGTTATCTGTGCTGCTTGCCAGGAGCTAGGATTCACGATGTGACGGAGAGACTCCCGAGACTCATCAAGCCCTAAGATCGCTACCCCTTCCTGCTTCTCCACTTGGGCACCAATGATACTGCCAAGCGCCAATGACCTTGAGCGGATCACTGCAGACTATGTGGCTCTGGGAAGAAGGATAAAGGAGTTTGAGGCGCAAGTGGTGTTCTCATCCATCCTCCCTGTGGAAGGAAAAAGCCCAGGCAGAGACCATCGAATCATGGAAGTCAATGAATGGCTACGCAGGAGGTGTCAGAGAGAAGGCTTTGGATTCTTTGACCATGGGATTGTTTTCCAAGAAGAAGGATTGCTAGGCAGAGACGGGCTCCTCCTAACAAAGAGGGAAGAGCATCTTCACAAGCAGGCTGGCTAACCTAGTGAGGAGAGCTTTAAACTAGATTCACTGGGGGAAGGAGACCAAAGCCCTAAGGTAAGTGGGGAAGTGGGACACCAGGAGGATGCACAAGCAGGAGTGCGCAAGAGAGGAGAACTCCTGCCTCATACTGAGAAAGCAGGATGATCAGCAAGTTATCTTAAGTGCCTATACACAAATGCAAGAAGTGTGGAAAACAAGCAGGGAGAACTGGAAGTCCTGGAATAGTCAAGGAATTATGCTGTGATTGGAAAAAACGAGACTTGGTGGGATAATTCATAAGACTGGAGTACTGTCATGGATGGATATAAACTGTTCAGGAAGGACTAGCAGGGAAGAAAAGGTGGGGGAGTGGCATTGTATGTAAGAGAGCAGTGTGACTGCACAGAGCTCCAGTATGAAACTGCAGAAAAACCTGAGAGTCTCTTGATTAAGTTTAGAAGTGTGAAAACAAGGGTGATATCATGATGGGAGTCTTCTATAGACCACCAGAGCAGGGGGATGAGGTGGATGAGGCTTTCTTCAGGCAACTAACAAATGTTACTAGATCACAGGCCCTGGTTCTCATGGGGGACTTCAATCACCCTGATATCTGCTGGGAGAGCAATACAACAGTGCACAGACAATCCAGGAAGTTTTTATAAAGTGCAGGGGACAATTTCCTGGTGCAAGTGCTGGAGGAACAACTAGGGGCAGAGCTCTTCTTGACCTGCTGCTCACAAAAAAGGAGGAATTAGTAGGGGAAGCAAAAGTGGATGGGAACCTGTGAGACAGTGACCATGAGATGTTTGAGTTCAGGATCCTGACACAAGGAAGAAAGGAGAGCAGCAGAATACAGACCGGGACTTCAGAAAAGCAGACTTTGACTCCCTCAGGGAACTGATGGGCAGGATCCCCTGGGAGAATAACATGAGGGGGAAAGCTGGCTGTATTTCAAAGAATCCTTATTGAGGTTGCAGGAACAAACCATCCCGATGTGTAGAAAGAATAGTAAATATGGAAGGTGACCAGCTTGGCTTAACAGTGAAATCCTCGATGATCTTAAATACAAAAAAGAAGCTTACAAGAAGTGGAAGATTGGACAAATGACAAGGGAGGAGTATAAAAATATCGCTCAGGCGTGCAGGAGTGAAATCAGGAAGGCCAAATCACATGTGGAGTTGCAGCTACAAAGTGATGTTAAGAGTAACAAGAAGGGTTTCTACAGGTATGTTAGCAACAAGAAGAAGGTCAAGCAAAGTGTGGGCCCCTTACTGAATGGGGGAGGCAACCTAGTGACAGAGGATGTGGAAAAAGCTAATGTACTCAATGCTTTTTTTGCCTCTGTCTTCACAAACAAGGTCACCTCCCAGACTACTGCACAGGGCAACACATTATGGGGAGGAGGTGACCAGCCCTCTGTCACCTCCTCCCCATAATGAAAAAATGAGAAAGAAGTGGTTCATGACTATTTAGAAAAGCTGGACGAGCATAAGTCCATTGGGCTGGGATGTGATTGTAGAGCCATTGGCTATTATCTTTGAAAGGTGGATAGAAAGCTGGCTAGATCATTGGGCTCAATGGGTAGTGATCAATAGCTCCATGTCTAGTTGGCAGCCGGTATTAAGTGGAGTGCCTCACGGGTCGGTCCTGGGACTAGTTTTGTTCAATATCTTCATTAATGATCTGGAGCAGGGATCGGCAACCTTTGGCTGCGGCCCGCCAGGGTAAGCACCCTGGTGGGCTGGGCCAATTTGTTTACATGCAGGTTCGGCTCCCACTGGCCACAATTCACCATCCCAGTCCAATGGGGGCTGCAGGAAGCGGTGTGGGCCAAGGGATGTGCTGGCCGCTGCTTCCCGCCACCCCCACTGATTTGGAGCCAGGATGCTTACCCTGACGTGCCACATGCCAAAGGTTGCCGATCCCTGATCTGGAGGATGGTGTGGATTGCACCCTCAGCAAGTTTGCAGAGGATTCTAAACTGGGAGGAGTGGTATATATGCTGGAAGGTAGGGATAGAATACAGAGGGACCTAGACAAATTAGAGGATTGGGCCAAAAGAAATATAATGAGGTTCAGCAAGGAGATGTGCAGAGTCCTTCAGTTAGGACAGAAGAATCCCATGCACTGCTACAGACTAGGGACCAAATGGCTAGGCAGCAGTGCTGCAGAAAAGGACCTAGGGGTTACAGTGGACGAGAAGCTGGATATGAGTCAACAGTTTGCCCTTGTTGCCAAGAAGGTTAACGGCATTTTGGGCTGTACAAGGAGGGGCTTTGCCAGCAGATCGAGGGACATGATCATTCCCCTCTATTCGGCATTGGTGAGGCCTCATCTGGAGTACTGTGTCCAGTTTTGGGCCCCACAAGAAGGATGTGGAAAAATTGGAAAGAGTCCAGTGGAGGGCAACAAAAATGATTAGGGGGCTGGAACACATGACTTATGAGGAGAGGCTGAGGGAAATGGGGTTATTTAGTCTGCAGAAGAGAAGAATGCGGGGGAATTTAATAACTGCTTTCAACTACCTGAAAGGAGGTTCCATAGAGGATGGATCTAAAGTGTTCTCAATATTACCAGATGACAGAACAAGGAGTAATGGTCTCAAGTTGCAGTGGGGGAGGTTTAAGGTGGATATTAGGAAAAACTTTTTCACTAGGAGGTTGGTGAAGCACTAGAATGGGTTACCTAGGGAGGTGGTGGAATCTCCTTCCTTAGATGTTTTTAAGGCCAGGCTTGACAAAGCCCTGGCTGGGATGATTTAGTTGGGGATTGGTCCTGCTTTGAGCAGAGGGTTGGACTAGATGGTCTCCTGAGGTCCATTCCAACCCTGATATTCTATGATTCTATGTAAAAATAGAACTGGCTGAAAAATGTAATTTCCATCCCATGGTTAATTCTGAGACTTTGAAATTTGGTTTTATCCCAAATGAGGTCTAAATGTGAAATCTTGGAATTTTTCTTAAAATTAAATATTCTGAAATATTTTATTTTGACCTTATCAAAACATGTATTTCAATGTATCATTTCAACCATTATAATTATATTATATTTACTACCAAAGCAGAAATAAAATAATAAAGTAGAAACAAAATGTTTTGACAATTTCTCATGAAAATTTCAATGAAATTGATATGTTCCTAAGAAACTGTTCTGTTGGAAATGTTTTGACCGGTTCTATATAAAAAACAGTCATATGTACAAACAGCCCTTATTTATATTATCAGCATTAGGTTCAGTACACCACCTTGCCTAGGTAATCATCCACTTGCCCTTTCAAATAGCTGCCTTCGTTGTGCAAGGCTATGTGTACACTTAACACTCTTCAGTGGCAGAGCTGCAGCTGAGCCACTGTAGCCCTAGACACTCATACAGCAATGGGAGGGGCTCTCTCATTACTAGGCCAGGGGTTCTCAAACTGGGAGTCAGGACCCCTCAGGGGTTCACGAGGTTATTACATAGGGGGTCATGAGCTGTCAGCCTCCACCCCAAACCCCTCTTTGCCTCTGGCATTTATAATGGTGTTAAATATATAAAAAAGTGTTTTTAATTTATTGGGGGGGGGGGGGGTCGCACTCAGAAGTTTGGTATTTGAAAGAGGTCACCAGTACAAAAGTTTGAGAACCACTGCTGTAGGCAATGCCACTTCCTGAGAGGCGATAACTAGGCTGATAGAAGAATTCTTCCCTCAATCCAGTACTGTCTGGACAGTGGATTAAGGCAGTTTAACTACATCACTCAAGGGTGTGGATTTTTTACAACCCTAAGTGACATAGCTGAGTCAAAGCTAACTTTTCAGTGTAGACCAGCCCCATGAGACATAGAGCATGTAGTACATTTTCACAACATGCTGCCATTTCCAAAAACAACAAGGAGTCCGATGGCATCTTAAAGACTAACAGATTTATTTGGGCATAAGCTTTCGTGGGTAAAGAACCTCACCTCTTCCATTTGCAGGCACTGTTCAGGTTTGCCATCAATACAAAGCCTCTTTTCAGTAATGTGCTGGTATCACTGTGGTATGCAAAAGCAGCATGCCATGTAGACAGCAAATTGTAATTCAACCCTTTTTTACCAGCTGTCATGTACATCTCAAGATCTGTTGTATTAACTGAAATGGAATATATGGGCCCGAAGAGTCAAAGGTGTTAATATGACCCTCTCACCGTCCAATATTAAATAGTTTTAAACAAGGTTCAGGTTTTGGTATACAGAGACCCTCAGCCTGATTAGTAGCATGGCAAACACATAATTAAAAATCCTTCTAACCTTTAATTAAACATACAGAAAAAAAAGATGAAAAGAAAAATAGTTAAACATTAGAAGTGTAAAGTATTAAATAAGGCTTACATGTTAACAATATCCCTTGTTCCCTTTCCCTTTAGTTGGAAAGAGTTTTTAGAAAGGAATCACCCTGCCCCCCTCCCCCCCACTCCAGTTTGACAGTCTCACAATTAGGGTAATTTGTAGGTGCAGTTATCACAACAGTTCTCCTGAATTCTATTGCATATTTTGCCCTCCTGAAAGGTGGTATTGACACAGGTCTCTTCTGAATTGTGCCCTTTGTCTTTATATTTCTCATTATAAAAGCTCCAAGTATTTCCTATCTTTGCTCCCTTCTTTTCCCCTTTTAATCCTTCAACACATTCTATACTTTAACACTTAAAAGTGCTATTCCCGCTCTCTCTCTCTCTCTCTCTCTCTCACACACACACACACACATTTTAAACCATTTTATTAAAGCTTAAACTGCCTAAGTTGACAGTTTTGGCAGAAGTGCATTGCTGGCAATCAGTTTGATAAGCAATGACTTGTGATTGTAGATGGCAGTGGAGTGTGAAGGACGTGACAGCTTCGGAGTTTGAAGCATTGGTTGAAAATATGCATATAAAAAGGTGCAGATTTTCAGCAGCAGAGGCAGAAGCTGTGTTGAGCATTCCACTCTATATACATTTGCACTTTGATTGCACCCAGACATTTTAATTTTCTTCCTTCTTTTCTATTCTCTGCTGTATTTTTTTTTGTCTGTGTTGCTAAAATAGCCTCTTACATTTCATGGATTTGTTATGGTCTGATTCTTGGGTCCAGTTGAGCTGTGCTCAGCAAAGGACCAAAGGGGGTTGGTAAAGGTGACTTTTGTGGCCCACTACTGGGACATTCCAGGGGCTCTTACACCCCCACCTGAGCGAAAGCAGCCTCTGCGTTACTATCAATGGATAGCTGACTATCAATGGCCCAAAAGAGCTGTTTTGACACATAGGGAAAGTGGAGAGGTGGCTTTGCTCACTCCCTTTGCCCTGGCCATTCTTCCTGTGCCAGGGGCTGTAAAGGATGTAGCGAGGAGACACATGAGATTCTTCTTATAGTAGGGAAATTCCTAGATAGCTGATTGATTAGGATTACAGCTTTTGTGCCTTCCTGGCAGTGCAAATGGGTTGCTCCAGGCCAGACAATCAGACCTGTTTTTCTTGATTGTAGGGTCAGACATTCCCACTATATTTTTCTTCATACCTGTATATAAATATATATTGCTGAAAGTTGCTGCTGTTGTTCAAGCCTTCAGCTAATTTTGTACAACTTACAATACTAGTCTCCATTATGTTTGCCCCCATACTTAGAATAGAAAGTAAGAATACTATCGCAGATATTATAGGATGCTAATTGTTGATAAATGCTCATTTTGTAATTGCTACCAGTGGGATGAAAACAATAGTTTGCATTGAGTAATAAGGCTGTCCTTCAACATTCTCAAAACACTTTACAAATAGTAATGAAATATACAAAACATCACCACATCCATGTGAGGTAGGTACGTATTACTATCCCTTTGTTTATAGATGTGAAACTAAAGAACACAAGACTAACTGACCAAAGGCCATGCATGGCGTGCAGAGGAGAAATGGTGTTAGAACTCAGATTGCTCACCTTTTAGCCCCTTGCCTTCAGCACAAGATCACCTTTCCTTCCCTTTATTTCTGTATATGAAGTGTCCTGAACTTTGAGAGATCCAGCACCTACAAATTAGACCACTTCAAAGATAAAGTGCTCCACAGCCTTCCAATATTCTAAACTAGCTGGATTTGAGTTGATTAAAAAAAAACAAAAACAAAAGAACAAACAATGGATTATTTTAATTAACAATTTACAAAGTTCATAATTTAGCCAATTTTCCTCTAAATTGCCTTGTTCCATAGATCTCACTGAGACATAAAAATCAAGCCATCGAAAGACAACATTACCGGCACTGTCTCTTATTACATATAAGATTATATAACAACGTCCAGTATCTCTTATCTATTAAGTGATAATTAATTTATAATTATATGATGTGATACAATGTTTAAATGCATTAAAAACAAGTAAACAGAGTTGTGATTGAACATTAGCACTTTCTTAATTCTGATTGCAATAGCACTAGCTTTTTGTCTGGAAAATGCGTATTGTAGCTAGAGTTCAGGGACTGCAGGATATGATCATGAAATTAAAGAATATTGTAATGCATAAGCACAAGAAGGCAGAGTTAAAGTTGAGATTAAAGCTTTCTGATGGGACATTATTACGCACACACCTTAGTTATTGGTGTTTCATCATTGTGAAATAAGTTGGGAATAACGCAAATTCTTTCTCTGACATGGCTACCGAAGGCTACTGAGAATACTACAAATATTATCTTTCAATTACACCTATTATAGTCTGAATCCTACTGATGTAATCACTAGGATTTTCCTATGTGTTATGAATATGACTACTGCCCAAATCTGTAGTACCCGGGAATGGAGAAAAAAAATCAATTGAAAATTACAAGAGGAACTGGTTTGTAAGAGCCTGTGACGGTCCATGCCCCTAAGGTTGTGAGCGGCGTGGACTATCCGCCACCGTCCGTAAAATAGCCCTTCAGTCCAGGGCAGTGTGGCCTAGCGGCCAGAGTCTATGATGTCCCCTTTACCTCAAGGGGACGCGGCCTGACGGCAGGAGTCTATAACATGGCCCTTGGCTACAGGGCAGTGGGGCCTATCGGCCAGAATCCAGGAAGCACCCCTCGGGTGGAGGGTAGCGTGGCCTAGCGGTCAGAGGCTATGGCATCCCCTTGACTTCAAGGAGACGCGGCCTGACAGCAGGAGTCTATAACCCAGCCCTTGGCTACAGGGCAGTGGGGCCTACCGGCCAGAGTCCAGGAAACACCCCTCAGGTGAAGGGTAGCATGGTCTAGTGGCCAGAGTCTTTATCATTGGGGTGCGACAGCCCCAGTAGGGGGGCCCCGACCTGGGGCCCTAACAGTAGCATAGTGGTTTGCCACCAACTCAGTGGGGGGTTCCCTATGGGGGGGGGAGGGGGGAAGGTACCATTCTGTCACCCTCCTGGGGTCCCTTCCTACCAGGCTCTCCATTGGGGTCTCCCAGGAGTCGTCGGGTCCTTGGTACTCATCAGATTTGGTCGTCTCCTGGGTCTCCTCCAATCGCCGGGGCGCAGGCAGGCCGTGGACGGCATCTCTTCCTGGTGCAGTCAGTGGCTGTGGCTGGTCCACTGCAGGAGCTCCCCCGGCAGGTCCTTCTCCTACAGGCTCCAGCCCAGAATGAGCTGGCCTCCCTCCCTTTATACTCCTGTAGCACTTGGAGCATGCCCAGTCTGCTCGGGGAGGCGGGCCAGTCCCTGGGGCTTAACTCCTTCCGGGTTAAGGCGGGGTAGTCTGGCCCCGCCACAGAGCCGTTCCACTACATTGTTCTGGTACATACCGAAGAGTTCTGTAACATTGGGTTTCCCGGGCCACTAGAAGTCAGTTATAGTATGGAAGTGACATGATAATTGTGTGTTTGAGGGAGAGAAGGTAACCTCCTCTACAAGCTAGCTAATTCCAGTATTGACAACTACTTTCAAAGGAAGCAACTAAGCTAGAAATAAGACATCACAATAGTAACCAATAGTAGCTCCAAGAGCAAAGACAAACTGAAAATTAAGGATTCTTATCAAGTAATGCCCAAAGTGTCTTTGGTGGGTGCTCAGCCTACTCACAAAGTGTCTGTATGCACCTGTGTTTGAATATGTGTGTGTTCATGCATAGCATTTACTTTTGTTAACACAAAGGAAGGGTTTCAGACTTTGATACAAATATCCATAGAAACACTGATGTAACAATGTGGACTCTCAGGCCAAAGTTTACTCTTATTTACATGCACATAGTCTTATATACATGTAAGTAGAAACAGGATTTGTAACTTCACAAGTGAATTTGTGCATAACATTGTTTTCAAATGGATAAATGTACAGCAATTTATGTCGCAAATGAGAAAGTGACATATCACCCCTGTATTGAAGGGCAAATCCACTATTCCTCAATTAGGCAAACTATATCTAACCATCCAACCATCATTTATAAAGGGCCAATCACTATAATATCTATTAAGCAGCCTCAGCATGTAGTCAGAGAATATTATGATGGATAACTTGTGGCTAATTAGAGTGGTATAACTTTTCCTTCCTACTCTAAATTTTTTAAAATGTCACCCAATGTCAAGATGTTCCGGCAGAATTCCATTTTAAAGTCAATCCAAATGCATTTTAAAACTACTATGTTATGATAAAATGAAGCTGTAGTCAGATTTTGTAGTGTGTTCTACTGAGTGTTGTCTCTGTGAAAGAGCCAGGTGCTTCAACATCAATTATGTGACTTTTTATAATATGGATATAGTTCAACGTTTGACATATCAAAGAATATGCCTGTAACTATCTGGAATGGCAGCATGACTTGTACAGGCTAGAGTACAGGTGAACAGATTCATTCTCAAAGTTCTAATCATTGAGGGTCATACTTTCACAGAAACTTGTGTGTATGAATGGTAAAGCTTATGGGCACTAACTCTTCCCCCTGCACAGTAATGCCTGTATTTTCAAAGATTTATCTTCATGTATAAGCTGGTAGAAAATCAGGCTAGAGGAAAGCACAGCCAGGGCATAGGCACACACAGCCTTGTGCCCACCTCCCTGAGATTTTCAAATGGGACTTGTGTGTGCCAGGAAGCTATATTGCCTGCTATTTTCTTCACCACTAAGGATCTGCAGCATCTCAGAGTGACACCTCATCACTGTTGGTTTTTTTTTGTTTGTTTGGTTTTTTTTGCAGTATTTAGAAGGGAAACAGATATGGGGTTCACCTGGACACTAGCAAAAGAAATCAAGGAACATTTTCAGTTTTAGCCATGTATGGTGCATCTTGGCATATGCAGGAGATAGTCAGGGTGTCCAACCAAGTATGCTTACCCTATATAAAGCTGGTAGAAAAATTTCCGACAGAACCTTTTTCTGTTGGAAAAATGTTGATTCCACAAATCGAAACTTTTTGCTAGAACTTTTTGTGTTGATTTCATCCCAATTTTCAACAACAACTACAACAACAAAAATATCAAAATGCT
Source organism: Chrysemys picta bellii (assembly GCF_011386835.1). NCBI lineage: Eukaryota > Metazoa > Chordata > Testudines > Emydidae > Chrysemys > Chrysemys picta. Next base: position 179,873,360 of record NC_088793.1, read on the forward strand.
TTGTTTTGATAATCTTGAAATAGTTCATTTTGATAAGGTCAAAATGTTTTGTTTCAAATTTATCCTTTTGACTTTTATACAAGTCAAAATGATAAAGTTGAAATAAAGTGGTTTGGCTTTTTGTGTGAGAAAATGTCAGCTGTTGAAATTTTTTGATTTTTCTATTGGGAAAATAGAAATGAAACATTTAGGGCCATGTCTCTGCATTCATAGAGCTATGGTGGACTTCATGGGAGTTATACTCTGGGGGCCTCCTGCCCCCATTTCCCCTATGGGTCAGGATCCCCTGCTGGACTACATCTCCCATGATGCACTGCAGCCATGGGACTCCAAGAGTGACTCAGCATGGGAGATGTTCCCCAATAAGGAAAGGTGTCTCACTGGGGATAATAGGGGTATAAAGTACCTTAACTACAGCTCCCGTGAGCCCCCACAGCAGCTCAGGCAGACACAGATTAATGTCGACCTGAGTCAGAATTAAACATTTCAGTTCAGTTCAACAAACCCAAATAAAGAGTTTCGATTTCGGAATACTGAAAGGTTTCATTTAATCAAAAATGTCAAAACAAAACATTTCAGCATATCTGAATTAGTATTTTTGGACCTTTCCATTCTGTAAAAAGTGTCAATGTTTTGACTTTTTGTCCTGATTCAAGGTGAAAACAAAGGTCAAAACCACCTAAATGTCACTGACTAACATTTAATAAGTCATATGTCCCTTTTTTTTTTTTTCTTTTTTTTTTAAGATGATGGGTTAATAAAGTTTTCTCAGACACCCTATTGGACTTTACCTATGGGGTTTCCTTTAGAGGGCACTATTACTTAGTGATTATCATTGGTATTATTAATCATAGAATATCAGGGTTGAAAGGGATCTCAGGAGGTCATTTAGTCCAAACCCCTGCTCAAAGAAGGACTAATCCCCAGACAGATTGTTGCCCCAGAACCCTAAATGGCCCCCTCAAGGATTGAACTCAATTCTGGATTTAGCAGGCCAATGCTCAAACCACTGAGCTAGCCCTACAGTAGGAGCAGGTGAAACCACAAAAATGTGGTATCTGTAATAAATTCTAATGTTAAAAACCTATATGCATGAACTCTACGTTACAAAATGTGATTGAGCTTTAGCTCATTATGGCAAAAGCCTTGTACATATATGGGTGAATTCCTAGCTCCACTAAAGTCAGTGTCTACACTTCTGCTGATGTCAATGGGGGCAGGATTTCACCCTCATGTCTTTAGACACAAGAGGACTACTCCAACTCCCATTGAAGTTAATGGAAATATTTTTATTGACGTCAGTGGGAGCTGGATTGGGCTCACAAGCAGCCTCATAGACATCAATGGGACTATTCTTATATTCATATATATAGCTTTAAAATATATCACATATATATAGGATACCACAGCACAACACTTCTCTTTTTATATGCAAAAGAAATCCTTTTTGTTATAACAACTGTTGCAAACCTTTTATAATCGTATTGATAGATTTTACAGCAGTTAGTGTGTGCCTGGCTTCTGCTAACGATCATTAAAGTAAATTTTCTGCCTTTCTATAAATTATTGGCAATGCAGAATATAATGCATGCTTCAGTACTTAGGATCTTTCCACAGTGTCGACTTTTCGTCCCAGTGCATTTTATAAGTGGATTTACCTATAATAAATCCATGAAACAAATGCATGCAGAAACACATTTCTGAATTTATTACTTCATTAAATTAAGTTTCAGCAGGGTTACTGAAGTAAAGCTAATATCAGGGCATGTCATATTAGAAATAAATCTTAGAAATATCCCTTGCAATGTTGTGAGTGCCTGTGTAATTACCAGTGTGGTCATTTCCCCAAACTCTTTGATGTTTTAGGATTTCTTCTATATTTCATTTTTTCAGCACTAATGGGCAACAGCAATAAAAAAAAAGGTTGACTCCAAAGAAAAGACTAACAGTCCATAAAATAAAATTGACATTGGCTTTAATGTTTTTGAGAATAAGTCATATTTACTTACAGTGTAAATCCTGCTCTGTCAATCTGTTTCTTCACTTCCCCAGGTGAGTATTGTAGTTTTAAGAATGCTTGATAGAGATTTTGTAGGTGTTTGTCTCTGTCTGAGGGTTTGGAGCAAATGTGGTTGTATCTTAGGGCTTGTCCGTAAATAATGGATAGTGTGGAGTGTCCTGGATGGAAGCTGGAGGCATATAGGTAAATATAGCGGTCCGTGGGTTTCCGGTATAGGGTGATGTTTATGTGACCATCACTTATTTGCACTGTTGCATCCAGGAAGTGTATCTCTTGTGTAGACTGGTCCAGGCTTAGGTTGATCTTGGGGTGGAAATTGTTGAAATCCAGGTGGAATTCTTCAGGGGCCTCCTTCCCATGGGTCCATATGATGAAGATGTCATCAATGTAGCATAAGTAGAGGAGGGGCGCTAGGGGACGAGAGCTGAGGAAGCGTTGTTCTAAGTCAGCCATAAAAATGTTGGCACACTGTGGGGCCATACAGGTACCCATAGCTGTGCCACTGACTTGAAGGTTTAAGTTGTCCCCAGATCTGAAATGCTTGTGGGTGACGACAAAGTCACAAAGCTCAGCCACCAGGTGTGCCATGGCGTCATCAGGGATACTGTTCCTGACAGCTTGTAGTCCGTCCTCATGTGGAATATTGGTGTAAAGAGCTTCTACATCCATGGTGGCCAGAATGGTGTTTTCAGGAAGATCACAGATGCATTGTAATTTCCTCAGGAAGTCAGTGGTGTCTCAAAGATAGCTAGGAGTGCTGGTAGAGTAGGGTCTGAGGAAACAGTCCAAATAGCCAGATAATCCTGCTGTAAGAGTGCCAATGCCTGAGATGATGGAGCATCCAGGATTTCCAGGTTTATGGATCTTGGGTAGCAGATAGAATACCCCGGGTTGGGGCTCTAGGAGTGTGTATGTGTAGATTTGTTCTCGGGCGGTAGCAGGGAGTTTCTACAGCCAAGCCCTAAGATACAACCGCATTTGCTCCAATCTCTCAGACAGAGACAAACACCTACAAAATCTCTATCAAGCATTCTTAAAACTACAATATCTACCTGGGGAAGTGAGGAAACAGATTGACAGAGCCAGACGGGTACCCAGAAGTCACTACTACACAACAGGCCAAACAAGGAAAATAACAGAACACCACTGGCCATCACATACAGCCCCCAGCTAAAACCTCTCCAGCACATCATCAACGATCTACAACCTATCCTGGAAAATGATCCCCCACTCTCACAGGCCTTGGGAGGCAGGCCAACCCTTGCTTACAGATAGTCCCCCAACCTGAAGCAAATACTCACCAGCAACTACACACCACACCACAGAAACACTAATCTAGGAACCAATGCCTTTAACAAACCCCATTGCCATCTCTGTCCCCATATCTATTCAAGCAACACCATCATAGGACCCAACCACACCACCCACACTATCAAAGGCTCATTCACCTGCACATCTACTAATATGATATAAGCCATCATGTGCCAGCAATGCTGTCAGCCATGTACATTGGCCAAACCAGACAGTCTCTACGTAAAAGGATAAATCAACACAAATCAGACATCAGGAATGGTAACATATAAAAACTAGCAGGAGAACACTTCAATCTCCTGGACACTCACTAACAGATTTAAAAGTAGCCATTCTTCAACAAAAAATCTTCAAAAACAGACTTCAAAGAGACACTGCAGAACTACAAGTCATTTGCAAACTTAACACCATCAATTTGGGTTGAATAGGGACTGCAGGTGGCTTGCTCACTACAAAAGCAATTTTCCCTCTCTTGGTATTGACACCTCCTCATCAGTTATTCAGAGTGGACTACATCCACCCTGACTGAATTGGTTCTCCATTTGTAAGGTAACTTCCTTCTCTTCATGTGCCAATATCTGTTTATTTCTGTATCTGTAATTTTCACTCCATGCATCTGAAGAAGTGTTTTTATCCATGAAACCTTATGCCCAAATAAATCTGATTGTCTTTAAGGTGCCACCAGACTCCTTGTTGTTTTTGTGGATACAGACTAACACTGCTACCCCTATGATACAAAATATTAATATCCATTACTTTGGATAGTGCTGTGGGTGGAAAAACCTTCATAATTTGAGAGCTTTTAAAGTTTTATTTTATGCACTTTTATGCACTTTTATGCACTTTTTTCAAAAAGAATCTTAGAACATAAGAATGGCCATACCAGGTCAAACCAAAGGTCCATCTAGCCCAGTATCCTGTCTACCGACAGTGGCCAATGCCAGGTGCCCCAGAGGGAGTGGACCAACAGGCAATGATCAAATGATCTCTCTCCTGCCATCCATCTCCATCCTCTGACAAACAGAGGCTAGGGACACCATTCCTTACCCATCCTGGCTAATAGCCATTAATGGACTTAACCACCATGAATTTATCCAGTTCTCTTTTAAATGCTGTTATAGTCCTAGCCTTCACAACCTCCTCAGGTAAGGAGTTCCACAAGTTGACTGCGCTGCGTGAAGAAGAACTTCCTTGTATTTGTTTTAAACCTGCTGCCCATTAATTTCATTTGGTGACACCTAGTTCTTGTATTATGGGAATAAATAAATAACTTTTCCTTATCCACTTTCTCCATATCACTCATGATTTTATATACCTCTATCATATCCCCCCTTAGTCTCCTCTTTTCCAAGCTGAAGAGTCCTAGCCTCTTTAATCTCTCCTCATATGGGACCCGTTCCAAACCCCTAATCATTTTAGTTGCCCTTTTCTGAACCTTTTCTAGTACCAGTATATCTTTTTTGAGATGAGGAAACCACATCTGTATGCAGTATTCCAGATGTGGGCGTACCATCGATTTATATAAGAGCAATAATATATTCTCAGTCTTAATCTCTATCCCCTTTTTAATGATCCCTAACATCCTGTTTGCTTTTTTGACCGCCTCTGCACACTGCGCGGACATCTTCAGAGAACTATCCCCGATGACTCCAAGATCTTTTTCCTGACTTGTTGTAGCTAAATTAGCCCCCATCATATTGTATGTATAGTTGGGGTTATTTTTTCCAATGTGCATTACTTTACATTTATCCACATTAAATTTCATTTGCCATTTTGTTGCCCAATCACTTAGTTTTGTGAGATCTTTTTGAAGTTCATCACAGTCTGCTTTGGTCTTAACTATCTTGAGCAGTTTAGTATCATCTGCAAACTTTGCCACCTCACTGTTTACCCCTTTTCCAGATCATAAATAAATAAGTTGAATAGGATTGGTCCGAGCACTGACCCTTGGGGAACACCACTAGTTACCCCTCTCCATTCTGAGAATTTACCATTAAATCCTACCCTTTGTTCCCGGTCTTTTAACCAGTTCTCAATCCATGAAAGGACCTTCCCTTTTATCCCATGACAACTTACTTTACTTAAGAGCCTTTGGTGAGGGACCTTGTCAAAGGCTTTCTGGAAATCTAAGTACACTATGTCCACTGGATCTCCCTTGTCCACATGTTTGTTGACCCCTTCAAAGAACTCTAATAGATTAGTAAGACACGATTTCCCTTTACAGAAACCATGTTGACTATTGCTCAACAGTTTATGTTTTTCTATGTATCGGAAAATTTTATTCTTAACTATTGTTTCAACTAATTTGCCCGGTACTGACGTTAGACTTACCGGTCTGTAATTGCCGGGATCACCTCTAGAGCCCTTTTTAAATATTGGCGTTACATTAGCTAACTTCCAGTCATTGGTTACAGAAGCCGATTTAAAGGACAGGTTACAAACCTTAGTTAATAATGCCGCAAATTCACATTTGAGTTCTTTCAGAATTCTTGGGTGAATGCCATCTGGTCCCGGTGACTTGTTAATGTTAAGTTTATCAATTAATTCCAAAACCTCCTCTAGTGACACTTCAATCTGTGACAGTTCCTCAGATTTGTCACCTACAAAAGCCGGCTCAGGTTTGGGAATCTCCCTAACATCCTCAGCCGTGAAGACTGAAGCAAAGAATCCATTTAGTTTCTCTGCAATGACTTTATCATCTTTAAGCGCTCCTTTTGTATCTCGATCATCAAAGGGCCCCACTGGTTGTTTAGCAGCCTTCCTGCTTCTGATATACTTAAAAAACATTTTGTTATTACCTTTGGAGTTTTTGGCTAGCCATTCTTCAAACTCCTCTTTGGCTTTTCTTATTACATTCTTGCACTTAATTTGGTAGCGTTTATGCTCCTTTCTATTTGCCTCACTAGGATTTGACTTCCACTTTTTAAAGGAAGTCTTTTTATCTCTCACTGCTTCTTTTACATGGTTGTTAAGCCACGGTGGCTCTTTTTTAGTTCTTTTACTGTGTTTCTTAATTTGGGGTGTACATTGAAGTTGGGCCTCTATTATAGTGTCTTTAAAAAGCACCCATGTAGCTTGCAGGGATTTCACTTTAGTCACTGTACTTTTTAACTTTTGTTTAACTAACCCCTGATTTTTGCATAGTTCCCCCTTTTAAAATTAAATGCCACAGTGTTGGGCTGTTGAGATGGTCTTCCCACCACAGGGATGTTGAATGCTATTGTATTATGGTCACTATTTCCAAGCGGTCCTGTTATAGTTACCTCTTGGACCAGCTCCTGTGCTCCACTCAGGACTAAATCTAGAGTTGCCTCTCACCTTGTGGGTTCCCGTACCAGCTTGCTTTATAAACATATAAATTATAGTTTTCAAAGTTCCTAAGTGACATAGAAGCCTACATGTTAAAATTTTGCAAAAGCACCTAAGTGATTTGGGGGCTTAAATCCAATTTTCAAAAGTGATTTAGGCATTTAGTGATATAGATTTTATGGAAAATCTGTGGTATTTAGGCTAATTAGTGCCTAAGTAACTTGTGATATTGGGATTTAGATTCCAGAGTCTTCTGAAAATTTTACACATGTTCTATTTTGAACTTTGGGTGCTGAAACATGCCTGTTACTTTTGATATGAGTCACTCATGCAGCCACTAGTAAATTTTCCCCTGCTAATGAATCATAAGACTTTGCATAAAACAGGTTCCAATGAGTGATTAATTAACATCCACACTTAGAACCATGCAGTTTCACACTACCACAAGATGGACCCCATCTGGGTTTTAAACATTAGGATTGAAACATGTTTGACAAATGCTCTTGATCTGAAGGTTTTAGCTCAATGTTAAAGAGTTGAATGAATAATAGGGCTGGCGATTAACTCATGCGATTAACTCAAAAAAAGTAATCATGATTAAAAAAATAAATTGGAATTAATCACAGTTTTAATTGCATTGTTAAATAATAAAATACTAATTGAAACTTATTACATATTTTGGATGTTTTTCTACATTTTCATATATATTGTATTCTGTGTTATAATTGAAATGAAAGTATATATTATATTTGCTTACAAAGATTAGCACTGTAAAAATGATAAACAAAAGAAATAGTATTTTCAATTCACCTCAAGTGAATTTTCAAGTACTGTAGTGCAATCTTTTTGTCATGAAAGTGCAACTTACAAATGTAGAATTTTTTTTGTTACATGACTGCACTCAAAAACAAAACAATGTAAAACTTCAGAGCCTACAAGTCTACTCAGTCCTACTTCTTGTTCAGCCAATTGCTAAGATAAACAAGTTTGTTTACATTAAAGGGAGATAGTGCTGCCCTCTTCTTATTTACAATGTCACCAGAAAGTGAGAACTGGCATTTGCATGGCACTTTTGTAGCCGGCATTGCAAGGTATTCACATGCCAGATATGCTAAACATTAGTATGAGCCTTCATGCTTTGGCCACCATTCCAGAGGACATGCTTCCATGCTGATGCTACTCATTAAAAAAAATAATGCCTTAATTAAATTTCTGACTGAACTCCTTTGGGCAGAATTGTATGTCCTCAGCTCTGTTTTACCTGTATTCTGCTATATATTTCCTGTTATAGCAATCTCAGATGATGACCCAGCACATGTTGTTTATTTTAAGAACACTTTCACTGCAGATTTGACAAAACATAAAGAAGGTACCAATTTGAGATTTCTAAAGATAGCTACAGCACTTGATCCAAGGTTTAACAATCTGTAGTGCCTTCCAAAATCTGAGAGGGATGAGGTGTGAAGCTTGCTTTCAGAAATCTTAAAAGAGCAACACTACAACGCAGAAAATAGGGAACCTGAACCACCAAAAGAGAAAATCAACCTTCTGCTGGTGGCATCTGACTCAGATAATGAAAATGAACATGCGTCGGCTTGCAATACTTATCGAGCAGAACCCAACATCAGCATGGACACATGTCTTCTGGAATGGTGGTTGAAGCATGAAGGGACATGTGAATCTTTAGCCCATCAGGCACATAAATATCTTGCGATGCCGGCTATAATGGTGTCATGAGAATGCCTGTTCTAACTTTCAGGTGACATTGTAAACAAGACATGGGCAGCATTATCTCCTGGAAATGTAAACAAACTTGTTTGTCTGAGAGATTGCCTGAACAAAAAGTAGGACCGAGTGGACTTGCAGATTCTAAAACTTTACATTGTTTTATTTTTGTACATAATTCTACATTTTTAAGTTCAACTTTCATGATAAAGAGATTGCATTACAGTACTTGTATTAGGTGAATTGAAAAATACTATTTATTTTGCTTCTTTACAATGCAAATACTTGTAATCAAAAATAAATATAAAGTGAGCACAGTACACTGTATTCTGTGTTTTAATTGAAATCAATATATTTGAAAATGTAGAAAATATCCAAAAATATTTAAATAAATGGTATTCTATAATTGTTTAACAGTGCGATTAATTGCACGATTAATCATGATTTATTTTTTTAGTTGCTTGACAGCCCTTATGAATATCTAAAGTTTAATTTGTTTAAAGAGTGATTCATCAGTTTTTCTGCTTGTATGCTTCCAAACACTCCTTGGTATGCATAGTTGTATTTCGCAGAAGATTAAAACTATATAAGGCTACCCTATTTATCTTGCTGTCCCTAGGGACAAAGTTATCAGAAGTTATGGATGTTTGTGAGTTATTGAAAAAAACCCTCTGTGTTGTAAGTTACTGAAAAGACAGTGTAATGAACTGGGAAAAGTAATTGAAATGCAAAAAAAATAGAATTAGATACTGTAATGAAAGATGCTGCCAAATTATATGACAATGTGTTAAGTCATATAATAAAAATATGTTGTCATTGGTACATAGCAGTGATCTAGATTCAGTAGAAATAGAAAATGTTTAAAGAAAAGAGTTGTGCAAATTTGAAAATTCATCACATTTCTTTTAGTATAAAGAAACTCAGAAAACAACTCAGCTGATGGCAAACAATGGCTAGTGTTTCTCTGCATACTCTCTTGAATAAAGTTTTTGGTTATCCTATGAAAAATATAAAGTGATTTTTTTAACTAGAGTTATTTTAATGAAAATAAGCATATACTGCATTAGCATACTACATTGCATAAGGCTGTAACATATTGCTACAGCAAATGCATTAGGTGTTGTGTGAGAGCTTTATTAAATATACCACTGATCAAAGGTCTATTTTTAAAGATACATTTGGTCAGTCACAGACAGTTTACAAAAGGCTAACCTGTTCTCTGTTAAAATCTGTACAGTGTTGAGTTTCCAAGTGCATAACATTATTATGGTTATGGCATTTCCGATATTTGTTATACGGGCTATTCAAAGAGTACCACAAATACCACACAAGCATAGCATTTACAGGGTTAGATACTCATTTTCAGTGAGTATAAGCCACTTTTCTGCTTCCCCAGTTTTGAGCTGATTGATGGCCAAAACAACCACTGGTTTAAACTTAGAGAAGGCAAAGTACTGTCCTAAATTCTACTGACTGCAACAGACCTATAGGGCTTGCAGAGAATCAGCACACAAGCCCCAGCCCATTCCCAGCACTCTCTCCGCACAGTATGGGTGGTGAAGAGCTGCCTACACCACCCTGGGATTCCCTTATGTCAGTCCGAATCCTGTGCCACTGATTATGTAACTTTCTGACTGATTATGCTGTGGAGGCAGTGCAAAGGATTGGGAGCCGGAACGAAGATCTTATTCCTAAAGTTATTTTGTAAACGTGTTCATAGTGACCACAGTGCATGAAATTAATAGTAATCCAGCTTTTAAAACTAACCATGGAAACTCATAAAAACATTCATAGTATTGAAACAGATGAAATAATAAGCATGCGTCACTCCAATATTGTGTTGCTAATTGGGGTCTGATTTTGCAAAGGGCATTTAGCGTTTGCAGGATCATATTCAAAACATCTAACACATAACTGTTCTGTAGTGATTCACTAAATTGTGGTTATGGACATAAGTGTTTTGTTTGAACTAAATCTAATTAGAGTTGCTAATATAAAACAATATACTAAACTGTAAACAGATGACATGGCCTTGTAAATTACTAATCAGTACCATCTGACTAAAAGGTTTTTTTGTCTCCTGCAGCAATAGGGTTCAGAGTTGCTGTAAGTAATTTACTAAGACTATGATAAAGCACCTTTTAAATTTCACCTTATGATCTAGAGCTCATGATGAGAAAGAAATATGGAGGCTCCACAACTCCTGAGAACCTATAAAACATTGTGTCTGCTTTAGCATTTATCAATTTTTAACCACTGCTACAAGGCTTCAAGCAATCAATTATTTCTCAGCTCAGTGAGGGACTCAAAGCTACACCAGATAAACCAGAAATCAATTTTACTGTCTTGTGGCTGGTTTCTAAATATGTTTCTCCTCACCACATTTAAAATGAACGAGGCTAGGTCTTAGATTACAGCCACAACTGTGCTCTTTTCATAGCTCACGTGATATTTAAAAATTTAAAAGGAATTCCACTTTATTGCTCCTTAAAGCATCAATTAAATCTGTGAAGAGAAAACAAGTATTTTTAGGGCTGTCAAACTATTAAAAATTAATTACAATTAATCATGACATTAAAAATAGTGATTATAATTGCACTCTTAAACAATAACAGAATACCATTTAAATGTATTATAAATATTTTTGGATATTTTCCTACATATTCAAATATATTGATTTCAATTACAAGACAGAATACAAAGTGTACAGAGCTCACTTTATATTATTATTTTTATTACAAATATTTTCACTGTAAAAAAGATAATCTACAAGTTAAAGCATGAAGGGACACATGAATGTTTATCGTATCTGGCATGTAAATACCTTGTAATGCCAGCTATAACAGGGCCATGCAAATGCCTGTTCTCACTTTCCAGGGACATTTAAAGAAGAAGCGGGCAGCATTATCTCCCATAAATGTAAACAAACTTGCTTGAACAAGACTGTGTGGACTTGTAGGCTCTTAAGTTTTACATTGTTTTGTTTTTGAGTGCAGTTATATAATTTTTTTTTCATTTGTAAGTTGCATTTTCAGGATAAAGAGATTGCACTATAGTGCTTGTATGAGGTGAATTGAAAAACGATTTATTTTGTTTATCTTTTTTACTGTGCAAATATTTGTAATCAAATATTTGAATCTGGAAGTGAATTGATTTGAAAGCTGTTTCTAATATTAAGAGACTGTTTCTTCTTATCTCAACATTTCTGGACTTCTCTGTGAAAAGAGTGGCATTTGCTAGGTAATATGTAGGCAGGGACACAGCAAATGAAAAGCTGGGGTTAAGGCTGTAATTATCTATCAATTATTTAAATAAAAAACCAAAAGAGAATGTTGTAGTTTTCTTAAAAGGATGAATAACAACAAGACTAGAAATTCAAAGTAAAAAGTGAAGGTTACACTAAAAAAAAAAGAGAGAGAGAGAGAGAGAAATGTAGCATTGAGTTCATCCAAATAACCTTAATTCTGTGATTGTTCCATGCACGCTTTCTATGCTGACCTCCCAGATCTTGATCCTACTCAGACTTAAATCAGTTGGAGTTTTGCGAACAGGACTTGGTCCCTGTTGTAACTTCATGTGGTATGAAGACATTTTGATTAAAGACTTCAATGGAACTTTGGACAAGAACATGTGAAATCCACTTTAATGAACAATGTGCAGTTAAGGAACACTGGAGTATGTAGATCTGGTATTGTAGTTATATCTCTATATGTTATCCTCACCAAGCTAATCTTCTGGTATGGAAGCTCTCTGATTGTTGGTATGGCTCTTAAAAATTCAAAGTCCAAGTTCAATTAAATAGGTAACTATGTATCTTCACCAAATCTTATAGTAGGACAGCATTTTAAATCTGAAACATTAAGTAGATTTGGAGAATTAACCAGACAGATTGTCCCAAATGTGGATCACTTTGTGAGAACATATTGAAAACAAAGCTATTTATTTTGAGAGAAGTCCCTAGATTACAAGATGAGACTCCATTTCCTCCTCCCCCATGTATGGCTCAATATTTGAACCACAGTATGGTTCCATAGCTATTGTTCCTACAACAATAGTTTATATAATTTTGCTTTGGGAACATGCGGAGTTTACATAAACTTGAGACATTCATTATTTTTAATCATGCTATTGTTAACATGGAATGGTTCTGCACTACAGCTTGTTGATTTTTTTTTTTCAGTTGAAAACAGGCTTTTAAAATAAATTGCTTTTAAAATACATTCCTAAAATGAAAGTTTTTGTAAAAAGGCTGATATTATAGAAATGTTCTGTTTTCCACAAAATTTTTCCACTTCTCTATTTATTGATATTTAAATAAATTTTTATTAAACTATTTTTCTAATAATTTTCAATTTTCAACTCAATTTTCAGGATGAAAATGACATTTTCTGCAAACAAAATATGGCAATAATGATTTTTAAAATGATTTAGATTAATAGTTCAATACAATTTTGATAAAAAGCACTACCAAAAATGCCACGAAAACTGGAAATTCAGCAAATTTCAAACTCTGCAAAATAGAAACAGCTTCAAAAGTTTGAAATTGTCATAAAATAATTTTCTCTATTTTCTACTGGCACTATCTGCCCATGCAAGGCAATGTCTAAAAGGCAGAATCTGCATCATAGTTACTGATGCATATGATATTAATAAGAAAAAGTTTATAGAAGTATTTGACACATCTTAAGATATCTTCCTCAGACAGTAATCATAGGTCCAAAACAATCACCCATTTGCATATTATTTTATCTGATATTCCTTGTAAGAATATTTATACAAAACATGTTTTTATTCCTTTTCTAATATAAACTAGGACATGCTCATCTACTTAAGTTCATGGAGGATAGATCTGTCAATGGCTAATAGCTAAGATGGTCAGGGATGCAACCTGGGCTCTGGGTGTCCCTAAACCAGAAGCTGCAAATGGATGGATCGCTCAATAATTTCCTGTTCTGTTCATTCCCTCTGAAGTATCAGGCACTGGACACTGTAGGTAGACAGGATACTGTGCTAGGCGAACCATTGCTCTGACCCAGTCTGGCCATTCTTATGTTAAATTATTTCTGTCCTGTCAGGAGATTAATGGCCTCTAGCAGGTCATTATCTACTCCAGCAAAAGGATAAAACACATTGTGCTGTGACTGAAAATGTTTCTACAATACTTTGCAGTCAGAATAATGCCGCTTTTATCTTTTTACAAGTCAAGCCATTTCCCTATCAACAATAATTTATTTGCATGTTCTTTGCACTCAGTCTATACATACACTATCTTCCTTGCGTTTGTCTTGAAAAAAGTTATATTTTTAAGTTTTGTTATCACATCTAGGCCAGATCTACATTAAAAGGTTAAAATCAACCCAGTGATATCACTCAGGGATGTGAAAAATCCACACACCCTGAGCGACATAGTTATGCCTACCTAATCTCTGGTGTAGACACCACTAGGTTGACAGAAGAATTCTTCCATTGACTTAGCTACCATCTCTCAGGGATATGGATTAACTACAGAGATGGGAAAACCCCTCTCTTTGTTGTAGTGAGTGTCCACACTGCAGCTGTGCTGCTGTAGCAATCTATGTGTAGACATAGCTTTGCGGTGCCAAAAAGAAGATTAAAACAGAAAAGTAAACTGCTGCTGCACAGAATTGTATTAAATAGCTAAAAAGTTAAGCAAGAGAGAATAAAGACCTATTTATTTCTGTTCTTTACAAGCAATTGTGGTTTAAAGCACTGTGCATATTATTCTGTTTTAAAATAAATGCTAGTGAATTATATTTTCGGATATAAAGTCTGTTTGCTCTCCCAAGGAATTTATACATGACTCCACCAAATTTTGTGATGTCATAGGAATAAAGGCAATAAGTCTTCCAATACTCTGAAGACTCACATAAATCCAATGGACATAGTTCCATTAAGGAGTGTTTGCATACAGGGTATGCTGGCCTACTTGAGCACCTCAGTGTTGGTGATTCTGTCCCTCCAGGAGATTCCAAAAATTCAACGAAGGCAAAGAATATGAAAGCTGTTGAGTCTCTTTTCCTGATGAGAATATAAAGTCCATGCCTTAGAATCATAGAATCATAGAATATCAGAGTTGGAAGGGACCTCAAGAGGTCATCTAGTCCAACCCCCTGCTCAAAGCAGGACCAATTCCCAGCTAAATCATCCCAGCCAGGGCTTTGTCAAGCCGGGCCTTAAAAACCTCCAAGGAAGGAGACTCCACCACCTCCCTAGGTAACGCATTCCAGTGTTTCACCACCCTCCTAGTGAAATAGTTTTTCCTGATATCCAACCTGGACTTCCCCCACCGCAACTTGAGACCATTGCTCCTTGTTCTGTCATCTGCCACCACTGAGAACAGCCGAGCTCCATCCTCTTTGGAACCCCCCTTCAGGTAGTTGAAGGCTGCTATCAAATCCCCCCTCATTCTTCTCTTCTGGAGACTAAACAATCCCAGTTCTCTCAGCCTCTCCTCATAAGTCATATGCTCCAGACCCCTAATCATTTTTGTTGCCCTCCGCTGGACTCTTTCCAATTTTTCCACATCCTTCTTGTAGTGTGGGGCCCAAAACTGGACACAGTATTCCAGATGAGGCCTCACCAATGTCGAATAAAGGGGAACGATCACGTTCCTCGATCTGCTGGCAATGCCCCTACTTATACAGCCCAAAATGCCGTTAGCCTTCTTGGCAACAAGAGCACACTGTTGACTCATATCCAGCTTCTCGTCCACTGTGACCCCTAGGTCCTTTTCAGCAGAACTGCTACCTAGCTATTCGGTCCCTAGTCTGTAGTAGTGCATGGGATTCTTCCGTCCTAAGTGCAGGACTCTGCACTTGTCCTTGTTGAACCTCATCAGGTTTTTTTCTGCCCAATCCTCTAATTTGTCTAGGTCCCTCTGTATCCGATCCCTACCCTCTAGTGTATCTACCACGCCTCCTAGTTTAGTGTCATCTGCAAACTTGCTGAGAGTGCAGTCCACACCATCCTCCAGATCATTAATAAAGATATTAAACAAAACCGGCCCCAGGACCGACCCTTGGGGCACTCCACTTGAAACCGTCTGCCAACTAGACATGGAGCCATTGATCACTACCCGTTGAGCCCGACGATCTAGCCAGCTTTCTATCCACCTTACAGTCCATTCATCCAGCCCATACTTCTTTAACTTGGTGACAAGAATACTGTGGGAGACAGTATCAAAAGCTTTGCTAAAGTCAAGAAATAACACATCCACTGCTTTCCCCTCATCCACAGAGCCAGTTATCTCATCATAGAAGGCAATTAGGTTAGTCAGGCACGACTTCCCCTTCGTGAATCCATGCTGACTGTTCCTGATCACTTTCCTTTCCTCTAAATGTTTCATAATTGATTCCTTGAGGACCTGCTCCATAATTTTTCCAGGGACTGAGGTGAGGCTGACTGTCCTGTAGTTCCCCGGATCCTCCTTCTTCCCTTTTTTAAAGATGGGCACTACATTAGCCTTTTTCCAGTCATCTGGGACCTCCCCCGATCGCCATGAGTTTTCAAAGATAATGGCTAATGGCTCTGCAATCTCACCCGCCAACTCCTTTAGCACCCTCGGATGCAGCGCATCCGGCCCCATGGACTTGTGCACGTCCAGTTTTTCTAAATAGTCCCGAACCACTTCTTTCTCCACAGAGGGCTGGTCACCTTCTCCCCATGCTGTACTGCCCAGTGCAGCAATCTGGGAGCTGACCTTGTGCGTGAAGACAGAGGCAAAAAAATCATTGAGTACATTAGCTTTTTCCACATCCTTGGTCACTAGGTTGCCTCCCTCATTCAGTAAGGGGCCCACACTTTCCTTGATTTTCTTCCTGTTGCTAACATACCTGAAGAAACCCTTCTTGTTACTCTTAACATCTCTTGCTAACTGCAACTCCAAGTGTGATTTGGCCTTCCTGATTTCACTCCTGCACGCCTGAGCAATATTTTTATACTCCTCCCTGGTCATTTGTCCAATCTTCCACTTCTTATAAGCCTCTTTTTTGCGTTTAAGATCAGCAAGGATTTCACTGTTTAGCCAAGCTGGTCGCCTGCCATATTTACTATTCTTTCTACACATCGGGATGGTTTGTTCCTGCAACCTCAATAAGGATTCTTTAAAATACAGCCAGCTCTCCTGGACCCCTTTGCCCTTCATGTTATTCTCCCAGGGGATCCTGCCCATCTGTTCCCTGAGGGAGTCAAAGTCTGCTTTTCTGAAGTCCAGGGTCCATATTCTGCTGCTCTCCTTTCTTCCTTGTGTCAGGATCCTGAACTCGACCATCTCATGGTCACTGCCTCCCAGGTTCCCATCCACTTTTGCTTCCCCTACTAGTTCTTCCCTGTTTGTGAGCAGCAGGTCAAGAAAAGCTTTGCCCCTAGTTGGTTCCTCCAGCACTTGCACCAGGAAATTGTCCCCTACGCTTTCCAAAAATTTCCTGGATTGCCTGTGCACCGCTGTATTGCTCTCCCAGCAGATATCAGGGTGATTAAAGTCTCCCATGAGAACCAGGGCCTGCGATCTAGCAACTTCTGCTTGTTGCCAGAAGAAAGCCTCATCCACCTCATCCCCCTGGTCTGGTGGTCTATAGCAGACTCCAACCACGACATCACCCTTGTTGCTCCCACTTCTCAACTTTACCCAGAGACACTCAGGTTTTTCTGCAGTATCATACCGGAGCTCTGAGCAGTCATATTCCTCTATTACATACAATGCAACTCCCCCACCTTTTCTGCCCTGCCTGTCCTTCCTGAACAGTTTATATCCATCCATGACAGTACTCCAGTCATGTGAGTTATCCCACCAAGTCTCTGTTATTCCAATCCCATCATAGTTCCCTGACTGTGCCAGGACTTCCAGTTCTCCCTGCTTGTTTCCCAGGCTTCTTGCATTTGTGTATAGGCACTTAAGATAACTCAATGATCGTCCCTCTTTCTCAGCATGAGACAGGAGTCCTCCCCTCTTGCGCTCTCCTGCTTGTGCTTCCTCCCAGGATCCCATTTCCCCACTTACCTCAGGGCTTTGGTCTCCTTCCCCCGTACGAAGTGTGCTGATAACACAGGTACGATACACACAGATCTTCGTGCGTTCTGTCAGTTTGTTGTTTTGCCAGACCCTCTTGTTCAGTCTAGACATTGTTGTGGTGGCTTTTCTGATGCGGATGTTGAGTTCTGTTTCAAGTGAAAGGTTGACTGTGATAGTGGACTCCAAGTATGCGAACTCGTTTACCACTTCAAGGTCATAGTTGTTGATCTTGATGGAGGGTGCTTCCTCAACTCCTTGGCACATTATGTTACTCTTTTTTAGGCTTATGGTGAGCCTGAAGTCTTGGCAGGTTTGGAAAAACTGTGCATAAGATTTTAAAAATGAGCTTCTGTGTAGGTTGTCACTGCTGCTTCATCAGCAACAAGGAGATTCATGCAAACATTCCTCAAAGAGAGACAACTCCACTGACTTGGGCATGTATGCTGAATGAATGATGGGTGCATCCCAAAGAACATCCTCTACAGTGAATTGGGATGTGGAAAAAGACCCAAAGAACACCCAAAATTGCATTTCAAGGATGTGTGCAAGTGAAACTTCAAAGAAATGGACATGCATGTGGGCAAATGGGAAGATCACACTCAAGACTGCAGCCTTTGGAAACAAGAGCTTAACAAAGGTCTATAGAGTTACAAGAGGAAACAATCCAGCTTAGCAGAGGAGAAAAGAGCTCGCAGAAGGCAGAGCCCAAAGGGTCGAAACATCACCTTTAAATATGATGGATGCAGCAGAGATTGTCTCTCTCGAGTGGCTCTCTTCAGCCATATTCACGACTACCATAAAACCAAACGAGTAAATTCTTTACCTCTCAGGGGCACATACCCATGGTCTCTCGAGACTGAAGGATGCCTACTACTAGTGCCATTAAACAGTATTTTAGTGTGGTACATTCTATAAGGTGCCATGAAGGACCACAACATTTTATGTTTCCATAACAGTCAGAAATTTGGGTGCCAAGGTGAGTGAGGAAACATCTTTTATTGGACCAACTTCTTTTGGTAAGAGAGACAAGTTTTTGAGCTTACACAGAGCCCTTCTTTAGATCTAGGAAACAAATTCAGAGTGTCACTGCTCACAGGCACCAATTTCTAATTTTCCCTGCTCAGTCCCAGGCCCTGCCCCCATTCCACCCCTTCCTCTAAGCCCCCACTCCTGCCCTGCCTCTTCCCACCCCCACTTCACCCTTACCCAACCTCTTCCTTGCCTCTTTCCACCCCCTTCCCAAGCGTGCCCTGTCCCTGCCCCTCTCCCTCCCCCCATCACCTCCTGCACGCCTTGAAACAGCTGTTTCACAGCGTTCCGGAGATACTGGGAGGGAGGGGGAGAATTGATCAGTGGGGCCACTGGTGGGTGAGAGTGGGGGGAAGGGGAGCTGGCTGCCGGGTGCTAAGCACCCACTAATTTTTCTCCGTGGGTGCTCCAGCCCTGGAACACCCATGAAGTCAGTGCCTATCTCACTGCTAAATACAAGGTGGAGCAGATTGTTTAGCATAAATAGATATCACATTTCAAGGGACTATTCAAGGTGTAGTGGCAAAGAAGATGCACACCGATTTTATTTTTAATTTCTTCTGCACAAGACAGGGTAAGGCTAACCTATCTGGTCCTTTCCCTCCAATCATACCAGCAGCTGATACAGTAGCAGAACTGTGTGGGACCAGAATCTCCATTTCACTGGAAATTCCGCAATTTCTACATTTGTTTTTGTTCCAATTTGGAATGAAAACAAAGGACTTCAAAATTCCCCATAAAACAAAATGACACATTTCTACAGTCTAAGTTTTGATGAAACAGCATTTTCTGATAGAATGGATTGTCAGAAATTTTTGCACAGCTATATGCAGTAGCTCCCTGCTTTTCCAATGCAGCAAGTCACTGAAGTTGTTATGTGATACAGGGTTAAGTGCATTGCCCTTAGTAAACATGGACTTCCACCCTTAGGGTCAGATCAGTGGCGTATTATCGCCTAGGCCAACAAGGCCTAGGCCTAGGGCGGCAAATTTGCTCTTGCCCCCTCTCCAACTCCGCCCCTTCCCCAAATCTCCGGCCCGCCTCCTCCCCCTGGCTGTGCTAAGAGGGAGGGAGAAGCGAGTTGCAGCACGCTTGGAGGAGGCGGAGCATAGGTGAGCTAGGGCCCGCGGGCATGGGGAGTCACAGGGGACCGGGAACTGCTCCCCAGCCCGCCCCAGCTCACCTCTGCTCCACTGCTGCCTCCATCCCCCGAGCGCGCCGCAACTCCCCTTCTCCCCCCTCCCTCCCAGGCTTGCCGCACGAAAGCGCTGGGAGGGAGGGAGGAGAAGCGAGTAGCGGCGCGTTCAGGGGATAGCGGAGGTGAGCTGGGGCCGGCGGGCACAGGGAGTAACTCTTGGGGGGGGCAGGGAACCAGTTCACCCCTGCTCCACTGTCGCCATCCCCCGAGCGGGCCACAACTCCATTCTCCCCCCCTCCCTCCCCGGCTTGCCGCGGGGGAGCGGAAGTGAGCTGGCGGGCTGGGGGGGGGGGGGTGGACGGCAATTTCTTGAAGGCCTAGGGACTGCAAATTTGTTAATCCGCCCCTAGGTCAGATTGTATGCTGCCCTTGGTCAACAATGAAGAGATGAGTGAGAACTTCTTGCCACTTCTCCCAGCCTAGCTTTCTTGGTAGTTCATGGGCAGCACACAATTGCAAGCCCTGTGCACATTCACAAGTGACAATCACAAAAGCATTTATTTCAGAGCTCTTTTTTTTTTACCCTTTCATGAAAGCACAAAAAAGACTAAATTTGCTTTACTAGAAAAAAATTGCCACATAACTCAATCCCCATTCTTGTTGCAAACACACTGGTAACTTGCATCAATGCCACACTGGTCAGATACCATGCTATAAAATGTTGTTATAACGAATCGATATATCACTGTGTGTATGATGTTATAAAACATGCAACGAATGAGCTAAGCTTAAGACATCTCTTCCTGCCATGGCCATGTAGGAACGTTTTATTTTACCTTGCCTGATAGGCTACCACTTCTGGATCACAAGGCTTCTGGTTCAAGTCTCTGCTGCACTACTAATAGAACAACAGTCAAATAGAACATCATGGCAAAAATACTTATCAGTTTGGTAGGATGGAGCAAAAGGGAACTCTTTGCTAATTAGCCATGTCTCCTCTAGTGTCTGGCCCCCAGTCATCAGACGCAACTGCATCCCCTGTACTCTAGGATTGCTGGCTATTAAATAGGTTCAGAGAGATCTTGAACTCATTTCACTTTACTTTTCTAGACTATTATGAAATGATTCAGGGGGGACAGATGATTGTCCAGCGGAGGGCAACAAAAATGATCAGGGGGCTGGGGCACATGACTTATGAGGAGAGGCTGAGTGAACTGGGCTTATGTAGTCTGCAGAAGAGAAGAGTAAGGGAGGATTTGATAGCAGCCTTCAACTACCTAAAGGGGTGTTCCAAAGAAGATGGATCTAGACTGTTCTCAGTGGTGGCAGATGACAGAACAAGAAGCAATGGTCTTAAGTTGCAGTGGGGGAGGTCTAGGTTGGATATTAGGAAACACTATTTCACTAGGAGGGTGGTGAAGCACTGTAATGGGTTACCTAGGGAGGTGGTGGAATCTCCTTCCTGAGAGGTTTTTAAGGCCTGGCTTGACAAAGCCCTGTCTGGGATCATTTAGTTGGGGTTGGTCCTGCTTTGAGCAGGGGATTGGACTAGATGACCTCCTCAGGTCTCTTCCAACCCTAATCTTCTATGATTCTATGATGCAGGGTTAGGTCTGTGCCCCAATGGCATGTAATCTGAAACCAAAGATTCTAAAAGGAAAGGCTTAGGATGGGTCTGACACTTAGATTTCTTGGAACCCCAGGTTTACATCCCAGCAGGGTGGACACAAACCCCTGTCCTTCTGAAGTAGTGCAATTAGTTTAAAGGTCAAATCCTGAGTCTGTATCTGGGCTAAGTACCCAGGCAAGCACCATGCTCAGAGGGGAGTCTTCCTTTGGGGTTCACTGGCAGAGCCACTTAGTCTAGTAGCTGGAGTAGCCTCCTGAGGCCCTTATACATACAAAGAGTATCTAGAAAAATACCATAAAATCTAGAAAGATATCATCAAATTTCTGAGGTTTTCATGTGGCTGAGGACACAGCAGTTTTATAAAATATAAATTTCAGAGGGAAAACTTTCAAAATTCACTTGTATCTATGTTTCATTTGTAGTTGTGTGAGTTTTAAGTAAACTGTTCGCCTAACCCAGCTTATATGAACATTTTATATCCCTGTGTTCTAAAATACCCTAGGGTCAGAAAGAATTTTTATTCGTTGATTGTATTTAATCTCAGTTCTCTAAAAGCCATTGAAATGATGCTTTTTTTCAGCCTATAGCATTTATAAGAGTCAATGGCTAAACTGAAAGTGAATTTTTTGTCACACTGATCAGTTAAACTGTCAGTGAACTATAGTACTTAGAGAAAAACCCAGCAGCAGTGTGAGAAAAAAATCCATGCTGTTAGATAAAGAAAGAGCAAAAATGATCCCCTTGGTATAAACACCCTAACACAATGGAAATAACTATCCCTGAAAGGCAATAGTCCATATAACAAGAATTAGAAACTTTACATTTAAAAAACAGCTAAGTTCATTTTGGTTCTTTAGCATCTTTGAATAATAGCACTGCAATAGGTGGTTTGGCAATAAGATGGATGATAAATATATTACTCTAAATTTATGTGTCTGAACAGAAAACCAGATTTTCTTGAGAAATAAGTAAGCAAAGTATAACAAAAAGTGTTTAATGTTTAAAGATGGATTGGTCTGTTAAAATACATTCACATTATTGGGCTGATACCTTTACTCAGAAGCTTGAGACTAGAGTAAGATGCTATTCAATGCGGGTTATGTACCTGAATATCTTCCTTTTAAACAAAGCATTTAATATATCACAGATTAAGGGATAAACTAACTCATCCATTCCATACCTATCCATTATTCCTCAATGTTTATAAGAGAGCTGAATCCTGACTTCCATGTCCACTTTTCACAACAAAACCAAGATCCAAGTATGTAGGGTGAAGGGACAGCATAAATTACCCACTTTGTTTATGTGGGGCGTCACCCAAAATGCCAAGAAAACCTGAACAGTTGTCAGTGCAGATGACCCCACCTTCCATTTTTTATTCCAAAAGCCCCATGCAAACAAACCTTTTGCTCAATCTTAATCCTCATGCAATAAAACAAGTCTCTTTATAACATGTTATTTTTAGCTAAAATGTCAAATGGTGACACTTCAGAAGTTGCTTCCAAAAAACATAAACTTAAGATACAGGGTTACTTGTATCTACCGTAACCAAGTTCCTGGAGAAAAACTAGAAAATATACTGTAGGGAACAACGCTGCACTGACAAGGAGATAAACTAGATTGCGTTTCTGGATTATATGCTTTAATCAACCAAGTTATTGGGCTCAATACAGGAGTAAGAGGGTAAAATTCTATCATCTATGTTATTCAGGAGGTCAGTTTAGATGATCTGATGGTCCCATCCGACATTAAAATCTATAAAGCGAACTGCTGCTTCCCTTTGTTGAGTGAAACTCTACTGGCAGAAGTTACAGTTTATACCCATGACTTCAATGGGAGGAGCTAAATTAGGACAGCACTGAGTTCTTTGAAAATCTGACCCGAAGAGTTTTCATTGCTGCAGCTATATCAGTGTACCTACAGCAGAGGCTACAGACATCAGTGCTGACAAAGCCTTATACACACGAAAAGAGATTGGCCTGATTATGGCTGCAAATTTAGTCCATATCTGGGTGAGAGAATAGGT
Source organism: Chrysemys picta bellii (assembly GCF_011386835.1). NCBI lineage: Eukaryota > Metazoa > Chordata > Testudines > Emydidae > Chrysemys > Chrysemys picta. The sequence continues at coordinate 179,896,579 of NC_088793.1, forward strand.
TACATGAATGCCTAAAGCTAATGCCATTATTGCATGGACCCTTGCCTCTTGCATTTGAAACTTTCAGAGCCTCTTAGATAGTTGAAGAGCTAGGTAAATTTGAATTAATTTTTCCTCCTTCTTTGTCTTTTTCGTTTTGTAGAGCTGTCTTTCCTCTTTGTCTATGTGTTTCCCTTTCATTGTACCACATTTTACCTGCCCTAATCTCCCACATTGAGAGAATTTTAAATAGAGCTATGTGGACTGTTATTCTGTTACATGGGGGTTTTGATATTTCACAATTTGGTTGTGTTTCAGTTCAGTGAAAGGGAAAGTGCTGGTACTGGGCAGTCTACTTGGCTAGCTACCCTGGAGCCACAGACCCAGGAAGCCCTGTCTGCCAAATAGCTGTTCAGGTGAGCTGGCAGAAACCCAGGCAGGTTTCTAATGGAGCCCTGACTGGGTTCTTTTGGAACTTTAACAAAACTGCCAAACATTCCAATTTCTCCAAATCAGCAAATTCTGATAAAATAATGTTTCATTGGAATTTTTTTGACCAGCTCTAATTTTAAGATCTTTGTCTCCTGATTGTTCACTGTACCTCTCCTCATGACTATCAATGAGTTTGCTGCTTTTGGTTAAGAATCAATTCAAGATCACATGAGACTGCATGCTGATTTTGAATAATATCCCCTCCATTTCGGCAGAATGGAGGACAAACTTTTGCCAATTTCACTTCACTTGGTAAATTTTTCAGTGAGCACTAGTGAAGTGAGAAATGCTTAACTAATCAAGCAGACTATTTTTAATGCCCATTCTACAACAAATATCAACAGGCCAATCCAGTCTTTAAAATTATCTCCTGGTAATTAATAGTAAAACGAACAGCTACACAATTTATATAGTTGTCACTGTCTCGTGAAACAAAATGAATGGACAAAGCAGCAGACTCTTAATTGTATTAACTGATCAATATTTATAATATTTGTTTCTCCTGATTTGTTTCACTACATCTTATCCTTTCTGGCTAAATTAGCTGATCAACTTTTAAAATGTCACTACAGTTTCAGCCTTGTCCCAAATGAACAGCTGTCCAGCCACCGCTCATTTCGGCACAATTCAGAACAACCGACAAATCCTTTTCAAAAGAGATCCCGTGGTGGGATAACAGGTATTGCAGGTCACAACTGAGTATTACGGGCAAAGCTAGTTTGGAAGTTTATGCAGTATCTCGCAATTGGATGATTTCCAGCTAGGTATTTTAATGAGGACTATGCTTACCCCAAAACATTTTTATTTTTAAGTAAAGATTAGGGCTGTCAAGCGATTAAAAAAATTAATCGCGATCAATTGCATGATTAAAAAAATTATTGTGATTAATCACACTGTTAAACAATAATAGAATACCATTATTTAAATATTTTTGGATGTTTTCTACATTTTAAAATATATTGATTTCAATTACAACACAGAATACAAAGTCCACAGTGCTCACTTTATATTTATTTTTTATTACAAGTATTTGAACTGTAAAAAACCCCAAAAGAAATAGTATTTTTCAATTCACCTAATACAAGTACTGTAGTGCAATCCTTTATCATGAAAATTGAACTTACAAATGTAGAATTATGTACAAAAAACTGCATTCAAAAATAAAACAATGTAAAATTTTAGAGCCTGCAATCTACTCAGTCCTACTTGTTGTTCAGCCAATCGCTAAGACAAACAAGTTTGCTTATATTTGCAGGAGATAATGCTGCCCATTTCTTGTTTACAATGTCACCTGAAAGTGAGAACAGGTGTTCACCTGGCACTGTTGTAGCTGGTGTCGCAAGATATTTACATGCTAGATGCGCTAAAGATTCATATGTCCGTTCATGCTTCAACCACCATTCCAGAGGACATGGGTCCATGCTGATGATTGGTTTTGCTCAATAACAATCCAAAGCAGTGCAGACCAATGCATGTTCATTTTCATCATCTTAGTCAGATGCCATCAGGAGAAAGTTGATTTTCTTTTTTGGTGGTACGGGTTCTGTAGTTTCCGCATCAGAGTGTTACTGTTTTAAGACTTCTGAAAGCATGCTGCATACCTCATCCCTCTCAGATTTTGGAAGGAACTTCAGATTCTTGGGTCCTTTAGAAATCTCACATTGGTACCTTCTTTGCATTTTGTGAAATCTACAGTGAAAGTGTTCTTAAAATGAACATGTGCTGGGTCATCGTCCAAGACTGCTATAACAAGAAATATATGGCAGAATGTGGGCAAAACAGAGCAGGGGACATACAATTTTCCCCAAGCAGTTCAGTCACAAATTTAATTAAGGCATTATTTTTTTAATGAGCGTCATCAGCATGGAAGAATGTCCTCTGGAGTGGTGGCTGAAGTATGAAGGGCCATAGGATTGTTTAGCGTATCTGGCACTTAAATTCCTTGCAATTCCAGCTACAAAAGTGCCATACAAATGCCTGTTCTCACTATCTGATGACATTGTAAATAAGAAGAGGGCAGCATTATCTCCTGTAAATGTAAACAAACGTGTTTGTTTTAGTGATTGGCTGAACAAGAAGTAGCACTGAGTGGACTTGTAGGGTCTGAAGTTTTACAGTGTTTTATTTTTGAGTGTAGTTATGTAACCAAACAAAAATCTACATTTGTAAGTTGCACTTTCACAACAAAGAGATTGCACTATAGTAATTGTATTAGGTGAATTGAAAAATACTATTTCTTTTGTTTATCATTTTTACAATGCAAGTATTTGTAATCAAAAATAATATTCACTTTGATTTCAATTACAACACAGAATACAATGTATTGGAAAATGTAGAAAAACATTCAAAATATTTAATAAATTTCAATTGGTATTCTATTGTTTAACAGTGCAATTAAAATGCAATTAATCATGATTAGTTTTATTAATCACAATTAATTGTTTTGAGTTAATCACGAGAGTTAACTGTGATTAATCGATAGCCCTAGTAACAATCCTATTTCTAGAGCTGGGTGAACCTTTGCCAATCTTCACACCCAATTTTTAGCTTGTCTAGGCTAGGATAAAAAGTGTATTTTCAAAATGTGTTAATTAAAACACTTTAAATTGCATGTTGTATAAAAAACACACTAGTGTACATGTGTTAGCTGACTGAGATGAACCCTCGTGGGGAACCCAGAGTTCAACTTGACTCCACGTTATACTTGAGCACAGTTTAAGAGCCACCTCTAAGATTTTAGGATGAATTCTTTCCCAGCTTTGGGTTTTAATACAATATGAATGCTGTGCTCTCCCAGCCTGCACCCACATCCTAAACTTGACCCACTCGTGACAATATACAATTTATTGTGCTGACCTTAATAGTATAATTGTCCATCTTCTTTCTTGCATGCTTTGTTCAGCAATGAAAGAATTGACTCTAGAGCAGGGGTCGGCAATCTTTGGCACACAGCTCGCCAGGGAAAGCCCCTGGAGGGCCGGGCCAGTTTGTTTACCTGCCGCGTCCGCAGGTTCAGCTGATTGTGGCTCCCACTGGCCATGGTTCACCATCCCAGGCCAATGGGAGCAGCGGGAAGCGGGAAGCGGCGCGGGCCGAGGGATGTGCTGGCCATCGCTTCCTGCTGCACACGGCATGTAAACAAACTGGCCCAGCCCGCCAGGGTGTTTACCCTGGCGAGCCGCGTGCCAAAGGTTGCCGATCCCTGCTCTAGAGCCTACTGATGAGTCTACAGTTACTAACATGTTAAAATAAACAGCTGCAGTCACAAGAATTTGACATATTCATTGTTTAATTTCAACAACTCAGGACATTTTCCTAATACCAAAGAAATAGAAATTTGGGGGTATATCCCTAAAGGCACTCTCGCATCAGTTTTCTAACATGAGTACCTAAGTCTTTCAATTCATGACCATTCCAGGAGATAAAAAGATAACCCTGTATACCATGGCCCTCCGTCTGCCATTTTTCTATAAATTTTATATCTACATAGCTTTGCAATTCTGTAAGGTTAAATATCAGCACAGCTAATACCCCATGGAGATGGACATACATGGGAACTGTTCACACTTTTCTCACAAACACTGTTTCAGGCTGTTTGCAGGGTCAGGCAGACATCACTACATAAGTTTAGTCTCAGTTCACATTTTGAAGTGTTCCTTTTAAACCATAAGGGGTAGAGGTTTTTAACACATTGAGAGTTTCAGCTCTGGAGCACATGGTGGCAGGCATGAGGGAAAAGTGTTGGCTTTCTGAATAGTACATTCCAAGTTTTAGGAAAGCACCACTACTCAGGAAAGCACTTAAACACACACTTGGCTTGCAGCAAGTGGGACTCAAACAAGTGCTTTCTTGAATTAAGATGGACTTAAGCATTTGCTAAAGTGTTTTCATGGAGGCAGTGCCTACACCTGACCTGAGATTTGTATTCCAGCTATATCAGTTTGGGACAGATCCTGAGGGATGCCTAGATACCATGGAGAGAAAGAGTCAGAGACAGAGACAGATGCTGACCCCGATGGAAGTTATAGTACGAACAATCTTTCAGGATATGACCTCTTACAAAGGTCTTCCATCTTAAAACCTAAAAGCGACATTTAAAGGGCTAAAAAAATTTCCTCACCTATGTTACTAATAGCACATAGTTAATTAAAAATCCAATTTAAAAAATTTTAAAAATCCAATTTTGTTCATACTGTTTATGTTGTTTGCCACTTCACTCTGCTGACTTGGGGCCTGATTTGGCCACCCATACTCAGCAGAGTAGTATCTTACTCCACAAGTTGTCCCACTGATTCCCCTACAAATAATAGCGGGAGTGCTTCTGGCATAAGTGACTACTTAGCATGATTCACGGAGGCAGAATCAGGTCCACTGAAAATGAAACTATGTTACTCAGTTTCATCCTGAGTCTCACACCCTAGTACAATGCTGTTGTATTTGGGTCTCCAACACTGCCAGGAAATGCTAATATTAAAAATAAGCTGTATTCAAAAAAGTCTAAGAAAAATCCTGCATTTGTTCACAACTTTTCACAAGGGGCTACATTAAATATCAATATTTAAAAGAAAAGCAAGAGATCAGACTAAAACATCAAACTGAGAATTTTTTTATGATCCTTTTTCCCTTTCTCTCTAGAAATAAATAAAAATCTACCATGTAAATATCAATGGTGCTTCATATTCTCCTGGAAAATAAAACACAGGCAGTTTACTACTGTCTAGGTTGTTATTGTCAACTGAATGTGAGGTCCTAATGGTTTCTAGTCTTTGTCAGATATATCACACATCTCTGGAGTTGACAAAGTAGAACTAGGGCCCTGGCCCAGAGTGTTAAATAGCCCTCTGTCCTCCACAAACACCATCCTTGGAGATACTGACAAGGAGAAATAAAAGTTTAGTGCTGACATTAGGCCACCACTACCCAATTAATAATAATGGAGATATCCTATCTCCTAGAACTGGAAGGGACCTTGAAAGGTCATTGAGTCCAGCCCCCTGCCTTCACTAGCAGGACCAAGTACTGATTTTGCCCCAGATCCCTAAGAGGCCCCCTCAAGGATTGAACTCACAACCCTGGGTTTAGCAGGCCAATGCTCAAACCACTGAGCTATCCCTAATTCCCAACCTAACCCACACCACTACCCGGTATCTCATAGATTGATTGTGAAAGCTGGGGGGGGGGGGGGGGGGGGAGGGGGGAATTGTATTGGAAGTCTCAGATTGAGAGAGGCAATGTGAAAAATGAAAGAAAGAAATTCTCTAGGGAAACACACATACACAGTAGCTAGCAGATGTCATAGAATCATAGAATCATAGAATATCAGAGTTGGAAGGGACCTCAAGAGGTCATCTAGTCCAACCCCCTGCTCAAAGCAGGACCAATTCCCAGCTAAATCATCCCAGCCAGGGCTTTGTCAAGCCGGGCCTTAAAAACCTCCAAGGAAGGAGACTCCACCACCTCCCTGTCATTCTTTCAGTCCTAGGGCCAGATCATCAGCTGGTGTGAATCAACATAACCCTACTGACTTCAAAGTGCACTGAAGCCGATTTATGTGAGCTGCTGATATATTCCTTAGAAGAGAGAAAGTAGAGGAACAGGATATGGGAGCATACAAACTAGTCTGAGCTCAAAAATGCCAAAATCTCATTGAAGTTCTCCAGTTTTGATTACATTGTTTAAAAACCTTGTTAGGATAAGTTGTAATTAAAACAGAAGTACTTTTTCTGGTTGTTTTCAGGCTGCGAAGTTGTGGCTAAGGGTAGTTCACAAAATTTGCTGGAATACAGAACTAGAGGTGGTTTTGAGTCAGAAAACCTGATCGGAACAACCTCAGACTTTGGGGCTGTTCAGAAACAGAACTGACTCCAAACTTTGTGGCTAAAACACATCTCCACACAAAATATGAATTAGTTAAGCCTCATGGCAGCTCTGTGAAATAGATGAGTATGACATGCACATTTTAATAATGGGACAACTGAAACAGAGAGGTTAAAGATAATATTTTCAAGTGTGAGTGCCTAAAGTTAGACATTTAAATTCCTATGGCCTGATTTTCAGTTTCTGAGCACTTGAACTCTGAAACAGGGCAGAGAGGCTCCACATTAGCAGAGAAGGGGTTAAGGAGAGTCTTTGGGCCCAGCCAGCTCCACCTTGCTAGACATGCAGCCAGTCCTAAGCAGGGAGGGGAGGAATAAAAGGAGAGAGTCTGGCTCTGTTCAAGGCTGTCTGACCAGGAAGAGGATCTGCATCTCTGCTTGAAGGGAATTTCACTGCAGAGCACAAAGAGACGGACCTGCTAGCCAGAGCAGCCACTGGGGAGAAAGTTAGAACCTAAAGAGGAGCATCACCCAACTCAGAGGCTATTTGGGAACAAAGCCCAAAGGAAAGGGCAGGAACGCCCACTTAGAAGACTGGGGGAAGGCTCAGTACTGAGTTGAGTTTGCTTTTGGCTATAAAACATTTTGGGGCTGAGCCCCTCAACCCATCCCAGAAGGGGATAAGGCCAAAGGAAGAATTAGCTCGTGGGCTTGGAGCCCTCCTAAGTGGACTGGAGACAGAGAGTTCTCCTTCTCCCCACCGGGGAGACCTGTGGCCATGTTGGGGTGGCCAGAAGATCTACAAATGGATACTGCTCCAGCCATGACACTACAAACTCCCACTGCAGTCAATGAAGTTGCACGTGCTTTAGGCCGAGGTGCTTTAAGCCGCATTGGAAGTTAGGCATCTAAATACCTTTGAGGGTCTGGTCCATAGTGCCTTTACAAATCAGGTGCCTACATATAGATGTATGCCTAAATTTGGGTAACCAAGTTTGCACTTCCCAAAGTCACAAACTGGGCTCAGTTCTCCACCTTTTAGTGTGCTATTAAGCATATACAAAAAGTGTGAAACATGAATGTTCTCCCAAATGTGAGAAACTAAGCTGAAATCTGTTGTATGTGCATGCTTTGAAGTCAGATCCTTACGGCACACCTCAGATACCCTGCTCAAATCTCTGGAAGGGAGTGGGAATTTATGTTAATATATAATTTATGTAAATTATTGTAACTGATACATAGTGCATGGCTTTTATATAGTGATTCTCATCAGTATATGAGGAAATATTTTACAAAGGTCAGTATCATTATCCCCATTTTACAGATCGGGAAACTGAGGCGGAAAGCAGTGAAGTGACTTTCCCAAGGTCATCCATAAGACCAGTGTCTGAGCCAGAAATCAAACTTGGTCTCCAGAGTCCCAGTCCAGTGTTCTATCCACTAGGCCCCACTAAAGTATCTAGTCACAAACTCTTATGTGGTTTTGGGGTGCACACACCACTAAATAAGCAAACATGGGGCTACTTTAAATTAATCTGTTCTAGGTAGACTCTATCATAATGTCCTCACAACTTGTGCTCAGTGTTCACAAGCACACTGCAGGGAGCTTGTCATCAGCAATGGTAACTGAACTGGTATCTACATAGATCATGAGTAAGGCTATGGTTTTGTCATTGAGGTCGTGGAAGTCACTGAATCCATGACTTCCAAAGACCTCTGTGACTTCAGCCCTGGCGGCTGGTAGCCGCAGGGTCCCGCCGCCTTCGCAGTGGCATGGAGCTGTAATGTCCCTCAGCTGCCTGAGGAAGTGGGCCCCAAAGCTCTCAGCTGCCATGAGCAGCAGAGGTACCCCACAGCTCCTAACCCTGCTGGCAGGGGGGTAGGCTGCAGCTCCCCAGCCTCAGCCCCGTAGCTGGGGGACCCTGCAGCTCCCCATCATCGCAGGTGGCAGGGGGACCCTGGAGCTGTGAGCCCCCATGAGCAGTAGGTGTTCAAGAGCTTCCAGCCACCCTGCAGCTGCCTATTCCCTTCCCATTTTGTCATGGATATTTTTAATAAAATCAGGGACAGGTCACGGGCTTCTGTGAATTTTTCTGTCCGCAGGTTCGGCCGATCGCAGCTCCCATTGGCCACAGTTCTCCGTCCCAGACCATTGGGGGTGGCAGGAAGTGGCGGCCAGCATATCTCTCAGCCCGCGCCGCTTCCCGCCACCTCCATTGGCCTGCGACAGCAAACTGCGGCCAGTGGGAGCCGCAATCGGCTGAACCTGCGGACGCGGCAGGTAAACAAACCAGCCCAGCCCGCCAGGGTACTTACCCTGGCGAGCCGCGTGCCAAAGGTTGCCGATCCCTGACCTAACACAATGGGGTCCTGGTTCATGATTGGGGCTCCTAGATGCTATCATAATACATATAAATAATAACAACAACATGACCTAATAAAGAAAAGAAGGAGATATGGAGGTGAGTGAAGGGATGGCAGTAGCAATAATTAACAGGAAAAGCTGACAGAAGCAAAAACTGAGGGAGTTCAAAAACGATGAGTAGAAATGTGTGAATAACTGACTTCCAGTTCATTGGCTGTCCTGAACATTTTTAAAAAAAAACTGCTGTGTCAAGTCAATTCGAAGTGAGAATTTTTCAGGGAACAAAAAATTTAAAAAAATGATTCAGACTTAATCAAAACATTTTGTTCAAAATGAGATAAAATATTTTGTTGCAATTTGGAGTTTTAATTTTTTTTAAATGAACTTGAATGAAATTTTGAATAAAAAAATAAAAATATTTAGTTTCAAACATCTTAAAGAAATGTTTAGATCTTTTTCGAATTTTGGGGGGGGGGGGGTTCAGCTGAAACAGTTTGGTGAATTCAACACAAATTCACAAAATGTTTTGGTTGACCTGAGCCTGCATTTTTCAGTGGAAAAAAGTTTTGTTTGCAAGTTTTTGCCCAGCTCCACTGTTGATGTAGCCATTTCCAAATGCTGCTTCAGATATTGGTGGTGATGGGGGACTTCAACTATCCGGATATATGTTGGGAAAATAACACAGCGGGGCACAGACTATCCAACAAATTCTTGGACTGCATTGGAGACAACTTTTTATTTCAGAAGGTTGAAAAAGCTACTAGGGGGGAAGCTGTTCTAGACTTGATTTTAACAAATAGGGAGGAACTCGTTGAGAATGTGAAAGTAGAAGGCAGCCTGGGTGAAAGTGATCATGAAATCATAGAGTTTGCAAATCTAACGAAGGGTAGAAGGGAGAACAGCAAAATAGAGACAATGGATTTCAGGAAGGCAGATTTTGGGAAGCTCAGAGAGCTGATAGGTAAGGTCCCATGGGAATCAAGACTGAGGGGAAAAACAACTGAGGAGAGTTGGCAGTTTTTCAAAGGGACACAATTAAGGGCCCAAAAGCAAGCTATTCCGCTGGTTAGGAAAGATAGAAAATGTGGCAAAAGACCACCTTGGCTTAACCACGAGATCTTGCATGATCTAAAAAATAAAAAGGAGTCATATAAAAAATGGAAACCAGGACAGATTACAAAGGATGAATATAGGCAAACAACACAGGAATGCAGGGGCAAGATTAGAAAGGCAAAGGCACAAAATGAGCTCAAACTAGCTACGGGAATAAAAGGAAACAAGAAGACTTTTTATCAATACATTAGAAGCAAGAGGAAGACCAAAGACAGGGTAGGCCCACTGCTTAGTGAAGAGGGAGAAACAGTAACAGGAAACTTGGAAATGGCAGAGATGCTTAATGACTTATTTGTTTCGGTCTTCACCGAGAAGTCTGAAGGAATGCCTAACATAGTGAATGCTAATGGGAAGGGGGTAGGTTTAGCGGATAAAATAAAAAAAGAACAAGTTAAAAATCACTTAGAAAAGTTAGATGCCTGCAAGTCACCCGGGCCTGATGAAATGCATCCTAGAATACTCAAGGAGCTAATAGAGGAGGTATCTGAGCCTCTAGCTATTATCTTTGGAAAGTCATGGGAGACGGGAGAGATTCCAGAAGACTGGAAAAGGGCAAATATAGTGCCCATCTATAAAAAGGGAAATAAAAACAACCCAGGTAACTACAGACCAGTTAGTTTAACTTCTGTGCCAGGGAAGATAATGGAGCAAGTAATTAAGGAAATCATCTGCAAACACTTGGAAGGTGGTAAGGTGATAGGGAACAGCCAGCATGGATTTGTGAAGAACAAATCATGTCAAACCAATCTGATAGCTTTCTTTGATAGAATAACGAGCCTTGTGGATAAGGGTGAAGCGGTGGATGTGGTATACCTAGACTTTAGTAAGGTATTTGATACGGTCTCGCATGATATTCTTATCGATAAACTAGGCAAATACAAATTAGATGGGGCTACTATAAGGTGGGTGCATAACTGGCTGGATAACCGTACTCAGAGAGTTGTTATTAATGGTTCCCAATCCTGCTGGAAAGGCGTAACGAGTGGGGTTCCGCAGGGGTCTGTTTTGGGACCGGCTCTGTTCAATATCTTCATCAACGACTTAGATATTGGCATAGAAAGTACGCTTATTAAGTTTGCGGATGATACCAAACTGGGAGGGATTGCAACTACTTTGGAGGACAGGGTCATAATTCAAAATGATCTGGACAAATTGGAGAAATGGTCTGAGTTAAACAGGATGAAGTTTAACAAAGACAAATGCAAAGTGCTCCACTTAGGAAGGAAAAATCAATTTCACACATACAGAATGGGAAAAGACTGTCTAGGAAGGAGTACGGCAGAAAGGGATCTAGGGGTTATAGTGGACCACAAGCTAAATATGAGTCAACAGTGTGATGCTGTTGCAAAAAAAGCAAACATGATTCTGGGATGCATTAGCAGGTGTGTTGTGAGCAAGACACGAGAAGTCATTCTTCCGCTCTACTCTGCTCTGGTTAGGCCTCAGCTGGAGTATTGTGTCCAGTTCTGGGCGCCGCATTTTAAAAAAGATGTGGAGAAATTGGAAAGGGTCCAAAGAAGAGCAACAAGAATGATTAAAGGTCTTGAGAACATGACCTATGAAGGAAGGCTGAAAGAACTGGGTTTGTTTAGTTTGGAGAAGAGAAGACTGAGAGGGGACATGATAGCAGTTTTCAGGTATCTAAAAGGGTGTCATGAGGAGGAGGGAGAGAACTTGTTCACCTTAGCCTCTAAGGATAGAACCAGAAACAATGGGTTTAAACTGCAGCAAGGGAGGTCTAGGTTGGACATTAGGAAAAAGTTCCTAACTGTCAGGGTGGTTAAACACTGGAACAAATTGCCTAGGGAGGTTGTGGAATCTCCGTCTCTGGAGATATTTAAGAGTAGGTTAGATAAATGTCTATCAGGGATGGTCTAGACAGTATTTGATCCTGCCATGCGGGCAGGGGACTGGACTCGATGACCTCTCGAGGTCCCTTCCAGTCCTAGAATCTATGATTCTATGATTCTATGATTGCAAAGTCAGAGTCCAGTTGGACAGGCACTAGCACCATTTCATGCTCTGTAATGCCTATGTCTCTGGCTCTAGGCCAGGGGTCGGCAACCTTTAGCACACGGTTCACCAGTGAGCACCCTGCCGCATTTATGTGACGCGTCCACAGGTTCGGCCGATCGCGGCTCCCACTGGCTGCGGTTCGCTGTCCCAGGCCAATGGAGGCGGCGGGAAGAGGCACGGGCTGAAGGATGTGCTGGCCACTGCTTCCCACCGCCCCCATTGACCTGGGACGGTGAACCGCGGCCAGTGGGAGCCGCAATCGGCCGAACCTGCGGATGCAGCAGGTAAACAAAGTGGCCCGGCCCACCGGGGTGCTTACCCTGGCAAGCCATGTGCCAGAGGTTGCCGATTCTTGTTCTAGGCCATTGCTTTCCAAAATGGGATAGTCCAGGCACACTCATATATTGCTATGTGCAGTGGAGTAACATGGTCAGTTTTTAGCAGCAGAAAACTCATCTGTTCCCCTTAAGTGGTTCATGAGTAAAAACTGTTGCTACACCTTGTCGGCTCTGCTTTCTGTACTGCGCGGAGAGAAAATTTGATGCAACCAATGCACTTTGTTCAGAGTGCTTTTTCTTGCACACTGAACATTCTAGTGCACTTTAGGACAACAGAGTGAAATTCTTCCCTAGATTTAAGCAAGCATTAAGTGGTGCATAGGTCTTGTGCACAGTGCTGACTTTCACTTGTAGAGATCAATGATTGCAGGGAAGAACCAGGAATAGAGTCTGGCACAAGTGAGATTCAAAATATTTTTTAAAAACAAAACAATACCTCAAAACTACTTAGAATTCAAGGTTTGTTTTCATAATTTCCAATGTGAAAGCAGATCTGTGTGTGGAGATAAATTTTGCTTAGGTATGTGAATCTGAAAAGAGATTCATTTATGAGTGAAAGAGGTTTTGAATGAAGATGACTTTGCATCATAAACAACTAATATTGAATCTTCTGCATGTTTTGAAGTGAAATCAACTATTTTGCTGAAAAAATCAATTAAAGAGGCATATTAGGAATGCAAAATCTCATAAAATGAAGGAGGAAAAATGTTCCAGTTAAACAAGAATAATGAATTAAATACAACTCTAGCCAGAGGTCCTGATGCTCAATCCTAGGCTCTAAACACCACAGAGTGCATGTTAAAATCTTAATAAAATATCTGATGGAACAAATTTCAAGTTATGGGGTAAATATTCAAACCATGCAACAATAAAGGTCACATCATTTATTGGCAAATATGGTGTATATTGGGGAAAATCAAATTTTTTTCCTTAACTAGAATTATCTCTCAACAGAAAATTTCTGAAGTGCAACGCACACTCCTCCTTAACAACTAAGCATTTATTTCAAAGAGGTAAGTGCATGTACAGTACTGCAAGAATACTGTATCCTTTAATAATATGGATATCACTTTCTTTTATGGAAAACACTAACTAATACTTAAATTAATTATTTAATAATCATAACTGGATGTTTATTATATGGTGTCACTACAAGGAAAAGTTATGGTTGTTTGAGTACTGTGCATTTTCTTTACTGTGCATTTCCACACCTTAGCATGCTTGGCTTTCTTTTAAGTATAACCTTAACACTGAATTTCCTGCGTTTCCAATGCTTTATTTGGGAACAGTTATAATAACACTATAATGTTTTTAACTTTAACTCACTGATACATACTCTCAACCTTATCTGTAATGTAATTGTTATCTGTATTAAAATACAGTCAAATCTCAAATCACCTGGATTACTTGAGCACCTCATCTGTGTAAAATAATATCACTTCTCACAACATAACAATTCCCTCCAATATCTGAGCCCTAATTTGTTTGAAATAATATTATTTATTGAGCACTAACAATGTGTTCAGCATTCAGCATACATACAGGACTACATTGTTCCCATACAAAGTCATAGACACGGATTGCTCTTTCTAAGCAACCTTGCAGGCACAGACCACTCAAACCAGTATAGGAGGAGGGAGGACCCCATCCTTTGCACTGAAAGGATGTACGTTGCATCATTCTAAGGCCTGGTCTACACTACGAGTTTAGGTCGACTTTAGCAGGGTTAAATCAAATTAAGCCTGGACATGTCCACACGACGAAGCCCTTTCTTTCGACGTAAAAGGCCCTTTAAACTGGTTTCTTTACTCCACCTCCGACGAGGGGATTAGCACTAAAATCGGCCTTTGTGGGTCGTATTTGTGGTAGTGTGGACGGAATTCGATGTTATTGGCCTCCGGGAGCTATCCCACAGTGCTTCATCGTTACCGCTCTGGACAGCACTCTCAACTCAGATGCACTGACCTGGTAGACAGGAAAAGGCCCGCAAACTTTTGAATTTCATTTCCTGTTTGCCCAGCGTGGAGAGCACAGGTGACCACACAGAGCTCATCAGCACAGGTAACCATGATGGAGTCTCAAAGGCCATGAAGGACAGAGGCCATAACAGGGACACACAGCAGTGCCGTGTGAAAATTAAGGAGCTAAGGCAAGCCTACCACAAAGCCAGAGAGGCAAACGGAATGTCTGGGGCAGAGCTGCAAACATGCAGCTTCTACGCCGAGTTGCATGCCATTCCAGGGGGTGCAGCCATCACTACCCCAACCATGTGCTTTGACTCTGTCAATGGAGAAACACGCAACAGGGAAGCGGGTTCGGGGTACGCGGAAAATGATGATGATGATGAAGACAATGAAGATAGCTCACAGCAAGGAAGCGGAGAAACCGGTTTCCCCAACAGCCAGGATATGTTTATCACCCTGGACCTGGAACCAGTAACCCCCGAACTCACCCAAGACATGCTCCCAGACTCTGAGGGCACACAAGGGACCTCTGGTGAGTGTACCTTTATAAATATTACACATGGTTTAAAAGCGTGTTTAATGATTAATTTGCCCTGGCAATCGCGGCCAGTACAGCTACTGGAAAAGTCTGTTAACGTGTATGGGGATGGAGCGGAAATCCTCCAGGGGCATCTCCAGAAAGCTCTCCTTCATGTACTCCCAAAGCCTTTGCAAAAGGTTTCTGGGGAGGGCTGCCTTATCCCATCCGCCATTGTAGGACACTTTACCACGCCAGGCCAGTAGCATGTAGTCTGGAATCATTGCATAACAAAGCATGGCAGCGTATGGTCCCGGTGTTTGCTGGCATGTAGACAACATCCATTCCTTATCTCTCTTTGTTATCCTCAAGAGAGTGATATCATTCACAGTCACCTGGTTGAAATAGGGTGATTTTATTAAGGGGGCATTCAGAGGTGCCCGTTCCTGCTCGGCTGAACAGAAATGTTCCCCGCTATTAGCCACGAGGTCAGGGGGGAGGGGTGAAGGGATCATCCCAGAGAATTGGGTGTGTGTTTGGGGGGGGGGGGAGTAGTTGGGTTTGTGCTGCATGTTAACCCGGAAACCCCAGCCCCTCCTTTTACATTGCAAACCCATTTTAAATGGCCAACCCAACGGGTCCTTGGTATGGGAAATGAGGGCGCTACTGTTTGAAACCATTCCCACATGTTATGAGGGTTAAAAAAGCCAAAAGACTGTGGCTTACCATGGCTGCCTGTAAGCCGAATTCTGTTGCCTGGCACCGCGTGAGTGATCTATCACACCAAACCGGCAGGCCCTCAATATAAGAGGAAAAATGCGACCTTGTAACGAAACCACATGTGCTGTGTAATGTGAACAGCAAAATTTAACGTGAAAGAGTGTACCCATTGTTCCCTAAAATGTGTCTTTTTTAACCACCTCTCCCTTCTCCTCCACCAGCTGCAAATGCTTCTCCTTCACAGAGTCTAGCAAAGATTAGAAGGAGAAAACGGCAGACTCGGGATGATATGTTTACGGAGCTCCAGATGTCTTCTCATGCTGAAAGAGCACAGCAGAATGCGTGGAGGCAGTCAATGTCAGACTACAGAAAAGCACAATATGAACGAGAGGAGAGGTGGTGGGCTGAATCGCGGGCTGAACAGAGCAGGTGGCGGGCTGAAGATGATAGGTGGCGTCAGCTTGCAGACAGAAGGCAAGAGCCGATGCTCCGGCTGCTGGAGCATCAAACTGATATGCTCCAGCGTATCGTTGAGCTGCAGGAAAGGCAGCAGGAGCAGAGACCACCGCTACAGCCCCTGTGTAACCAACAGCCCTCCTCCCCAAGTCCCACTGCCTCCTCACCCAGATGCCCAAGAACACGGTGTGGGGGCCTCTGGCCACCCAGTCACTCCACCCCAGATGATTGCCCGAGCATGGGAAGGCTGGCCTTCAATAAGTGTTAAAGTTTTAAACTGCAGTGTGTCCTTTTCCTTCCTTCCTCCCCCACCCCTCCCGGGCTACCTTGGCAATTATCCCCATAGTTGTGTGATGAATTAATAAAGAATGCATGAATGTGAAGTAACAATGACTTTATTGCCTCTGCAAGCGGTGCTTGAAGGGGGGGGCGGGGTGGTTGGTTTACAGGGAAGTAGAGTGAACCGGGTGGGGGGGGGCGGAGGGTTCATCAAGGAGAAACAAACAGAAGTTTCACACCGTAGCCTGGCCAGTCACAAAACTCATTTTCAAAGCTTCTCTGATGCGCACCGTGCCCTGCTGTACTCTTCTAACCTCCCTGGTGTCTGGCTGCGCGTAATCAGCGGCCAGGCGATTTGCCTCAACCTCCCACCCCACCATAAATGTCTCCCCTTTACTCTCACAGATATTGTGAAGTGCACAGCAAGCAGCAATAATAATGGGGATATTCTTTTCGCTGAGGTCTGAGCGAGTCAGTAAGCTGTGCCAGCGCGCTTTTAAACGTCCAAATGCACATTCCACCACCATTCAGCACTTGCTCAGCCTGTAGTTGAACAGGTCCTGACTACTGTCCAGGCTGCCTGTGTACGGCTTCATGAGCCATGGCATTAAGGGGTAGGCTGGGTCCCCAAGGATCACGATAGGCATTTCAACACCCCCAACGGTTATTTTCTGGTCCAGGAAGAAAGTCCCTTCCTCCAGCTTTCGAAACAGACCAGAGTGCCTGAAGACGCGAGCATCATGTACCTTTCCCGGCCATCCCGCGTTGATGTTGGTGAAACGTTCCTTATGATCCACCAGGGCTTGCAGCAGCATTGAAAAGTATCCCTTGTGGTTTATGTACTCGGTGGCTTGGTGCTCCGGTGCCAAGATAGGAATATGGGTTCCGTCTATTGCCCCACCACAGTTTGGGGATCCCATTGCAGCAAAGCCATCCACGATGGCCTGCACGTTTCCCAGAGTCACTACTCTTGATATCAGCAGGTCTTTGATTGCCCTGGCAACTTGGATCACAGTAGCCCCCACAGTAGATTTGCCCACTCCAAATTGATTCCCGACTGACCAGTAGCTGTCTGGCATTGCAAGCTTCCACAGGGCTATCGCCACTCGCTTCTCAACTGTGAGGGCTGCTCTCATCCTGGTATTCTGGCGCTTCAGGGCAGGGGAAAGCAAGTCACAAAGTTCCATGAAAGTGCCCTTACGCATGAGAAAGTTTTGCAGCCACTGGGAATCATCCCAGACCTGCAACACGATGCGGTCCCACCAGTCTGTGCTTGTTTCCCGGGCCCAGAATCAGCGTTCCACGGCATGAACCTGCCCCAGTAACACCATGATTTGCACATTGCTGGGGCCCATACCTTGTGTGAGGGCTATGTCCATGTCAATTTCCTCATCACTCTCATCGCCGCGCTGCAATCGCCTCATCGGCTGGTTCTGGTTTTGCTTTGTCATGTCCTGGCTCTGCATATACTCCAGGACAATGCGCGTGGTGTTCATAGTGCTCATAATTGCCGCTGTGATCTGAGCGGGCTCCATGATCCCAGTGCTATGGCGTCTGGTCTGAAAAAAGGCGCAAAACTGTCGGAGGGAGGGAGGGGCGACTGACGACATGGGGTACAGGGAATTGAAATCAACAAAGGTGGCTGTGCATCAAGGAGAAACACAAACAACTGTCACACAGAATGGCCCCCCCCCAAAGATTGAACTCAAAACCCTGGGTTTAGCAGGCCATTGATTTCACAGAGGTACGGGGAAGCAAATGAATACATCTTTTTTTTACATCTTAATCTGGCAGCCAGGGCCGGCTTTAGGCCAATTCAGCCGATTCGGCTGAATTGGGCCCCGCGCCAAGAGGGCCCCGCGCTGCAGCTGTCCGCCCCGCCCCCAGCTCACTTCCCCCTCCTCCCCTCCCCTGAACGCTCCGCCCCCTCCCCTGCTTCCCGCGAATCTCTGATTCGCGGGAAGTCTGAGACAAAGCAGGGGCGGGCCAGCAGCACGAGGTAAGCTGGGGTGGGGGGGGCTGGAGAAGGGCTCCGGGGAGGCGCGACCCGTTCCCGCCAGCCCCAGCGGCTCTGGCCCGGCTTGGCTCCAGCCCGGCCCCCGGGGCCCGGCTCCGGCCCGGCCCCCGCGGCTCGGGTCCCCCCCCCCCCGGCGCAGCTTCCGCGGCGCGGCTCGGATCCCCCCCCCGGCGCAGCCCCCACGGCGCGGCTCGGGTCCCCCCGTCCCCGTCCCCCCCGCGGTGCGGCGCGGCTCGGGTCCCCCCGTCCCCGTCCCCCCCGCGGTGCGGGTCCCCCCGTCCCCGTCCCCCCCGCGGCGCGGCTCGGGCCCCGCTCTTGCTAAAGCCGTCCCTGCTGGCAGCAGACGGTGCAGCATGACTGATAGCCCTCAGCATCTTCTGGGTGCTTGGCAGAAGATACTGTACTATGACTGCTAGCCATCATCGTCAAAACGGTTCAATCGGACTGCCAGCAGGACTGAGTCTCCAGGAGACAAAGCATGTCTGCCCAGGTGACTGTGGACGCGGTCCGCCGGCTTCATGCACTTAGAGCATTTTATGTGGGGACACACACAATCGACTGTATAAAACCGATATCTATAAAACCGGCTTCTATAAATTCGACCTAATTTCGTAGTGTAGACATACCCTAAGACTGCTGCATCGTAAGGGATACTGAAGCAAGTGCATGGCCTCTAACACAAAGCTGTGTTTAATTTACATCATCTGACTCCTAAGGAGACATGTCCCTGCTTCAAGTTGCTAGCAGGCTGGTACAGACCCAAACAAAACAAGGGCAGACATAATTAATTCAACGCCTCTGAGACTATTTGAATATCCAAGATCTGATTGTGTCTTAAACCGTGAAATGCTATGGATTGCATTTATGGCTTTGCTATGTACTTACCAATAAGAGAAAGAGAATATGGCTTGGGTTGGATGAAAGTTAATATACTGAACCTAATTTTGAAAAGTGATACATTAAATCATGCTTTTATTGTGTCATCCTAGAACAGCCTCTTTGATGTAACAAGATTAAACTGAAAAGTAAATAACAGGACATATTCGGATTTAACTGTGACTATTATAAAGACATTTGAACATATCTAATATAGGCAATTTACTATTTTTACTTCAAAGGCAGGATAAGCTACATTGAATTGTCTATGCATAAAACTATATCCCTGATAGACAATGTGTAAAACTATATAACTACAATTACGGTGTATTTGCTAGTAAAAATACACTCACTCCACTTTATCCAGTGTTTAGTTTATAAAAGCGCTGTTTCAGTGGCGGAGAATCTGAGCTAATGTGTTTGGTGCTGTTCCTTTAAAAGGTCCCTTTTAAGCAACTTTAGAGAAACAGAGCTCTTGTCAGTGCTATCATGTGGAAATACACTCCAAACTGTGCAATTTATGAAGTCTAAATATAAATAAACCGGATTTTTCAAGTCTATTTAGCAGTTAGCTGTTGTAAGATGTCTGCCTCAAGCTGCCTGTCCCCTTTTCTGTTTGTTTGTTTTTTGTTTAAAATCACATTACACCTAGGATGCTCCATTCATTTTTGTTACCAACTGTGTAGGATGAGGTGGGGGACAACTTTTAAAAATGTGGCGTTTTCCTTCCTTTTGATAAACTCTCCTTATAGAAAGCTGACAGCTGTTATAAAATCTCATGTAACTCAGTTGTTGTTTTCTAAATTACACTCAAGTCTCAACAAGATGCACTTGTTCAACATGATCAACATGGCTCCACAAACTTCAGCTTTTCTTTTGATTATTAAAAATGAGTGAAATGGTTCCATGGATGTTGCCTTCTACAGTTCACGCTTTTGGTTATAGTCCATTCCCATAACTGAATGAAAGCCAATCCTCTTGTAACAATCAGTGTCTCCCTGAAGGCTCTTCACCCTGACATAGGAGCTGATGTACTCAAGCAGAACTGGAAAGAAATCCATAAACAAGTAGTGGACCGTGGCTATAAGGTTATCAGGATGATGGAATACGGATCCAACTAGAACTATTATGAAGATCACTTAGGAGATACGGGTTAGACATTTGATATTGAAAAATATTTCATAAAGCCTCTTTTAGAAACAATAGGCTTTGTTTGTGATTTTGAGTTTGTGCTCAAACTATACTTGGATCATTAGCCCATAGCTTCAGTAACAAACCCCTCCCACACGTCACAGAGATGCAGTAGAGGCATGCCAGAGCAATTACCGCAGTGCCACCATCACCTCACTCCCAACCTATACTCATGCACTATTTGACACATTTATGTTCCTCACCCGCCTCTTCCTTTTCCTTTTTTGTATCAGTTCCAATGGGTCTGAACCATAAACCATGCAGCTGAGGCTCTAACAGGTTTTGTCCTGTAGTATTTTTTTCCACGATGTTACGGCATATTGTATAAGTTAAAGAGCTGCACTTGATGCATATTTATGTGGCATTTTGGTATCCTCAGATCAAGATCAAGGGAAATATCATAAATAGAAGCACTCGGGTCTTTGAAATTCATTGGTTTCATGTTGTATACAGGTATAACAAGACTGTTAATACACTCTCTGTTTTGAATCATTTATGGTTCCATCAACTGAATGTTATCATATCAAATCTAATTCACTCCTGTAAATATTTCAAACAGTGATCTGGATTCAATAAACATGTTGGAAATAAATATTTCTAAATAACATATTTTATATAAAATTATATATATTTATTGAACTATGTAATTTAGAAGTTTTTTTTCCCAACGTTTGCCTTGAATCCAGGTATGGTTTATAGATAGATAGATAGATATAATGTAGTTACGTGAATGTCAGTAACTGGAAGAAAACATTGGTCAAACTGTCACTGGAAAATCAACTAATCTTTTTTTTTAATATTTAAAAGCGTTCTAGTACAAGGCCGCAGTCTAAAGCTCAGTGAAATCAATGTGACCCCTTTCCCTGACTTCAATAGGATTTGGATTGGACCTTGTGTAACAAGAATTGATATAAAAGCCAGAGGGAAGTAAGTCTTTAGAAATTAAACCACAGAGCTAAGTAAAGGGGACATGGGTGAAATAGGAGTGGTTCCAGGGATTCAGACTGATCATTTCTTCTAACCGTTTTGCTTATTACTCTGGATACACTCACCAAACTGCTCTGCATGTTTATCAAACATATGTTTTGAATGTATTATACAGGATAACTAAAAAAACCTGTTTCCTTTTCTATATATGAAAAAAGTGTCACTTTATTATAGCACTGCAAAAAAAAAATCAAATCTCTATTTTAGTCAATTGTAATAAAATAAAATAAAATAAAATAAAATAAAATAAAATTAGGAAAGACAAGTGGTAAACATGTTACCTCATCCTCACATCTAGAATATTTATTAGGCTGTCCATTAATCGCAGTTAACTTACGCGATTACCTTAAAAAAAGTAATTACAATTAAAATAATTAATCACAATTAATCACAGTTTTAATTGCACTGTTAAATAATAGAATACCAATTGACATTTATTAAATATTTTGGATATTTTTCTACATTTTCAGATATACTGTAGTCTGTGTTGTAATTTAAATCAAAGTATATATTATTTTTGCTTACAAATATTTGCACTGTAAAAATGATAAACAAAAGAAATAGTATTTTTCAATTCACCTCATACAAGTACTGTAGTGCAATCTCTTTGTCGTCAAAATGCAATTTACAAATGTAGATTTTTTTGTTACATGACTGCACTCTAAAACAAAACAATGTAAAACTTCAGAGCCTATAAGTCCACTCTGTCCTAATTCACCTAATACAAGTACTGCAATGCAATCTCTTTATCATGAAAATTAAATTTACAAATGTAGAATTACGTAAAAAAAATGCATTCAAAAATAAAACAATGTAAAATTTTAGATCCTGCAAGTCCATTCAGTCCTACTTCTAGTTCAGTCAATTGCTAAGACAAACAAGTTTGTTTACATTTAAGGGAGATAATGCTGCCCTCTTCTCAGTTACAATGTCACCAGAAAGTGAGAACAGGCATTTGTATGGCACTTTTGTATCTGGCATTGCAAGGTATTTACATGCCTGATATGCTAAACATTTGTATGCCCCTTCATGTTTCGGCTACCATTCCAGAGGACATGCTTCCATGCTGATGACGCTCATTAAAAAAAATAAGCGATAATTAAATTTCTGACTAAACTCCTTGGGCTGAATTGTATTTCCCTTGCTCTGTTTTAACTGCACTGTGCCATATATTTCCTGTTATAGCAGTCTCGGATGATGACCCAGCACATGTTGTTCATTTTAAGAACGCTATCACTGCAGATTTGACAAAACACATAGAAGGTACCAAAGTGAGATTTCTAAAGATAGCTACAGCATTCGACCCAATGTTTAAGAATTTGAAGTGCCTTCCAAAATTTGAGAGGGACGAGGTGTAGAGCTTGCTTTCAGAAGTCTTAAAAGAGTAACACTTCGATATGGAAACTACAGAACCCCAATCCACCAAAAAAGAAAATCAACCTGGTGGCATCTGACTCAGATAATGAAAATGAACTTACGTTGGTCCACGCTGCTTTGGATTGCTATTGAGCAGAACCCATCATGGACATATGTCTTCTGGAATGGTGGTTGAAACATGAAGGGACATGTAAATATCTTGCGACACTGGCTACAATGGTGCCATGACAATGCCTGTTCTCGCTTTCAGGTAACATTGTAAACAAGAAGCAGGCAGCATTATTGCCTGCAAATGTAAACAAACTTGTTTGTCTGAGCAATTGGCAGACCAAGAAGTAGGACTGAATGGACTTGCAGGCGCTAAAATTTTGCATTGTTTTATTTTTGAATGCAGATTTTTTTGTACATAATTCTACATTTGTAAGTTTCACTTTCATGATAAAGAGATTGCATTACAATACTCATATTAGGTGAATTGAAAAATACAATTTCTTTTGTTTTTTTACAGTGCAAATACTTGTAGTCAAAAATAAATATAAAGTGAGCACTCTACACTTTGTATTCTGTGTTTTAATTGAAATCAATATGTTTGAAAATGTAGAAAACATCCAAAAATATTTAAATAAATGGCATCCTATTATTGTTTAATGGTGCAATTATTCACGATTATTTTTTTAATCGCTTCACAGCACTAATATTTATTAATAATTCATTTCTATTTATTGTTTTCTTCAGCACCAATATGCTTAGTTCTGTACACTACACAAAAATGCAGGTAGTTCCTGCCCCAAAAGTATTTGTAAAAGACACACAGAAGACAGGATGAACTGGAAAATACAGAACATTTGTTTGCATTGGGTTTGATGCAAATCCCATTGAGGTCAGAAAAAACCTCCCATTGACATCAGTGGATTTTGGATCTAGCTGTTTCTTTTAATAATTAATATGACCCTGATCCACAAAGGGACTTAACCGTTAGATTGCTGAGTGTTGCATCGCTAACTCTTAGTGCCTAGGTACCCAGTGGAACCCACAGATCCTGAGGTAGGCACATAGGCCCCTTTACAATGAATGGAGAGAGATAGGTGCCTGAGAAAGGGATCTACAAAAGCCAGCATGCTAGGTGGGGAGTCATCTAAGACAGCCAATGGCAGATGCTGATGAAAGAGAAGTGTCCTAAGCCCTGATTCTCTCACAGAATTAGGCGTCTATCTCTACTTGGGATCCATAGCTGGGGACCCTTTTCCGAGTGTCATATGGTTAAGGGACTGGCCTAACTCCAAGCAAAATGGGTGAGCAGAAGGAAGCAGGAGCAGCAGGAGATCTCCCTTATAACCTTTGGTCCAGTGGTTAAGGAATTCAACTGACATGTGGAACACCCTGTTTCAATTTTCCCTACTGACCATGAAAAGTAGGGATTTAAGCAGGGGTCTCCCACCTCTCAAGTGAGTGCCCTAACTACTGAACTATAGAGTGATTAGCTCTCTGTCCCAGGCCCAATTAAGATTTAATTATTTAGTATGAAGTGGAATGGCTTCAACAAGAGAAATTGAGTAAGGTGAATGTCAGACTATCTCAAGGTGAGGGCACTCCAACTGAGAAGTGGGAAACCCTATCCAAATCCCTTCTCCTATCCTGAACCAGGATTTCTCACATTGTGGGCAAGAGCAAAAATGACTGGGCTAAAGGTTATTCACTCTTTTATGGCTGTTTTGTATGGAGTTAGGCAACCTCTGAGCACATCTACCAGATTGGGCCCTGCAGGCAAGATAAATGGAGGAACACCTATCTCCAGCTTGCCTGAAGATTGCAGTTGGGGCTTATGCATGAAATAAGCATTAGTTCAATAGAGGGAGGCAGCACTGTGCATGCCAGAGACAAAAACTTAGGCATCTCAGGAACTTATAAATCAAAAATGTAGGTTGAGAGTGAGTTTAAGTGTCTACAGGGTTTGATGGCAGCTGAGCAGGGTTTTTTGGATTTACCTAAAATTTCAGCACCTAAATCTGGGATTTAGGAACATAAGTTTCTTTTCTGAATTTGCATCTATGAGCATTGTGGTTTTTAAGAGGGCTTTCTCTGATTTCCCGTTTTTCAGGAGGTCCTTCTACAAGAAGAGCCTGCTGCTGGCTGGTCAAGAAAATGCCATAAAAATACTCAATCCACAAATATGGCATCCTCACTCTGGGGAAGCTGAAATAAACTATAAATCCTGAATGCCAGGAAGGTATAAAATACTCATGCAAAAGAGAAGCAAAAGCCTATGGAGACTAGGTCCAAGAACTCCTGACATACAACAGATTATTATTTTTCATCAAAACTTGTCAAGTTTTTGTTGAAATAATAAAACTGAAATGTTTTGAAGGAAACAGAAAACAAAATTGTCTCAAATTTTCACAGGGGAAAAAAAAATCCCAACTAGCTCTAGTAACCCTCTATAAAATGTCATATAGCACTCTGTAAAATGAAATTGGAAAGTCCTTTAATTTGAGTTGTTCCTTTTCTCTGAGCTGCCACTTATGGAGGACCTCACAACAGACGTAGGAGATTACAAGTGATCATAAGATTTTTTTTAAGTGACTGACCATCAGACTTCATAACTTTAATTTAATTTCTATTGCAAAAAATAAAGAACATTTGTAGGAAAATATCTTTCAAAATGTCTTGATAATCTTTTTTTGCATCTGAAACCTCAGGTTTTTGCAATGAAATTAGGTATTTTGAGTGTACAAATACAGCTTCTGAGCACAAAAATCAAGTTTTGGGCACCCACCCCTAAAACGCCAACATTTGTAGTACAGTGTATATAAATATATAAATGTTGACCGTTTAACTTAGTTTGTATAAATGATATTTCTTTCTTGAAACTTTCCAGTTTACAATCTCAACCATCGAAATGTTGAACAGAATATAAAACCACTATAATTTCTCAGCAGACTAATAAAAGCATTTAAAAAAATTTTATGTTTTCTTTGTATAATTTATGCCTCTCAAAACTAGAACTAGTGACAGGCAGTCAGTAAGATATAGACTCAATTATTGCTCAAGTTGTCTTTTTAACCCTCAAGAGCTTTGAAATTCCTGTCATAGTGTCATGTATCTTTTTATAAGGAATTTTCTGAGCAGTACTGATTTTTAAAAAACCTTGAAGTTACTGACAAAGGAGCATATTAAGTTGGGAAATTAAATAGACTCTCAAATAAATAGGAGAACACCCTGGCTGTAGGTCAGCAACAAAACTCTTCTTTATTTCTCAAGAGAGGCTAATTTAAAATGGCTGCAACCATTGCAAAATGGCTACCATGGAGTGTTAAGGTGGACTACTCATAGGGTGACAATATGTCCTGATTTTATAGGGACAGTTCCGATTTTGGGGTCTTTTTCTTACATAGGCTCCTATTACCCCACACTCCATCCCGATTTTTCACATTTGCTGTATGGTCACCCTAACTACTCCTTCAAGTGCCTTTTACTATTTATGAATTATCCACAATCAAGATATGGCCTCCCCAAATACCTGGTGAAAATTAACAGTTAAAGTTTGTATAACTGATTGTGACAAATAGGGCAATCTTCTGGATGAATTATTGAATTAATTTTAGTACTTTTGTGGTCGACTATAGTAAAAATTGGAAATGTTAGGAACTTCAAAGGACTTTATGAAATAATGTGAACTTTTAAAATTAAGTGGGTTTCCTGGAAAATCTCTAGGAGGAGGGGATAGGCTAAAGTAACCCTTTCTGTTAGGCAAGAATTTAGCAATCTGAAGCATAACCCCACAGAGGGGACCCATTGACTGGTGGAGTATCTATTCACAGTCTCTTCAAAGACCCCGAACTGGATAAATGACTCACTCACAGATTCATGGGAGGGTTCCCCCCCACGCCCCTGAGCAAAGAGTGTTATGCACTTGAAACCACAGGAAAATCCCCGAGTAGTGTTTGAAGGACTTTTCACCTGCCAGGAGCCCTTGTTGGAGTTGGGGTGATTTCTGGTTAGCTAATCATGTGGGTAGGTTCTTTCATTGTTTTTACCAGGTAATTTCTGTATTTCTTTTACTTTAAGAAAAAAAATATGCTTGCCAAGAATCAGCTGATTAACTGTAGAGTAGATTAAGTGTGGTAATTACACTGCTGTTAAATGTCTCTGAAGATAAGGCAGAAGAAACCTGCTTAGGCAGCCTGTGTTTTGCTGAGCATATCATAGTGTAGGCAGGGAACTGTTCAGCCTGGAAATACCTGGTCAGAAGGGACAGAAAAGGAACAGTTGGGCAGGGCTGCCTGGGGGGGGGGGGGGGGGGGGGAGGCAAGTGGGGCAATTTGACCCAGACCCTGGGCCCCACAGGGGCCCCCATGAGAATATACTATTCTATAGTATTGCAACTTTTTTTTGTGGAAGGGGCCCCCAAAATTGCTTTGCCCCAGGCCCCCTGAATCCTCTGGGCGGCCCTTCATTTGGGGAGCAGGAAGCCTAGAATGGATGCCCTTGCTGGACCATGGCGTGGGAATATAGCTACAGGCACCCTGAACTGTGACACTGATTTTATAAACAATTAATGTGACTATTATTAAGGTGACCATATTGTCTATTTAAAAAAAAAACACAGGAAACAGCCATGGCAACATTTTATAAGGTCACAGAATAGTCAAATAATAAACAAGAGTCCAGTTATTAAAAATGTATGCTGCTGTCTCTAATATCTTCTGATTCAATAGTGACAGGTGCATATTTTTCAGACTATAACATTTCTTTCCAGTAATGTTGCTCTATCAGGGCCGCCCAGAGTGGGGGCAAGTGGGGCAATTTGCCCCATGCCCTGGGCCCTGCAGGGGCCCCCACGAGAATATAGTATTCTATAGTATTGCAACTTTTTTTATGGAAGGGGCCCCCAAAATTGCTTTGCCCCAAGCCCCCTGAATCCTCTGGGCGGCCCTGTGCTCTATTAATGAGTTTATTAACAGTGAACATGTGTAGTTAATATACACTCTGAGAAAAAAAATTGTTGGAAAGCGGGTATACTCATTTGACTTTGCTCTTCATTCCAAACACTGTTCATTATGCTGAACATTCATTCTCCTGGGCTACTTGTTCCTCGTAAACATAGAACTAATTCAACTCGATATAGCAATATCTCTTGAACAAACAATTTTTAGTTATGAAAAAAAAAACAATAGTTGTGAATGATTACTTTAAAGGAGAACATTTCAGATGCCCAGTAAGAAGTTCCTGGGACATCACGATATCATGTGAAAAATTAGTGTGCATGTTTTCTTTACTATTATTCGCTTTTAAAATAGTTTTCAGAGTAGCAGCCGTGTTAGTCTATATCCGCAAAAAGAACAGGAGTACTTGTGGCACCTTAGAGACTAACAAATTTATTAGAGCATAAGTTTTCGTGGACTACAGCCCACTTCTTCGGATGCATATAGAGTGGAATAAATATTTATATATCTCCTCAATATTTATTCCACTCTATATGCATCCGAAGAAGTGGGCTGTAGTCCACGAAAGCTTATGCTCTAATAAATTTGTTAGTCTCTAAGGTGCCACAAGTACTCCTGTTCTTTTTAAAATAGTTTAAACTAACTGAAATTCTGGATAGTCTCAGAGTATTCTAGCCAACACTTGGGCCCTACCACTAATAATTACAAATTTAAATAATTGGGAGTCCTGACTCACTGAATGATATTTGGGTGATGGCATAGAATTAGAATCTTCCTTGTGTCATGATTTAGAGTATATGAAAGAGATGACACAGCAGAATCAGTTAACAATGTGGAATAAGACATTGGCACAGGCTCATTTCCTGACATGACATATTGTGACAAACTGTAAGATTTTTGACACAAAGAGAGACAGATTGTGTGTTTGGCAACTTTCATCTTCCATTTATATGTTCCCTACAGCCACTTAAAAAAAAAAGATCAACATTCCAGTTAAAGTGTTCCTCCTTTTCCCCACAAACATGGAATTTCACCTAAATATATCCTGTTCAAAGCCCAAAGGCAGATAAGATATACTGTTAAGTGTTTGCCACAGGAAGAGGGTTCACCATCTTAGCAGAACTCCAGCAGTTTATTCCATGCTTTAACAGATCATGAACTACACTAACTTGCAGTGGTTCTGGGATTTTCAGGTTACAATATGATAGTCTTAAAGGGCCACATCATTAAATCTACACTTCAATACTTAACAACTTAACAGGGGCTTATAAAGATAAACTGCTATAGTATTTATTCCCCCACCCCCTTCAGCTGAAGCATTGCTTCTATTTTAGTCCTGAAGACCCTTTCCCACAGGTGTTCCTCATACTGTAGTCAGGTTCAAAAGAGTTGCCAATTTTCTGGTGTTGAAGAGGACTACTAAGATATGGAAATATTGTCCTATTCATTGTCTTCCTAGATTCAACTTTTTCCTCCAAAAGAACTTGCTTATTCTCCTCGATGGTATTTCTGAATAACCCAAAATGGAAGGCAGAATGTCTCTCTATTCCTTTTTCTGCCTTTTCTTGCTATATTCTAACTCCAGAGTTTCTCCAATTGCTATTTTTAATTTCTCTATATTTCCACAGGATCCTCCACTTGCACTCTGCAACCCTACATACTTCTTCCATCAGTCGAGTGTGCATTTTGTTGCCTATATCGAAGATGGCTGTCATTAATTTCCTGAAAGTTCTTTTGACCTCAAGAAAGATGACCCCTGCACTTGTAGCTCTGCAATTAAAGGCATGCAGCAAGCAACTTCATCTTACTTACAAAATTAAAGAAAATGCAAGTTCTCATTCTTTCTCCTTGTTGTAGGGTTACCATATTTTGTGCCTCCAAATGGAGGACACTCTCCGGGGCCCTGGCCCCGCCCCCAGCCCCGCCCCCACCCCAACTCCGCCCCCTCCCAAAGTCTCCGCCCCCTCCCCTGCTTCCCGGGAACATTTAATTCGCGGGAAGCCTGAAGCAGGTAAGGGGGGCGGGGGGGGGAGGAGGCGCGGCCCAGGCTGGCCCCCCGGCGGCTCCAGCCTGGGTTGGCTCGGGCCCTGGGGTGCCGGCCCCGACCGACCACCCCCCGTGGGCCCGGCGCACCCCCCGGTTCCCAGCCCCGCGGGTCCGGCGCACCCCCCGGCTCCCAGCCCCACGGGCCCAGCTCCCCGACCCCGGCCCGGCTCCCAGCCCCGCGGGCCCGGCTCCGCGGGCCCGGCGGACCCCCCGGCTCCCAGCCCCGCGGGCCCGGCTCCCCGCCCCGCGGGCCCGGTGTACCGACCCCGGCCCGGCTCCCGGCCCCGCGGGCCCGGCTCCCCGACCCCGGCCCAGCTCCCGGCCCCGCGGGCCCGGCGGACCCCCCGGCTCCCAGCCCCGGCGCACCGACCCCGGCCCGGCTCCCGGCCCCGCGGGCCCGGCGCACCGACCCCGGCCCGGCTCCCGGCCCCGCGGGCCCGGCGCACCCCCGGCCCGGCTCCCCGGCCCGGCCCCACGGGCCCGGACCGGCACCGCGCCCCCGGCTCCCGGCCCGGACCCCGACCCCGCGCCCAGCCCGGCCTGGCACCATGCCCCCGACCCCGGACAAAGAGGCCCCGGCCGAGCCTCCCAATTTTCCCGGACATGCCCGGCTTTTGGGGATTTCCCCCCGGACGGGGATTTGAGCCCCCAAAAGCCGGACATGTCCGGGAAAATCCGGACGTATGGTAACCCTACCTTGTTGGCTGAAGAATCTCTTTTCTTTAGTGTGGTGATGACTCAATGCAGATTTCTATTGCTTTAGATGCAGGATTTCTTCTGACTTTACTTTATGTTGTCTTTCCTTCTATTTTTTTTCTCTGTACAGTTTCAGCATTCTCATTGCAAGTCATAAAGTTTTGTGGAAGTAAATCCAGACACACATTCCAGAAGAGGATTAATTTTATTTTCTTAGCTAAAATCCATCAACCAGTTCTACCTTAAAACACCTTATACAGTACACTAATTTCCAGCACTGCTGGGGATTCATATTGTAATGAGAAACATCAGTATATTAAGTAAGGCACCTTTCTTAAGAGGTGAAGTCTGTTTAAAACTCTATGTGTCATATGTAGTGTATACACAATATATACCTGCAACAGCAACCATGGCAGCAAATGGACACTGGGAATAAAGTGATTTATTTATTTATTTATTTGGTCAGCACTACTGCTTAATACTCCTTATTAGAAGGATAATGTACTAAATTTTTTATCCCCATTGTAACAGATATGGCAATTTCCTGCTATATCCTGGACAAACCTTACTGAATTAACTTAAATCTTCTTTAAATTCAGTTTAAGTATCTTAGGAGTTCGTTGCATTAAAAATGCAAATGTTTATGTGTTATTGTGGGATTGTATGTAATGTCTCTAGAGGGGACACATGATTAATGTAAGTATTATAAGCTTCAGAGGACTATTTGAAACAATGTGAACTTTAAAGTTAAAGTGGGTCTCCCAGGAAAACTCTAAGGGGAGGTGTAAGCAAATGTATACCTTCTGGTTATGCGAGAAGCTTCATCCTGAATTGACCTTTTATCTGCTGATCACCTGCTGATCAAAGACCCAAATTGTATAAAGAAGTGACACACAGATTCATGGGTGTGCTTTTTCTGAGCTAATATGGTTATGAACTTGTAACCACAGAAAAACCCTTTGGAGAGCGCTTTTGCTAGAGTTGAGGTGATCTGTGGCAAGTGTATTAGGATGTATGCAGGTTCTTTTATTGTTGTAATATGTTTTCTCTGTAAAGCTTTCACCTAAAGAATAAATGTACTTAGAAAGAGCAATTAAGCTATTTATAGCCTCTGAGGTAGGAAGGAAAACAAGGCCTTTTTAGGTAGTCTGATTTGCTGGGAATGTACAGTGTAGTCAGGGAACTTTGCAGCCTGGAAATACCCCAGTCAATAGGGAGAGCGAGAGAACGAGATTCTGGTTTCTGCCCAAGAAAGGTGATGGCTGGGGAGGCAGAAGCTTAAGAGTCCCCCCTTGCTGGACCACAGAGGGGGAACACAGGTACACTTTGCCCTGAATTGTGACAGGTACGACTCAATAACATCTGTGCTGATTGTGAGGTAAACATACAGTGCAAAATAGACAGATAAGATTATAAACAAATATACTTTTTTCAATAAACATTAGCTGATGTAAGTACATACTTAACTGTATGAGCAATCTCATCCCTATAAAGCAAACCACTGGCACACATGCTTAACTTTCACCTCTCCAGGACTGGGCCCTAAAGTATTAAAACTAATCATTGCAGTTTTCCTTTCATTTGTGGTTCCATATTGTAATGTTCATGGAAAGTAAGGCCAGGATTTCATCTATTTAAAAGAGAATGTGGTTTCATTGGCACAGAGCTAGCAGATAATTCCACACTTCACCTGTCACTTCAGCATATAGAAATTCTGCTTTTCTTTTGGGGTCTGTCCAAACCAGTTTGGTAGCACTACTTGGTGTACTCTGCTAGAAATAAATAGATTTAGAAGCAGTCTATGAATATAGTTGTTGATACAAATATAGGAAGAGATTGTCAAGACCTTCCTCCCATGAGTATTGCCATTGTATTACTGTTGTGAGTAACTGCTCACCATTGGGAAGAAGGGCTTTACAATCTGACCAAGAGACCTAATTATATATTAAATGTGGGAGCTTCTGCTTTGAGAAGCCATAGTGGATGCAAATCATAGAGTGTGAGAAAGTTGTTTTTAGTTTCAATTTAGCCAGTCACAATGCAACAGAAAGAGAAGCAAAAGGAAGGGCCAGATTGAGTAAGTTACTTTTAGTGATAAAAGCCCCATAACCAATTTATTGTTATCCAATTCTGACCAATCACCAGCTAACAGGCATAAAAATAAACTATGCTTGCAGCTGGCACTATGGAACCCAGTACAAGCAGTTAAGGCAATCAATATGACCTATTCCCCCCACCTCGCCACAAAAAAAATAAAAACAGTGAAAAGTCCATCCAAATGCAGTAAGAACCATCTGCTATCTCATCAGCTTACTGCAATATTAGCTGGAATACCTGCCATCGATTTGCAGACTTTTTTGTTGCGCAGAGAATAAAGATTTTAAAGCATCCATGACATTGGACTGTAAAAACTCCAGATACACACCAAATATTTTCACAGCATGTACATGTACAAGACACTGCAAGCAAATTGATCAATGACCTCGAGATCAGCTGAACATACAGCTACTGTTGCTGCAAATGTACTACTCTAAGTATGAATCCAATACTGCAACAAAAGGCACCAGTATACCTACAGACTGATCAGTGTCCATCTGTATGCTGCAGTCTGCCTCTGAGAAAAATTACAGTATATACATAAGCAGCTGAAGGAGATTACTGTAGGTCATACTCTGTTTTCTTTCCAGGCAGATCTCTAGAGTTAATGGACAGAAGACAGAGGCAAATACATACAAAAGTGATCCAAGCTAATGGCTTAGTCACAATGGAAATAAATGTTATTATAAGTTTGGCTTAAAGTGGGTTGAAATTTGGAGATAGGTACATATAAAACCTATCAGTGGGGCTGGGATCAGTGGAGATGCTCTAGATTTAGCACAGTGATAATGAGATCACAGTGTAGTTCAGTTGTTTTTTCTTCCACTATTTAAAGTGTCTAATAAAATATTAGAAGAAATACTTTATGCCAAATTGTGCCATTTAGGCATTGGTCTGCACTATGATTTTAAGCCACATAATCTGTATCCCAGCTCCCAAATGCACAAGATAATTTCTACTCCCTTCCTTATACCTAATCAATTCTGCAGGAAGGAACAGAAGGCCAAATGGTGCCACAGGCAAGGAACATGTTCGGTGCTCCCCCCTCCATTTGTTAAACTTTTGAATATCTTATTTTTATCACTTTTGTAGCCCATTTCATGACTTCGATGCACAATTTGCATGCATTATTTATCTCTGTATTTATATAAGCAAATACAAATATTCATTTCCTCTAAGCTTATAGAAACTTTTTAATTTTAAGAATAACTGAAATGTACTAACATCAAGAAATTGAACTGTGCACCAATACTGGGTGGACTAGTATTAAATAGTACTACTGTAGGTGACAACCTTAGAATGTTAACACTAGTCCTTCAGTTCAAAAGGTCACTTTTCTTGCCTTTCCCCTCACGAAATGAAGCTCTGTGTCAGAGAGATCCGAAGACTGGCCAATGGCATTCTCAAGTGATAAAATAGTAAGCAATGTCAATTTCTCATCAGCCATCATCGAAGGTACGTTTTAATGAGCCTGAACTTTGAAAAGCTGCACTCATGACTGTGACAGGCTGTGTGAGCAGAATCCTCAAAGCTATCCATACATTAGGAAAAGTGTTCTTCAGCTTTGCATCATGAATGAATTGGAGAACTTGGAGTGGAGAGTGCTTTCCATGTTGCAAAAGGTGACAGATGTCCAGTTTGACATAGAGATCTTTATCATTGATGTCCAAATATTCCACATGTGTCAGCATCCAGCAAAGATCTGTACAATTTTTCATGAGTGTTTTCCTGTCTGCTGGCAGCTTACTAAAGTCATACAAGATCCTCTAGGTCTTTTTGTGGTGCTTTATTTGTCCAAACCTTTCTTCAATGGACACTCAAGCAGTGTCAACAAGTGAGCAAAAAAACTCCCTTTTGAATTTTTCTTCTGAGCTTCCCATCACCTCATCTCTGCCCTCGTAACCAAACTGTCTCTTTTTCTGATGACCCTGAGTTTCCTTTAAGACAGGCTCAACTCCTAAGTTTTCTGCCATTTCTTTAGCAGCGGTAATGGCATCTTCAAATCTGTTGTCTCTGTAGGCCACAACAAAATCAAAGCAGCTTCTCATCAAAGTAGTTGTCGTCGCGATGTCCTTCGACTGAGTTTGTAATGGCTTGCTTACAACCTTTACTTGGAACAGGATATTGTCCCAAACCCCAAATGAGACCAGAAATTTGAAGTCAGTGATCTGGTTTGCCAGGCTTTACAGCCTCAGCTTTACTCGACTGCGTTAGTTCCATCAGGGCGCCGTAAACTTCCTCACTGGCCTTGCGCTGTCAATGCGGATCTTCCAGCGGGTGTCACTTAGCGGCTTCATGGTCAGATTTGTAACATCGTCCAGGAGGATCTTCCACCTGATAGTTTATGCTGAAAACAGGACGTATATCCTTTGCAGTACTCTGAAGAGAGATACTGAATTAAAGATGATGATACTGCACCTGACACAACCAGGTTGAGGGAATTGCAGCCACTGGGTACGAAGAAAGCTCTTGGATTCAGCCCATGGATCCTTGTCTGGATGCCACTGTTTCTTTCCTTCATGTTCATGCTGTTGTCAGAGTCTTGGCCATGGCAGTTCTGAAGCTTTATTTTATTATAATTCAAAATGTTTATAAACAGTTCTGTTGTCTTTTCCAGTAAAAGCATCCACAGACCGGAAACAGGTAAAGTTTTCCTTTACTTGGATACAGCCATCCTTGTTGTCAACAAATCTTACTGTAAATGACATCTTTTCACTGTGACTAATATTGGGAGTGCAGTCCATTATTACAGTGTAGTTCTTCTCTTTGCCGAGTGGCAGCAATATTTTACCACGTGCCTTCCTTTCCATAAGGTCAGTCAATTCATTTCAAATTGTTTTTCTGCAGTAATGATCCATATCTTCTTTATGAATTACTCAACATAGGTGCTCATGCATGACATTGTCATATTTCCCAAGGAGCTCTACCAAACTGAGGAAATTACCATTATGTGCAGTGAACAACTTACCTGATGAGCCTCAGAAAGCCAAAATATTCTTTGCAAGGAAGAGGGGAATTGAGATCAGACACTCAAGCATCTTCCTCCAATGCTGGGATTCTACATTAATAATGTGCTGGCTGTATCTATGCATGTATTCAACTTGAGCCTGGAATCAACCTCCATCCATTTGGAGTAGGCTGTAAAATGGCTGGGAGACTTTTCATGTTGCTGCAGAGCATCAGCTAAGTCATGCCAGTAATTATACCTGGAAAGTGCAAGCAACGATTTGGCATTCTTGTCAAATATTTTGCAATGAAAACAGAACACTTTGTCAGTTGATTTTGAGTAAACTAGCCAATGCCAATTCAGTTTCTCACTGTTCTCAAACACTCTTTTGTAGTGTGACTTTGAGAAGTGATGCTTCTGCTCATTTACTGGAAACATCATATCCTTGATTTTGCCCGGCCTGTTCAAAATTGTATGATCAATATCGGCAGAATTTAGGATCACCAGCCGTAAAGCAGGGATCTGATGTATCAATTTTTGGTGTGCAATTTTTCTCACTGCTGTTTCTGTCATCATGTGAGGCTGATTTTTCTGTATCATTTCTCTCCTTTTCATGTAAACCAAATTTTTCTTTGTCATTACTCTCCTTTTCATGTGAGTCACATTCTTCTTTATCACCACTCTCCTTTATGCCACCAGGAAAACTGGACAATCCTCCATCACTTTCCTCACATTTCCTTTCCTTATCTTCAGGTAAATCTGCTAATTCCTTATTAATATGATGTCCATCATTTAAGCTTTGCTTCTCAATTTCTTCTGCACTGGGACAATCGCTACTGCCTAAAGCAGGGTAGGCAACCTATGGTACGCATGCCAAAGGCAGCACGTGAGCTGATTTTCAGTGGCACTCACACTGGCCGGGTCCTGGACACCGGTCCGGGGGGTCTGCATTTTAATTTAATTTTAAATGAAGCTTCTTAAACATTTTAAAAACCTTATTTACTTTACATACAACAATAGTTTAGTTATATATTATAGACTTATAGAAAGAGACCTTCTAAAAATGTTAAAATGTATTACTGGCACACGAAACCTTAAATTAGAGTGAATAAATGAAGACTCGGCAGACCACTTCTGAAAGGCCTGACCACTCCTGGCCTAAAGCCTGGTCCATGTTGTTCTGTTTTAGATATTTTCCCATCAAATTTGCTCTTGCTTGCAAACTAGCTTACAATTGATTTTTTTTCGCTTCCTATATTGAACTCCTGAAAGCTTCTTTGGGGGCATCTTTTATTTTCCAAGGGGGGAAACAGACAGTATTAGGGAGAGCAAAAGTTTATATTCTGCAGCCTTAGAAAGTCATCAAACATTACGTGTTAAATATGAGAAAAGAAGTAACAGAATTTGTTTTATATTGTTGCATAGATTGCGGTTTGATAAATATCTCTGCTATCTCATTAAATATGTCCTCTATTAGTCGCTACTAACACTGTTCAAATCTTAACACACAACTACACTTTCACAATTACACAATAAAACAAGATTCACAATACGATGGCTGGACTCTCACTTCGTTCTTATATCTCACTCATTCACTGGCTATGCGCTGCCTGGTATATACCCGTGAGGGGATGGCTGAAAACTGTGGTTACTTACCAGATCAGAGGTCGTGGGACACCAGTGTGGTTAGATGTTTGTCTGTCTGTGTGGTTCTTTTTATTGTGTGCTGCCCGAGCTCTGCGCAGACAGCTGGCACAGCAGATCTTAAGCAAACCACCCAATGACCACAAGATCCGTTAAGGTACAAAGGCACTAGGTCAGGTTTATTGTCGATAAATCATGGTAATAGCACCTGTCAGACTCTATGAGGATACTAAGACATGTATGCTTGTGACAATGGATGCAGCTTAGTGAATGGCAGGACTTTCCATTCCCTCCTCAGCTGGACAAAGATACTCCCTCTGAGATACATTTTTATATTGTGATACAAACAAGTTAGTACTGCCCCTCTGACGTAGTTAGTTGACATAGTGCCCCCTGATGCACTAGTTATTACCCGTCACCTTGTACATGCTGGCTTGATTAAAACATTTTTATTACATACTGTTATTTTGACCTTATCTTTTAGGAGGGGTTAGTGTGTTCCTGTTATCCTTGGGCAATGTTTTTTTACCATCCTTGATATTGGCATGTTTTGGTACCACTTGATATTGGCATGTGTTTACATGAGTACTCTGTGCTTAGCACTTCTTAGGAATGTGTATTTCTGCAATATCACTCCTATTCTTGCCAGATTCTGTGAGCATTCTGCCTCATACTAGGCCTTTGATACCAGGGCTTATGTTTTAGGTTCTCTTCCTACTACAACAACATTCGAAGAGGTTCGAAGAAAATGTAGTTTTCTCAGAAAGTCTGGAAGGTTCCATGAGATTCTACAAAACTCCAGGAGGTTAATGAAAAATGAATCCACATATGGAATACTTGAGACATTTTACTTCAGATATTCTAATTTTCCCTTTTGTCGCTAACCACAAAAACAGCATCCTAAGCCCTGTCACCTGGCTTCCCTGTCTCTTAATCCGACCCTGACCATATGACTCTGAATATCAAAGTGCCCTGTTGAGGACACATGCCAGGAAGTACAGTTATGAGTTTCAGTGTTTTTTTAATCGAGAAGGGGTCATTATAATAATCTCATCTAATTTCCTACCCAACACAGGTGCTGTCATTCATCAAGCCCATAACTCTTGTTGTTAAGGTGTAAACTTTCTGCCATCTTAAAGTATCCTCCAGAAATGACCATGTTGTTTAATAAACAAGCTATTATTAGCAACTCCCATGGTGTTCCTGTGTTTATGCTATCTGTAAAGTACTTTGTCCTTACAGGAAGCCACAAAATCAAGTTCAGTGCACCACAGGAGTAAACATTTTTCAAGTGATGAAGTAGCACACAGATAGTTCACTCTTCATTAATACTTGCACTTTTTCCTTTGAGGTTCAGAGTTGGAGATTACTCTATGTTCACATTGCTAACCTATGCTTAAAAACATTAAGCCAAACCGTACTCAATTGTTTACAAGTGGTCACAGGCCAAGCACTGGTTAACTATGAATAGTAAATAGCAAAACTACTTTGTCCTGCCTTACGAATGATCCCAGGAATAAAAAGAAAATCCAAACATAGTTTAAGTGATGTCAGTTGATTTCTAGTTTTGTCTTGTGCTAAAATATTCTATGAAATAAACACAGAAATAAAATGTTAATTAAAGAGTCCCAAGAAATCATAGGTTTCAGAGTAGCAGCCGTGTTAGTCTGTATCCGCAAAAAGAACAGAAGTACTTGTGGCACCTTAGAGACTAGAAATCATATAACTGAAAAAGCATGTGTTATCTCATCCCTTGTATTTACAGAGCAATTTATCATATAACTAGGAAATACAAATTGGTATGCAGTAATTTGACTTTGCTAGTTAGGAATTGGTGAGCTGTCATTTAAAGCTCTGCTGTAGCTAGACAAATGCTCAGAGCAGCTTTCCCATCTTTTCTTTAAAAATGGCTCCCTAAATCCTGCAAATGGAAAGGGATACCCTGTGTTGTTTCCTGTGTTTGTGGGTTGTGTGATCTTGACATGTCTTGGGCTGATTAGAATTTATCTTGATTTAATAAATCAACTAGTATAACTTGTTTATAATAACTGCCAATATTATATTACATTATATAATAAATGCCAATAACTGCTCCTATTTCCAGAGCAAATTTTGGTGCCTACAAAATGATGACTATTCTCAAGAAATGTTAGTAAAACAAGTTTGTTACTAGAAATCACCATTTATAACAGGAAAAATAAATGAATAGATGTTCTGTAAATTGATTTATTATGATCCATTACAATCATGTGTACAATACTGTACCATTGTCAGAATTACATATACATCTTACAAAGGAGCTAATATATCAAGCATATACATTTCTTACTGTTGTGATACAGCAGGGCCAGGGAGCAGTGGGAGAGTGGTCCTTTTGAGCGCCGGGATGTGGGTGTTGCTAGCTCGCCCACTGCTAAAAGCCCTTCCCCCAGCCTAAGGAGGAGCTACTAAACCCAGAATCCAACCAAGTTTGGGGAACAACAAAGGCAATAACAGGAACAGGTGTGGGGGTCAAAGAGCCAAAACTAGGGAACCAGAAGGGGACATTGAGCAGAGAACCCCGGACAGTGCCCATTGCTCCTCGAAGGAATTGAGAGAGCCAGTGGACGCTGCCCAGAGGAACTCTGCCCAGATACGTGAGCGGATAAAAGAATGAAAGTCAGCCCCACAGTCGCGGCCCCTGCTCCCTACCAACCTCCTCTCCCTGGTGTTATGAATGGCTACCTTGGCCATGGCCAGGAGGAGGTTGATGAGGTGGTCCCACGACTTCCTGGGGCCTCAGATTGGGTGTGCATAAATAAATAAGTGTGGGGAAAAAAGTGCAGTCAGAACCACAATAAGAGGTTCTGGAGGAGCCGGAAGAGGGGCTGCAGCCTGGCACACTGAAGGTACGCATGCGCCAGGGTCTCCTTCACACCACAGAAGGGATAGGCTTCAGGGACAGAGGTGAACTGCATCAGGTGAACACGCCCGTGCTCACAGCTCCATAGAGGAGCTGCCAGCTGATATCCCCAGCAGGCCGCGGGACTAAAATGGAATACAAGATGGCCCACTGGGGTTCCCCACCCTCCACTGCTGGTAAAAGGTCCCACCACTTGGTATCTGGACACAAGGGTGGGGAAATGAAACGTGTGCAGCACTAGTGGATATAGATAGTCTCTTGGCGCGATTCGAAAATGAACTGCCTGCAAGACACACAGAA
Organism: Chrysemys picta bellii; assembly: GCF_011386835.1. Classification (NCBI taxonomy): domain Eukaryota; kingdom Metazoa; phylum Chordata; order Testudines; family Emydidae; genus Chrysemys; species Chrysemys picta. The sequence continues at coordinate 179,936,657 of NC_088793.1, forward strand.
AGCTCGGGGTATGAGGAGGGAGAGGCCAGGAAGGCTCATGGAGGAGGGGGCTGATGTAAGGATCCGGAGGGCCTGCAGTGAGAGGCGGGCGGGGCGCACCCTCTCGAAGGACCCACTCGAGGAAAGCCTGAGCCCCAGGGGGCAGGGCTGCCTCCAACTCCTGGGGAACGCGTTGGGGGGGGGTTTAAGGGTGGAAAGCCCCATGCGCCAACTAAGCACCAGGGGATCCACCCAACTCCCCAGATCGTAGTCCAGGAGGTCTCCGATCTTGGTGACTCCCTCCAGGACCAAACTCCGGCACACCAAAGAGGACTCTGCCACCTGCACATGAAGATGGGGATTGTGTAGCAGGGACTCCTCAAGGACATCTACCCCCTTGGTGGCCACAATGGACCTGGTTGCTGAAACTAGCCTCCAGGTCCAGAGGAGGTCCTGGTAGAAGACTGGAAGCTCAGAGAGGTCTTGCGGAAGACCTCTTGGATGGAGAAAAAAGAGCTGATGGTCATATTGGAACCCTCGCAGGTGGTGAAGAAAGGCACTTTAAAGGAGTCTCTGCAGGGCCTAAAGGCAGAAGACATGGACCTGCCTGCGTATGCACGTCAGGCCCTGTCCTCCCTCCTCCAGGGGAAGAAGGAGAACCCTTGCAGAGACCCTGTGCAGTCCCAGCCAAAAAAACTCCAGAACCTCTGGACATTGGCCAGGAACACCGGGGTCGGGCATAGGGTGTTGAGCTGGTGCCAGAGCATAGACAGGACCAGTTGGTTAAACACCAGCATTCTCCCCCAGAGGGAGAGGCACTGGAGCAGTCCTGTCCAACACCGCAACCGCCCAGTCACCCTGCCCTCTAAACCATGCCAGTTCTCTGGCAGAGACGGATGTGTGGCAGAAAGGTAAACATCAAGATAGAGCAGCAGACCTGCGTTCCCCCCTGGATGGGCTGAAGCATGGGTGGGAGGGAGCTCGTCCACCACCCGGCCCCGACCACCAGGCAAGAGCTCTTGACCCAGTTGACCCTGGTGCAATAAACAGCTTGGCAAGCCTGCACCCACATCAGGTAATCTGGGTCCCGGACCACGAGGAGTACATCATCGGCATACGCTGCCAGGCCCAGCCGCACTTCCAGCTCATGCAGCACCAACCCCATCAACCTCTTATGCAGGAGATGTAGGAAGGTCTCAATGGGCAGAGTATACAGCTGACCTATCAGCGGATAGCCTTAACACACTTCTAGCCCAAAGCTGACAGGTGTGGTCAGGATCTAGTTGAGTCTGGCTGAACACTCTGCAGAAGCATACAGCACCTGGAGAAACCCCTCAGGGCCTGAAGCCAAATGCCCGCAGAGAGCTGAGGAGATGCCCGTGGTCCATCTAGTCGAACGCTTTCTCCTGATCCAACCACAGGAGGGCGAACGACAGATTATCCCTACACCCAAGCTCCAAGAGATCCCAGACCAGATAAAGCTTATAAAAGATAGTACGGCCTGGGATGGTGTAGGTCTGGTCAGGACGGACCACGTCCGCCAGCACAGACCACAGCCTCAGTGAGATGGCCTTTGGCATGACCTTATAGTCCATGCTGAGGAGTGAGACGGGATGCCAATTCCAGAGATTTCGGAGGTCCCCCTTCTTTGGCAGCAAGGCAAGCACCGCTCGCCTGCGTGACAGGGGGAGGATCCCATTCTCCAAGAACTTGGCCGAGGATGTCCCAGAACACGCGGTAGAACTCCACGGTCAGCCCGTCCATACCCAGAGATTTATTGGTGGGCATGCGGCGGAGGGCTTCTGAGAACTCGGCCAGAGTGAGGGTCACGGTCCCAGCTGGTCCCGGTCACCCGTGCTGACCATTGGGAGTTCATCCCAAAGGAATCCGCAGGCATCAGCACTGGTCCTCCACCCAGACAAAAGTGAACATAGAGTCATCGTCCGGCTGATGGTCATGCCAGACATCCACCAGGGAGTGATGAGCTACAATCTCCCTGAGGACATCTGCGGCGGCTAGGCTTGACTCGATCCCCATGCGATCCTGCTCCTCAAGGGTGCTCCGGCTGAGGCCTCTGTGCAGTGTGGCGACGGCTGATGCTGAGCAGCTGGGCTCTGATCCTTTTGAGGTGGGGTGGCAGCCCTTGCCCCCACCCCAGTGCTGTAATCATGGGTGCTTCACATAGCAAGGCACCTGAGCCTAGCGCTGTGGGGGTCTCCCTATCCCTTGCTGCCCTTTTAACCACTGTGCCCTGTCGAGGGGTGCCGTGTCCTGCTGGCTTCGCCATTCGGGCCCCTGATTTTGTTCCTGTCCCCAGCCCTGACCCTGTCCCTGTCCTTGGTCCATGTCCTGCCCCATCCCTGACCCCATTCTAGCCCCTGCTACTGTCCTTAACCTTTTTTCTCTCCCTCCTCCTGTTGCTTCCACCCCTGCAGTTGCCTCATTTTCTTTTTATGAAGGCCCCTGGGAGGCGGTCTTTGTTTTTCCCTCTTCTGGCCCATCTGGGGCTTCAGTTTTCCCTCCGCCATTGTCCCTAGTGCCGAGTGATGAATCAGGCGGTGGGGATCTGATTCCTGCTTGCCCGTCTTGATAGGCCACAGGACTGGCAGGGGACTCCAATAGGGAGATGCTCCGGGGTCCATGACCCCGGTCCCTGCAGCACAGAGGAGGGCACCTGTGGCTCCTCGAACAGAGTGCTTATTGCTCTTCAGCACTGGGGTGATTTCCCTCTTGTTCTCCAGACCATGAGGGCCATTTTGGGGGAGGGCAAAGGGACTGTGAAGCGGGACGCCGCGGCTTACCAGACGACCTGCTGCTTTCATGACACCCTGATGGCTTTTGGGGTTGGTCACAGTTTGCTGCGGGCACCGCTAGCATCCCTAACCACTAGGATCATCCCCAGCCCTGCTTATGTTGCCATCCATCTTTGCCACTTTGAACACCCGGGGCTGTAGGGTGGGTCTCCGCAGGTGTCAGGTGCTCTCCTTCCTTCGGGGGGGGGGATACTCGGTTATTTTCCTGCAGGAGACCCACACGCCCAGGTCCTCCAAAGGCTCAAGGGGGATATGAATGCCCCCCACCGCCAAGCTCCTCTCCACCTTCTCCTGCCAGGAAGAACACCACCTTCCCAAACATCTTAGAGGCCGCCACCATGGCCGTGGGCCCCACCACCTGCACTATCGCCCATACGTAGGTTTCCATGTGGGGCAAGGCCAACACCAGGTCCTGGGCCTTTAAAAATCTACCAAATTTCAGAAGACTCTTGATAAAATCAGAGTTGCCAATGCTCTATAACTTATGTCAATATATCTTTGTTAAGGAGATCATAAAATCCCACAAATACATGTTCAGATAATGTTAGTGTCTTGCTTAAACTTACTAATACACTGAGGTCTGGCTTAATAGAAGATAAAGTTAAATTTCTGATTACTTGTCCCTGCGTAGGTTTTCTAGCTTATATAATATTTGGAGACACTAACAACAGATAGACCCTTTAGAAAGTCCCCTAATGTCTGCACCATGAAGAATGACTTATTATTACTTAGATAATAGTTGGTCCTATAGGTTCATTGAGGAATGTGTATATCTGAAAACAAAGCTATTTTAAGAATACTTGAAATGAAATACTTTTGTAATTCTATTAAAATAATAATACAATTATAGAGATAAGAAAAGTGAAGAGGAGAGCATGGATAAACATATTTCTATATATATGAATTGCAGATAATGGATCCTTATGTCTCAACCCTGAAACGTCTGAGCACCTACAACTCCCACTGAATGAGTCAGAGAAAGAAATGTAGTTCTAAGCTTAATTATAAATAGTGGATTAATAAAAATAGACCATATATTTTAAAATATCAGTTATTAAGTTGCTGCAAAGGTTTTCTATGGGGCCTCAGTCTGAAACAGTGAATGTCACTATGTTATCAGGGGTCATTTTCTACATGACCTTCAGCCCTCTAACACATAAATATAGGTGTGCTGTTTGGACTGATGCAGGAAATGTGGATATTAATGTGGATATTAATCTTCATATTATGTCTATTGCTGGAATATAATCACTGGCTGGGTGAATGTATTTACTGGGTGAATGTATTTGTATTTGCAGATACCAGAAATACTTAAATGTTGTGCTCTGTGACCACCTCTTTGCCTCTGTTTCAGCAGTAGCTCTTCACGTGTGTTTGTTAAATAATGTAGCAGCTAGCCTTACCTCAGTTTCCACCATTACCTCATTAGATTCCAGATCCTTATGGGTCATAAAAAACCTCACACTCTGTTGTGGTGTATCTCCTGGTGAACTCTTCATAAAAATTATGAAATTCTCTTTGCTATTGCCATATGGAAGATAGTGTCAGTGTTCCATCAGCAAGTGCTTGTTTGTTCTATTTCCAAGACGGCTTGCTATTCATTGTATTTCTCCCCACAGAGAATAGGAAAGGCTCAGAATCACAGCTGAAGCTTTAGTGAACTACAGATTTCACTGTACCTTCCCAGGCTCATTAGTTCTGCTAACAGCTTCCACTTGTTAAGAGGCTCTGCGGGTGAGGATAGCAGCAGCAGTCAGTGATGCTAAAACAGGGGTAGCAGCAGAGACTATTGTATTGGCTGAAGTGAAGGTGAGAGGTGGGGATGAGAATGTGAACTTTTGTTGTGTAAGGTTTTTTTTAACTTAACCCCAATTGCACAATTTTCAGATTAACCCTTTGCCCCCAAAAGAAAAATAAATAAAACACCAGTCATAGGCTGCTTGTATTCATTCCTTGTAACCCTATTGATTTCTATGGTTGCATAGCTGAAAATAAGGAGAAATTTTTGCCCTTTTTGTCAGCTTCCCACCATGGAAGGATCTTTCTTTTGCTTCTATTCTTAGTCATATTGGGTAATGATAGAAACTGGATTCCAGCCTCCTCGAGTACTGTGGCTTAAACCTATGAAAGTATTTTCCGTGAAGATCCTGTTACTGCTTCTGAAGGTTTTTTTCCTCCTCTAGTGTCTGTCCCCTGCTGAACTACATAATGAATATAAAACACATTCTTATTGAGCATTCATTCCACCTGCAAAATCCACAAGCAAAATAATGAAAGCAATCATATTCTATCTACACACACACATATATACATGTGAAAACACAAGCATGAATTGGCCTTGTTACTCCACTGCACCAGAGCTCTGCTTGGGTGAAGTGGGCAGATTGGTTAAGCCTGACAAGGAGTCAATTGTCCTGTAAGTTTAAGCTGTAGGGGGATGTTTTGGGACACAGGAAGTGTCAGAGCTGCCTACACCATCTTCATAGCAGGGAAGATTCTCCCTGCACAGGGTGAATTCACTAGGGCAAACCTCTAGACACTGTAAGTTCACTTTGTGCCAAATAAGCATCATAAAATGAATCTGGCAGACTGGATGATCCAGTCCACCCGACCCCCCACCCTGATTTATACATATATGGGCAACACATCCTGACTAACTCCAGTTGATTTGCATCACCAGAATTACACCAGTTTACATCTGTTGGCTCAGTTTCTTTCCTGCTGGCATATGGTTGTGTAATTTTTACCATCGCTACCATGAGGGGATATATATCCCTGCATCGGAATTGACTGTCCTTCCCTAGGATTCTGTTTCAGAGGTGGGGAGGGCAAAACTTTCATTTTCACTTAGTTCTCCATAGTAGCCCAGCCAGAAGTTGCCAAGAGGATGGGTAGATTTATAATATATATCTTGGCCTGCTTCCTCACAATTTGTGGCAAGCCCAGGCAGAGGAGAAATTTTGGATGCCCCCAATCGTGAAGACATCGAAAGTGCCTTGTGCTACCTCGGGTCACTTTCCCTCCCAGTAGAAGACTTTCTGCAAATGGGCATCTATCGGGATCACTTACTCCTCCATGCCAATTTATGCTATCTGAATTTGATGCAAATATCTATATGTGACAGTGAGTGGGGAGGCTCAGTGCTCGAACAAGAAACACTTGATGGACAGAATAATGATAGCAGACAGCTCCCAGTTTCTTCTACCCCTCTGAATGCTCCCCAAAAGAACAAAACCAAATGTATTTACTACAGGCTATCTGGTACAAAATAAAACTTGTTGGACTGATATACATTGTACACAGCTGCCTGTGACTACTGCTTTCTCCTAATTTGAGAGCAGATGCATGGTCCAGTGGTTACAATGCGAGAGTGGAATTTGCGAGACCTAGGTTCAAGTACTTCCTTTGTGACCTTGGGGAAATCACTTACAGCCAGAGTTTTAAAGGTCTTTAGTCATATAAAGATGCAAATAGGATCCTAGTGGGATTTTCAAAGTGCCTAAGCACATGACTCATACTGCTTATGGCTAAGTGCTCCTTCACCTCCAAAGTCCTCTCTAACATGCACAAGATTTTAACCTCACCTACATTTTTCACTATTTACATGAAATCTTTGGAAGACCTGGTGAGAGAATACAGGGCGATGTGCCAGCTATATGCAGACGCCCTTCCAGAAGTATGTCTTCTTAATGTCAGCATCATCTCCCAGATTTCTCAGTGACAAAATCAGCACCTGGAGGCAGCTCAACTGTCAAAAGATGGTAGAAGAATCTTGCCTTCTTTGTAGTATTCCCATCTACTTGCATCTTGCCTTCAGATTGTTAGTCTTCTGCCTTGTGGTTCTTCCTCAACACGACTGGATGGCTTAATAACCATAGCAGAACAAAACCCCAACCAAATAATAAAAAACAAAAACATTTCCATCAGTGACTCCTCATCTTATGGGACACAAACCGGGTCATGCTTTCTTGATCTCTAGGCTTGACTACTGGAGTACTAAGTTCCCTTTAAGCTGTGCGGCTGGATGGCGGCCCAGCAGGCTATCAAGTGCCACCCGGCAGACTATCAAGTGCCGCACACCTCAGGTGTTCCTCCCCCCACTGCTGTGCTGCTTCTTCCCTCTGCCTTGGAGCCGCTACCAGTAGCCTCCTGCTTGTTGTGTGGGGGGAAGGGGGAAGTAGGGGGTGCTGATGTCAGGGTGTCCCCCTCCGCCCACCCATGTACCCCATCTCCACACAGAGCAGGGGGACACACAACAGGGCTCAGGATGGAGGGAGCTTGCTGGCAGCTGCTGCTGTGTCTGAGCATGCCGATCTACTTAAAAGGGCAGCATATTTAAAGTGGGGGAAGTGTACTTAAAGGGGCAATGCATGTATCTCTCTCTCTCTCACTCACATACACACACACACACACATTGTGTGTCTCTGTCATACACACACACACACTGTCTTTCACACTCACCTCCCAACACATATTTGTATTATGTCGTTGTTACTTCTTTCAAAGTGTAAAAAGCAACAGAGGGTCCTGTGGCACCTTTGAGACTAACAGAAGTATTGGGAGCATAAGCTTTCGTGGGTAAGAACCTCACTTCTTCAGATGCAAGTAATGGAAATCTCCAGAGGCAGGTATAAATCAGTATGGAGATAACGAGGTTAGTTCAATCAGGGAGGGTGAGGTGCTCTGCTAGCAGTTGAGCTGTGAACACCAAGGGAGGAGAAACTGCTTCTGTAGTTGGATAGCCATTCACAGTCTTTGTTTAATCCTGATCTGATGGTGTCAAATTTGCAAATGAACTGGAGCTCAGCAGTTTCTCTTTGGAGTCTGGTCCTGAAGTTTTTTGCTGTAAGATGACTACCTTTACATCTGCTATTGTGTGGCCAGGGAGGTTGAAGTGTTCTCCTACAGGTTTTTGTATATTGCCATTCCTGATATCTGACTTGTGTCCATTTATCCTCTTGCGTAGTGACTGTCCAGTTTGGCCAATGTACATAGCAGAGGGGCATTGCTGACATATGATGGCATATATAACATTGGTGGACGTGCAGGTGAATGAGCCGGTGATGTTGTAGCTGATCTAGTTAGGTCCTGTGATGGTGTTTCTGGTGTAGATATGTGGGCAGAGTTGGCATCGAGGTTTGTTGCATGGGTTGGTTCCTGAGTTAGAGTTGTTATGGTGCGGTGCGTGGTTGCTGGTGAGAATATGCTTAAGGTTGGCAGGTTGTCTGTGGGCGAGGACTGGCCTGCCTCCCAAGGTCTGTGAAAGTGAGGGATCATTGTCCAGGATGGGTTGTAGATCACTGATGATGCGTTGGAGAGGTTTAAGCTGAGGACTGTAGGTGATGGCCAGTGGAGTTCTGTTGGTTTCCTCTTCTGGGCCTGTCTTGTAGCAGGATGCTTCTGGGTACACGTCTGGCTCTGTTGATTTGTTTCTTTATTTCCTTGTGTGGGTATCGTAGTTTTGAGAAAGCTTGGTGAAGATCTTGTAGGTGTTGGTCTCTGTCTGAGGGGTTGGAGCAGATGCGATTGTACCTCAGTAGACGATCCATCGGGACCCTCTGTTGCTTTTTACAGATTCAGACTAACACGGCTACCCCTCTGATACTTTCAAAGTGTATTATTTTAGTTTTTTCACTGGTCTATGTATTTCATAATTTTTATTTCTCTCTTACACTTAAATTTAATTATTTGAATAGTGAGTTCTAAAATGCCTAACCTGTCCTGTCTGGAGTAAGTATCTCTATGGTAACTTTTTAAAAATATATATTATATCTAGGTTTTTGGTTTCTACTGGTGGCACACCTCTGCACATTACCTCGATGTGGTACATAACAAAATTCATTCCGTGCGTGAATGGAAAAAATTAGAGGGAACACTGCGTACATATCTAGGAATAAAGTCACATACCTTGGAAAGCTCCAACTGGTATAAAAAGCAGCAATCCTTCTTCCTGCTGTTGGCAATCAACAGTGTCAAAGGTCTTAGAGGCACCTTTCCCCCCGCCCAGCCCTGCTGGAGCTGCTACGCAGGCGGGGAGAGATGCCTCTCATCCCGCCCCAAGCTGCTGTGGCAAGAGAGGGCTGGGGGGAGTCCTCTCTCCACACCCCAGCCCCAGGGCAGCCTACACTCTAAATTCCTCAACCCTGGCCCCACCCCAGCTCCCATACCCCCAACTGGTGTCCTCTCCCCCCTGCACCCTAACCCTCTGTCCCAGCCCTGAGCCCCCTCCCCAAACACCTTATCCCTGGACCCACCCCAGAGCCTGCACCCCCAGCTTGCTCCCTCACTCTCCCACATCCCAACCCTATTCTCCAGCCCTGAGCCCCCTCCCACACCCCGAACCCTATGGCCCCACCCCCACCACATATCACTTCCATATTGATACAAATAACAAAATTAATTCCACACATGGACAAAAGAAATTAAAGGGAACACTCATCCAATAAGGTGTTGACAGTCTCAGTGAGTAGGGCTCACAGGTGTTCTCTGCTCTCTTTTACCATCTAGGAGTGATTTAGGGACTCAGACACAGAGGTGACCCTGACTGCTATCAGTTCTTCCATGTCTATTACTTGCATGATAAGCATAAATCTGTAAAGAAGGTGTTGTGCTCTTGGTTTATTATTTTAAGAAGGCCTAGACGGCTTTTCTCGATGCATTGTTCTTCTCTGTGAAACGATGATAGTTCCTCAGAGTGAGAGGTGATAGGGCTGAATGAAAGCAGTCTGGGTTTACAAAGAAATTTTGTACAACACAGAATAGTTCTGTGGAGTATGACTTTCCTGACTCTGAGGGTAGCCTCCTCCATGGCAGTTTGAGTGACAACCATAGTGATCTAAGGAGGCAGTGGGATGGGATGTGGTGAGAGCTGGAGTTTTGTGCTAGAATGTCCACTGCAACAGTCAGGAAGTGGTTGTACTGATTCACTAATTCTTCTACTCCTTGTCTTCTTGATTGGGCAGATCTTTCAAGATTGGCCGAATCCAAGAAATTTCGGAGGTGTACCATAGTGGTGGTTTCTTCTTGCCTTGTGATAGGGAGAGTTCTCATATATATTTGGAAGAGAAAGTTGTCTAACCAGGATGGGGAGACTTATTTCAAAATCTGTACCATGTATCCAGCCCAACTACATGTGTGTCTCCAGAGATTTTACCTCTGAGAAACCTACAGTGGAATGTTTGTAGATGCACTGTTGGGCTATAGTTTCAGAGGTGTTGTCTGCATTGAAACTGAAGTGTCCCAAGAGAATGAGTGTTGTGAACTTTATTACTGAACCAGACAACATTTAGTCTATGGTGTTTTTGGTGCTTTAAAGACCAGCAGGGTATCTGGATTAATCTTGTCCCTGGACTCACAGATTAAGTGGATGCATTCTAAAGCTTCTGTTCTGAGTGAGATTTTTGCTGCAGTTGAGCCAAGAGGGGAATAGAATCAGTGAAAAATTATACTTCAGTGCAACCAATCCAAAAAAATATTGTACTATGTCATTAAAGACTTGGTCCAACAGCAATGACATAAACACTATGTCAGGCTATATTAAAGACAAAGATTCCCCAGCCAAGTAGGGACTAGTTTTTTTTCTGATATTTTTTGGCCGTTACCTTTGGTCTATCTACCTCAAACAAAAACAAACAAAAAAAGCAAGAGTCATTAGGTAAGTTAATGTAGCATACACATTGTGTGTATGTGTCTGACACATAGAGATCACATTTGTTTAACAAACTCAGGATTATTTAATATTTATTAATATTTTGATATTGATCTGGAAATCCCAGAAGTTCTACATCTGCATGGTATTATTTACAAGAATGGCATCAATTTTATGTTTGTGGGTTAAAGATAATAGTATATGATCTATAAAACTGCCAATTTTTACTTCATGAAACGCTCGTGAAAAAGAGAGAACAGATGAAAGTCACTATAGAAGTATAATCAGTATAACTTACTATCTAGAGATGGATAGAGTTCTAGTAAACTATTTGCAGTGGGCCAATTTTTTAAAACCTTGATGCTCTTTGTGTGCCTTACAAATAATTGCACCTCGCAGAATGGCAAGGGCAAGTGGAAGGTAGTTTTAATTGAAAATCAGTCCTATTATATGGAGTACGCATGCTCTATTAATTAGAAAGGGATATCAGTGCTGGTTTTGAATATGAAAGTAAAAGTTATATTTCTAGCCTTTCACTACATTCACTACACTTCATGACTATTTGTAGGAGTGGACGAAATTTCAAAAAAGTGATACAACAAACTGAACTTGATCCTACTCCTAGAGGAAAAGTGAAAGGGACAACAGAAGACCTTAAATTGCTAACCAGTGACAGCTATCAACATGTCACTTTTTTTTAACTCTTGCTGAAAGAAAAATTCCTCATCACTGACACAGAGAATCTCTCAAGTTATTTAACTACAGAGATCATATACAGTAACTGTGGTTCAAACTATGGGACAGGGCAAAATTAATACATTTGGGCAGAATATCAGAATCCAGGGAAAGGGGGTGCCAAACGGCACAAGGAACACACTTTATCTACGCCCAATCAAGGCCAGTCACAACCATAGTTTTTGTACTCAGTGAATTGCAGGAACTGCTGCCCTTTGTGTCCTGCATGTGCCCTTCCTCAGCACCAGGAGGGAAAAAATCTTTATCATTGTAATGCTGACAGACCCCAGTCATTGGTGGCTGGGATCAAACCTGGGATTTCTGGAGTTTAATGCATGGGCCTCTACTGAGTTAAAAGACACCTAGCTCTCTTAGCCCAGGCTGTAGCAGGCTCATCAGTCTCTAGCTGGTCTAAGCTAATACTAGAGGAGGACAGAGTCCCATGCCATTGAGGCCATGGTTTACACTATCTTAAAGGGTAATGAAACCTGCACAGTCCCCTACTCACTGGGAAACTCAAGGAGAGATTATGCTATGCTGATTTTCCATGTGAAGAATAAGGGATGATTTTTTTTTTAAACTGTGAGAGTTATTAACCAGCAGAACAAACTACCCAGGAAGTGGTTGATTCTCCATCTCTTGATGTCTTCACGTATGATGGATGCCTTTCTACAAGATATGATTTAGTCAAATACAAGCTATTGCACTCAATACCAAAGTAACTGGGTTAAATTATATCATCAGATGGTCAGATCAAATGATCGAATGGTCCCTTCTGGTCTTAAAAATCTATGAGCAATGAACCCTTCCACAGTTCAGTCTGGGGTAGTGCAGCTACACACTGTCCCATATGCAGAAATAGGCCTAAATGGTACTATCTATTCTGATGCTACTGCCTTACAATAAGAACATTTTCCTCCCCAGGTGGAAAATATATGAATGCTATTGTTTATGCTATGCAAGTGCCTGTAAACAAACCAATTAATTACCAGCTTTTCACGAGCTGGAACATCCAATCATCCACAATAGAGCTGGCTGAGAAACAATTTCCATCCTGTGGGAAAAGTACAAGATTTCAAAATTTTGTTTCATCCTGAATCAGAACCAAAAGTCAAAATCTCTGATTTTTTACAAAACAAAATGTTCCTAAAATATTGCCTTTCAACTTCATCACAATGTTTCATTATGATTTTATTGTTTTGACTATAATATAAAAGTTGAAACAATAAAGTTGAATCAAAACAATAAAGTTAAAATTAAACTTTTCAACCTTATGTAAATGAAACATGAATATCATTTCACACTGAAATTTTTGACAAAAATCTATACATTCCCATGAAATTTTTCAATTTAGTCAAATCATCATTTTCTGTCATCAGAAAAATTTTGACCAGTTCTAATCTACAGTATTTAAAGCCACTGCAGGTTGAATAAATATATTTGAAGAGTAGAAATATTTGTAGTTATCCAGGCTCAGTATTAAATTAACTTTTGGGAAGCTGGACACTGTAATGTACTGACTATGAAAAGTGCATTGGAAGGTATGATTTGATTGGAAAGGCCCATTTCCTCCCAGATTAACACAAAGACTCAGTCTTTTGCTAATTTTCATAAAACTTCTGAAAAGACCATTTACACATCACCATGTTTTATTTGTATCTGATGGAGTAGTAGTGGGACCTCAAGGAATCAGTATGACACTTTATTTTTTATATACTACATTCTTGTCTGACAGTGCAAAAAAGCAAAGAAGAAAGAGAAATGTGACAGAGCCCTTAATTTATGGCAACAAGTTTACATAGTACACACACATTAATTCCTGTCACTTCTCAGATATCAGTTATCTAAAAGATCTCAGGTTGGCATTGGAGGTCTCTATCTTTCTAGTCATACTAGAGTATTGGACTCTGTTAGGGGAAAGAATTATATTTTTAATCAATACTATGTTTGGCAAATTTGCAGGTAGCTTCCAGGGAGTGACTACATTCTAGTGAGGTGAGAGATCTGTTGAGCTGGTCTACCCTCTAAAACTAACGGATGCAGGGTTTTGAAAGAGTTCTGAGTAATAATTTTTTTCTCTCAGTGTACTACTCAGATAATGGTTTAGTAAGATGATAACAATACTTTGTCCTCATTTCCAAATGGTCCCTAGGCATCCTCTTTCAGAGTTTTGTCCTCACAAATCACCTCAGTTTATAGATGATCTGTTAGAAGTGAAGTAGGATGGAAGATGCTAAAGCAGATGTGGTGGACATAGTGTGAAACTGATCAATTACATCATAAAACCTTAAAATGGATGCAGCTGCATCAGAGCTCCTAGACTCTTGAAATCTGATGGCATAGCTGTAGAGTAGGCAAAGAGGAGATTCTTTGTCTTTGCTATAGCATCTGAAAAATCTTGGTCAGCAGGTTTTTTTCAAGCTGTGGATGGTCTGATTACTGCAGGCCACCTGCCTTCAGTTACTGAATTAAGTTATTTCTGTTCTGAGGAAATTTATAGATATTTTGCAGAGCGGATTATTCAGATTTAAATTGAAGTATTTGTGCATGTGACAGGAAAGCAGAATCTTCAGGAGACAAATGCAAGATCTCCCCTGGTTAAGTTCCAGCTACTATTACTTACTGAGCTTTGTGCCATGACCTGAGGTTTGGACCTATGTCCTGCCTTGCTGGAGAAGGTGAGTGGGTAAGTACTAAGCCCATTACTGCAGGAGACTCTCCCTGCTTCTATTAAGAGGGGTAGGATGCCATTGACTTTGAAGGACGCAGGTCTTCACCCTTTGCCCAACAAAGCATCATTACACATTAACAACCTGGGCAGTTCTCGAACAGTTTTCATCCTTCCCTTTTTCGGGGAAGGTGATTGGGAAGCTTGTGGCTAAACAGCTCCTTCAATATCTAACTGCATCAGAGCTCCTGGATGCTTATCTATCTCTGTACAACACTGGATTTGATGCAGAAACTTACTGTTGCAGTGGCTGATGAACAACTCCTTGCATTGGAAAATAATCAGGTTCCATGCTGATATTATTAGATCTAGCAGCTGCCCTCAATACCATTGATAATAAAGTGTTGTTGATTAATCCATGGCCTCCTGGAGGAGGTGATGGGATTGCTTTAGGGTGCCTCTATTCTTTCTTGATTAAGGATCCCAGAGGACTGTATTAGGAAATTGCTCATCATTCCCAAGGGTACTCTTCTGCAGAATGCTGCAGGGTTCCATCTTGCACCCCTGTTATTCACTGTGTATACTGTTCAGTGTGAAGGGACTTGGGTTGCATTCTTTTTGGTATCCCAGTGGCATCTAGCTTTATGTCACCATCTCAACTGATCAAGCGTAAGATGATAAATATCTGTCCCAGTGTTAGCATTTGTGAGTGCCAGAGAAGTGTTGTAGAATGTCTAGTAAAATGTTTGGCTGCATGTATGTGTTCTCTCTGTGTGCTGTCCTAGCTCTGCACAGATAGCTGGTACAGCAGACCTCGAGCGAACCATCAATGACCACAAGATCCGTGTTAAGGTATGAAGGCACCCGGACAGGTTTATTGTCAATGAAGCATGTTAGTAGCACCCAGCAGACTCTATGGGAATACTAAGATATGCATGGCCGTGACAATTAATGCAGCTCCATGAATGGCGGGACTTTCCATTCTCTCCTAGGCTGGCCAAAGACAATCCCCCTGAGACTCCATTTTATACATGAATACAGACAAGTTATGTATTACACCTCTGATGTGCCCCCTGACATGGTTAGCTACCACCCATTACCTTATACATGTTGGTTTGATCAAAATATCTCTATCAATCACCCTGTTATCCTGACCTTATTTTTAGGCAGGGTTAGTGTGTTCTTTTCATTTTTGGTGTGTGTGTGTTTGTACCCTACTTGGTATGGGATGTTCTGATACCATGCTTCTGGAATGTGTTTCTGTGAATGTTCTGTGCCTAGTATTTCTTAGGTATGTGTATGTTTTTGCCATACCTGCCCTGTTCTTAACAGGTTCTGTGAACTTGCAAGTAGTATGTTTTGTTACAGGGCTTGGCTTTTGCTTATAGCTTGACTCTTGCTAATTCTACTTTATATTAGCAGGGCCTATTTACTACTTTAGTTCAGGCCTCAGGCCTTATACCAGGCCTCTAATACAAGGGCTTATGCCTGAGGCTCTCTTCCTACTATAGAATGTTCTGTCTGAACAATTTGCTACTGGTTCAGTTCTTTGACTAAGAAAGAGAAAGAGAGAACTGTCGAAGCAATGGAATGCCATTTGCCTTAGGTTAAAAAAGCAACCCTCCTCCCTCCCCCCACACACACACCCCTGGGAATTATGATGTGGATAAGGGTTACTCTTATGAGGAAGGGTTGCAGGACCAGGATCTAAAAATGTAACACTTCTGTCTAGAAGGGTAAAAAGACCTGGATCTATGTGCCAAACACATTAGCTGCAATAACCAACTATGAGACAAAGTTGTATACTCTATCCAAAATTATTGGAGGACATAGCTAGATTGGTGCAGCTGATTGTTAGGAGATAACTAAGCCAAAGATATTTTCTTTGGCTTTTTGTATTTGCCAGTATTGGTGAGAAATCAGAAGTGTGAATATTGGCTCCGGTATACAATAATAGCATCGAAGAACAGATTTAAATGGGGGGGGGGGGGGAATTAATAAACATCAATAACATTTCCTATCAATCTGTGGAACATACAGAGTTAATACTAACTGCTGGGTTTCTGAACAAACAGTAACTTATCAGTTCTAATATCCATATTAGTATTCACCTCTTCATGGTTAAAATCTTTCACAGTAATATTTGTACATGCTATTGGTGTATAAATAAGCACAGTATGCATAATAACAATGTCACAGGAAGGAGTTAATAGTTCAGAGGCATTAACCAACATGAAATTTGGGATAGACTTCCTTACTTGGTAATTGCTACAAAGGTTCAAGATTACTCTGTCTATTCTCTCTCTCTCTCTCTCTATACCCACCTCTATTTAATGATATGTTTATGTGTGTGTAGATAGATAGAAACATACATGTGTGGCAACAAAAATGATTAGGGGTCTGGAGCATATGACTTATGAGGAGAGGCTGGGAGAACTGGGATTGTTTAGTCTCCAGAAGAGAAGAATGAGGGGGGATTTGATAGCAGCCTTCAACTACCTGAAGGGGGGTTCCAAAGAGGATGGAGCTCGGCTGTTCTCAGTGGTGGCAGATGACAGAACAAGGAGCAATGGTCTCAAGTTGCGGTGGGGGAAGTCCAGGTTGGATATCAGGAAAAACTATTTCACTAGGAGGGTGGTGAAACACTGGAATGCGTTACCTAGGGAGGTGGTGGAGTCTCCTTCCTTGGAGGTTTTTAAGGCCCGGCTTGACAAAGCCCTGGCTGGGATGATTTAGCTGGGAATTGGTCCTGCTCTGAGCAGGGGGTTGGACTAGATGACCTCTTGAGGTCCCTTCCAACTCTGATATTCTATGATTCTATGATTTATTTATATATAATCTGTAAAGGACTAATTAGGAGGAAAGGAATGAGAAAGGAACTGAAAAGGAGGTTTGGGGGATCATTAAGCCTGAAAAAAATCAGTAAATTAAACCCAAACACTAAAATGCAAGTTATGATAATACCTGAAGAGAGCCAAGGAATTTTTTAAAGAAAGAGTCTGTGAGGAAATGAAGGCTGGAAGCTATGAAGAGAAACTGGAAGGAATAATAATAAATCATATATGGAGATATCTTATCTCCTAGAACTGGAAGGGACCCTGAAAGGTCATTGAGTCCAGCCCCCTGCCTTCACTAACTAGCAGGATCAAGTACTAATTTTGCCCTAGACCCCTTCAAGGATTGAACTCACAACCCTGGGTTTAGCAGGCCAATACTCAAATCACTGAGCCTCCCACAAAGGGGCTGCTTTGTGAACTTGTTTATTTCTTCAGCACAACTGTGAGTAATTATAACAGCCCAAAGGAAAGCAGAGTGAAGTACTTATGATATATGGGGACTGTTTGTTCTGTTCAAGTGAATCAGTGTGTGAAGCATCTGATCTTTAGGAGATAGGAAATGTGTCAATTAATTAATGTTCTAATATTTTTAGATATCCTGTTGTGTTCTAGACATATTGGGGATCTGGATTATTTTTTGTGCTACAGAATATCAGGTTTCTCATTGCATAAATTAGTGGTTTGGTTTTTTTCACTGTGCTTTTTACTTTTTAAATTATTTACTATCTCTGTAACTGTGATAAGTTTTTGACAAGACTAAAATACATTCTCCAACCTCTCTCAAAAAGCTCAGGTCTCAACAGCTTTTTCTATTTAGATTTTCAATTTTCCCCCTTTTGCTATTTTATTGTATATTTGGGAATTTGGGGCTTTTGTAAATTGCCCACAGTTTGACAGCCTCTATAGCAGCAGATTAGTAAATTTTCAGACTTTCACACATGATTACTGTTCTCCATAAATAAGGCATCCTGAAGTGTTCTAAGTGTCTTGTTTTAGGCTCAACCTTAGAAGCTGCTGAGCACTCTGTCCTTCTAACTCCAGTAGGAATTGGGAGTGCCTAGTACCATACAGCATCAATGCTGAATCACCATTAGTACTTATACTACTTTGGGACAAACTATATACTCAGTTACTCACTCGTGCAATTTCACAATGAGGTTGTACACAAGAAACCTTGGTCAGAATTTTGTGTTTTGAGCTTGTCTCTATTAGGTTTTCAGGCATAGAATCACAGATTGGAATGGACCTTGAGAGGTCATCTATTCCAGTCACATGCACTCATGGCAGGACTAGATATTATCTAGACCATCCCTACAGGTGTTTTCTAACCTGCTCTTAAAAATCTCCAATGATGGAGATTCCAAAAGCTCCCTGGGCAATTGTTTCCAGTGCTTAACTACCCTGGCAGTTAGGAAGTTTTTTCTAATGTCCAACCTAAACCACCCATTGTGTCTTGTCCTACTCTCAGAGGTTAAGAAGAACAATTTTCTCCCTCCTCCTTCTAATAACCTTTTATGTACTTGAAAACTGATAGCATGCCCCATCTCAGTCTTCTCTTTTCCAGACTAAGCAAACCCAATTTTTATAACCTTTCCTCATAGGTCATGCTTTTTAGACCTTTAATAATTTTTATTGCTCTCCTCTGGACTTCCTCCAATTTGTCCACATCTTTCCTGAAATATGGTGCGCAGAACTGGACACAATACTGCAGCTGAGGCCTAATCAGCACAGAATAGAGTGGAAGAATTACTTCTCATGTCTTGCTTACAACACTCCTGCTAATACATTCCAGAATGATGTTCACTTATGAGAAGTCATGTGAGACAGTATCAAAAACCTTACTAAAGCAAGATATACCACATCTACTGCTTCCCCCCATCCACAAGGTTTGTTATCCTATCAAAGAATGCTATGAGGTTGGTTTGACATGATTTGTTCTTAACAAATCCATGCTGATTGTCACTTATCACCTTATTATATTCTAGGTGTTTGCAAATTGATTGCTTAATTATTTGCTCCATTATCTTTCCAGATACTGAAGTTAAACTGACTTGTCTGTAATTCTCCGGGTTGTCCTTACTTTTTTATAGATTGGCACTATATTTGACCTTTTCCCTCTGGAATCTCTCCCATCTTCAATGACTTTTCAAAGATAATCGCTAATGGCTGAGATATCTCCTCAGCCAGCTCCTGGAGTATTCCAGGAAGTATTTCATCAGTCCATTATGACTTGAGGACATCTAACTTTAAGTAATTTCTAACTTGTTCTTTTCCTATTTTAGCCTCTGATCCTACCTTATTTTCAGTGGCATTCACTATGTTAGACATCCAATTGCTTCTAACCTTTTTGGTAAAAACTGAAACAAAAAGGTCAGTTAGCACTTCTGCCATTTCCACATTTTCATTATTGCTTTTCCCAGTCATTGAGTAATGTGCCTACCGTGTCCTTGGTCTTCCTCTTGCTTATGCTGTATTTGTAGAATGTGTTCTTGTTATCCTGTATGTCTCTAGCTAGTTTAATCTCATTTTGTGCTTTGGCCTTTCTAATTTTGTCCCTAAATACTGGTGTTATTTGTTTATATTCATCCTTTGTAATTTGACCTAGTTTCCACTTTTTGTAGGATTCTTTTTTTGAGTTTCAGATCACTGAAGATCTTCTGGTCAAGCCATGGTAGTCTCTTGCCATACTTCCTATCTTTCCTATGCAGTGGGATAGTTTGCTCTTCCACCCTTAATAATGGGCACATACATACTGTTGTCTGTAGCACAAAAAGCCCTGCTTTCCTGCAAACCTTCAACTTTTTCCTCATGCTCCCTTGTGGAATCAGTCAGCACTGGCTGGCATTCCTGCTGTGATTGCAATTGGGCAAAGTGAATTAAGGTATTAAAGTGAGGGTATATGTATGTTTTTGTGTGCGCATTTTATACACACACACACACACACACACACACACACACACACACACACACACAGAGTTTCTGCAGCTTCTGTGTTGACTTCTGCCATTCTTTGCATCTGAGGGTTTGCAAACAAGCAGAACTCTCAATTCATTTTTATACAAAGAATTCACTACAAAGGATAAATAACGATTCTCTGTTTTTCATGCCATATTCCGAGCTGCTTACACGTTGGAAAATATGGTAATTTTTAAAAGAATTTTTGTTCTGATGTCAAATTGTTAGGACTCTTTTTTGAATTTGAGATCACTGAAGATCTCCTGGTTAAGCCAGGGTGGTCTCTTGCCATACTTCCTATCTTTCCTATGCAGTCTCTTTGAAAAACTGCCAGCTCTCTTGAATTGTTTTCCCCCTTAGACTTGCTTTCTATGGGATCTTACCTACCAACTCCCTGAGTTTGCTAAAGTCTGCTTTCTCGAAATCCATTATCTTTATTGTGCTGTTTTCCCTTCTACCATTCATTACAATCATGAACTTGATCATTTCATGATCACTTTTACCCAAGCTGCCTTCCACTTTCAAATTCTCAACCAGTTCCTCCCTATTTGTTAAAATCAAACCTAGAACAGCCTCTCCCCTAGTAGCTTTCTGTACCTTCTGAAATAAAAAAAATGTCTCCAATATATCCCAAGAACTTGTTGGATAATCGGTGCCCCACTGTGTTATTTTCCTAACAGATATCTGGGTAGTTGAAATCCCCCATCACAACCAAGTCTTGTGCTTTGGATGATTTTTAGTTATTTAAAAAAAGCCTCATCCACCTCTTCTTCCCGGTTAGGTGGCCTGTAGTAGACCCCCATCAGGACATCACTCTTATTTTAACCCTTTTATTCCTTCTCAGAGACTTTCAACAAGCATGTATCACATCACAATACATGTCAAAGATACGTGTGTGTGTGTGTGTGTGTGTGTGTGTGTGTACAGATGTGGATTTAAAAGCAGAATCTCCATTCTGCTTAGCCACAGGGAGCAACATCGGAAATGTAGTCTAGCCGGTGAGCAGGGCCGATACTGGAGAATCAGGCCATGAGGGGCCCAGAACTACAATTCCTATGAGGCACTGTGGTGGGTCAAGTGGATGCAGAGGTTAATGTTGACCTGACCCCAAAAGTTTTGATTTTCCTGATGGTAAACCACTAAAGTCATTCTTTTCCCAGGGAAAATTTTGATTTAAATGAAACTCCACTTTCTGACAGAAAATGATTTGTTCAAAATCTTTTGACTAGCCACAGCAATGGCATATATATATAGTATTCATATCCAAAGTAACCTTCAGTGATCATTCAGCTGGCATTAATTGGAGTTTTGAATTGCTTAGAGTTGGGTAGACAGACGGGAGAGAGGATGGGAGGAAGCAAAGATACCATGTTGAAGGGTGCAGTATAAGAACCTGAACAGAATAGAAAAAAAAGTGAAAGAAACAACAGAAGACTCATTTCTTAGGATGGATATCAAACTATCATTTTTGAAATTCAGGCTTAGAGAAAGATTCACTGACCTAAAAACGTCCTCAGGTTATTAATCAATAGAGATTATACAGTCTAAAGTGTGACAAGAGGACAGAGAAGGAATTACTATCTTTGTCAGCTGTTTACAACAATTTGGTTATAGAGTCATAGATTTTTAAGGTCAGAAATCACCACTAAGATTACCTACAAAGACCTCCTGCATAACACAGGTCATAGAATTTCAAAAAATTCAGGGAATTACTATTATCTTTCTTCTATATAAAAAGAAACCATAATTGATGCTAATATATAAATGTTTGCAGCCAAAACCAATTAGCTGCCAGTTTTCCAGGATCTGAAATGTCCAAACATCTACGATATGCAAGGTCATAGCTAGCTGACAAAAAAGAATTTGCAATTTAAATGTAAGTGTCCTTGCAATCAAATTAGCTAGCACAGACTCCTGCATCCAAACCCCATTAAAGTCAATGGAGATCTGTATGAGCAGAATAGTTTGTGTTAGGAGATCTGATTGCAGGACTGGGGCCATACATATATCCCCAATTTCAATTTTTTCCACTATCATTCAGGTTTAAGTTTTTAAAAGAATTATTATTGTTTTCACGTAACATCCATTGCTTTTGTAAATCTGGCAGCAATTTACATTTTAGTCAAATATATTCTCTTTTTTATCTTCATGTGTTATTTTAAAAATCTGTTATGTATAAATGACCTTTTAAGTAAGACTATGAGTAAAGTCTCATTTGATAGCATTTTAAATATATGTATTTCTTGCCCAGCCTATATGTATACACCTATACCTATGCAATGGGTCATCAACTTAATGAATGAGTGGAGTAAACTGCAAGCAGGACATTATAACACGTGTTAACAGTTTCCATGTTACTTTATTCTTGTCAAAGAGAAGGATTTTTTTATTTTTTTTTCTGTGAGAGCTCTTGGTATGATGGGTAGTATCATAGGCAAATGGATGAATGTGTTAATGAGGAAACAAAGTAAAGTTCAGATGAGGTCTATTAACCTCAATATGCCAGTTCACTCAGAATAATATCTCCTGCTTCTTGAATGATTCAATTCATTTATCTCAGAACCTTCCCCTTAAAAACATAAAAAGTCATTTAAAAAATGCATGACTAAATGAAAACACATTTCTGTGTTTACTATTAATTTAGTTTTTCTTTGAGTGTCATTTATTTTATAACTCTTCCTGAACAAGTTATTATCTAACATTCAGGATACACAGTACTTTCTTATATACAATTTGTATTGTTGCAGTCAGGTTGCTGGGTTATATTTTTGGCTTCTCCACACAATTCATTCCTATTATTCTTTAAAATTGCAGTACTGAGCTGGCTTCTCCATACCTGGCATGTACTAAATCCCACTGAAATCAGTGGGATTTTATGTGTATAAAGACTGCATAGTTGGGCCTCGTGACTTTATATGTCCTTTTTCAAGTTTTAAATGTCTATGACCCAGATTCTGTCCTGAAGTTAAACCACTATGTGTGGTGCTGCCAGTTCAAAGCAGCAAGCCCTGGCTATTGTAATGATCCCTTGGGACCTTTGATACCAGCTCTTTTAACTTATTCTGTGGACCATATCAGTGCAAAACAACCCCAAGTTTTGGTTACTGTAAAGGTGACATATTTACACACACACATACACATTCACGCCCGCATCTTCTGGAGCTGCGCTCCATGCTACTCAGCCACAACTGATAATCTCAGCTTAGATCTGTCTTTCATATTTGCAAGGTGGTGAGCAACTAAAGAAACTAAATGGCACCCATTATGTTCAGCCCAACGGTCTAAAAGTCCACAAGCTAAGAAACACTTTTCAATATGAAACTGTGAAATGTGTTTGTTTAAACTGACACTTATAACTGGTATTCCTGAATCTAGTGCTGGAGGCAACTGTCTTGCTGAAAAGTGATGCTGTTTAGAGGATAATGACAGCCCTTCAGAGGAGAATACTAACCCTGCTCTAATACCAGTTAACAGGGAGAAGAAAAATTCTAAGTTTCATATTTAAAAAGAAACATGTGTTTAAATATTTCTTGTTCTAGTTGTTATTCAGTTACTGAACCATAGTTTAATACTGCTCTACAGCTTTATAGCCATCACCAAAAGATAAAAGTGCCAGATACTGTTAACTCCCTAAGCCATCTAGTCCCTCATGGTGAGAAAAGAGTAAATGTAAGCAATCTCTGAAAAGAACACTATTCAATTTCATCTGAACTTCAAAACACAACAGCCTTCTATTTTGCAATTGCAGATAAGTATGCCCAGCATTTTATTTAGTTTTAAATTGCTTTTTCAGATTGTTTAAATAACATAGGGAGCAGATCTACATTATTCCTCTAAGTCTCAATCAAAGTCAACTTCAGTTCTCTCTTGCTCATTTTGTATTTATGTTCTGCATTTCTGCAAGCAATGTACTATGTATTCCTGGGCATTTGTCAATATTACATTTCATTTGTCTTATATACTGTTAAGCCAGTCAGGAACAATTACAATGGTGCAATAACATTCAGTAGAAACAATGCATCTTGGTATGTAACAGTTACATTACCAATAACATAAAATATTTGCTGTGTACAGAATGCTGGAGATTTGTCAAGACATGGATTCATAGGTACTTCTATTAGGATTCCTATGTTGTGAGGAAGCTAAAGCATTATGGCAATTAATCAAGTTCCCATAATTAAGGTATCCTCAATTTAAGCAAATTATCCTTAAAGGTTTCAAGAATCAGTGGTTTCAGTAAAATTGCAAAGTCAATAAGTGTGTGGTTTATAAATGGATTCTTAAAGTTGATTTATGAAAGAGGCTCCATAAAGGATATTTTTTTAAAATTGGAAATCCTCTGACAAATCTAGAAACCTATAATGCAGATGATTGCACTTAGCTGATGTCAAAGTCCCAGACCCACAATGAGTTCTGAGTGGGCTGACTCCTGAGCCCACCTGGAACCTCACTGACTTCAGTGCAATTCCATGTAGATGCAGGGCTCCACCTCTGCAGAGTTTATTGAATAATCATGAATAAGGGTCTTATCCTGGTCCCAGGGAAGTCAAGAGCAAAACTACCATTGACTTCAATGGGAACAGAATTGGGCTTTAAATATCTTGAGAGTTATATACAGCAAAAAGGTTACATGCTCCTTATATATGTTAGTGTGGACGATCCAGAACATTTTTACACCTGGCAAACAAATCCAGTAGAGTTGGAAGATGAGAACAGTTTGATTTATGGCATATATCCTTAAATATGACAATTTGTTAGCTCAATTAAAAACGAACTATAACTTACCTGACTTATTACAATGACCAGCCATTCCGGTTTCATTGCATTTAAAGCACCCATTCTCAGTGACCAAGATAAGCGGTAGTTCCCTTATTGCCCATCTTATTGCTTCCTTATTGCCCAACTACTTGCAACCTGTAGGGTATTAAAAAACAGTCTTCAGTCATCGGTAGGAGAAAAAAATGGAGC
Source organism: Chrysemys picta bellii (assembly GCF_011386835.1). Lineage (NCBI taxonomy): Eukaryota > Metazoa > Chordata > Testudines > Emydidae > Chrysemys > Chrysemys picta. The sequence goes on from NC_088793.1 coordinate 179,961,260, forward strand.
GCAGTACTAGACCTGGTGAAAAACAGGACAACGTTTGCAGCACCTCCTTTTGCTACCAGAATGGTTGCATTGCAGAAACATTCTTAATTCATTAAGATCATTTATTAAAAAACATGTGTTGCTGGAAAGTGCATTGCTCCAAGGCAATCTGGACCAATCCAAAGACCATTGGAGTCAATGGGAAGTCTCCCATAACTTCAATGGGCATTAGACTGGGCCCTCTGTGAGAAAGATGAACATTCTCGGCCAAACAAATACACCAGGAGACAATGTGCGCAAAAGTGAAAATATAGCCTGTGGTAAACAATAGCAGTATGTGGTGCTCTTTCATGTGGGACAAAGGTAATAAAAAAACCTGCGTTTGTTGGTTCTGAATTAGCATCATCCTGTTTATGTGAGACATAATCAAAGACAATTACATAGAAGATAGGTCACATGCCTTCTAGCCAGTCAGGCTTCATTGTTAAGCTCATGGAGAGAAGACAATTGACACAGCAGGCTGAAAACATTATGAGCTAGGTCCTGGAAATGTATTAGTGTAGCAATGAGAATCTTAAGCAAGGAATGTCTGGGTCTGTGATACGGTCTCCCACAGTATTCTTGCTGGCAAGTTAAAGAAGTATGGGCTGGATGAATGGACTATAAAGTGGATAGAAAGGTGGCTAGATCATCGGGCTCAACAGGTCGCGATCAATGGCTCCATGTCTACTTGGCAGCTGGTATCAAGCGGAGTGCCCCAAGGGTCAATCCTGGCGTGGATTGCATCCTCAGCAAGTTTGCAGATGACACTAAACTGGGAGGAGTGGTAGATACGCTGGAGGGTAGGGATAGGATACAGAGGGACCTAGACAAATTAGAGGATTGGGCCAAAAGAAACCTGATGAGGTTCAACAAGAACAAATGCAGAGTCCTGCACTTAGGACGTAAGAATCCCATGTACTGCTACAGACTAGGGACCGAATGGGCAGGCAGCAGTTCTGCAGAAAAGGACCTAGAGATTACAGTGGACAAGAAGCTGGATATGAATCAACAGTGTGCCCTGGTTGCCAAGAAGGCTAATGGCATTTTGGGCTGTATAAGTAGGGGCATTGCCAGCAGATCGAAGGACATGATCATTCCCCTCTATTCGGCATTGGTGAGGCCTCATCTGAAGTACTGTGTCCAGTTTTGGACCCCACACTACAAGAAGGATTTGGAAAAATTGGAAAGAGTCCAGCAGCAGGCAACAAAAATGATTAGGGAACTGGAGCACATGACTTATGAGGAGAGGCTGAGGGAACTGGGATTGTTTAGTCTGCAGAAGAGAATGGTGGGAATCACATTGTCATTCAGACCTAGCATGGTTTAGGTTGGATATTAGGAAAAACTTTTTCACTTGGAGGGTGGTGAAGCACTGTAATGGGTTACCTAGGGAGGTGGTGGCATCTCCTTCCTTAGAGGTTTTTAAGGTCAGGCTTGACAAAGCCCTGGCTGGGATGATTTAGTTGGGGATTGGTCTTGCTTTGAGCAAGAAGTTGGACTAGATGACCTCTTGAGGTCGCTTCTATGATTCCTTTTTGAGCCCCTCTCCTGTGAATACCTCCATCCCCCTCCCTTGGTGGGGAAAGAAGAGAAAGGAGAAGATGGGGGCAGGGGACATATATGGATAGGGGGTTTGTGTCAAGTTTGCACTGTTTTTTGTACTTTTTTGGCAAATGTTCTTCTGTTACTTGTTTTGGGGTGCTTTAATGTCAACTGGCCTGCCCAACACTGGGTAACCGTAGCACTGTTTGTATACGTTTACAAATAAAGCCTTTTATGTCATCAAGAAAATTTTATTGCTACCACTGCATTACATGATAGAAACCTGATTTGAGATAATAAAGCTAAAATCATGATCAGGAGCAATTATGCATTATTAGGCAAATACTATTCCTCTATTTACTTGGGTGCAGCAATTCACACTTCAATAAATTTCATATATAAACCTACGCTGTGGTCCCCTCCAACAAATTTATTATTCATGTCGTTCATAAATACATTGCTTGTCAATCAAAACCAAACCTCTTCCAAGCACCGAACCTGCACCTCCAAAAATAATTAGCCCCTTTCCTCTCGCAAGCACATTCTTACAGGTACTATTACCCCTCTCTTATTGGGCCATACAAATCCATAATATGAGAACACAAAGCATCCCGGACTTCTGTTGCCCTGGTGCCCCCAGCAACAGCAGGGGTAGGCGCACATTCTGGCTGAGGGCAATGATTCAGTGCCCCCCCCCCCCTCTCTCGTAGATCCATTCAGGGGAAATGGCTTACCGTTGGCTTCACAAAAATTGTGAAGAGCACAGCAAGCCACAGTAATGTAGACAGCATTGTTGATACTGGCATCCAAACGGGTCTGCAGAGATCTCCAACAGGATTTTAATCTTCCCAAAGCATATTTAACAACCGTTCTACATTTGCAGAGAGCATAATTAAACCTTTCTTTGCCAGGGCCCCTGAAATCAGGGTACAGTTTCATAAGCCAATGCAAAAAGAGCTATGAGGGGTCCTTCAGAATAATGGTGCAGACAGTAACTCCATTTATGACAATGTCATTTGGTGGGAATAATCTGGCCATGAATATAGACTCCTGAACAGTGAAAAACTCTGGTATTGTGAATTTTCCAGTGCAGCCCACATTGACATTCATAAATTGGCCTCTGTGGTCCACAAGGGCCTGCATAACAATGGAGTAGTACTCTTTGCAATTTATATGCTCATGTGCTCCTTGAGGAGGGCAAACTATGGGCACATGAGCCCCATCAATGGCACAGTTTGGCAACTCCATTCTCTGAAAGCCAGCAATTACCTCTGGAATACCTTTACTGCCTGCCACCTTGGGGTAAGCTGTGTGCCTGATTGCTCAGAAACGTCCACCATCACTTTACCAACAGTTGACTTTACAACGCCAAATGAGTTGGCAAAACACTTGTAGCAGTCTGAGGTAGCTAGCTTCCACACGGTTATAGCAACTGCCCCTTCTGGACCAGGAAGGGTGACCTCGTGTGTGTGTCTTTACACTGGATGGGGTGGGAGCAAGCTGCTTACAAAGATTCATAAATGTAACTTTCTTTGGGTGATAGTTTTGGACCCAGGGCTGGCCATGCTAGGTCTGAATGACAATGTGATTCCCACCGTTCTGTGCTTGTGACCCTGAGCCAGAAGTGCTGGTCTACATAGGTGGCACCAGCAGTTATGCCAATTATACTGAGCAGCATCTGCCAGTGCAAGTCTGTCATGCCAGGGTACCTCCTCCTCTGATTCCTTCTCCTCCTGCTCCATCATAAAATCCACCAGATACCTTTGGTGGGTCAGAAAATGCCACTGAAATGTTCACCAGCACCTCACAGATGCCCTGCCTGTCCCCTGATGCAGGAATGAAAGCACAAGCAAAATAATTTATTCAAAAGGTGCCTCCTCCATGGTGCTGGCTACAGTAGCAGGGAGCACAAAGACCAAAATGACTGCTTGGCAGGCTGTGTTCAAATTTCTTGCAAAATGGAAAGTGGGAAGTAAAGTTTTCCCACAGTGCATCATGGTCAAAGGGCTAGAGCAGCCACATTTTGGGAGGGTGCTAGGGACTCTGGAAAATGGTTGGTTTCACTTGAGGCTGTATGCTGTAGTGTGGATGCCAGAGCCCCAGGTTCAAGCCCAGGTTAGAAAAATGTTAACATAGGGTTAAGAAACAATGTAGACACTCAAGCCCAGGCTTCTATAACACAGGTGAGATGATTCAAGTGCCACTAACCTTGGGTTTACATTGCAGTGTAGACATACCCTTAATGTCTTTCAGCTTCCTATAATGCACAACACAGCAAATAGAGATCATGTGCCAAGATTTATGTTGTTTACTGTGGTCTGCATTAGCAAAGTTATAGTCCCAGGGCTGTCCTTCCCTACATATTTCTGACTCTAATTCACAAAGCACTTAGTCTGTGGGTGCTGGATCAAACCCTAAATACAAATACCCTGAGCATCCACCAGAGTACTCACAAAACCTGAACAGTGCACAAGGGGTCATCTGCGACTCCAGGAGCAGGGATACTTTAAAGTGCTCCAATATCCAAGTGAGGAGTAAAATGTCTTAATAATTAAATGTCAGAAACTTACTGGCCAGTTTACAGCAGTTGATTTCAGCGACACAAGGGAGTATGAATTCTGCACTCCCTCTCCCCCTCCACACACACACCTTGAAGAGAAAGGGGCAGATGTGCAATTCAGGTCTGATTCTGCCCCATTCAAGTCATTGGAAGCTTTGCTATTTATTGTAATGGAAGCAAGACCAAAGTCTTCATCCCTTTTCTCTCCCTCTTCCCTGCGCAGAGATGCTGGCAGTGAGCTATAAAACCAGTTGTTCAGAAAATGGTAATCTGTCTGGCTGTGGAACCCACTCAGCAGTAGGATTATGAGTTATTTACCTCTTCTTTCCCTGGGCATTTCTGCCTCTGTTTTTCATTATCCCGCTTCTCTTTCCCTTCTTCTTCCCCGAACACCTCTCAAATCAGCTTGGCTTTGGATGGAGATGGGACTAGAAAAGCAGGAAGCTAATTGTACAGATGTTTCTGGTGCCAGATAAGATTTCTTGGGGTCCTAGCTGATGGTTTTGTTATCTCTTTTCTGTGTATTGCCAGATTCCTTTAATCTCTTCTCAGTGCTGCTGCTCACAGGAAACAGGTGCACTCCAGGAGAAGAAGTGCCACAGACACTTCCCAACCATATCATGGAACAGTGCTGGAGCTACTTCATGACTACTGCTCCACACAGATATAGCCCACCAACTCCAACATAGCATGCAGGTTCTGAGAACAATGTGAACTCCCACACTCACCTTGATTGGGTGTAAAACGTGAAGCCACATGATGACAATCTAAATGCAACACTACCCTACCAAGCAACCTCCGAGTGAGGACCATCACACTGCCGGAAAAAAGTGTTTTTAAAATGTTTTTGTTAAAAAAAAATATTGCTAAAAGCTGACTTATTTCCACAAAAGGGGTTTGTAAGATTTAGGGTTACCATTCGTCTGGATTCCCCCGGACATGTCCGGCTTTTTTCAGTTAAAAATAGCGTCTGGGGGGAATTTGTCAATGTCCGGACTTCCCCCCCATGCAGAGCGTGCGCGGCGTACAGGGCAGCCGGCCGGATCGAGCCACTCGCACGGGGCTCCGGCAGCCAGAGCCCCTCCTCCATTTCCCCCTCCTCTCCCCTGCAACTTGACACCACTCCCCTCCTCTCTCTCCCTCCCTCCCCCCCTCCCTGCATTCGCAGATCGCCGGCCGGCCGTTCGCCTCGGGCCTCCCGCAGTCTGGAGCTCCGACCCTGCTCCCCTCCCCCGCTGTCGAGCGCGCCGCTCTGCAGCACAGTAAGGGGGGCGGGGGTCAGAGAAGCGGCAGGGAGGTTCTGGGGGGGTAGTCAAGAGACAGGGAGCAGGGGGAGGGTTGGATGGGTCAGGAGTTCAGGGGGGGCTGTCTGGGGGTTGGGGGTGTAAGGTTTTGGGCAGTCAGAGTACAGGTGGGGGGGTCTCAGGAGGGGGCAGTTAGGGGACAAGGCACAGGGAGGCTTAGGTAGGGGGTGGGGTTCTGGAGGGCAGTTAGGAGCAGGGGTCCCAGGAGGGGGCAGTCAGGGGACAGGGAGCAGAGGGGTTTAGATGGGTCGGGAGTTTTGGGGGGGGGCTGTCAGGGGGTGGGGAGTGGTTGGATGGGGCATGGGAGTCCCCGGGGTCTGTCTGGGGGTGGAGGTGTGGATAAGGGTTGGGGCAGTCAGGGGACAGGTAGGGGGTAGAGTCCTAGGGGGCCAGTTAGGATGTGGGGAAGGTCTCAGGAGGGGGCAGTCAGGGGACAAGGAGCAGGGAGGCTTAGGTAGGGGGTGGAGTCCTGGGGGGCAGTTAGGGGCAGGGGTCCCAGGAGGGGGCAGTCAGGGGGCAAGGCGTGGGGGGGAGGGTTGGGGGTTCTGAGGGGGCAGGAAGTGGGAGGGAGTGGAAGGGGCAGGGGCGGGACTAGGGCAGGATGGGGGCGGGGCTAGGGCGGGGCTCCTCCCGTCCTCTTTTTTGATTGTTGAAATATGGTAACCCTATAAGATTTCCAAATAGAAATAAAAATTAAAGTGGGATACCAGTTTCAAATACACTCCTGATCTAAACAAGTTTGTGGTTCACTTATCATTTGTCCAAATATACTTCTGTATAATTACTTTATACAGAGAAACCTCATTAGTTACATTTCCATAGTGTGCTCAAATTAGGTCTGTAAAAAGCTAAAAGGAAAAATTAAAACTCTCAGTTTTCTTTGTGAAAGCTTTGATATAAAGCTATGAATTGTATTAAAGTGAAAATCTATATTGATTAAAGGGAAATGCTAGAGACAGGGCAAAGTACCAGCATACCAACAGAGGGACAAATTATCTCAGACTTTGTGTCACCACATAAGTGTCTACTTATGTGCATATAGGTTAATGACTAACTACAAAAAGCATTTGCACTATGCATAATAAAGTGTCAGACCAGAGAATTGAAACCTTTAGATTACTTCCCCCCCAAGAAGAGGCAATTATAATGACACCTTGCACTAATTCAGAAATCATACATTTCCATGAAAACCTCTGCAGTAAATACAGAATGTAAAACAAGATGATTAGATGTACCACTTCATTTTCTGCACAGGCTGTAAAATTGAACAGATGGTGGCCTAGCACTACTGTGAAGCTGGTAACGTCATCAGCTTTCAATAATTTAATATGATGTACAGCACAGTGTAAAAGAGTTAGTATCCAGAGAATATGTTTTTTGTCAGGTGAGGACATTATGAATTATGGCAACTAAGATGCAGATTCCATTATCTCCAGTTGCACTCACATAGGGCAAATTTTATTGGCAAGCCTCAGTAGTGTTATGAAATGTGGCAAATGACAACTTACAGTTCAATCACAATGCCCTGTGATTTCCAGTAAAAGCACAGTTCTCGTCTTATTCTTCCTTCCACTTCCCTATTTTTCAGGAAGCACACTCATAACCTTTATTCAGAAAATGAAGACACAACATGAAATACTCCACTGTCTGGATTTGTCACATATCTTCCTAAATGTTCAAAAAACTATCTACAAATATGGAGTCAGGATTTATATTTTGGTTAACATGAAACTCACTGTATTGCTTATATGTCTTACCTTTCTGATGCTGATACTTTGCTGTTATAATCCATTTGAGCTGTTCAGGCACAGTGGATGTGAGGTAGTCAAAATATTAATTAAAACAGCTGGCCACTCACTGTTGAAATGCAGCATTTCAAGGTTCATGAAGCTGTATTTCCCAAGACTCAGCATTTTATTTGAGTGAATAGATTAGTGAGCATTGAGAATGGTGTGGGGAGAGGTGTTGTGAAGATGTAGACCTTCCAGACTTCAGATTTACTCCAAACTTTATGGAAAAATGTGTTTCTCAACCTACACACTGGACTGATATACAGTCAATATTCTCACTAGTTCTCAGATACCTAGAAATAGTTTGGGACAGTTATATCCACTGCTAACAAGCAGCTTGTAAATATTCACATACATAATGCAGAACTATAGTTAATATGTTTATAATTAACTGGATGCAGGCATTCATATTCTGAAACACTATTATAGTTAACATATGACCAGTTTAGATATAGTAATTATTCATATTAGTCCTTTTGTCTTGGAACTGTTGCTTGATTGTTTTATAAACTGGACATACCACTTCATTGATTTACTTACAAGACTCAAACTTTGCAATCATTTCTAAATAACATTTTGAGACAGAAGTATAACTAGAAAATTATGAGCATCTATATGAGAGAACTTCAAAGTATGCTGTAGGGTTCTGCTTTCTTCTTTTTCCCTCTCTCTTTTATCTTTTAATTCTTTCCTAGGCTTCTGTTTCCTTTTTTCTCAGTCTTATCTTTCTCTCCTACCCTGATCTGTTATCATCTTTCTTATTTCCCATCTCTTTTAATCTTCTCTATTGGACGGAGAAAATAAAATGAAGCATTGCCCATCTCCCACACTTTTTCACTTATAGGATGATTTTATTTTATCTTTAATATGGTAGATCAGGGGTGGCCAACCTGTGGCTCCAGAGCCACATGAGGCTCTTCAGAAGTTAATATGTGGCTTCTTGTACAGGCACCGACTCCGGGGCTTGAGCTACAGGTGCCAACTTTCCAATGGGCCAGGGGGTGCTCACTGCTCAACCCCTGGCTCTGCCACAGGCCTTGCCCCCACTCCACCCCTTCCCACCCCCTCCTTTGAGCCTGCCATGCTCTCACTCCTCCCCCAAAGCCTCCTGCATGCCACGAAACATCTGATCAGGAGGTGTGGGGAGGGAGGGAGCAGTGCTGATCAGTGGAGCTGCGGTGGGCAGGAGGCGCTGGGAGCAGGGGGTGGGAGCTGATGAGGGGCTGCCGATGTATTACTGTGGCTAACTGGCAATGTATATTGGTAAATTCTGGCTCCTTCTCAGGCTCAGGTTGGCCACCCCTGTGGTAGATAGTGTTTTTTTCTAACACTTTCCATTTTCATCCTGTCACATGATCACAGTCTTTTGTTTCATACCCTCTGATTTATTCATGTTTTATGACTTTTTTATTATTGTTAAGTCCTTAAAAACATTTTTTTTTCTATTGAAAATACTTTAAGAAACCTACATGTGCTGATGATTTCTTACCTCCCACTTTTTCTACCCTCATGCCATTCAGATGGAGACTGAAGAGCTTTCCAGTGAGTGACAACCAACAGTGGAGGAACATCATGAAAGTTCAGAAATTCAGTTCAGACAGAATCCTGATGTGTGGATGCTCATTCAAACCTTACCTGGACTTCTTAACTGGGCTCAGAATCTTGTAATAACTAGATGTGGGCCTGAGCCACAAAGTTCAGTTCTGGGTTTGTGTCTGGATCCAAACTTTTCCAAAGTTCAGGAGTTTCGATGTCCAGAATTCATGTTCAGCCCATATAGAGAAACCAGCTGTGAAATCTAGATTCAGACCAGAATTTACCCAAAGTTTAAAGGTATTTGGCTGAGAGATTAGTTTGGATCTCTCTTTAGTGACAGCTGACTCTTTGTGAGGTAGTTGGTGATGCTGCTTTCTTCCTACAGGTGCAAATAGTGTGCAGTATTTTGGAAACAGAGCTTATTGAACTTTCCAGCAAAAAATCAGCCCCCCAAATTTTCAGCCGTAAGTTGAAAAATTAATCCAAAAACTAGACATTTTTTATTTAGAAATGTCATAGCAGGGTCTCACGGGTGTTTGGGTACTTAATGTGCCTATTCTTCTTTATGGGCTCAGCTCCCTGACTGAACAATGGAACACAGCTCCCCTCTTGTTAAACCATTGCGGTGCCTCATAGAAAGTTCCTGACCATGATGCATCATGGGGCATGAAGTACAGCTGGGGAACCCAGTCCTAAAAGGAGAAGAGGCGCATAAGGCACTTGAAATACAACTCCCATGAGGCAGTATGGCAGCATTTCCAAATTGAATTTTTGTTTCTTTTCAGCTGAAAATTTTCGGGTTTCGGCCAAAAAAAAAAAGGTTTTGTTTTTTGGGTGTTTGGTTTTGATAAAATCATAGAATATCAGGGTTGGAAGGGACCTTGGGAGGCCATCTAATCCAACCCCCTGCTCAAAGCAGGACCAATCCCCAACTAAATCATCCCAGCCAGGGCTTTGTCAAGCCTGACCTTAAAAACCTCTAAGAAAGGAGATTTCCATTCCAGTGCTTCACCACCCTCCTACTGAAAAAGTTTTTCCTAATATCCCACTTAAACCTCCCCCACTGCAACTTGAGACCATTACTCCTTGTTCTATCATCTGCTACTACTGAGAACAGTCTAGAGCCATCCTCTTTGGAACCTCCTTTCAGGTAGTTGAAAGCAGTGATTAAATCCCCCCTCATTCTTCTCTTCTGCAGACTAAATAATGCCAGTTCCATCAGCCTCTCCTCATAAGTCATATGCTCCAGCCCCCTAATCATTTTTGTTGCCCTCCGCTGGACTCTTTCCAATTTTTCCACATCCTTCTTGTAGTGTGGGGCCCAAAACTGGACACAGTACTCCAGATGAGGCCTCACCAATGCCGAATAGAGGGGAATGATCATGTCCCTCAATCTGCTGGCAATGCCCCTACTTATACAGCCCAAAATGCTGTTACCCTTCTTGGCAACAAGGGCACACTGTTCACTCAGATCCAGCTTCTCATCCACTGTAACCACTATGTCCTTTTCTGCATAACTGCTGCCTAGCCATTCAGTCCCTAGTCTGTAGTAGTGCATAGGATTCGTCTGTCCTAAGTGCAGGACTCTGCACTTGTCCTTGTTGAACCTCATCAGGTTTCTTTTGGCCCAATCCTCTAATTTGTCTAGGTCCCTCTGTATCCTATCCCTACCCTCCAGCGTATCTACCACTCCTCCCAGTTTAATGTCATCTGCAAACTTGCTGAGAGTGCAGTCCACGCCATCCTCCAGATCATTAATGAAGATATTGAACAAAACCAGCCCCAGGACCGACCCTTGGGGGACTCTGCTTGAAACCGGCTGCCAAGTAGACATGGAGCCATTGATCACTACCCGTTGAGCCCGACGATCTAGACAGCTTTCTATCCATCTTATAGTCCATTCATGGCAAGAATACTGTGGGAGACTGTATCAAAAGCTTTGCTAAAGTCAAGGAATAACACATCCTCTGCTTTCCCCTCATCCACAGACCCAGTTATCGCCTCATAAAAGTCAATTAGGTTAGTCAGGCATGACTTGCCCTTGGTGAATCCATGCTGACTGTTCCTGATCACTTTCCTCTCCTCTAAGTGCTTCAGAATTGATTCCTTGAGGACCTGCTCCATGATTTTTCCTGGGACTGAGGTGAGACTGACTGGCCTGTAGTTCCCCGGATCCTCCTTCTTCCCTTTTTTAAAGATGGGCACTACATTAGCCTTTTCCCAGTCATCTGGGACTTCTCCTGATCACGATGAGTTTTCAAAGTTAATGGCCAATGGCTCTGCAATCACAGAATTTTCTTTTTACCCAAAGTCTAAATTTTCTATAAAAAGCAGACACTTTTCATTAAATATTGTATTTAGTTGAAAACCCAATTTTCCTTCAAAAAACAATTTTGATTAAACTTTTTTATCATCCCTATTTTCTCCTTCACTTCCACTACTAGCCAAGAGGCCATATCATCCCCTTCTGCAGTATGAGCTGTTGGAAAAGGAAAACTTAGTGAGGATCTCCCTCATCCTTAATATTCTGTCAGAGGGCTGGTATTTACCCACGCATAGAAATAGGAAACAATTCCACACCCCTCATACCTGGTAGTTCCCAGAGGATTTACAGGAAACTGCAGGGCAGTGGAGGCAGTTGAACCACTTCAATGTGGGAAGAGGGAGATCACTCTGAGTGTATATCTGGCAGGGAATGGGGGGAAATTACTAATCCCCCCAGATTAGTAATTAATTATTGTTGTATAACAAAGTTATACAAAACTTAAAAATAATGTTTAAATGAAGATATCTCATCCTTTATCATCCTCAAAAATAGTTTAGTTCCAGCTGGTTCTTATTTTCTCTTAGCACCACAGAATACATGTGCAGTGAATGAAGGGAGGGGGAAGAAAACCCAACCTCATAGGAAGTAGGGGGAAATGGTTGCGATGGGTTGGACCCCTTGGGAAGCCACCTGATGTGCTGAGATACCACTGAGTCTACCTGTTCTGCCAGCATGGGCCCCCTTTAACCCGTCTTGCTGAGCCAGACTTTTAAATCCTCCTCTAACTCACACAGAGGCAGGGCCACACCTAGCCGCAGATCTGCTCTGGGAAGACTCAGCTTAAGGGACTTGCTCCAGCCCTCAGATGTCCACCTCCCTTGGAGTGCAGACTGAAAGATATATTATGAAATTCACCCCCTCCCTCAATGTGGAGAGAAGTGTGCACACGTCTTACCTTCCCCACCCCAGTTAGAAATTACAGAAACTGGGTTTAATAATAAACAAAATAAATTTTATTAATTATAAAAGGCAGATTTTAAGTGGTAAAAAGGGTAACAAAGAGAACAAAGCAGATTAATAAGCAAATGAAATCAAATACACAAACTAAGCTAGTTTCACTAAAGAAATTGGTTACAAATAGTATTTCTCACCCTAGATATTGTTGTAGGCAGTTTGCAAAAAATTCTGTGGTTCAGAGTTCCAGTTATATTCCTTTTCAGACTGGACCCCTGTCTCAGCCTGGACTACCCCTTGCCTTCTCTTTTGCAGTCTTTCTTCTTGGGCAGAATCCTTTGTTTCCCAAACTTGACACCCCCCCGCCCCCTTACAGTGGAAAGTTACAAGAAGCCCCAGGTAATGTTTTAGTATCTGGTGACAAGACCACCTGACATCACAGCATCCATGAGTTAGTGGCAGTATGGAATGTCTATAGGAGGGCCAAGCTTTCCACAGTCCATTGTCCTCGCTGATGGGCCATCCCCTCTGTCTGGCTTTTCCATTGTTGTACCTGAAGTGTTAGCAGTGGGCATCACCCAAAGTAGTATAGCTGAAATACAGATACATAGTCAATATTCCTAACTTCAGATACAGAAATGATAAAAGTACACAAATTTGATAATTGCATTCAGTAAATCATAACCTTTCCAATGATATGTCACAAGACCCATCTTTCATGAAGTATATCTCAGTTATGTCATATTCATATCATAAGCATATTTTCATAAAGAACATGGAATGACACATCACAATGGTGTCACCATATATTTTAGGGACAGATTGAGAGTGCCTGTGACTCACTGGACAATTCAGTTTATTAAGAGAAAACTATCACCGCCAAAGATCATTTTTAACCACCCTGAATTTCACAAGCTTCCTCCTTTCTCTTAGAAGAAACAGATAATCATTTCAGATCAGAATTTGACTCAGCCACGCTTCCCTATTCCTGATCCTATAACATTCAATTAAAATTGAGCTCACTCAGGGAATATACCCCAACAACACTTCTTGCATTATTTGCAAACTATGATTCTAATCTAAAAAGAGCCTATGTACAAAAATGTCGCAGTACTCAACAAATTGGATCCCTGTGTGCATTTGGTATCATGCTTGTGACTTTGTTAAAGGTGTTACATTTTACGCCTGTTAGTACTGTTAGACCAATGCAGCTTTGGGACAGGAAGCTGGGTGTTATTTTGGTTCATGCCTCATTAACACAATAAATTAAGCCTGAGATTTTTAAGAGTGCTTAAGGGAATTAGGCTTCCAATTCCCACTGACATTCAAAAGAAGGTGGGTGCCAAACTCTCTTTGGCACTTTACAAAATCTCTGTTTAAATCCAAATTGCAAAATCTTGCGGTGCATGACCCTGAAAAAACTCTCCATGCTGATGTTGTCAGTTAGGGGGAGAAAACACCATTACCTGCAAACTGTATAGATAGGACCTGGCAATCATTGGGAGAATAAATAATTTGCACTACACTCAGTGACACACATTAGGATCATAGGGAAAGAGGTGGGCAATGCTCTCCTACCTGCTCCAAGGATTTCACACTTGCTCAGAGTTCCATAGGCCATGGCCTCACTAATTTTAAGCAGTGGCCCTATACTAAATCAATATGGCTGTTGCCAGAGCAGTCTGGAGCATTGCTCTGGTTGCATGGTTACCATGCCACTTACTTTTGATGCAGCCACCCCACCATTTGGACAGAGGGGCAGAAAGACCAAAGTGACCTGGCTTATGGGGTCACAATGACATTCAAATTTGGCCTGGCTGCCACTCTGTCTAGATAGAGGGAAGGCTGGGCAAAATGTGCTATGACCAGGTACATAGAGAGTATGTTCCTATATGGCAGAGCACAGGGACTCAATACCTAGTAGCACCATCTCCTATACTGTGTGGATAAGAGAGAAGGGAGACTCCCTGGCTGAGGGAAATCCAGGGTCTCTGTAGGAAGGGGGGTCAGGGATCAGAATATGCCCCCCCACCACTCAAAAAATATCTGAATTGGCATCACTGCTCACAATGCCATTTTAGAAAGTCACTTTTCACAGTAGAAATGCACTGTACATATCATTGTTATTTTCAGAATTGGTGCCTGCTTTTAAACTATCTACTATACAGTCACATTTACAGTCATTCACGGAAAAGAAATGGAAAAGAATATTTACAAAGCTGTAGCCCATTAGTGTTTAACCTGCCAGAGACCCTGATAAATCAGTGACATCATCAAGGTCAACAAATTGTGAGTCATGACTCAATATAGAACTGCTTCACAAAGGCATTATAAGCCTGATCCTATTTGAGGGAAAAGCATCTATAGTGTCTTCATGCTTTTGAAATATATTTGTTCTGTCATAAACTGCTTTATATCCTCAAATATATTTCTGGAATCAAGGAAAAGGAGAAACGGGGTGGGGGGGGGGTGGAGAGGAAAGCAGAGACATATTGTGGACTGGAATTTGGCAATATCAGATATTTCATTACATGCTAATTCTAATTTGTAAACATATAGACTTGGAACAGAAAATCCTTATCACTGTAACAAAGTTCATATTAGGTTGCTAAAAATATGAAATGTGAAAATGGCAACTCAGTGTCTTGATTACATCTTTCCGAGTTATGCCTTTATTTGTATATACTTTCTGTAGGTGTAACATGGTTCTCTTTCAATATCAATGAACATGGTGCAATTGTGATTATGCCATTCATTAAATCAAAGGCCAATATTTATATATATTTGGGTCTGTCTATCTTACTTATATTTGAATATGATTAGCCTATTTTTTATTGAGCAGGGAAGGTTCCCAAATATTAATGGAAGTAAATTTCAAACTCACTTCCTATTTTGGAGTGTGACGTTAGAAGAAGCAGAAAGAGCAAAAATATCAACCACAAGGTAATGGTAGGTGTTACAACTGTTTTTGGCATATATAATACACAAGGGGTGGAGCCAAACTGCTTTCAAATATGATCTCATATGTTTGACCCAAAGACTTTCACTGCCCTGTGTTGATACAATTTTCTTTCTATATCCCATAAAGATAATCCCATTGTTGTGGGTTGAGAAGTTACAGTCTCCAAAGCAAGTGACATTTAGTGAGCTTTTATGGCTACATGCCTAGTCCCTCACAATCACTTGCACAACACATAGAGTAAAATTCAGAGTCATCCCCGAGCAAATACCCATTAGGGTTTTTACAGGACCAATGGTTAATTCAGTAATGTGACACAAACTATAAAAAGACTGATATTGGCTCTGTTTTCAGAGATGAAACCTGGCAAATGGACCTGGCAAATAAAAGGGGGAGACAATTTATCATTATCAAGCACTATACTTCAAATGTAATAGAGAATGAACAATAATAGCACACACTGCAGTACTTAGTAAGAATCCCAGACAAGTATGAATTTGTTTTGTCATAAACTTAGCCAAAGAGAAAGCCAGTCAAGGTCATCAATATATTCCTTCAAAGGACTTAAATGGGCTGTATATTGGAGGTCAATCCTCTCTCTGGTTGGCAGTGATTTTAAAGGCATCCTTTAAAACAGTAGACAATAAAGGAAAATTCAAGGCTAAAGTAAACAGTGTCCCTGTCAAGATCAAGATATAGTTGAATAACTGGGGGCTATTTGCCAGGCCTATCACTGAATGTCATATGGGCTCAGGATACTTTTTCCAGAGTTATGAAGGTTATCAGCTCCTCTTGGGTTAATACTGGAAGCAACTTATTCATAAGTTCTTATAATGTATAGCTAGATATGAAATTTAGGTGTTAGGTATATGATTTATAACCTAATATAATCAGTGAATATTGTATGGTTCCTTATGCCCTCAATACATACTTTTAGCAGCCTGAATCAATCTTGCATATTTTAAAATCATTTTAACTGTAAAATGATTCTATGATATGTATTACATGTGTAAATCTCATAGGTATATATGAAAAAATGGGGTTAGCTCAGTATTGCAAAATTCCCATTCCAGGCGGAAAACCTACTTACTAGTCTTTTATCATGAAGGCAGCAATGATTAAAGGAAAATGGAGTTCCAAGCCTGATTGCACTCACTAGGCACTACCACAGTACAAATATGTATTACAACTTGCCCTAGGTGAATGTAATTTTGCAAGGCTAGTTTACTCACTGATGATCTCACCAAAAATCCCATAATGAAAAAGAGGTATTACAACCGATGAGCATAAGTTTAAATACAAGAAATGGTCCTGAGGATGTTCTATGCACATTAGCATAATGTTCCAGACACAATTAGCACAGACTGTAACTGGGGGAGGTCTTTGGTCCTCCAGTTCGGCAACAGAGAGCAGCACCTTGTAACACCTGTGATCATTGTTCAATGCAGAGTTCCAGCTACAGTTAACACCTGAAGTCTGACAACTGTCTCTGCTCCATATACAATCATATATCACTGGGAATACATGACATCAAGGCCAAGTGATCTGTCCTGGCTGCCTATTGGTTTCAAGTTGGAACTTAAGGGGCTGCTGACCAAAAAGGCATGGAACCGCTAACTTGAGAGATTCTCTCACCATGTTTTACTGCTATAGATGCTGTCACTGATCTTCAATTTAAAACAGGGAGTGCTGGCAGCAGAGCAGTAGACTTTAGCTTTGGATTTACATTTCCCCTTAATTCAATTTAGCCATAATTTGTAAATCTTCATAAAAACAGAAACAGTTTCCACCTTAAACCCATCTGCAGCCAGAGTACAGGAAAGACAACATGAGTTAAAGCAGGACTTTGTTTTGTCAATATTACATCTGATGAGATACACGGTTGCTTTAGGGTAACATTTTCATGTGTTGATTTAGGAGCCTAATTTTCATTTGCATAAGCCACTTAGGCAACTGTGAAAATGGAATTTAGGGGCTTTCAAAATGTTTAATCATAATCCAAATTTTGGACGACTTTTAGATCTCATTTTTATTCATCTTTTTTCACAAGCCATCACAAAAAGTCATTTTAATTCCTTTTCCTATGTTCTTTTCCACTGTGCTTAATATTTATTGGCCATCTTTGCTTTCTGTAATATTTTAAAGAAAAACCAGTGCAAAGAGGGTTATGACACAAAGGACGCATACAATATACTAGAAATAACCCTTTGTCCATGTATGCAAAATATGTACAATGTCTTTCTAGTACAAACAATGCATAAAAGACATACAGAAGTACAGGTCTTCTGGTGCTAGCCAAAAAACTTTTGAGTTAATTAGCTTAAACTAGGTCAACTAACTTTGATAACTGCGCTATCCCTCCCCCTGCTAGTGGAGGCAGGGGGCTGGACTCGATGACCTTTCAAGGTCCCTTCCAGTACTAGGAGATGGGATATCTCCATTAATTATTTGATAACTGAGCAACTAGAAATGGCCCTGTTCCATAAGGAAAGTAGACATTATCTGAAATCAAAGGAATGGAGAAACTTGTATTAAGTTTGCAGTACCCTGATCTACTTCTAAGTGCTCAAGAAACATCCAACCGAGTGTTACATCAAATTAATTAATGTATATAATCTATGAGATTACACTGGTCTACAATTTTTGAGAAGTCGTCTGCTTCAGAGATAAAATGTGCTATTTATTATGCATTTTGATGTGCTGAATTCAAATATGACAATTAAAACAACTGATTGGCTACTGTTTCTAAGATATTTAAGTTTTTACATTTTATGTCTATGTATATTGTGTAGATAGTAAAGTTTTAATCATAAATTGTAAACCTAAGTCTTTTCATGTGTTTATGGTTGCTTTACATGATAATATTTCACCTGTCCTGCTTATGTAACACTTTAAAAATCAGCGAAAGGGTTATATAAATAAAATGTATTATGAACCAAAAGGCAAAAAACTATTATGTACATAGTTTAGTCCTATTCAGTGTTTACTCAGCACTTCTTGGCTTGTCTCTTGTATTAATTAAATGGAGCATCTCTTGTCACTGTCCAGCAATAGTCTGCAAGCACTGATGGGCTCCATTTGCCCTGATAGCGTTTCTCCATTGTTGCAATGTCCTGGTGAAATCGCTCGCCGTGCTCGTCGCTCACTGCTCTGCAATTCGGTGGAAAAAAATCTAGATGAGAGTGCAAAAAATGTATCTTTAGTTACATGTTGCAACCAAGGCTTTTGGATGCCTTGAGGAGGTTTTCCACCAACAACCTGTAGTTGTCTGCCTTGTTGTTTCTGAGAAAATTTATTGCCACTAAGTGGAAGGCTTTCCAAGCCGTCTTTTCCTTGCCACGCAGTGCATGGTCAAATGCATCATCTCGAAGAAGTTCACGAATCTGAGGACCAACAAAGACACCTTCCTTTATCTTAGCTTGACTTAACCTTGGAAATTTTCCACGGAGGTACTTGAAAGCTGCTTGTGTTTTGTCAATGGCCTTGACAAAGTTCTTCATCAGACCCAGCTTGATGTGTAAGGGTGGTAACAAAATCTTCCTTGATTCAACAAGTGGTGGAAGGAACACTTTTCCTTCCAGGCTCCAATGACTGTCGGAGTGGCCAATCTTTCTTGATGTAGTGGGAATCTCTTGCACAACTATCCCACTCACAGAGAAAACAGCAGTACTTTGTGTATCCAGTCTGCAGACCAAGCAAGAGAGCAACAACCTTCAAATCACCACAAAGCTGCCACTGATGTTGGTCATAGTTTATGCACCTCAAAAGTTGTTTTATGTTGTCATAGGTTTCCTTCATATGGACTGCATGACCAACTGGAATTGATGGCAAAACATTGACATTATGCAGTAAAACAGCTTTAAGACTCATCTTCGATGAATCAATGAACAGTTTCCACTCATCTGGATCGTGAACTATGTTGAGGGCTGCCATCACACCATCCATGTTGTTGCAGGCTACAAGATCACCTTCCATGAAGAAGAATGGGAAAAGATCCTTTTGACGGTCACGGAACATGGAAACCCTAACATCACCTGCCAGGAGATTCCACTGCTGTAGTCTGGAGCCCATCAGCTCTGCCTTACTCTTCGGCAGTTCCAAATCCCTGATGAGGTAATTCAGTTCACCTTGTCTTATGAGGTGTGGTTCAGAGGAGGAAGATGGGAGAAAATGTGGGTCCTGTGACATTGATGGTTCAGGACCAGAAGTTTCATCCTCTTCCTCTTCCTCATCTGACTCAAGTGAGAATGATTCTGGTGCATCAGGAACCGGCAGTGCTTCTCCATGGGGTACTGGGCATATAGCTGATGGAATGTTTGGATAATGCACAGTCCACTTTTTCCTCTTTGACACACCTTTCCCAACTGGAGGCACCATGCAGAAGTAACAATTGCTGGTATGATCTGTTGGCTCTCTCCAAATCATTGGCACTGCAAAAGGCATAGATTTCCTTTTTCTGTTCAACCACTGGTGAAGATCTGTTGCACAAGTGTTGCAGCATATGTGTGGGGCCCACCTCTTGTCCTGATCTCCAATTTTGCAGCCAAAATAAAGGTGATAGGCTTTCTTAACCATAGTGGTTATACTGCACTTTTGTGATGCAAAAGTCACTTCACCACAAACATAGCAGAAGTTATCTTTGCTTCTTGTGCACACAAGAACGAGGCATCTCTGCTCACTTTGGCTAAACAGAAATGTGTCCCTTTGCAAAATCAAACACTGACAAATAAGGGAGCACGACACTGTATGATTTCTAGAGCTGAGATAGGGCAATTTGTTCAGCAGAGTGATGTAAGCTTCGTTATGATTGCATCATCCATGACTTCTAGGAATAACATGATGCAATTCATATCATGTATGACGCAATACCAGCTTCAGATTGCATCATTCATTGTTTTGCCTAAAAAGCAAGTACTGTCCAAACCCAGTCATAGATTTATTCATAGATCCAGTCAAAGATGTATTTTAGTCATTTCTGGTTTAAATTGAGATCCCTTCCCTTTATAACTCACTTATCCTCTGCCATTCCCAAGTCAAGGGTCGTATATACTGACCCAATAGCATATCTTGAAAACTAGAGCCAATCAACAATTTTAAGCATCATTTTCATTCTCAGTGACCCAGAATTAGTAAAGTTTGACTACATTTATTTCAGAAGCGTTTTGGCTGTAGAGCAGTGTTATTGGCAGTTTTTGAATTAATGGATAGGGAATTTGGATATTGATGTGGTACATTTTGGTTCAAATTAATATTTAATCAGATATAAGATCTGAACAAGCAAAATAAAATGCAAAGACCAGTAAAGCTGTATGAGTTTTTTCATGTTTATCATGACATACAAAAATTGCGTACAGTTCACTATGAAAATTTCCCTAATTCTTTTAGTTAAGCCCATGGTAAATATACAAGTATGTAGAAGAACACATACTTGAAACAAAAGACCAGTAGTATAGGAATAAATTCATGCCTGGAGTATCTGTACTGACTTCAACAAAGTTCTACCAAGAGATGAATTTGGTCCATTGTGTTTCTCTCTTTATACACAAAAACAGATTTTCTGTGTTGATATCATTAAAATTATAAAACAAATCTAACATTATAGCAACCATCTGAATAATAGAAACAACATTGAAATAAACCCAGTTTGGCAAAATTCAGCATTCTCTCAATCACTAAAAATAAATAAAATCATATCAACAACAAAAAATGACAGCTGATAGTGTAAAAATAAACTCAAAATTTCCTTTCCATTCATTTTTCTATAGTAGCTTATGCCATTTGGGAACACAAGTATATATACACTTCAATAAAGCTAACCCAGAAGGTATACTGACCAATTTGTGACTACAGTAGTTACAATTCATAGAATAACAGGGTTGGAAGGGACCTCAGGAGGTCCTCTGGTCCAACCCCTTGCTCAAAGCAGGACCAATCCCCAGACAGATTTTTGCCCCAAATGGCCCCCACAAGGATTGAGCTCACAAGCCTGAGTTTAGCAGACCAATACGCAAACCGCTGAGCTATCCCTCCCCCTGCATTGCATTGCACTGTATTGGTTCACCCTGAAAATAGTTCAGCATGTATTTTTATTAGAATTCAGCAATGACACATTACTCTGGAACTGTGTGTGTAAACCAGGGTCACAGTTTTTATGTGTGTTTTGTTATTTTTGGGGGGAAAGATTTTAATGTTTTTTTTAATGAAGTCTTCCTCCAAATTAAATGCTTTTGCCAGCTGATTGATGACAAATTGAAGAATATTCATACAGCCAACTGGTCTCATTTAATGGAAGAATGCTGATTTACATCTAGTGAGTATCTGGTCCATAATGTTTTCTATCGCTATTTCCCAACATGAAATTTCATCTCATCTTTAGGGGACAGAGTGCAAAATGATCTATGGTATGTGTTCCTCAGATGAGTTCCTCACTGTGGGAAATAAAGGAAAAAGAATACCGCATTTCTATAGCAGGCAGCGGGGTTGCATGCTGGCTCTGCATGTAATGCTAGGTGGTGATTTTCGAAAGAGACTAAGAAATTTAAACACCCAAATTCAATTGGAGTTAGCTGGATGTCTAACTCCATTCGACCCCTTTGAAAATCCCAGTTGTAATGTCCAAATAATGATACATACAAGATAGGTCTTAAACCATCACGAGTAAATTCACCAGTAGGAGATTCCCAAGGTATTGCTGGCTGGAAAACAACATTTCCATTCTACAGGAAATTCTGACATTTAAAAAAAAAAATTTGTCCTGAATTGGATCAAAAAGTTAAAATTCTGAAATATTTTGACTACATCTAAATGAATTTAACAAAACATTTCATTTTGATAATGTCAAAACATAACACAGTACAATATAATAGGAACAAAAAAGCTAGAACAAAATGAAATGAGAAACTCAAAATGAAATATTCAGTTCCAATTTCAAATCATTTCGAAACTTTATTAAGGAAAATTTTATGAAAATTTGCATATTCAGGTGAAACATTTTAATATTAACACCCCCAGCATTTCTGATGGAAAGACTTTTGCTGAAAATGTTCTGACCAGTTCTGATCCAAGGTGTTAATGATTCAATAGTTGGCAACTTCCCTTTAAGTAAGTTCTGAGCTATTATAAGAATATGGGATTTGTGACAGCTTTCTTCTGGAGATATTGTATTTCTGTTGAGATGTAATACCAAGTGTCTGACCACTTGTATAGTGGTTATTGCCACAAACATGAACAAGGGTGAAAAAGAAAATAATATATATGTTATTACTCATTTCTCTAAGATTTGTCTACTTGTCTGCCTGTCTATTCTTAGATTGTGTAATCTTCAGGACAGGGTCTTATCCTTTTTTTGTCTGTCTTAGAAATACTTATACATAATGGGTGCTACCATATGTGAGCCCTAAGGTTTTCTATAGCAGTTTTCACAAGAGTAGTGTTGTTAGCCCTGATCTCCTGGCCAAGTCATTTGGGTGATATTTGATCAACCTAAATTTCCCCTGCATTGTTCGTTTAGTTATTGTGAGCTAAATCTCCACTTTGCTGTGTACTGCCTAAAAGCTACCTCATTCAGTTCTGAGTACAGTAATTGTTTTATATAATTTGTTTTAAACTCTTTTGTGATGAAAGGCAATATATAAGTCTAAGGTATTTGGGGACAGAGCCTTGTGGTATAAATCTGTGTAAATCCATATAAATTAATGGAGAAAGCTGTTATAAATCAGCAAAATATCTGCCTCAGTATAATTTTTTTTGATTTAGGATTAAGGTCATTCATCTGGGGGAGAGGGGGAGGAAGCAAAAAAATTAAAAAAAAAAACAACAAAAAACAAAACGAAACAAAAAGCCCAACAGAAAATAGCAGCTCATAAATAAGACCAGGTAAAATTAATTTATTTTCAGTCAGTGTTGCATGACTACGTCCTTTATTCCAACAGTGGTCCACATTTAGATATACAGGTACCTGTAGCAATAGCTTCAAAAATACATGAAATTCAGAAAAGCAAAATTATGCTTGCTGGAACTGTTTAAAATCCCAATTTACAGTATTGCCTTCTTCATGTGTAAATGCAGCTGTGTAAATTTAGGTAATCAGTATCTCTTACCCCACCTTTGGCATATCAGAGGAGATCAATTATCCTCATTATTTCTCTGCTGTATTACTCACTACTCCTATCTCTTTCCAAACTTACTTATTGCTAATATGTTGCTATAGTTTAGAGAAACAGCTCTGTGGGACTATCATTTCAGATTTTCACAGAATATTAGTACCTCTATAATATATGGTTGGGATGTGGAAAACTGGCAAAGATGAGCCTAGGCAGGAAGATTAACTACAGGAAGGCAAACTCTGAACCAGCAGAAAACTCTGAACTACAGAATCCTAGAAAGCGATTGATCCTGCTGAACTTAGAATATTGGGTTGCCAGTGAACCTTGAAATCTGTGAGGTTAAGCATGCAGGTCGTCAGTTCCTTTGGAATGTAGTATAGTATTTATTATTGTGCTTCACAAATGACAGCTTATTAAGATGACTATCTTTGAGTTTTATCTTACCTTGTAAGGTATTTTTCATGTCATAAGCACCTTTAAAAAGAACGCTTTTATAGTTTGATTTATTCATGTAAAATATTACTGACGCTAAAGAGTCAAATTGAAATATCTTGTTTACAACAACACTCAGGTGATAGTACACAAGAAATACATTTTTAAAGGAGGGAAAAATATTAGAATTTATAAAAATGTAGCACAAGCATTCAAGCATAGATACAAGTAATAGTACACATGCAAATTAATATTGGACATCCAGACATGAGCAAGAATTAAGATCTAGGATATTTCCAGATTTCTGGTGGGAGTTTGTTATTAAAGAAATATTTTTTCCATTTAAGTTTATGACATGCTATTGTTGAGCTGTAAAGTGGTCTTATTTTAATATTTATGATGGCGTTTTGTTCTAATTTATTATTTCTAATTATTTTCGGAATGGCACAGGCAAAGAAAAAATAATAACACATGAATACGATTTTTAAAGCAGATTACTAATGAATAGAAAATTGAGAAGCAGATTGTTGGTAACATATTTCAAATATTATATCATTATTCATTATTTTATAGTTTTGCATCTTTTTCAGAACAAGATATCTGCTTTCTGTGATTTTTTTAAATGGTAAAACTTTTGGGGTTTCTTCTTTTTTAATAGTTGCTTTCCCAGAAGCAAAAAAATAGTCACACAAAGTATCTTTGGTTGGATTACCAGTTAATTTAACTCATTAGAGTATACTTGGAAGTGATTGTACTTGTCAGATAGTGGGAATTTATAAACCTTTTAGATTATTATTTATTTGTATTACTTTAGCACATAGAAGACCCAGTCATGGTCAAAACCACATTGTGCTAGGCACTGACAAAACCAGATTAGCTAATTCCAAGTTATAGCAAAATTACTTTGCCCATTTCACTATTTATAATTAAATGTTATTGTTTCAGTTCTTCAAGGCCAATTTGGACTCTGATACTATGACCTGCCTATCTGTGCTGAACTTCCATTGCCATCAGTATTTCAGTCAGAGTTCAGAAGTGCCAGGAGAAACAGAGGGGAGAATTTTCCCCCAAGTTATGATGTTACAGATAATAGACTATCCATGGAAGATGACCACTAGCCATTATTTAACTATCTGAAAACAAAAACTGTTCCCTGGTCTAAATTTTAAAAGAATACACAGAATCCTATCAGCTTGCCTCGAATGAGAAACAGGACAGTCAAATGAATTTCTGGTATAATATAATGATGTTTCATTGATTCCCAGAGCTAAAGTTTACAAATATTTTTCACATATATCCTCCCACCCAAAATTCTATAGTAAGTAAATATTGTTGCTGAATAAGGAGTATCAAATTATCTCTGTTACATATAACTTGATAGTAGTGAAAGCATCCCCACTACCACCCTGAAAGGACAGAAATCGTTCATTTATATGTCCAGGGTGAAGCTGAATGTTTTGAAGGGTGCCCTGGGAGTTGGTTTTCTGCTCTGCATGTGCAGAAATGCAGAAAGAGTAAGATCTAAGCAGACAGCTCATACTGACCAAATAGATTCCAACAGGGAAGATGAGGAAAGCACACTGACAGGGCCAACCATCTATGACACAAGATGCTAGGGTCAGTTCTTTAAAGGGAAAATATCACATTTTCCAAAGAAACTGTTCTAACTGGAGGATAATTGAAGATGATAGCATTTAACAAGCTTCAGAAGACTTCTGTATAGCAAACTCTATGGCTATCAGAGTCATCAGACCTTCTGTTGAAGCCCCTATACTGCTTGAGAACTCTGTCTTTATACTCGGAAACAGAAGACATGTTTGATTGATCAGCAGAAATTTCCAGTCACCTAAATTTGATCTGATTATTTACACAGGGAATCAGGGATGCACCAGATAGCTTAAAAGGAGGATCACATATGTTACTTTTGCTATCAACAAGCTCAGGGTTGGTCAGATATTTGTTAACCTGAAACAGTTTTTATTTACTAGGACCTGAATATTCAAATATGAAGTTAACATTTCCCAAACTGAAAGATGGATACATTCTGTCTGCCTATAAGCATTACATAAATACATTTCAGTAAAGAAAAAACAAGTAGAAAAAACAAACCAATGCTTTTTTTAGTGCTTGTGCAAGCTGATGGATTTGACAGCTGTGGAAACTTAATCATGTCTCTCTCTCTCTCTCTCTCTCCACAAAAGCACTTTAGAAATAGGCAATAGTCTTGCAACCTTTCCCACACTGTGCCAGCTGTGCTTCAACTCTTCAATCCCAGGTAACAAAGAATCATTTAGTCTCTATGCTCATACAGTCTTTGGCTTCTCTGATAAGACTGTCAGCAAGTCTGTCTGAAAATGTCAATTGTGATGATAGTATCCAGGATATAGACACTTCGACTAGGAACCAAACCGAGCTCCCTGGTCCATTACACCTACACCACTAAACAGGCATCAGATCTTCACTACATTCAGTCCCTACTGGAGCTGGGTTTGTCATTTGACACATATTGTCTCTTTCTCTGGCTGTGTTCCTCAAGCAGATATCCACCTTCTCGAATATATTCACATCTGAAATTATTCGATCAATAATTTCTGTGAATAATTGAGCGTCTTCAGCTTACCTATGACAACTCAATTTGAGTATTTGATATTCCATATGTATACAGGTTGGGCATGACACATAGGTCACGTGGTAGGTTTCTTTTCCCTCACTGCATGCACATAACCTTTCACCAGTGCTAATGTTCATATTTCTAAACTGAAATTTACTTGTCATGACAGTTCTCCTGTGTCAATGGTGCCCAACAAGAGGCAGAATAATCATACCATCTGTACATAGGTGTCCTCTATCTAAGCCTTCATCCTATATGACTATAACTAGTTAAAAGATAGGAAATAAAGGGTAGGAATAAATGATCAATTTTCATAGTGTGGAGAGGTAAATAGAAGGATCACCCAAGGATCTATACTGGGACCACTGCTGTTCAACATACTAATTAGTGATCTGGAAAAAGAAACGAACAATGACGTGGCAAAGTTTCCAGATGGTACAAAATTACTTAAGATAGTTAAGTCCAAAGCACACTGAGAACAGTTACAAAGGGATCTCACAAAACTGAATGACCAGGCAACACAATGGCAGATGAAATTCAATGTTGATAAATGCAAAGTAATGCACATAGCAAAACATAATCCTAACTCTACAAACAAAATGCTGGGGGCTAAATTAGCTGTTACTATTCATGACCGAGATCTTGGAGTCATTGTGGATAGTTCTCCAAAAATATCCACTGAATGTGCAGCGGCAGTCAAAAAAATTAACAGAATGTAGAAACCAGTAGGAAAGGGATAGATAATAAGACAGTAAATATCAAAATGCCACTATATAAATCCACTGTATGCCTACACCTTGAATACTGCAGGCAGTTCTGCTCACCCTATTTCAAGAATGATTAGGGGTATGGAACAGCTTCCATATGAGGAGAGATTTAAAAAACTGGGACTGTTCAGCTTGGAAAAGAGACAACTGAGGGGAGCTATAATAGAGGTCAGTAGAACCATGAATGGTGTGTAGAAAGTGAATAAGGAAGTGTTACTTACCACTTCACATAACACGTGAACGAGGAGTCACCTAATGAAATTAGTAGGCAGCAGATTCAAAACAAATATAAGGAACTACTTCCTTGCACAATGCATAGTCAACCTGTAGAACTCGTTGCCAGAGGATGTTGTGAAGTATAACTTGGTTCAAAAAAGAATAAGATACATTGATAGAGGTTATGTCCAGCAATGGCTATTAGTCAAGATTTTCAGGGACACAACCCCATGGTCTGGGTATCCCTAAACCTCTGCTAGATATTGGGACTAGACAACAGGCGTTCGATCACTCAAGAATTGCTCACTAATTGCTTTGTTCTGTTCACTCTGAAGCATCAGGCACCAGCCATTGTCAGAGACCGGATATTGGGCTAGATGGACCATTGGTCTGACCCAGTATGGATATTCTTATGTTCTTGAGTTATGTTCTGTCTCTGTGTTGTATTCACTGACTATTAGTTCATGGTTATTTTTGGTTAATCCTGTTTTATTTGCATTGGATTTCCAAAACAAAAAGAAAGGGGATGAAATAAGGGGAGGAGAGATATAACCAGTGGATATTGTCGTTTGCCACACAACAGTGACCTTTTGTGACTCTGACCCATGACAAGCAATTGAGAGCATGGAACAAGGCACGAGGAGCCTCCCATAAAGTCCTTGGGGATATTGTATGAAGAGCTGCCTACACTGACCCACCAAAAGCCTGACAGCTTATTTGCATTCTCATCTCTAACTCCCTTATCTATGTTCCTCACCCTTTCCTCCTCTGCCTCATTCCGTCATCCCTGAAGTCTCTTCCTAACAATTTTTTGATAAACCTGTAGCATAGGGAAGCAATGTGCACTGAAGCTCAGCAGAGGTGGAGGCAGAGACTTAAACAAAAAAGTAAAAATTCTGGCAGGCAGCTAGAAAGAAGGAAAGAGAAAGGGAATCTTAGGCCAAATGCTGGAGATGAGGCAGGCCTGGTGAGAGGAGATACAAGTAACTGACACAAGAGCTCAAACTACATTGTGTTTATATATGGCTAAGAAATCATTAAAGAACAAGTATGTTCTTGTATCAAGAGGCAGAGTTTATAGGTCTTTAGGTCAGGATTTTCAAAGGAGTATAAATTTCCATATCCTATCAAATCTCAGTGGAAGCTGGGTACCAAACACCTTTATGCTCCTTTAAAAAACACCACCCTAAAATAATTGTTGGACTAATCAGAATTTAGGCTAACTTCTCCTATATAAATCAAAATAAAAATTCCTAAAATGGTAACTGGGAGATGGACATGAAGAAATATTGTAATACAGATTATTTTGATTTTCATTTGATACTACTGCAAGAGGGAAGTTTCCAATAGCTCTGCTGTGTCTGTGTTGATTACTAATGCAATTTCTAGGTTCTTCCTTAAAGGTTTTGCTGCTATCAATCTTTTGGAGCCATAATTGTAACATTTTAAAAATTATCATTCCTGATTTTATATGAAAGAATTTTTCATTGTATTAGCCTCAGACTATCTCATTATTCTTCTGCAGTAGCTGCTGTTAAAGTTTCCCAACTGCTGTCTTTCAAACATGTTGAATCTCTTGTCATCTTTTTCTTATGATTATTTTTTTTTGATGTGGAGAATAATTTTGCCCATTAAGGTTTAAACCTCCTTAGAATCATGTTGGGAGGGGGGGAGGGGAGTCTCCATTTTGTTTCCCTGATGTTTTATTTTACTTCAAAAAGGGCTCAAGCTGGCCTACTTCTTAGTGCTTCCCTAGCATTTCTTTCCTCCTTATCTACCTAACCTGTTTACACACCGGCAGCCCAAGCTAGCTTACACAGAGCTCAG
This sequence comes from Chrysemys picta bellii, assembly GCF_011386835.1. Lineage (NCBI taxonomy): Eukaryota > Metazoa > Chordata > Testudines > Emydidae > Chrysemys > Chrysemys picta. Next base: position 179,990,150 of record NC_088793.1, read on the forward strand.
GTCCTGAAGAAGATCTCTGTATAACCTACAAAACTTGTCTCTCTCATCAACAGAAGTTGGTCCAACAAAAGATATTCCCTCCCCCACTTGTCTCTCTAATATTGTGGGACCAACATGGCTACAACAACACTGCATGCATTAAGTACATGTGAGGATGGGGGGAAATAGTGAGAGCTTGATAAATTGGAAAATTAGACTGAAACCAATATGTGATTTAATAAAGAAGCATACAGAGGTTTACATAAGCAGCTGCAGATATCGAGATTTGAAAACACAGTATAAAAGAAAGGATAACTATCTCAGCATTAGTACATCTGATAATAGATGATAAATTGAATAAGAGTAAAAAAGCTGACACTAAAAAGGCAAGTGCAATCTTGGGCTGAATTAATAGGAGCATCATGTGTAAAACTAGCAATCTGATTACTTCTCTTTATTCTGTATTGTTTAGGTCTCAGCTGCAAGCATTATGCTCAGTTTTGATCACTTCATTTCAGAAGAGACTGAACAAAGAAGAGAGAGTTCACAGGCGGGAGTGACAAAAAAAATGATGATTAGTTAGGAAAATAAAACCTATGATAAAAGACCATGTTTAGTCTGGAGAAGAGCTGGCTAAGGGAAGAGATAACTGTGTACAAATAATAAAGATATTATGAAAAAGTACAAAAATCAATTATTCCAAATGGTCAGTGAGGCCAAGAACAAGAAATGATGGACTTAAATTGCAGCAGTGAATATTAATTTTTCAAAATCAAGAAAAACGTAATTGTTTAGTGCCAGAAAAGCTATGTTAGTGCAGAACTAGACACAATAGTGATAAAGGCCTGATAAGCACCCAGCTGTTTAGACAGAAAGAAATGTGATAATTAAGGAAATCAAATGTGAAGGTTTTCACACAAGATAATAACTTGCAATTAACTTGCCCTGCCCTGAATTCTAGCTGAGGAGGAATGCACCTCCTTTGGTTAAAAGTAAAGTTAATTTAAGAAATATGGGGAAAAGGTTGTATATCTAAATATATTTAGATACACAATTTTACATATAAACACATTTTAATACACCTGTGTGTATTTATTTGTAAAGCACTATAGACTAACTCCAACGAATTTGGGGAGGGATAGCTCAGTGGTTGAGCATTGGCCTGCTAAATCCAGTGTTATAAGTTCAATCCTTGAGTGGGCCATTTAGGGAACTGGGGTAAAAAACTGTTTGGGGATTGGTCCTGCTCTAAGCAGGGGGGTTGGACTAGATGACTTCCTGAGGTCCCTTCCAACCCTGATATTCTATGCTAAATACATTTTAGATTTGAACAGCTACTTATTAGTCTCACAGCTTCAAGTCTGGGTATCTTTATGGATGTATACATATACATTTTACTTTGGAACTTTTATATACAGTTAAAAAAGGGCAGCTGCCAGAGGGATTGGCTTGCTCTTGCCTGCTGGTTTCATCTGATCCTGGGCTAGTGGAGCACTCAGTATTATTTTGGACCTAATCATAATAAGTTACATAAGACACAAAAGTTAGTTGTCCAGGGTTTATGAACAACTTCTGCAATGACCGATGAAAAATCCTGTTTAGTAGAACCTTGAAAGTTTGCACTATTGATTGAGATGCCCATACAATTTACTGAATTGTGAGACTTATCAAGCAAGCAAGCAAAATAAAAAGCAAGGATATGCATCCCGTATTTTTAGATATATACTACTATTCTTAGGCCTACTAAGTACATTTTATAGAATAATTCAATCTCAGTAATATAGGAGTCCTCCCACAGCTCAAAAGAAGAGAAACACTGCCAATTTTAGGGGCAGATTGTAAAGAATGTGGACTAGCAAAGTGCCGATTAGAGAGGTAATACTGTACTTTGTGAGTTGCTCAGAAACCAGAAAGGACCATCTGCTATGCTTTGCATAGCTACAGAATTGTCTGCAATCACCCAGATGACTGTTAAAGGTCTAATTACAATCCTAGCCATAGGTTCATTTTGTCTAGAAAGAAAGAATTACTTTCACATAAAGACACTGCTTTCCTATCTTCACTGCTGGAAGTAGGTCATAATTGAGATCTCTCACCCAACTTTCCTGCTGTTTCCATGGAGTGGTTTAAAAGCCATTGTAGGCCTTCCAATGGTCCCTGTAAATAAGGTGAATGGTCATTTACTCAGGGCATGTCTACACTACAAACCTTTGCTGACACAAGTTACATTGGCATAAAGCTGCTGCAGATAGTATATTGCTTGTATGTGCATACTTGACTCTTTTTGTCGGCACTGAATATATTTACTAGGAGTGCTCGTGTTAATGTGCAGTGCAGTTGCAACTTGCAACTGTCCAGGGCACTTTCTTTTGGGAAATTTGGGGAATGCATGGTGGGACAGAAGTAAGTCATGCAGGGTGACTGGGAGCAAGGAATCAACTTCCCAGCATGCAACTTTATTCAACCATAATGTCATCTGTATTCAATCATTTTCAAACCTTTTTAAAAATATTCATGAACCCGTGCAGCCCTCCTTGATGTCTGCCATCTCTCACAGAAGCATGGAGCCTGCACAGTCTTCCTTAAATGAGGTAACTGAGAAAATAGTTACCAGTGAACTACTGTAGAAAAAAACAGGAAATTCGGTTTTTAATGTTTTCAAACACAATTTGAATGTGTTTTCCTTGAAAGTTTTTGCTGGAAAACCAAAAATTGAATAAATGTTGGCCAAAAATTGACAAAAATTGGTTATTGATTATTGACTGTATATTTTTCAGCAATCAGTTTATGCAATGAGAATCAAAATTTTCCAGACCACTGCCCCCTCCAAACACATACGCATGCACATCCTCCGGTTTCTAACCAGTTCTACTATTGACTTTAATGGATCAGACTTCTATTGTTCCAAAGGCAACTGTATAAAATGTGAGCGGTAAACAAGTCCATTTTGTTTAGCTAGACAGCCCAGCAGATACTAGATGCTTTATTGAATGCCTCAACCATTGATTAAGGTAACTGACCGACAAGGTCAGCCAAGAGGATTTGAGAGATTCCACCACACGTTGCCAATATTTTATCCAGGGGGTTGCACAAAAAGGGTTCCCTTGAGTCTTTCATAAATTCTGTGCTTCAAGGCTGAATGTACTTGCATGGCATTGGGGGATGGGGAGGGGGAGAGGATTGGGGAGATGAAACACTAGAGAATCTATTCTTTTCATTACCTATTTAAAAAAGCGAAAATTGACCAGCTGGATTCAGTACATGGTTATGGAGTACAATTAGAGCAGTATGAGACCCAGGCTTATTAACTGTACTTGCTTGAAATGTGCATACTTTGTTCATGAGAAATATATTAATAAGTATATCAGAGTTGGGGCTTCAAGGACACAGGACCTTGCAGGGAGACCAGGCAGTATCCTCCAGGAAAACTTTTGATAGTATCTGACACCTGGTGTTATTTATTGCATCCCAAAAGCAAAACATTTGCTCTTCAGAAATATTTTGATGAGACACACATAAACACAATCTCTGGAAGAGATTAGGTAACAGTCTCCAGAGAGACATAAATTGAAATGTCATCAGAAGCAGGGAAATTGTCGCAACCTGCCATTAATTGGGTGTTGGAATTTGAAAAAGATGCTCTGATGGGCCCACTCCAGTACATCATCACATAGCTTGTGATAAAAAGTATGAGCCACTACTATGCCATCTTAGTGTTTCTGGACATTTAACCAAGTTTTGCCAATGCCATTGTGACCTGTTGAATTATGCACAGCCGGTGAAGTTCACCCTTGCACAGAAGGTACCACACAAAAGGCCTATGCATTACTTAAATCGCAGTGGAAGTCAAGGCCATTTGAAAATAAGCCCACATAGAAATATTTGCAGGATTAGGGTCTCACAGATTGCAGCTCAAAAGGCATCTGAGGTACGGTGTCTGATGTTCCTTATTTGTACCTTTACTTCAACTGCATTGCTTCTTTGAGGCCTAAAGTCATGCTTCATTCCTTTCCTGTCAACCCAATTGGTTAGTTTAAAATTGCCTCACCTACTAATCAAATAACATGACACATTTTAGCTGGAGCATTATGATAAAGAAGTAATTTGTTTCCTGATGTTCCTGGAATATAAAGGTATTTCCACATTTTGTTTGTAGACTTCAAAGTTAATTGCACCAAAACAGATTCAAATTCCAGAATAATTAATACCTCTAGGATAGAGCAGGATAAAAATTGAAGTTGAGTCATTTGTTTTGAAGCAAGGTATTAAGAATTAAGTTTTAATGGCTTTGCTCTGTTATTTCCTTTTGCTTTCTGTGTGTCTTATGAAGGCATCAGTCACAAAAGCAGCAGCAGAACAAAAAATTATAATTAATTTTTTAGGAAAAACGTCTTATCTTATCAGAGAAATATTGAAGTGTTATGTCATATTCCTATAAATATGTCAGACTATATACATTTTCCAGTTACAAGTATCTTACATAAAAGGAATTTTACAAAAATAATTGCAAGAGAAGAGCAAGACATTGGGATCTGTGTTTGTGTGTTGAGAAAGGTCTTTTCCACAGTTCTGTAAACTTTCTCACATCATCATTAGTGAAAATTTGCAAGAAGCACACCACAGTTAAATTCAGTGTGGAGTAAGACAAATTTTTAGAAGCTCACAATAACACTTCACTATTTATGGCAATTGAAGAAAATCACCTCAAGCAATGTTGATCTACGTAGACAATTCCCCCACACCTGCAAATTTGGCTAGAACACCATGTCTAACATCTTTACACATGTAAATAGGGTCATAGAATAACCACAAGTTGCCAGGAACAAGATTTATGTATCACCTGAACGCTGGGAATTTGAACAGCACTTTTCTTCCCAACACCTTGCTAAGGCCCTGGCTCAGTACTGACTGAGACCCCAGTCCTTCAAAGACTTAAACCTGTGTCATCTTTACACATGTGATCTGTCCTCCTCAAATCAATGGAACTACTTACGTGTTTACAGTTAAACATACGTGTACACACATGCATGTGTTTAAGTATTAGCAGAATCAGGCTCTGAGAAGGAATCAGGACCTGAGCAGGGAATGAACCAAAGTCACCACTTCCTACAGCAAAAGTAGGTTTTCCTTCCAGGGCTCTCACCCAAACACTGACAAGGCTCTGTACTGCTTAGTTGATGGTATAATATTTCATGCTGGTATGACCCTACACAATAAGAAAGTCTTCTTTTCAAAGTACCAGACATCCTGGGGAGTAACGTTTCTACAAGCAAAATGCAAACAAACAACCTAAAAGACAAAAAATATCGTTTCATTTTGTTGTTCCTTCTAGGTAGGGGGCAGAGAGACAACTCTGGAGAGGAAGAGTCTTTGGCAGGATGGCAGCACAGATATGGATGGGTAAAGGTGGGAGAGTATGTCTGAGATCTTTCAATACCATATTGTGTGTGAGCTTTGGATGGCGAGGGAGGTTTAGCAAAGAAAAAAGCAAGAGCAAGCAAAGGTGAAATGACACAAGTTTGCAGTTGAGTCTCCTGCTTTTGGGGAAATCACAGGGATGATGAGCAACCCGGAGTACAATAGAAGAGCCTTCCCCTGGAAAAAAACACCTTTGATACCCTCCCAGAATTTTCTCCCACCAAAATGTCCTCTGATTTTTTATTAATTCAACTGGCAAAACTGCTTGTCACATATATAAAAACCAGAGACATAAGTCACCTGACCATAAGTACAGCTTATTACAAATGCGTTTGGCAGTGGCATAGCTAGGACAGGAAAACTAGGTGGGCCCCAACTTTCGTGTGGGTGGGCAATGATGGGGGGGGGGGGTCGGAGGGAGGAAGGGGGCACCCGTCTCCCCCAATTCCCTCCAGATGGCCCTTACCGCTTAGCACCAGAAGATGAGGCTGCCCAGGGCACATAGGCTGTGGAGTGTGCCCACAGGGCAAAGAGGGCCCCAGCTTGGTGTCTTTCCGCTGGTGAGGCCGTGTCCCTCTCCTGCCTGCACCGTGGCTGCTGCCCCGGTGTCTGGCCCCAGCACTAGCCCCACCCAGACCCATCCCCACAAGGCACATCCTCTGACTGGATTTGGGGGTCTCCAGCCCTGTGGATTTGGGGGTCTCCAGCCCTGATTTGGGCAGGTCTGGATGCTAAGTGGCTATGCTCCTGGCTTTAGGAATAGCAGCAGGCTGGTCTACCGCCAAGCAGACTGGTCACTTGTAAAAGCGTACCTTTTTCAGATACCCATGTCAAAAGCCCTGTCGTATGGTGAGGCCCTAAATCACTGTCTATTAAAAAGCATAATTTCCATCCCTGTTTTTCTAGAGGCCACCTTTTGAAGGACTACATTTGTCATGATGAAACAAAAACAAATATCACAGTAATAAAGCCATGCTTCCCCATGCAGCATTAATACATAAGTGTGTTGCTTGAGCTCATGAAAAAAACCCAGAGCAAATGTTAATCCCTCTCGGTAAAATTATTGAAATATATTCAATATTATTACATATGTAAGGTATTTGACACTGATTAAGAACTTCAAATATTTTCCATTCCAGTTTCCTGGGCTTGTATAAGAGTCCCACAATTCACCCCAAATTTGAGAGGTTAAAATAATTTGTAAGGTTTTAGATTTATAAGGTACTGGGTTTGTTACAAACTTAATCTCTTACACTGCTCTACAGCCAAAATGCCTCTGAAATAAATGTAGTTAAACTTTACTAATTCTGGCTCACTAAGAACGAATATGATGCTTAATATTGCTGATTGGCTCTAGTTTTCAAGATATGCTATTGGGTCAGTATATACGACTCTTGACTTGGGAATGGCAGAGGATAAGTGAGTTATAAAGGGAAGGGATCTCAATTTAAACCAGAAATGACTAAAATACATCTTTGACTGGATCTATGAATAAATCTATGACTGGGTTTGGACAGTACTTGCTTTTTAGGCAAAACAATGAATGATGCAATCTAAAGCTGGTATTGCATCATACATGATATGAATGGCATCATGTTATTCCTAGAGGTCATGGATGATGCAATCATAATGAAGCTTACATCACTCTGCTGAACAAATTGCCCTATATCAGCTCTAGAAATCATACAGTGTCGTGCTCTCTTATTTGTCAGTGTTTGATTTTGCAAAGGGACACATTTCTGTATAGCCAAAGTGAGCAGACATGCCTTGTACTTGTGTGAACAGTGCAGATAACTATTGCTATGTTTGTGGTGAAGTGACTTTTGCATCACAAAAGCGCAGTATAACTACTATGGTTAAGAAAGCCTATCACTTTTATTTTGGCTGCAAAATTGGAGATCAGGACAAGAGGTGGACCCCACACATATGCTGCAACACTTGTGCAACAAATCTTCACCAGTGATTGAACAGGAAAAGGAAATCTATGCCTTTTGCCATGCCAATGATTTGGAGACAGCCAACAGATCATACCAGCAATTGTTACTTCTGCATGGTGCCTCCAGTTGGGAAAGGTGTGTCAAAGAAGAAAAAGTGGACTGTGCATTATCCAAACATTCCATCAGCTATACGCCCAGTACCCCACGGAGAAGGACTGCCGGTTCCTGATGCACCAGAATCATTCTCACTTGAGACAGACGAGGAAGAGGATGAAACTTCTGGTCCCGAACCATCAATGTCACAGGACCCACATTTTCTCCCATCCTCCTCCTCTGAACCACACCTCATAACACAAGGTGAACTGAATGACCTTGTCAGGGATTTGGAACTACCCAAGAGTAAGGCAGAGCTGTTGGGCTCCAAAACTACAGCAGTGGAATCTCCTGGCAGGTGATGTTAGGGTTTCCATGTTCCGTGACCGTCAAAAGGATCTTGTCCCATTCTTCTTCATGGAAGGTGATCTTGTAGCCTGCAACAACATGGATGGTGCGATGGCAGCCCTCAACATCGTTCACGATCCAGATGAGTGGAGACTGTTCATTGGAGGAGTCTTAAAGCTGTTTTACTGCATAATGGCAATGTTTTGCCATCAATTCCAGTTGGTCATGCAGTCCATATGAAGGAAACCTATGACAATATAAAACAACTTTTGAGGTGCATAAACTATGACCAACATCAGTGGCAGCTTTGTGGCGATTTGAAGGTTGTTGCTCTCTTGCTTGGTCTGCAGACTGGATACACAAAGTACTGCTGTTTTCTCTGTGAGTGGGATAGTTGTGCAAGAGATTCCCACTACATCAAGAAAGATTGGCCACTCCGACAGTCATTGGAGCCTGGGAGGAAAAGTATTCAGCTTCCACCACTTGTTGAATCAAGGAAGATTTTGTTACCACCCTTATACATCAAGCTGGGTCTGATGAAGAACTTTGTCAAGGCCATTGACAAAACACAAGCAGCTTTCAAGTACCTCCGTGGAAAATTTCCAAGTTTAAGTGAAGCTAAGATAAAGGAGGTGTCTTTGTGGGTCCTCAGATTCGTGAACTTCTTCGAGATGATGCATTTGACCATGCACTGCGTGGCAAGGAAAAGACAGCATGGAAAGCCTTCCAGTTAATGGGAATAAATTTTCTCGGAAACAACAAGGCAGACAACTACAGGTTGTTGGTGGAAAACCTCCTCAAGGCATACAAAAGCCTTGGTTGCAACATGTCACTAAAGATACATTTTTTGCACTCTCATCTAGATTTTTTTCCACCGAACTGCGGAGCAGTGAGCGACGAGCACGGCGGGCGATTTCACCAGGACATTGCAACAATGGAGAAACGCTATCAGGGCAAATGGAGCCCATTAATGCTTGCAGACTATTGCTGGACAGTGACAAGAGATGCTCCATTTAATGAATACTAGAGACAAGCCAAGAAGCGCCGAGTAGACACTGAATAGGACTAAACTATGTACATAATAGTTTTTTGCCTTTTGGTTCATAATAAATTTTATTTATATAACCCTTTTGCTGATTTTTAAAGTGTTACATAAACAGGACAGGTGAAATATTATCATGTAAAGCAACCATAAACACATGAAAAGACCTAGGTTTACAATTTATGATTAAAACTCTACTATCTACACAATATACATAGACATAAAATGTAAAAACTTAAGTATCTTAGAAAAAAATAGCCAATCAGTTGTTTTAATTGTCATATTTGAATTCAGCACATCAAATTACATAATAAATAGCACATACATAAATACATGAATAATAGCACACTTTATCTCTGAAGCAGATGACTTCTCAAAAATTGTAGACCAGTGTTACAGCCCATGTTTGACTTGTGTGCATTCATTTGTCTACATGACCTGTCCACCTGTTTGAAGCATGCAATATATTCAATCAGGCAAAACGCCGGAACTAACTATAGAACTACAGAAGAATGCCAGTATATATATAATTCTTTATATATATAATTCTGATGAATAAAAGAAAGTTCTCTGTCAGACCTTCACAGCTAAATTTACTTTCTTTGCCTGCCTATGTTTAGTGCCTATCACCACAAACTGACAGTCTGGGATCAAGCATAAAGAAACAACAGTCAGAGAACCAAGAAGTTTCTTCTCTTTTCTGACTGGTGATGGGTTCTTATTTCTGCCAGAATTAGGTGTTACCTGTACAAAATACATTCCCTTAGTAAAAGAAAGATGCTGTCAGCTTCTCCAGTGAGTACAGCTATTTCAACCTGTCAGATGAGTGATAGAGTAAGGAACTTAGATCATTCTAGAGAGATCTGTTTCATATAAATATTGAATAAAACTCATAGAAAGATAGACAAGTTACTGAGGGTTTTTTAAAGTAAAAATTAATAAATTCTGCAGACTTGATTATCTTCCTAGAGAAAAACTTTTGAAACATGCCATTTTCATTTTATAATTCACATTATTTTCTCTTCAGGGACTTTGCCTTAAAAAAATAATAATAAAAAAGCTTTCCTCTATTGCAAAGTTTTACAGAAGTCACACTAATTGGAAGATACAACAAATTCTATCTCAAATGATTTGCACAGGTCATTCAAAACACAACTGCAGTTTGTATCTTTTTAATGTAAAGAATTAAAGAAAGGTAGTCAAGTCTATTGAATATTTTAGTTCTCATAATTTTTACCCTCATGGAAAAGTCTTACAGAATTGATGAGGGTTGAAACCAGTAATGTCCTATAAAACTTAAATTATGACCTATAGAAACTACTATAAAAATCTATAGAATTTAGAAAATATTATATTTGCTCCATACATTTTTAAACCATTTTATAGAATTGACTAGAGTATTATATCTTTGCCATAATATTCCATAGGTAGGGTTAAAAATTTTATTCAAAGATCATAATTCTCTATTAATTCTATAAGACTTTCCATAAGGGATCATTAAACTTGTAAAGCTTATAAGGACCTTATTAACATTCACCCAACATCAACAATGATAGTTCTTTGGAATAGTTTTAGGGGAATTACACATAAGAGTTTTTAAAAGATAAAACTACCTTATATCCTACCCTCCTTTCCCCCTTTTTATTAATTCATTTATATGCTTCCTGAACTTAGATGATGAACGCTGAGGCTGCTAATTCAAGCCTATCTTAGAAAGTGTTCCTAGATTAAAAAAATCAAAAACAAATCTCTGTTTTCTGATTGCTCTGTCTGAATCCAAACGTAATATCTGTTAAATATGATTAGAAACAGAGATGCACTGAACTATCAGTAAATGAATCAGGTGGCTGTATGGTGGGAAACAAACTCATTTAATGCATTGTAACCCAGCTCAATAAGATCTTCCTGGATATGCTTTGAATTTGAATAATTATTACATATAAATTATAAAAGATCTTCTAATTTCAGCAAAACACACTGCAAAGCATCTATGACAATGAATTGAAAATTAAAAAAAACATCTGTGTAGCAAAGAATGATTGATATTGTTCAAATTTTATAGGACTTTTTGCTAGACGAAGGAAAATAGGTTGATTAAATCACTTGGAAATCCTTATTGGGAAATATGAATTGGCTTGCACAGTAGCATTATTTTGTAAATAAATTAGCATATTGTTGTAACAAAGAATGCATCTTCTAGAATTATTGAGCTGAAGACCTAATAAGAAATTATCAGTGGAAGAGTTGAACATGAAACCATTCTAAAGACTTCCCTAAAGCTCAGTAGTTTAGAGCAGTGGTTCCCAAAACTTGTTCCTCCGCTTGTGCAGGGAAAGCCCCTCGTGGGCTGGGCCGCTTTGTTTACCTGCTGCATCCGCAAGTTCGGCCAATCACGGCTCCCAGTTTCCACGGTTCACTGCTCCAGGCCAATGGGAGCTGCTGGAAGCGGCGTGGGCCGAAGAACATACTGGCCTCCACTTCCAGCAGCCTGGAGCCGCGATCAGCGGAACCTGCGGACGCGGCAGGTAAACAAACCGGCCTGGCCCGCCAGAGGCTTTCCCTGCACAAGTGGTGGAACAAGTTTGGGAACCACTGGTTTAGAGCAACAAATAGGTGAGACTTCTCAGACAGTAGGTAAGACTGGAGTCTTGAGTGAGAGAAAGGAAATCTGAAATCAGGAGGGTTACTTCTAGACAAACTCTTACTGAGATCTTTTCTATAGGGAAAAGTTTCTTCTACATAGTGAAAAAAAACCTATAAATATACAGGTCTGACTAAAACTGAAAGTGTGTGTCCACTTTGTCTAAAGCAACTTAAGCTACTTCCATTGTGAATCATAACATCCACACAGCATTGCCCTTTTTCAAAATAAACATACAGCCTTCTGAACAGTTATCCTAGAGTCCAATAATTCACAGCTGGGGTCAATGCATCATGGGATGTTTACTGTGGTGGACTGAGAGATACCTTCTGGAACCTAGTGGAATTCTGGGACTTGGGGAAAAATCCCCATGTTTCCTTACATCATATCCCATAATTCATCTAGTTTTCTTTAGCCAGTACCATTTTCAAACTTCTGTCAGCAATGGGATGACTATTTAGACACAGAGGGCTAGATTCAAAAGGTACTTAGGTAACTAACCCCCTGATTTAGGCACCTAATTATAGACTTATGCAATTTTACAACTTGTTTAAGCTGCAAGAGCAATAACTACAAACCAGACAATGTTAAATTATGTAACATGTTAGGGTGGGGCTAACAATCATAAAATAGGAAGAGAAGACATATATGAATAGGGTAAGCCTTACTTTAAATGTCTGGATGCCCATTTCTTGCCTAAGCCCCAGAGTGATTCATGAACCCTGGAAGACAGGCATTAGCTAGCTTATCTCGCATGCACGATACAATCTGGTAGGTGTGCTCAGAGGCTGCCTACCAGATTGGGTTGCATTCAAAATCTGGTTGGAAGAGGGGGTGCTGAGGGTGCCCACCTTACAACTTTTAGCCCCATGGTTAGAAGACTCACCTGGGGTGTGTGAAACCCCCATTTTTTCTCCTTCTCTGGCAGAGAGGGGGGAATTGATTCTGGGTCTCCCACATCCCAGGTTAGTGCCACAACCACCAGGCTAAAAGTTGTAAATTGGACACCGCCACTACCTCCTCCTCCTTCTCTGGGCATTTTGTGTGGAGTTAGGCACTTGCCTAAATAATTCTCACAGGAAACACCGTAGATAACTGCCAGACTTCAGGAGAGGGGTTCCTGGTTGTGAACTGCTAGCAGAGATAGAGGCCTATCTCCGTGAGAGGGGAAGGGCGGGGAGGGGTGGGGCTTCTCATCAGCATCTCCCAATGGCTGCCTATTGTGAATCACATTCTTAGGCACCTATCTCTCCTCCTTTATTGTATAGGGACCTAAATGCCTAACGCAGACTATGTGCATCACTATGTGAGTTTCAAGGCATCTAAGAGTTAGATTTGTCAAACTGAGTGTCAAAACACCTTAGTCCCTTTCTGAATCCGGGCCAAGCCAGCACTGGGACAGAGCAGCAAAACAAAACAGACAGAAAGCAGCTGCTGCTAGATAATGAGTTGGGATGCAGATATATTTTAGCCACAGTCCTTAAGGTTGAATTATCTCTAGGAAGCTTTGCTGTTACTCTGACATCTATTTACATCAACAGGAGTCTGTGTACATACTGGGTGAAACTCTCCCTTTTGCAGAGAATTAGCCCATGGATGGTTCCACATGGATCCAGTTTAAGCAGAGTGAATTTCACCTTCTGAAGGTAAAATCAGTGCAAAAGATCACCCTAAGTCTGTGCATCACTCCTGCTTCTCTCAGTGAGGAATCAGATTCATTTAGACATCCCAAACTCTACATACCCTGCCTGGGAGACAGGCCACTGGATTTTGGAATGCCTAATTAACCTCTTTCGTTGCATTTCCCATAGAGGTTTGATTAATTTATTTTATGTACGTAACTCTTCCACCAGGTGCTTAACAGCTGCAAGAAAGGCTGGATTCTTCAGTCCAAAGATCTGGGTTCTGTCTAGGCATGCCTGGAAGCTCCACCACCTAACCCAGCTCATTGATTCAGCTTTAATAAGGTTCTGGATATGAGTCCACTTAGCACTGCTTCTGTCCTCTGCATTGTCTCTCATCAGGCAGTCCTCATTCTCTACTATCTGTCACAGCCAAGTCCCCATGAGAGGGGAGCCAAGAGCACGTAAGACCTCTGAGCAGAGTCCCAGGTGCTTGGAAGTCAGTTCTTTGCCACAAGGTAAAAAGCTCTTTTCCATCTCTGATCCTCTCTGGGAGCCCACTATGTCCCCAAATCCAAGTTCATGTTTTCTTATGGTGACCTCCTAAGTGTCAAAACAATTGTGGGTAGATAGTGTATGCAAATGGATCTCTCTATGGCAGCACTTTTCCATGTTCACCAATAGACAGAATAAGAGCTCTTTCCCTTTTTGAGCTGATGGCCATAGGGTTTACACATTAATAATTTAGGTACAATTTGGGGGGGGAATCCTCTCAGATCCACACAGCAGAATTTGCCTTCAATATTCTGCTCTTCCTATATGTAGGCAACTCAATTTTACATTGATAACAGTTCCATGAATGCAGAAAGAACACAGTATCTGAGGAGAGATCCACTTTATAGCTGTAAGAAGAGCCTTTCGTATTCTAAAGGTCATATATTCCCAAAATTTACCCACGATAAAGACAACCTGCCTCTGAATCAGTGGTGGCTTTAAATAAGAATGTTAAGTGGGGCCCTGTAATTTACCTTATCTCTAAATGAGCTTGTCATATAAAGGCATTTTTGAAAGTAGCCTTCAGTGCTGTGGCTTACTGGCTCTTCACTGAAGTTCTGATTCTGCTGCTGTAGAGCTCCCTACTTAAACATGCACATGAGCCTACAGGCATCTACACTATAAGGCAGCTACCCCACATGGATTTTTCCCTTCTAAGAGTTATGCTATTAATTTAACATCTATTGGTAGTTGCATGAAGGAATGGGTAATTGGAAGGAAGGTGAAAATATATTTTCAATGTATTTATTTTCTCATTGAAACTGTACCTATGGACCCTACTAGTAGAGTAGCCACTATGAAGTTTTGGCAGAAGCCAAACATTCTTATGTGGTAGGCTGCTATACCAACTTATAAACAGAAACACAGCTTAACACTGAAAACCCACAACAGATCTGCAAACTTTGAAAAGAAGAGGTTAGGGCTAAGTTAAAATACCATGCACCCACACTACTCTAGAAAAGCCCCATTAAACAGCCAGTCCTTCCTCCTTCTAAGTCAAGTAGGAATTTTGATAGTGACTAAGGAAAACTGATAGCCAGTAAAGGAGACATTATTAAGGGCTTGTCTAGATGAACAAATAATGTGCAGCAAAACTGCTAAGATATAGCACACTATCAGTTTGAAACCTGCAACCATGCACTAGAAGTTCCCTAGTGTGTTTTGATCCACCCTGCTTTGAAACAGGAGTTGGTCAATGCACACTGGGGAACTTTCAGTGCACAGTAGCAGGGTCCACACAGACAATTAGTGTGTACATGCTAGCACACCGCACATAAACTATTTCTCTGCACAAGCCTTGTGTAACAATAACTTGCTGTTTTCAGATTTCCACACACTGGTGGTGAAATATAATGGTTTCGGTGTAAGTGGATGTTTAAATAAACATAAGTTACATGTAAATTGTGTATATGGGCTTCATATCAGAGTACATAACATAAGAACATAAGAATGGCCCTCCTGGGTCAGATGAAAGGTCCATCTAGCCCAGTATCCTGTCTTCCGACAGTGGCCAGTGCCATGTGCCCTAGAGGGAATGAACAAAATAGGTAATCCATCCATTCCCCGTCACCCATTCCCAGCTTCTGGCAAACAGAGGCTAGGGACACCATTCCTGCCCATTCTGGCTAATAGTCATTCATGGACATATTCTCCATGAACTATCTAGTTCTTTTTTGAACCCAGTTATGGTTTTAGCCTTCACAGCATCCTCTGGCAATGAGTTTCACAGGTTGACTGTGCATTGTGTAAATAAATACTTCCTTTTATTTGTTTTAAACCTGCTGCTATTAATTTCATTTGGTGACCCCTAGTTCTTGGGTTATGAGAAGGAGTAAATAACACTTCCTTATTTATTTTCTCCACACCAGTCATGATTTTATAGGCCTCAATGTTATCTCCCCTTAGCCATTTGTTTTCCAAGCTGAAAAGTCCCAGTCTTATTAATCTCTCCGCATACAGAAGCCGTTTCATAACCCTATTCATTTTTGTTGCCCTTTTCTGAACTTTTTCAAATTCCAATATATCTTTTTTGAGATGGGGCGACCACATCTGCACACAGTAGTCAAGATGTGGGCGTACCGTGGATTTATATAGTGGCAACATGATATTTTCTGTCCTATTTTCTATCCCCTTCTTAATTATTCCCAGCATTCTTTTAGCTTTTTTGACTGCCGCTGCACATTGAGTGGATGTTTTCAGAGAACTATCCACAATGACTCCAAGATCTCTTTCTTGAGTGGTAACAGCTAATTTAGACCCCATCATTTTATATGTATAGTTGGGATTATGCTTTCCAATGTGCCTTACTTTGCATTTATCAGCATTGAATTTCATCTGCTATTTTGTTGCACTTGTGACGGGTTGGATCACAGAAACCCCCTTGGGAGCTGCCACCCGATGTGCAAAGACTACCCCTGCTCCTGTTTTCCCTGCCAGCTCAGGACTCCAGCACCCTGTCTTGCTGAGCCAGACACTCCCGTCTGGCTCCAGACACAGATCCAGGGTCTGAATCTCCTGTCCCAAAGCTGCAAGTTTACCTGAAAACAGCTCGCAGTAGCGCGCTTGTCTTTAGCACTCAGATGCCCAACTCCCAATGGGGTCTAAACCCAGATAAATCCGTTTCGCCCTGCATAAAGCTTATGCAGGGCAAACTCATAAATTGTTTGCCCTCTATAACACTGATAGAGAGATATGCACAGTTGTTTGCTCCCCCAGGTATTAATACATACTCTGAGTAAATTACTAAATAAAAAGTGATTTTATTAAATACAGACAGTAGGATCTAAGTGGTTCAAAGTAGTAACAGACAGAACAAAGTAAGTCACCAAGCAAAATAAAATAAAATGCGCAAATCTATGCCTAATCAAACTAAATACAGATAATCTCACCCTCAGAGATCTTTCAGTAAGTTTTTCTCAGACTGGACACCTTCCAGGCCTGGGCACAATTCTTTCCCCTGGTACAGCTCTTGTTGCAGCTCAGGTGGTAGCTAGGGGATTCTTCATGATGGCTTCTCCCCCTCTCTCTTCTCTTCCCCCCCTTTATATATCTTTTGCATAAGGCGGGAACTCTTTGTCTCTCTGGGTTTCCACCCCCCTCACTGGAAAAGCACCAGGTTAAAGATGGATTCCAGTTCAGGTGACATGATCACATGTCACTGCAAGACTTCATTACTCACTTGCCAGCACACACATATACAGGA
The DNA here is from genome assembly GCF_011386835.1 of Chrysemys picta bellii. NCBI lineage: Eukaryota > Metazoa > Chordata > Testudines > Emydidae > Chrysemys > Chrysemys picta. The sequence goes on from NC_088793.1 coordinate 180,006,987, forward strand.
AGACTCACAGGTAAATACAGCCATCTGCAGACAATGGGAGTCATCAAGATTCCAAACCATCATTAATGGTCCACACTTTACACAATTACAATAGGCCCTCAGAGTTACATTTTATATTTCTAGTTTCAGATACAAGAGTGGTACATTTATACAAATCAGATGATCACACTCAGTAGATTATAAGCTTTGTAATGATACCTTACAAGAGACCTTTTGCATGAGGCATATCCCAGTTACTTACATTCACTTATTACCGTATTTTCTCTAAAACTATCCCAGTTACATTATATTGACTTATTATCAAGTTTTTATAAAACCATATAGACTGCACGACATCACAGCACTGTCACCCAGTTTGGAGAAATCCTTTTGTAGCTCGTTGCAGTCTGCCTCGGTCTTAACTATCTTTAGTAATTTTGTATCATCTGCAAATTTTGCCATCTCGCTGTTTACCCCTTTTTCCAGATCATTTATGAATATGTTGAATAGGACTGGTCCCAGTACAGACCCCAGGGGGACACCACTATTTACCTGTCTCCATTCTGAAAACTGGCCATTTATACCTACCCTTTGTTTCCTACATTTTAACCAGTTACCAGTTGATGAGAGCACCTTCCCTCTCATCCCGTGGCAGCTTACTTTATATAAGAGCCTTTGGTGAGGAACCTCGTCAAAGGCTTTCTGAAAATCTCAGTACACTATATCCACTGGATCCCCTTGGTCCACATGTTTGTTGACCCCCTCAGAGAATTCTAGTAGATTGGTGAGGCATGATTTCCATTTACAAAAACCTCAGGGACCAGATCCTGTGCTCCACTTAGGACTAAATCAAGAATTGCCTCTCCTCTGGTGGGTTCCAGGACCAGCTGCTCCAAGAAGCAGTCATTTAAGATGTCAAGAAACTTTATCTCTGCATCCCATCCTGAGGTGACATGTACCAAGTCAATATGGGGATAATTGAAATCCCCCATTATTATTGAGGGTTTTTTTTAATAGCCTCTCTAATCTCCCTGAGCATTTCACAGTCACTGTCACCATCATGGTCAGGTGGTCGGTAATATATCCCTACCACTATATTATTATTAGAGAATTTAATTTCTATCCATAGAGATTTTATGGTACCGTTTGATTCATTTACGATTTTTACTTCTTTTGTAGTAATGCCACTCCCCCACCAGCACGACCTGTTCTGTCCTTCCGATATATTTTGTACCCTGTTATTACTGTATTCCATTGATTATCCTCATTCCACCAAGTTTCTGTGATGCCTATTATAACAATATTCTCATTTAATATGAGGCACTCTAGTTCACCCATTTTATTATTTAGACTCCTAGCATTGGTATATAAGCACTTTAAAAACTTGTCTCCTTTTAGCTGTCTGTCATTACACAATATAATTGAATGGGACTCTTTTTTATTTGATTGTTTCTGATCAGACCCTGCCTGTATTTTATCATTTTCCATCCTCTCATCCTCACTAAGACATAGAGATTCTCTATTACTAGATCCTCCCCTAATGGATGTTCTCCTCTGCACCTGTCGGCTTTTCCCCAGCTCTTAGTTTAAAAACTGCTCTACGACCTTTTTAATGTTAAGTGCAGGCAATCTGGTTCCATTTTGGTTTAGTGGAGCCCATCCTTCCTGTACAGGCTCCCTGTTTTCCAAAAGTTTCCCCAGTTCCTAATAAATCAAAACCCCTCCTCCCTACACCATCGTCTCATCCACGCATTGAGACTCTGCAGTTCTGCCTGTCTAACTGGCCCTGCACATGGACCTGGGAGCATGTCAGAGAATGCTCCCATGCGGTTCTCCTGGTCATCGCAAACCCAGCTATCTATGTTTCTAATGATCAACTGGCCCATTACTAATACCTGTCTTTTTCTAATAGCTGGAGTTCCTGCCACAGGGTATAAGGAGTTCTCCACATTTCTAGAAAACTTGATATTTTTCCCCAACACAGTACTCATTTAAAAATCTCTTCAATGTGTATTTTTCCTAGTCATTCCTCTTGCCAGTTACTGGAGACAGAGAGAGAGAGAGAGAGAGAGAGAGAGAGAGAGAGAGAGAGAGAGAGAATCTGGCCTGAAGAACAGCTCAGTGTAAGCTCAAAAGCTTGTCTCTCACACCAACAGATGTTGGTCCAATAAAAGACTTTACCTCACCCACTTTATCTCTCTATTTTATTGCTAACATTTATAATTTTACAAAAAGCATCCCAACAAACTGAGTCTTAATGGTATATGGGCTATTTGTGTATTTTATTTATACATTGTTTCAGGGCTGGATCCAGGCACCAGCCGACCAAGCAGGTGCTTGGGGCACCTGGAGGGGGGCAGCGCTCCGGCCGCTGGGGAGAGCGAGGCCCGAGCCGGGCTCGCCGCCCTCCCCCCGGCGCTCCGGCCTCTCGGGGAGAGCGGGGCCCTGGCGGGCTCGCCGCCCTCCCCCGGCTCTCCGGCCGGTCGGGGAGAGTGGGGCCCCGGCCGGGCTTGCCGCCCTCCCCCCGGTGCTCCTGCAGGTCAGGGAGAGCGGGGCCCTGGCGGGCTCGCCGCCCTCCCCCCGGTTCTCCGGCCGGCCGGCGAGAGTGGGGCCTGGGCCGGGCTCGGCGCCCTCCCCTGCCGCACTCCCCGCCAGGGGCCGGGGGTGGCGGGAGGCTTTTTTGCTTGGGGCGGCAAAAAAGCCAGAGCCGGCCCTGCATTATTTACAGTTCACTGTGTGTGGTAACAAATAGATTCAGATAGCATGGCTGGTGCCTCAGCTAAGTAATTTCACTAAATTAATAACAACTTGTTATATTTCAGTAGATTAGGTTTACACATCAAAGTTGGGGACAATATGAAGCATTCATTATGGGCCTAATTCTGTCACCGTTAGACACATTGGGGGCAATTTATCCCTATGTCAGAGGTGGGTCCAATGCAAGGACAGAATAGAGGCAGCTTACTCCTTCCCTATTCGGGGGCTAATTCAGCCATCGGTTGTGGCTGGGGCAGCCCTGAGGACTGACCTAATTTGTACTACTGTAGTAGTGTTCCCTATGAGCTTTGCAGAGGCACAGAATCACTAGGGTAGAGGATTGCCCTGTTTTCTCCTTCAGCCCAGCCAATCCAGGATACCTTGCTCTGCCTGCACCGGGATATTTCCCTAGTCCAAAGGAGCCACAGGGCAACTATGGGAAGAGACCATTTTTCGGTTAGGTGTTCATACAGTGCCTAACACAATGGGGTCATGGGTGCTCCTACGTGCTACTGTAATACAAATTAATAATAAACAACTATGAATTTAGCCCATTGAGCAGTGCCTTGCACCAGGAGTAGTATCATTGACTTCTCAATGGGACCACACACAAAACAAATACCACTCAGAAGAGCTGTGTGAATAATTGATTTTTCGGTTCATTGGCAGTCCAAAGAAAAATCATTGCTAAGCTTTAACCATTTTTGATAAAATTTATGGAAATTTCAGAACCAAAATCATTTCAAATAGTTGAAACATTTTGTTTTGAAAATGTCAGAACATTTTGATTTTTTCTGTTTTTTTCTATTATTTTTCCTGACCAAAACAATTTGGCAAAATTGACACAAAATGCAATGAACCACATTTTTCACTACAAAAATTTTCATCCAAAAAATTTCATCCAGCTCTACTACTCAGCATAAAGATGGCAGAGGCTGGCCAACAGAGAGCTGCAGCTCACATTATGTACGGAGTCTTATGTCATTCACTTTGCTAATAATAATGTTGAAATTATAAACAATAAAGTTGGAGAGCTCTTTGCAGCTTTGCATATAGATGTGAAGTGTAGCCTGTTTCCATGGATCCTGGAACAAATTTCCTAGTCATTTCTTTGATGGATTTATTGCAGTGTGTAGTGGGGCGGCTGCCCCACTCCCTGAGATTATGGGCTGCGGCAGGCCAGTGGGCCTGCGCAGACACACAGCCAATCAGAGAAGGGCTTACTGGGAGCCAATCAGGGCCCAGGTTGGAGACAGCCAATCAAGGCCAGGCTCAGCCCTATAAAAGGCTGCTCAGGGAGAGAGCAGTCAGTCTGTCCCAGGCCTTTGAGAGGGGAAGGTCTATCTCCAAGCTGGGAGACTAGCACCACAGACAATGCAGTGCTGGCCAGGCTCAGGGAGCAGAGGGGAGCTCTAGCCTGAGGCCTGCCAGGCTGCAGGCCCTGAGTGGAAGGGCCTAGCGGGTGCAAGGGGCCGTAGGGGAAGCGGCCCAGGGAAGCAGACAGATGAGGGGAGAGTAGGAGGACAGCGAGGCTGCCACCAGAGGGTCCCTGGGTTGGAACCCAGAGTAGAGGGTGGGCCTGGGTCCTACCCCCATGCAGTACATCTAGCCATTGGCCATAGGGAGTGGCCAGTACAGACCACACCAGATCCCTGATGGGAGGGATTAGACTTTGGGGTGTGTGGTTGACTACGGTGGCTGGACAAGGAGACTGCTGATTGATTTCCCCCCCCCCGGAAGGGGGTGTGGAAAGACAGAGGGGCACTGCTGGAGGGCAGTGGTCCTGAAGAGGACGCCGCGAGTTCGTGAACGACGTGGGCTCAGGCATGCCAACTGAGGGCGAGATGACAGTCGGGACACCACCAGGAGGGGGCGCTCCACTGGACTGAGCTAATTCCCGGAACAACCAGTAGGAGACGCCACGGTGGTGAGTCCCAACCTCGTTACACAGACCAACATTGCAAAAGTGATTAGTGGTATTTGTGGACCAAATGATCTCTCACTCAGACCAAATATTATGTAAAAATATTAAAAAAGAAAGAAGAGATTGTATTAAGGGGCTACAAGAGGTAAAATTGTAGCATCACCTCAATCTCTTTTACGCACTGTTGGGTATCAGTGGGAGAGTAATGGTATTTGTGCACTAAATAATCTCCTATCCATATCAAATAGTACATACAAAATAAATAAAACCACAAGAAGAGTTTGAGTTGATGCTACAAGTTTACTTCTTGTAGCCCCTTAATGCATTCTCTTCCTGCTTTTTTCTGAATTTTTTTACATATTTGGTATAAGTGACAGATTATTCCACTAATACCATTTAAGTAAAATTGTTTATTTATTATTTATACACACTAAAGAGGGCATATAATGCATATGCTACAGTTGCCCTTGTAATAACTAAAATATAACAAAATATCCAAATGTAATTGAAGTGCAATAGTAAAATTTGATATATCCCTTAAACCACAGTCCTGAAGGTTGTGGATTTGAGTCTTGCTCAATCTCCCATTGAAAGGCTATCTCCAATTGATCCAGCTGCAAAATGGATACCTGACCCTTCAGATTAGGGCCATAAAAGGCAACTGGATGTGATGCTGACCTCCTTTGTGTATCACTGGCAGTAAAATTGATGTTCCTTAACTGCATCAGCCCAATGAGCCATTGACTCAGGGGAACTTTGACTTTGACTTAAGTGTCCCTTTCATAGTTCATGTTGGCATCTGGAAATACAGCTCCACAAATTCAGAGTTTCGAATAGGGTATTTTTTGCAACATATTTTCAGCTGAACTTCAATCCAGCCTTTGTGACACAACATAGCTGTCACTATTCCAATGACAGCCATGTCCTTATTCAGAATATATTTTCAGGAGGTAGGGTAGTAATGTCTACATCTATATAGTTTGAAATCCTGTCAAACAACTTCATGCTTGTGGAATGAGATTATAAATCATAAAACCAACTGGTAATACTAAAATATTACATTTTGCTTCACTCCACTACTCCTGTGTCACAGGTCTTCTCTTACCTGAAAAAATATTTTAACATAACCTTCTCAATTTATATATATATATAACAGAGAACTTCATGGTCTCCTGGTAACAAATCTATAAACTGAGCCTCTTGTCGTTAAACAGCTGATCCAAGTCAGCAAAGATAGTCTTTTCCAACTTAGTTACCCTTAAAAATGTAACGTTTCCAAGGGCTTGTCTACACTATGGGCACTACAGCAGCACATCTATGGTGCTGTAGCTTTGCTGCTGTAGAGCCATGGTGTAGACACAGACTATGGTAACAGAAGGGGTTCTTCTTGTTACTGTAGATAATTCACCTCCCCAAATGCAGGTACCTCGGTTGATGTAAGCATTCGTCCATAAGCCTATCTGGGTCTACAGTGGGGGCTAAGTTGGCATTGCAAAGGCATTCAGGGGTGTGAATTTTTCTCACCCCAGAGTGCCATAACTATGTCAACCTAACTTTTAAGCATAAACCAGGCCCAAGTGTTATTAAATGTCTGAGTTTATTTCTGTTTGATAATCTTGTATTTCAAATATTATAACCAGATCAAGGTAGTTTTTAAGATCAGATTCTCATTGAAATCAGTTTCTGCTCCTGCTTAAAATAAAATAAAATACTCCCCCTAAAAACAACTCTCAGATATCTTGATGCAGCCCTATACAAACAATGCCAAATTGTCAGATATAGCATTCATTTTGACAATAAATGCAGTAACATAGCAATCAATTTTTATTTTTGAATGTGACTATAATCTCATAATCCCATAGTAGACACAAAAATGAACATTCCCAGTGGCATTGTACTTGCTTCCCAATGTTTTCCACAAAGTGTTTTGAAATACCTTCCCACCAACCACACATTTTGTAAGGAACTTTGTTTTTTAAGTGCCAGACTGTTAACCTGTAATATCAGCTTCATGTTGTATTGCATTAAACAAAGAGTGACATCTTCAAAAAGAGAAAAATGTCTCTGGAGGTGAATGGGGTAGCAAGAGAAAGATTAACAAAACTAGTTGTTTTTCTGGAAATAGTTTTACATTCAATATGCTGGATATAATCTATTCACCACTGTATGACATATGAAGACGATCACAAGATTAAAATCTTAAAACTGTAATAGGCTTGAATGATTTCCCATTACAATCTTTTGTCATGGGAACAGGTATTTTGTGTCAGTTCTGTTCCTGTTCAGTCTTTGTATTGACTAAGGCAAGGACAATAGCATTTATGACTATTTTGTTCTTTTACACATGATCCTGTACCATTATTTGATTGTTGGAGATGCAGAGGGAGTAAAACACTCGACCAACCTAGTTGTTTATTATTATCACTCATTTGTATTACAGTCACATCTAGAAGTCCCAAGTGAGATCAAGTTCCCATTGCATTATGTATTTTACATGCATTATGTCCTTTGCCTTTACCATTGAAGAGTCAATGGAAGTTTTGTCATTGGTTTCAGTGGTAGCAGAATTGAGCACAGAGTAGGATAGAATGTCTATTCTGAAGAGTTTATAATCTAAATAAACAAGACAAAGGATGAAGACAGGAAGTATTAACCCATTTTACAGATTTTGGGACTGCAGTGCAGAGAGATTAAGTGACTTGCCCACGGTCTCACAAGCAGTCTGTAGCAGAGCCAGGAATTAAACCCAGATATCCTGAGTCCTACTCCAGTGCCTATACCACATAACCATGTCTCCCCTCTGTCCGTGCTTATGCACACATAAAGCTTACCCATGTTAGCTGAATAATACTTCTGGTGTACCAGGCAGGGTAGGTGTTCATGTCTCAAAATGGTAATACGGTTGAACAGATAAGTAGACATTTAAATTTTTGCCATTTAAAACACTGAATTTGGTTCACTATCAATTTGAGGGAAGGGTCTTATTTGGACAACCAGTAGGCATTCATGAAAGTGAATAATATTCCTAAACATTTGACAAGTTTCCATCCAAAGTTTATCACTTATCCACTTCCCTTGTTTATGGTGTCTGTTATCTAATCATGGAGAAAGAACAATGGCAGTTAGGTGTTCAGTTACAAAACACATAATGCAGAACAAACAGTCAGCGAGCAGTTTGCAAACCACTGATAGGCTAAAAATATCTAGTAAAGTGATGACTACAATTAACAAATATATTTGCAGAATCAAGACTGATATATATGAGAGAATCACTAACCAGGAACATAGACTTCATTCATAACCTGTATTTTTCATAGTAAGTAGTTCAACCACTCAGTTTGGTCCCCAAACTGAACTTTTAAACATTTCTACTGAAATGAAAAGAGGGTGAGAGACCTACTGACCTATAAAGATACTTAGTCCTGTTGTCACTGCAGCAACATTGTTTCTGTCACCGGTGAGTGCCTATTTGACATAATCACTACAGTTAAGTCCCCTCAAAAACACATTAGAAGACACCTGTGGCTGTTAGCAAGGGTCAAAGGCAGCCACTCACCCAACTCACCTCTGAGAGTTGATTACAGGTCGATAAATGGTGAGAAGATATTTTGAACTCACCTCCCTTTAAAATCTAGGCCAATAAAAGTCACAACAAGGGGAGTCTTTTGAACATCACTATTAGCAGTATTATACCCAGTACAGTATTAGGACTGTTCAATGCCTCTTAAAAGTTTTCATTTTACATGTTCTGCATTGCACTGTTAAACATATCTAAGCTTCTTACTAATGTAGAGTTCAGTATTTCAGTACATTTAACACAATTTTAAAATGACCAGATTAGATTTTAAGGAGATATGGGTGAAATTTAGCAATGCATCTTTGCATGGCCTCCTTAACAGCATTTTCTTTATTTTCATTAGTGTGGACTGCACATCCTCAAGTTTCTTAGTTCCCAATCTGGATATCACTTTCTCTGATGTAAATCAGGAGTCACACCACTGAAATAAGTGGAGTTACATTCATGTAAAATCAGTGGGTGTGAGATCAGAATTAGGCCTTCAGGGTTTCAAAACAAAACTTAAGCAATCTAAGGAAAAAGCTCCTTGTCCCACAGCAAAATCATTAATTTCACATAGTTCTCCACAGATATCTACATTAGCCCCAGTTCACTTCAAAGGTTTGTAATTCTTAGGAAGTCTTTCCACAAAACCTAATATGAATATGAGGTTTATAACAAAGACAGAAATCCCAGAAAGTTTTGGCTTTTCATTACAGATATTTCTGATCTCTAGTTTCAATGAAGCAACCAATATCAGAACACTGAGAAACAACATAAAGAACCAGCATTCACATGCCAGGACAGAGAAAAAAGCTTTGAATTTGATACCCACCTGAAGTGCCATTGACAGACTCAGAAAAAAAAAGTGGGTACAAATTGAGAGCCTGATCCTGTGATCTTGAAACCTATGGTGGGATTTATTGAGGTGACTCAGATGAGCAAGGACATCTGGGTTAAGCCCGAATCTATTTGAACTAATCTATTCTGCAGTCAGAAGTTTAATTTAGATCCTGTTCACTAGGGATAGATACACCTGATAGAGCTCAAGGTTTTACAAGCCTCACAATTTGTTTATTGTTTTTAATTATTAATTAATTAATTATTGGGGAAAGAAGTGGAGCCAGGACTGCATGGGCTGCAAAATTAACTTGTATTTGGAAATCTTTTCACCTGTAATTAATCCAGTCATCTTCCTTCCATGGATGGTTCACGTTATAAAACAAAGCCAAACCAAGACAAAGCATTTTGTTCCAACTAAAGGTGGTAGAAGGTTGGGGTTGTGCTATGTACTAGGAGGTAAGAACCTTTCCCTCATCAACTTGGCTAGAACATATGCTTTCCAGGATACAATACCCCATTCTGTAGGCATGGCCTGCATTCCTTGTTCTTATGTATACTTCTTCACACAATGCACAGTTAACCTGTGGAATTCGTTACCGGGGGATGTTGTGAAGGCCAAATTATTAGTGCATTTAAAAAAGAATTAGATAAGTTCATGGAAGATCGGTCCATCAATGGCTATTAACCAGAATGATCAGGGATGCAACCCCATGCTCTGGGTATCCCTAAACCTCTGACTGCTAGAAGCTGGGACTGGATGAGAGGGGCTGCATCACACAATAATTGCATTGTTCTGTTCATCCCCTCTGATGCTACTGGCACTGACCACTGTTAGAAGACAATATATTGGGATGGATGAACCATTTGTTTGACCCAGTATGGCTATTCTTATGTTCTTATCTATGTAGTTCTACATGATGCTACACCTCTACCTCGACATAACGCTATCCTCGGGAGCCAAAAAATCTTACCACGTTATAGGTGAAACCGCGTTATATTGAACTTGCTTTGATCCACTGGAGTGCACAGCCCCGCTCCCCCCCCACACACCCCGGAACACTGCTTTACCACGTTATATCTGAATTCTTGTTATATAGGGTCGTGTTATATCGAGGTAGCGGTGTATGTAATTAGTTCCTATGTGTATCATTACCAGTTCCTATGTGTATCATTACCAGTGGAGACTTGCCAAAAGACCAAATAATCCTGCCAAATGTTGCAGTTACATTGTATATATTTGTTCTAGCGAGACAGGCCACCATCCTGCTGTCCCCGTATCCTTTGCAGAATTCTCTGTCCACTCCTCTTAATATGGAGTCACTGATGATAATTGTTTCACTTCTTAGGATAGTTGAAGAACATCTCTTGCTGTTTGCTTCATACTGCTTCATACTGCAAGAATATAACCGGGTCTGTTCCATTCCTCCAGAGACAGGTTCTTAGTAGTAGATCCACTGAGTTGATTATTATTTGATACTTCTACCCCCACTTTGAAAGAGAAGTGGATTAAATCACTCTACAGAGCTTTTAGTTTGCAGCAGGAGGATCCACATGGACTCTTGGTGCACAGGGTAGATTTATACACCAATTTAACATGAACTAAATGTTCATGTAGACAAGCCCTAAATCTCACTGCTTACCACCCCTCACTAACCTAGTGGGATTAATCATTCAAAGACTTTAAACACTGGATCTGATTAGAGTTGCAAGGGTTCAAGCTGCATACTCATCACTGAGACGTGAATAAACAGACTGCGGTCACTTGGCTTATTCAGGGGCCCAAGCCCCGTCACACAGCCGACAAAGAGACAAAGAAACCCAACACTCCGCTAACTAAAACCCTTTACTTCCAATCACAGGATCCATAGCTATGCCTGCCAGAACTCTCAGGTTTGCCACACCATGAAACTACTCATGCACATGAAGTTAAGCATATGCATATGTGTTTCTAGGAACAGGGCCTAAAGTTTCCCAAGAAAGAAAACAAGTGTAGGCTTCTCTTTTCTGGAATTCAATAGTTGGAAATGTTATCAAGCCCTCCAAAAACTATAAAAACATACAAACAATAGTCCTTTCCTCTTATTTTTCTTTCTCTTTTGCAAGCTGTTCTTCCTAGAATATATTCAATAAAATGCAGACAAACAAACACATCTCTTTTGTTACTTCAAAATGAATTCTGGGCATGTATTTTAGTCTCACCTCACCTTGGGCAGTTGAAGGCATATAGTCTTCATGTTCATGCCTTATAATGCTGCATGTTATAATTATAACCCACAGTGAACCATGCCTGTCTTAACTCAGCCCTTTACCTAAGGCCACATATTTGCATTCTTTTAAATTATACGATTTGATATTTATAATCCTGTTTATCAAGAACAGTACATACCTAATTTTCACCTCAAAATTTAGTAATATAAATCCTTGTTCCAACAGCTGTAGCATAATACAGTTTTATTGACTTGCATAAGTTAGGCTTTTATTATTAGTCAAAAGCTTTGTCACTGCTAAACTGAGTGATTGCTAGACTGAGTCATTTCACTGTAGCTACCTTAAAATGAATAATTTTAAGACTAACTTTTAACCTTTAGTGTACCACATCAACTTTATTTACAGAAAAATACTTTATTTATTGAATTTGTCCAGCTGCCAGTAGATGGGCTATAAACTTACAGGATTTGGTAAGGTTGTTTTTTTGTTCCCATTGAGTGTGTGTGTGTGTCTATCTGTCTGTGTCTGTTTTAAAATGAGATGGAAAGTAGTACTACAAATGACCACCCTGCACCTTTAAGCGGGGGCGGGAGGGATATTTGGCTTGCTGGCTGAATGAAGGGAACTGTGCTTTATGGGTTGGGGAGGATGGAGGGAGAGATGAAAACAGCTGCAAAAGGGTCAGCTTGGTTGCTGACTCATTCCCTGGGAATGAAGGGTTTAAAAGGTACAGCCCTGTGCCTTAACCCTCTCAAAGGGATGGAACTAATGCTCACAGCAAGGAGGGATTTGAGGCTGATCCTTGAAATTTTTCCAGGAATTAACATTATTATGTCAGACATGCTTCAGCACATGAGTCCTCCCTCTCCCCCCCCCCCCCCCAAGGGAAGGAGGTACAGTAACTCCTCACTTAACGTCCTCCTGCTTAATGCTGTTTTGAAGTTATGTCGTTTAAAGTTGTGCAATGCTCCCTTATAACGTCTTTTGGCTGACTGCACAAGTTCCTCTTCTCTGCCTCCTCCCCCTCCCTTCCTCCCTCTCAGTCCTTCCCCCATGGCCAAACAGCTGTTTGACGGCATTTCAAACTTTCTGGGAGGGAGAGAGGGAGGGAGGGAGCGAGCGGGGAACCTGCCCCGCCCCCAGCAGGCAGGGCCACCCGGAACACTGGGGCTTTAGGGGCTGCAGGGCCCTGGGCAAAGGGGGACCTGGGGCCCTGGCCTGCAGCTCTAAAGCCCCTTTCAGAATGCGGCCCTGCGAGCACAGGCCGGAGGACTCAGGAGGAGCAGGGGCAGCTGCGCAGCCAGCGGCCGGAGAGAAGCGGCGCTTTCCCCTTCAAAGGGAAAAGCCCCGGGTAAGTGCTCTGCACCTCCTGCCTGCCCCAGCACTGAGCCTCCTCCCACACCCACACACTGAGCAACCTCCTGCACCCTAACTCCCTCCGAGACCCCGCACCCCACCCTGAGCACCCTCCCACATCCTAACTCTCTCCCAGACCCTGCACCCTCACCCCTGAGCCCCAGGGGTAAGCCAGGGGCATCTCTTCCACCACAGTACAGTACTATACAGTATATAATGCCTTTTGTATGCCCCCCCAAAATTTCCTTGGAACCTAACCCCCCGCATTTACATTAAATCTTATGGGAAAACTGGATTAGTTTAACATTGTTTCACTTAAAGTTGCATTTTTCAGGAACATAATACAACGTTAAGTGAGGAGTTACTGTATGTGAACAGGGAGTTGGCCAAATTCCTTGGGACCCTAGGAGGGGCAGTAATTTCACATTCTGACATAGTATATGGGGCACCAGAGTTGTTTCGAGAGGATGGGGTTCACCTGTCAGATTTAGGTGCTGTCATGTTTTTTGACTGATATAAAAGATGGCATTAGGGGGTGTCTGGGAACCAGACTGGGTTTGAGGAGGAGGCAGCCAGCCTAATTGTTGGTGCCTTCTTGTGACGGATGTCCAGAACATGTACTCCATAGGAAAGGTATACAGTGACTGGATAAACGGCTTGGGATTTATCTTAAATAGTAAACACTGAAATTGACCATATTTGTTCAGGTGAAAGAGCATTTTTGACTGACAGCTTGGTAGGGTTCAAGTTTTATTTCATTTATAGTTGGATTACACCGATCCAGTTTCTGTACAAACTAATGACTGCATTCCTGGTAGTCAAACTAGAATAATTTGTGATGGATTTTGTCTGTTTCTAGTCACAAATTGTCCTTGAGCAAGTCATGAGTTCTTAGTTTTGTTATTTGAAATTTAATTTCTGCTAATAATTCCTGGTCTTAGTAGCTCATTAGTGAACAGTTTGTTTTGAAGTTTTCCAAATCTGAGGTTAGCGTCATTGTGATTGGACATTTTCAGACACACAAACATTCTGAGTTAGTGTCTTCTGGTGCCATTTCATACTTCATTTTCAATTAGTTTTTTCCAAGTCATTCTATTTTATTTAAGAGGTTGCAGTCTTTCCTTGGTAATGCAAACCTCAGACATCCATGCCTGTGTCATCTCCAGGTTGCACTACTCTAGTGGGCTCTACTTTTCAATATGTGCTAAGTGCACAGACATGCTATAGCCTTCAACTAGTAAACCAGTTTTGACCAAGCTGGTTTTCAGTTAATAATAAGGCATGAATTAGCAACCACGATGGTTGTAAGAATATTGCTCCAGTAATCCATCACATAGAAGAGCAGCAAAGATAAAAGGATTTGGGAACAAAAAGATTTTTGACATTCTCTTGTATGGTAACTGGAGAGTGTAGATGCATCAAGGCACCATGTAGAAGGATATCAGGAAACCTGGAATATAGAAAGTGCACTCAAGAGACTCTTCAGCTGTGCATCACACCACTTCTAACAGAAAGGCAGGGAAGATACATTTTATTTAATTATTTGAATCCACATCTGAGCAGAGTTATGGGTATTCAGAGAAGATTTTGTTACATATCAATGCTGACTAGCAATTATAGCATATACAAAACAAATTAAAACATTATCAGAAATGTTGAAACAAAAAGTGTTGGTGTTTTAGATTGAAATGAGTCTGTGATGTTATTGACATGAACTGTGACAGTTTAGATCATTGTTGCAACCAGGGTCCTATGGTTGCACCAGGTCTTCTACGGAGAAGGTCAAGTGGGGTGTCTATGGAAAGTTTGTAGTTTGCTGGTTATGATTATGCTGTCTCTGTGTGTATTTTAAGTTATGAATATTGGCTATGTGCTTGTATCTCAATTTGATTGTTTCTAAATAGCCTCAGTGCAGGTCTATTCTCAATAAGTGCCCAATCAAGAAACACTTAACTGACAGTGGACTTTGGGAGATGCCAGTCCACATCTGAGCTTTCCTGGGAAGGTTCAAACTAACATGTAAAAAATGGTGTTGGCCTGCAAAAAGCTCAATCATTCATGGTCATGTGACTTGCCTAGGTGGCTATAAATTCCAACTTGTTGCTGTGACTTTGCACAGAAGAACAAAGGGGTTTCCACCCACAAGAGGGAGAATACAAAAGGCCCTGGAAGCCTCTCCATTTTGTCTTCAGCTGGCTTAAGAAATGGCCTCTCCACCCCCAAGAGATGCGTACCAGAAACTGGAACAAAGGACAGTAACTACAGGGGTGTGAGTGATTGCTGGACCCAGACAAGGAAGGAGTCCAGTCTGTGAAAGAAGCTTATTGGAACATCTCTGGGGTGAGATTTTACCTGTAATCAGTTTCTTACTATATTAGGCTTAGACTTGTGTGTTTTGTCTTATTTTGCTTGGTAACTTACGTTGTTCTGTCTTTTATTACTTGGAAACACTTAAATCGCTTTTGCGAACAGGGGCTGCTAACAGGGAGTTTTGCAAGGGAGTTTGGGAAGGGAGCAGGAATGGGGTGAGGGTCCCTTGCCGGTTCTATCTGTTTTCTCTTTATTCCCCTTAATACCTATAAACCAACTACATTCAAAACTTCTTGCTTAAACAACCCTTTCAGCTGACAGGGGGCTGCAGACGGGAGTTTGACAGAGGGAGGCTTACGATGGTTAGGAGGACCCGCAACACCTGTGCCAGCACTGCTTCTGTCTCCTCCACCTGTGCCTGTAGCCAGACAGAGCGCCTGAGCATGGATGCTTCTACCCAGATCCTGGTGTGGTTTTGCAGAGACTGTAACTTGCAATTTCCACTTACTGATATCCAGGCTGGGGGGACCATCCAATGTGAGAGGTGCCTGCTGGTGCAATCTCTCAGACAGCAGATGGGAGAGCTACAGGAGGAGGTAGCTAGGTTGAGGAGCATCCAAATCCACGAGCAATTCCTCGACAGTGTCCATGTGGGGACAGCTGAGGTAGCTGTCCCAGTACACAGGACTGCTGATACACCACTGGTGGAGGAGGAGATGGCTCAGGGTGGACACTGGCAGCTGGTTACTTCTGGCAGCAGGCAGTGCTCCACCCTTGCTCCGAACCCTCCTGCTGTGGTAATAGGTAACCGTTATGCTCTTCTTGATACAGGAAAGAAGGAATCACTCCCTACAGTAAAGGAGGAGAAGCCTCGTACCCCTAAGGCTGGGAGGTCTGCTGCCACCACTGCGAATAGGAAACGTAGGGTAGTGGTGGTCGGAGACTCTCTGCTGAGGGGGACGGAGGCGCCCATCTGTCGCCCTGACATTTCATCTCAGGAGGTATGCTGCCTGCCGGGACCCCGTATCCGAGACGTTACGGAGGCATTGCCGAGGATTATCCAGCCCTCTGACTACTACCCCATGCTACTCATCTATGTGGGCACAAATGATACTGCACGGTGTGACACTGAGCGGATCAAGGGTGACTACAGGGCTCTTGGAGTACGGGTGAAGGAGTTTGGAGCGCAGGTGGTATTCTCTTCCTACCTTCCTGTCAAAGGTAGGGGCCCAGGCAGAGACAGATGCATCATGGAGGTGAATGCCTGGCTGCGAAGATGGTGTCGCCAGGAGGGCTTTGGCTTCCTAGGCCACGGGATGCTATTCGAGGAAGGACTGCTAGGCAGAGATGGCATTCACCTTTCGAGGAGAGGAAAGACCCTATTTGGACACAGACTGGCTAACCTAGTGAGGAGGGCTTTAAACTAGGTTCGACGGGGACAGGTGAGCAAAGCCCACAGGTAAGTGGGGAACATGGAGACCGGGGAGATGGGTCGGAAACGAGAGGGAGTGTGGGCTATATTGTCAGAGAGAAAGGAGGGTCAGGACAAAACTGGGAGGAAAGATCAAACCAGTATCTTAGATGCCTATATACAAATGCGAGAAGTATGGGGAATAAGCAGGAAGAACTGGAAGTGCTAATAAATACATACAACTATGACATTGTTGGCATTACTGAAACTTGGTGGGATAATACACATGATTGGAATGTTGGTGTGGATGGGTACAGCTTGCTCAGGAAGGATAGACAGGGGAAAAAGGGAGGAGGTGTTGCCTTATATATTAAAAATGTACACACTTGGACTGAGGTAGAGATGGACATAGGAGACGGAAGTGTTGAGAGTCTCTGGGTTAGGCTAAAAGGGGTAAAAAACAAGGGAGATGTCATGCTAGGAGTCTACTACAGGCCACCTAACCAGGTGGAAGAGGTGGATGAGGCTTTTTTAAGCAACTAACAAAATCATCCAAAGCCCAAGATTTGGTGGTGATGAGGGACTTCAACTATCTGGATATATGTTGGGAAAATAACACAGCGGGGCACAGACTATCCAACAAATTCTTGGACTGCATTGGAGACAACTTTTTATTTCAGAAGGTTGAAAAAGCTACTAGGGGGGAAGCTGTTCTAGACTTGATTTTAACAAATAGGGAGGAACTCGTTGAGAATTTGAAAGTAGAAGGCAGCCTGGGTGAAAGTGATCATGAAATCATAGAGTTTGCAATTCTAAGGAAGGGTAGAAGGGAGAACAGCAAAATAGAGACAATGGATTTCAGGAAGGCAGATTTTGGTAAGCTCAGAGAGCTGATAGGTAAGGTCCCATGGGAATCAAGACTGAGGGGAAAAACAACTGAGGAGAGTTGGCAGTTTTTCAAAGGGACACTATTAAGGGCCCAAAAGCAAGCTATTCCGCTGGTTAGGAAAGATAGAAAATGTGGCAAAAGACCACCTTGGCTTAACCACGAGATCTTGCATGATCTAAAAAATAAAAAGGAGTCATATAAAAAATGGAAACTGGGACAGATTACAAAGGATGAATATAGGCAAACAACACAGGAATGCAGGGGCAAGATTAGAAAGGCAAAGGCACAAAATGAGCTCAAACTAGCTAGGGGAATAAAGGGAAACAAGAAGACTTTTTATCAATACATTAGAAGCAAGAGGAAGACCAAAGACAGGGTAGGCCCACTGCTTAGTGAAGAGGGAGAAACAGTAACAGGAAACTTGGAAATGGCAGAGATGCTTAATGACTTCTTTGTTTCGGTCTTCACCGAGAAGTCTGAAGGAATGCCTAACATAGTGAATGCTAATGGGAAGGGGGTAGGTTTAGCAGATAAAATAAAAAAAGAACAAGTTAAAAATCACTTAGAAAAGTTAGATGCCTGCAAGTCACCAGGGCCTGATGAAATGCATCCTAGAATACTCAAGGAGCTAATAGAGGAGGTATCTGAGCCTCTAGCTATTATCTTTAGAAAATCATGGGAGACGGGAGAGATTCCAGAAGACTGGAAAAGGGCAAATATAGTGCCCATCTATAAAAAGGGAAATAAAAACAACCCAGGAAACTACAGACCAGTTAGTTTAACTTCTGTGCCAGGGAAGATAATGGAGCAAGTAATTAAGGAAATCATCTGCAAACACTTGGAAGGTGGTAAGGTGATAGGGAACAGCCAGCATGGATTTGTGAAGAACAAATCATGTCAAACCAATCTGATAGCTTTCTTTGATAGGATAACGAGCCTTGTCGATAAGGGTGAAGCTGTGGATGTGGTATACGTAGACTTTAGTAAGGCATTTGATACGGTCTCGCATGATATTCTTATCGATAAACGAGGCAAATACAATTTAGATGGGGCTATAAGGTGGGTGCATAACTGGCTGGATAACCATACTCAGAGAGTTGTTATTAATGGTTCCCAATCCTGCTGGAAAGGCATAACGAGTGGGGTACCGCAGGGGTCTGTTTTGGGACCGGCGCTGTTCAATATCTTCATCAATGACTTAGATATTGGCATAGAAAGTACGCTTATTAAGTTTGCGGATGATACCAAACTGGGAGGGATTGCAACTGCTTTGGAGGACAGGGTCATAATTCAAAATGATCTGGACAAATTGGAGAAATGGTCTGAGTTAAACAGGATGAAGTTTAACAAAGACAAATGCAAAGTGCTCCACTTAGGAAGGAAAAATCAGTTTCACACATACAGAATGGGAAGAGACTGTCTAGGAAGGAGTACGGCAGAAAGGGATCTAGGGGTTATAGTGGACCACAAGCTAAATATGAGTCAACAGTGTGATGCTGTTGCAAAAAAAGCAAACATGATTCTGGGATGTATTAACAGGTGTGTTGTGAGCAAGACACGAGAAGTCATTCTTCCGCTCTACTCTGCTCTGGTTAGGCCTCAGCTGGAGTATTGTGTCCAGTTCTGGGCACCACATTTTAAAAAAGATGTGGAGAAATTGGAAAGGGTCCAGAGAAGAGCAACAAGAATGATTAAAGGTATTGAGAACATGACCTATGAAGGAAGGCTGAAAGAATTGGGTTTGTTTAGTTTGGAAAAGAGAAGACTGAGAGGGGACATGATAGCAGTTTTCACGTATTTAAAAGGGTGTCATAGGGAGGAGGGAGGAAACTTGTTCACCTTAGCCTCTAAGGATAGAACCAGAAGCAATGGGTTTAAACTGCAGCAAGGGAGGTCTAGGTTGGACATTAGGAAAAAGTTCCTAACTGTCAGGGTGGTTAAACACTGGAATAAATTGCCTAGGGAGGTTGTGGAATCTCCATCTGTGGAGATATTTAAGAGTAGGTTAGATAAATGTCTATCAGGGATGGTCTAGACAGTATTTGGTCCTGCCATGCGGGCAGGGGACTGGACTCGATGACCTCTCGAGGTCCCTTCCAGTCCTATAATCTATGAATCTATGAATCTATGAATCTATGAAATCCTACTTTTTATATTTAATAAAATAACTTTTTCTTATTAATTAACTCAGAGTAAGCAATTAATACTTGGAGGAGCAAACAGCTGTGCATATCTCTCTATCAGTGTTATAGAGGGGGACAATTTATGAGTTAGAATCATAGGATATCAGGGTTGGAAGGGACCTCAGGAGGTCATCTAGTCCAATCCCCTGCTCAAAGCAGGACCAATCCCCAACTAAATCATACCAGCCAGGGCTTTGTCAAGCCTGACCTTAAAAACTTCTAAGGAAGGAGATTGCACCACCTCCCTAGGTAACCCATTCTAGTGCTTCACCACTCTCCTAGTGAAAAAGTTTTTCCTAATATGCAACCTAAATCTCCCCCACTGCAACTTAAGACCATTACTCCTTGTTCTGTCATCTGGTACCACTGAGAACAGTCTAGATCTATCCTCTTTGGAACCCCCTTTCAGGTAGTTGAAATCCCCCCTCATTCTTCTCTTCTGCAGACTAAACAATCCCAGTTCCCTCAGCCTCTCCTCGTAAGTCATGTGCTCCAGCCCCCTAATCATTTTTGTTGCCCTCTGCTGGACTCGTTGCAATTTTACCACATACTTCTTGTAGTGTGGGACCCAAAACTGGACACAATACTCATGAGGCCTCATCAATGTCAAACAGAGGGGAATGATCATGTCCCTTGATCTGCTGGCAAAGCCCCTACTTATACACCCCAAAATGCCATTAGCCTTCTTGGCAACAAGGGCACACTGTTGACTCAGATCCAGCTTCTCATCCACTGTAACCCCTAGGTCCTTTTCTGCAGAACTGCTGCCTAGCCATTCAGTCCCTAATCTGTAGCAGTACATGGGATTCTTCCATCCTAAGTGCAGGACTCTGCACTTGTCCTTGCTGAACGTCATTAGATTTTTTTGGGGGGGGGCCCAATCCACTAATTTGTCTAGGTCCCTCTGTATCTTATCTCTAACCTCCAGCGTATCTACCACTCCTCCCAGTTTAGTGTCACCTGCAAACTTGCTAAGGGTGCAGTCCATGCCATCCTCCAGATCATTAATGAAGATATTGAACAAAACTGGCCCCAGGACTGAGCCTTGGGACACTCTGCTTGATATCGGCTGCCAACTAGACATCGACCTACCCGTTGACCCCAATGATCTAGCCAGCTTTCTATCCATCCTATAGTCCATTCATCCAACCCATACTTCTTTAACTTGCTGGCAAGAATACTGTGGGAGACCATATCAAAAGCTTTGCTAAAGTCAAGGAATAACACATCCACTGCTTTCCCCTCATCCACAAAACCAGTTATCTCATCATAAAAGGCAATTAGGTTAGTCAGGCATGACTTGTCCTTGGTGAATCCATGCTGACTGTTCCTCATCACTTTCCTCTCCTCTAAGTGCTTCAGTATTGATTCCTTGAGGACCTGCTCCATGATTTTTCCAGGGACTAAGGTGAGGCTGACTGGCCTGTAGTTCCCTGGATCCTTCTTCTTCCCTTTTTTTAAAGATGGGCACTACATTAGCCTTTTTCCAGTCATCCGGGACCTCCCCCGATCGCCATGAGTTTTCAAAGATAATGCAATCACATCCACAAACTCCTTTAGCATCCTCTGATTCAGCACATCCAGCCCCATGGACTTGTGCTCATCCAGCTTTTCTAAATAGTCCTGAACCACTTCTTTCTCCACAGAGGGCTGGTCACCTCCTCACCATACTGTGCTGCCCACTGCCGTAGTCTGAGAGATTACCTTGTTTGTGAAGACAGAGGCAAAAAAAAAATGCATTGAGTACATTTGCTTTTTCTACATCCTCTGTCACTAGGTTGCTACCCTCATTCAGTAGGGGGCCCACACTTTCCTTGGCTTTCTTCTTGTTGCTAACATACTGTGACAGACCCAGACCAGTGGGGTACAAGAGTCTGGTAGAGGGCAAATATACTGGTCATTGGATGAGTAGTTTTCTGTTCCCTGAGTGACCAGAGCAGGGGCTGCACTAGAGTAATCAGGAACCTGCTAGAACCAGTTAAGGCAGGCAGGCTAATTAGGACAACTGGAGCCACTTAAGAAGAAGCTGCTAGAATCAATTAAGGCAGGCTAATCAGGGCACCTGGGTTTTAAAAAGGAGCTCACTTCAGTTTGTGGTGTGAGTGTGAGGAGCTGGGAGCAAGAGGCGCAAGGAGCTGAGAATGAGAGGGTGTGCTGCTAGAGGACTGAGGAGCACAAGCGTTATCAGACACCAGGAGGAAGGTCCTGTGGTGAGAATAAAGAAGGTGTTTGGAGGAGGCCATAGGGAAATAGCCCAGGGAGTTGTAGCTGTCATGCAGCTGTTACAGAAGGCACTATAGACAGCTGCAGTCCACAGGGCCCTGGGCTGGAACCCGGAGTAGAGGGTGGGCCCGGGTTCCCCCCAAACCTCCCAATTTGAGCTGGACTGTGGGTTCTCCCAGAGGGGAAGGTCTCTGGGCTGTTCCCCAACCCACATGGTGAATCTCTGAGGCAAGAAAATCCACCAATAAGCACAGGACCCACCAAGATAGAGGAGGAACTTTGTCACACTGGTGTCAAAAGTGGGATCTTGGGGTGCACAGTGTGGTTGAAGAAGGAGGGTGATTTAAATAAAAAACCAAAAAAAAGGGAGAGAGTTTATTTTTCTTTTCACCAGAATGCATGACGTAGTGCGGGCACTGATACAAGCTACGGTGGCCCAGCAGGAGGCTACCCGTGTCCAGGCAGCCACCCAACAGGAGGCAGAGCGTCTGCAGAAAGAGACTAATCGCCTGATGATGGACTAGGTTGCTCAAGACTGAGCTATGTTGCGGGAACTGGTAAACCAGGTAAAATCCCTTACAGAGCTGAATCGCGGCCATGATGGGACATGGCTCATACAGGCCAGCCATTGGCTGCAGAAAATGACATGGGAGGATGATGTAGAGCCATACCTTCTGGCCTTTGAGAGGACAGCCCTACAGGAGGCCTGGACTCGAGATCAGTGGTCTGGCATCCTTGCCCCATTCCTGTGTGGGAAGGCCCAGAAGGCCTACCATGATCTGCCTGAAGAGTCTGCGGCAAGCTACCCCCAGCTGAAAGCAGAGATCCTGGCCAGATCTGGGGTAACGACAGCACTGCGGGCCCAGCAGTATCACGGTTGGAGGTACCAGGAAGACAAAACCCCATGGTCCCAATTGTATGACCTCATCCATCTCGCACGAAAGTGGTTGCAAACAGAGATCCGGAGTCCCAAAGAGATACTAGCGGTTCTGGTCATCGACCGATACATGAGGGGACTACCACCAGACCTTCGTGCCTGGGTAAACCAGAACGAACCCTCCACCTATGATGAGGTTGTCGCCCTGGTAGAGAGCCGAAAGAAAGCGAGGGAGCTGACCTGACCAGTTAAGGAAGAGGCACCCCGGGTTAAACTAGCAGCACCAAGCCCTAAAGTTCAGGTGACTGGGCCACCAGGAGGGCCCAGGTGGAAAAAGAGAGAGGCTGAAGGCCCATCAGAGGCCACAAAGAGTTGGAGCACCGAGGGAGAAGAGGACCATCATGTTAGACTGCCCAAACTAAGAGACCAGGGAACACCTAGGGCTCCATACAGATGTTATGCCTGCGGGGAGTGGGGATACATAGCTGCACAGTGTCCCAATGCTGAGGAGCCTATGCAGGGTAACCTGGGGAACTGGGCAGATCCTTGCTCCCTAATCCACCTTGTGGGGATCTCACTAGCCCCACATATGTATACCAGACCAGTGAAACTAAATGGGGTAGGGACCATGGCACCGGTTGATATGGGGAGTGCTATCACGCTTATCTTAGGGAAGCTCGTGAAGCGTAGTCAGCTGCAGCAGGCTAAACGTACGGGGATAACATGTGTCCATGGGATAGTTAGTTACTACCCCACCATCCCAGTAAAAATCAAGATCCAAGGGAACACTACTGAGGTAGCAGCAGGTGTAGTCCCTAAACTCCCATACCCGGTGCTCATAGGGAGGGACTTCCCAGGGTTTGGAAACTTACTCCCAGTAGGGGGATTGGAGAAAGATGGGGACCCTAAAATTGATGAGGCATCCACAGCAGACTGTCAACCCCCAATCTTCTCTGAAATATCCCCAGATTTGTTCTCCACTCCCAGCCAGGGTAGAAAGACAAAAAGGGAAAGAAGGGCAAATAAGGCCTGGGGAACCCGAATACTGACCCAAAGCCAGAGGGTCATTCTTGAAGGTAGGCGGACCCATGCAGCTGAAAAGAAGGCCATGCAGGAGGGAGAAGCACCTGAGTCTGACCCCCACCCTAATGCTTCTGAACCAGTAGAGGCAACAGAGACTGGGCTCCTAGATCTTGGGCAGATTAGCCCCGGGAGAGGAAATTTTGGACGGGACCAGGCAGAAGACCCAAGGTATGACAACATTAGGAAGGAGGTGACTGAAATAGATGGGGTCCCCGTGGAAGGAAAAACCCAGGGACCAGGACCCTACTTCATAATGAAGAAGGATCTCTTATACCGGGTTGCACCAGTACAGGGGCAGAAGGTACAGCAGCTCCTAGTACCTCAAAAACACCAGAAGGCTGTATTAAGTCTTGCTCATAGTCATCTTTTTGGGGGGCATTTGGGGGTAGAGAAGACCCTGGCACGAGTCCTACGACAGTTCTTCTGGCCCGGAGTACATGAAGAAGTGCGGAGGTACTGTGCCTCCTGCCCGGAGTGTCAGCTGCACAGTCCCCGTCCCCACTTGAGGGCACCTTTGTACCCCTTCCCATCATAGAGGTTCCCTTCAAGCGAATAGCCATGGACCTAGTGGGACCCCTGGAGAAGACGGCTCGGGGCCACCAATATATACTTGTTGTTTTGGACTATGCTACTCGCTACCCAGAAGCCATCCCCCTGCGGAACACTGCCTCTAAAACTATAGCCAAAGAGCTGGTGGGGATCTTTGCCCGAATGGGGCTACCGAAGGAGATATTAACCGACCAAGGAACCCCATTTATGTCTAAGCTAATGAAGGACCTCTGTACACTGCTCCATAAACATACCCTGAGAACTTCGGTCTACAATCCACGGACTGATGGGTTGGTAGAAAGGTTTAACTGAACCCTCAAGCCTATGATAAGGAAGGTGGTAAGTCGGGATGGGAAGGATTGAGACTCCCTACTACCCTACCTTATGTTCGCTATCCGGGAGGTACCACAGGCCTTCGAGTTATTATACGGGCGTCACCCCCGTGGCATACTAGATATCGCCAAAGAGATCTGGGAAGAGGAACCCAATGAGGGGAGAAATATAATAGAGCATGTAATGCAGATGCGAGACCGGATAGCCCGGGTTACCCCTATTGTACGGGAACATTTGGAGAAGGCACAGGAGGCCCAGCGAACCCAATACAATCGCCAGGCAAAAGTGCAACAGTTCCAACCAGGGGATCGGGTTATGGTGTTGGTACCCACGGCAGAAAGCAAGCTTCTGGCCCAATGGCAGGGGCCCTATGAGGTGGTTGAACCCGTGGGGGAAGTAACCTACAAGGTGCGGCAGCCAGGATGCAGAAAACAAGAACAGATTTATCACATTAACCTTCTGAAACCCTGGCATGCACAAGAGGCATGCACAATGGTCCAAAAAGACATAACCCAGGAAAACAAGCCTTCCAAACAGGTGAGAGTGTCTTCCGATTTAACACCAGACCAGAAGAATGAGGTGTCTGAGATGATCTTCCGGAACCAAGATGTGTTCTTGACAAAACCGGGTCGAACAACTGAGACATATCACCACATCGTCACGAACCCTGGGGCCAGAGTAACAATGAGGCCCTATCGGGTGTCGGTGGCAAAAAGGGAGGAAATAAAAGCAGAAGTAAAAAAAAATGCTGGAGTTGGGGATCATCGAATAATCCCACAGTCAGTGGTCCAGCCCAATCGTGCTGGTGCCCAAACCTGATGGCACCACAAGATTTTGCAACGACTTCCAGTGACTAAACGAAGTATCCCAGTTTGACGGGTACCCCATACCTCGCATAGATGAGCTAGTGGACCATCTGGGTAATGCCCGGTACTTGACTACCCTAGACTTGACAAAGGGGTACTGGCAGATTCCCCTTGCAGAAGACGCAAAGGAAAAGACTGCGTTCTCTACACCAGAGGGTCTTTTTCAATATAGTGTCCTCCTTTTTGGACTACATGGGGCCCCAGCTACCTTCCAGCGCCTCATGGGCAAGCTATTATGGCCGCATAACAGTTATGCTGCTGCCTACTTGGACGATGTGTTCATTCATACCCCAGACTGGGAAACCCACCTGGAGAAGGTGGAGGCAGTCCTCGATACCTTCAGGTGAGCTGGCCTTACAGCCAACCCTGCCAAGTGCGCTGTAGGGTTTACAGAGGCGAAATATCTTGGCTACATTGTGGGAAAAGGTCTGGTAAAACCCCAAGCGAACAAGTTAGAGGCCATCCAAAATTGGCCCCGACCAAGTCTCAAGAAACAAGTCCGGGCGTTCCTAGGTGTGGTGGGGTATTACCGACGATTTATC
Organism: Chrysemys picta bellii; assembly: GCF_011386835.1. Taxonomy (NCBI): domain Eukaryota; kingdom Metazoa; phylum Chordata; order Testudines; family Emydidae; genus Chrysemys; species Chrysemys picta. Next base: position 180,032,876 of record NC_088793.1, read on the forward strand.
CCCCACTTTGCCACAAGGGCAAGCCCCCTGACAGACCTAGTGAAAGCCCGTGGACCTGATCTGGTAAGATGGTCTGACGCAGCAGAGGAAGCATTCACAGACCTACGGACTGCCCTCTGCAATAACCCCATACTGATAGCCCCTGATTTCACCAAGGAGTTTATCCTGCAGACAGATGCATCGGAAGTAGGGTTGGGGGCCGTTCTATCACAGATGGTCTGGGAGGAGGAACACCCAATTCTATACCTCAGTCGGAAACTCCTTCCAAGGGAACAAAAATATGCAGTGGTGGAGAGAGAATGCCTTGCTGTAAAATGGGCCATTTTACACTACCTGCTCGGGTGCAGATTTGTCCTCGTGACCGACCATGCCCCTCTTCAATGGATGCAGCGGAACAAGGAGGAGAACACAAGGATGACCAGATGGTTCTTATTCCTACAACCTTTCCAGTTCCGTGTGCAACACAGAGCAGGGAGCCGTCATGGCAATGCCAATGGCTTGTCACGTGTGCACTGTCTGGCGTTCCAAGCTCCCCAACCCCTTGGTGTTGAGGGAGGGGGGAGGGATATGTGACAGACCCAGACCAATGGGGTACAGGAGTCTGGTAGAGGACAAATATACTGGTCACTGGATGAGTAGTTTTCTGTTTCCTGAGTGACCAGAGCAGGGGCTGCACTAGAGTAATCAGGAACCTCCTAGATCCAGTTAAGGCTGGCAGGCTAATTAGGACACCTGGAGCCAATTAAGAAGAAGCTGCTAGAATCCATTAAGGCAGGCTAATCAGGGCACCTGGGTTTTAAAAAGGAGCTCACTTCAGTTTGTGGTGCGAGTGTGAGGAGCTGGGAGGAAGAGGCACAAGGAGCTGAAAATGAGAGGGTGTGCTGCTGGAGGACTGAGGAGCACAAGCATTAACAGACACCAGGAGGAAGGTCATGTGGTGAAAATAAGGAAGGTGTTTGGAGGAGGCCATGGGGAAGTAGCCCAGGGAATTGTAGCGGTCATGCAGCTGTTACAGGAGGCACTACAGACAGCTGCAGTCCACAGGGCCCTGGGCTGGAACCTGGAGTAAAGGGCGGGCCCGGGTTCCCCCCAAACATCCCAATTTGAGCTGGACTGTGGGTTCTCCCAGAGGGGAAGGTCTCTGGGCTGTTCCCCAACCCACATGGTGAATCTCTGAGGTAAGAAAATCCGCCAATAAGCGCAGGACCCACCAAGATAGAGGAGAACTTTTTCACAATACCTAAAGAAACCCTTCTTGTTACTCTTAACATCTCTTGCTAGCTGCAACTCCAAGTGTGATTAGGCCTTCCTGATTTCACTCCTGCCTGCCTCAGCAATATTTTTATACTCCTCCATGGTCATTTGTACAATCTTCCACTTCTTGTGAGCCTCTTTTTTTGTGTTTAAGATCAGCAAGGATTTCATGGTTAAACCAAGCTGGTTGCCTGCCATATTTACTATTTTTTCTACACATTGGGGTGGTTTGTCCCTGAAACCTCAATAAGGATTCTTTAAAATACAGCCAGATCTCCTGGACTCCTTTCCCCCTGATGTTTATTCTCCCAGGGGTTCATGCCCATCAGTTCCCTGTGGGAGTCAAAATCTGCTTTTCTGAAGTCCAGGGTCTGTACAGAGTTCTGTAAAGGGGTAGGACAAGAGGTGGGGTAGTGTGCGGGGAAGACACAGTGGGGAAGGGGGCTGGGATGGGGCAGGGGAAGAGAAGGGGATGGGATAGGGGATGGGACAGTGGAGACAGGAAGTGGGAGGAGATAGGGGAGAGAAGGAGATACAGGAATGGGCGGGCAGAAGTAGGAGCCTGGCATTTGACTTCCACCGAGCAGCAGCACAGCCCCAGAGGGGAGGTGGCTGCAGCAGCACCAGAGTCATGACATTTCTGCAGCAGCTAGTGCCAGAGTGGCTGCCAGCAGCAACTAGAGTTACCCTGTTGTGGTTAGATGATTAGAGATGTTTGGTTGTGTGTATTTGTTTCCTCTGTGTGCTGCCCCAGCTCTGCGCAGACAGATGACATTGCAAACCTTGAGCAAACTGCCCAATGACTATAAGATCTGTTAAGGGATGAAGGCACCCAGCTGGGTTTGTTGTCAAAGAGGCATGTTACTGGTATTCTGCAGACTCTACCAGACCACTAAAAATGAACCAGCTCAGTAAATGGTGGGACTTTGTATTCCTTCCTAATCCAGACAAAAATACTCCCTCTAAAATATAGCTTTATACCCTGATAAAAATAAGTTAGTACTGCCCCTTTGACACAGTTAGTTAGTTCCCCCTGATGTGACTAGTTACACTGGTCTACAATTTTTGAGAAGTCGTCTGCTTCAGAGATAAAATGTGCTATTTATTATGTATTTTGATGTGCTGAATTCAAATATGACAATTAAAACAACTGATTGGCTACTGTTTCTAAGATATTTAAGTTTTTACATTTTATGTCTATGTATATTGTGTAGATAGTAGAGTTTTAATCATAAATTGTAAACCTAGGTCTTTTCATGTGTTTATGGTTGCTTTACATGATAATATTTCACCTGTCCTGTTTATGTAACACTTTAAAAATCAGCAAAAGGGTTATATAAAAAAATTATTATGAAACAAAAGGCAACAAAGTATTATGTACATAGTTTAGTCCTATTCAGTGTCTTCTCGGCTTGTCTCTTGTATTCATTAAATGGAGCATCTCTTGTCACTGTCCAGCAATAGTCTGCAAGCATTGATGGGCTCCATTTGCCCGGATAGCGTTTCTCCATTGTTGCAATGTCCTGGTGAAATTGCTCGCCGTGCTCGTCGCTCACTGCTCCGCAGTTCGGTGGAAAAAAATCTAGATGAGAGTGCAAAAAATGTATCTTTAGTTACATGTTGCAACCAAGGCTTTTGGATGCCTTGAGGAGGTTTTCCACCAACAACCTGTAGTTGTCTGCCTTGCTGTTTCCGAGAAAACTTATTGCCACTAACTGGAAGGCTTTCCATGCCGCCTTTTCCTTGCCACGCAGTGCATGGTCAAATGCATCATCTCGAAGAAGTTCACGAATCTGAGGACCAACAAAGACACCTTCCTTTATCTTAGCTTCACTTAACCTTGGAAATTTTCCACGGAGGTACTTGAAAGCTGCTTGTGTTTTGTCAATGGCCTTGACAAAGTTCTTCATCAGACCCAGCTTGATGTGTAAGGGTGGTAACAAAATCTTCCTTGATTCAACAAGTGGTGGATGCTGAACACTTTTCCTCCCAGGCTCCAATGACTGTCGGAGAGGCCAATCTTTCTTGATGTAGTGGGAATCTCTTGCACGACTATCCCATTCGCAGAGAAAACAGCAGTACTTTGTGTATCCAGTCTGCAGACCAAGCAAGAGAGCAACAACCTTCAAATCGCCACAGAGCTGCCACTGATGTTGGTCATAGTTTATGCACCTCAAAAGTTGTTTCATGTTGTCATAGGTTTCCTTCATATGGACTGCATGACCAACTGGAATTGATGGCAAAATATTGCCATTATGCAGTAAAACAGCTTTAAGACTCGTCTTTGATGAATCAATGAACAGTCTCCACTCATCTGGATCGTGAACTATGTTGAGGGCTGCCATCACACCATCGATGTTGTTGCAGGCTAGAAGATCACCTTCCATGAAGAAGAATGGGACAAGATCCTTTTGATGGTCACGGAACATGGAAACCCTAACATCACCTGCCAGGAGATTCCACTGCTGTAGTCTGGAGCCCAACAGCTCTGCCTTACTCTTGGGTACTTCCAAATCCCTGACAAGGTCATTCAGTTCACCTTGTGTTATGAGGTGTGGTTCAGAGGAGGAGGATGGGAGAAAATGTGGGTCCTGTGACATTGATGGTTCAGGACCAGAAGTTTCATCCTCTTCCTCATCTGTCTCAAGTGAGAATGATTCTGGCGCATCAGGAAGCGGCAGTCCTTCTCTGTGGGGTACTGGGCGTATAGCTGATGGAATGTTTGGATAATGCACAGTCCACTTTTTCTTCTTTGACACATCTTTCCCAACTGGAGGCACCATGCAGAAGTAACAATTGCTGGTATGATCTGTTGGCTCTCTCCAAATCATTGGCACTGCAAAAGGCATAGATTTCCTTTTCCTGTTCAACCACTGGCGAAGATTTGTTGCACAAGTGTTGCAGCATATGTGTGGGGCCCACCTCTTGTCCTGATCTCCAATTTTGCAGCCAAAATAAAGGTGATAGGCTTTCTTAATCATAGTGGTTATACTGCACTTTTGTGATGCAAAAGTCAGTTCACCACAAACATAGCAGAAGTTATCTGCACTGTTCACACAAGTACGAGGCATCTCTGCTCACTTTGGCTAAACAGAAATGTGTCCCTTTGCAAAATCAAACACTGACAAATAAGAGAGCACGACACTGTATGATTTCTAGAGCTGATATAGGGCAATTTGTTCAGCAGAGTGATGTAAGCTTCGTTATGATTGCATCATCCATGACTTCTAGGAATAACATGATGCATTCATACCAGCTTCAGATTGCATCATTCATTGTTTTGCCTAAAAAGCAAGTACTGTCCAAACCCAGTCATAGATTTATTCATAGATCCAGTCAAAGATGTATTTTAGTCATTTCTGGTTTAAATTGAGATCCCTTCCCTTTATAACTTACTTATCCTCCGCCATTCCCAAGTCAAGGGTCGTATATACTGACCCAATAGCATATGTTGAAAACTAGAGTCAATCAACAATTTTAAGCATCATTTTTGTTCTCAGTGACCCAGAATTAGTAAAGTTTGACTACATTTATTTCAGAAGCATTTTGGCTGTAGAGCAGTGTTATCACCCATCACCTTGTACATGTTGTTTCAATCAAAACATCTCTATTATGTACTGTCATCCTGACCTTATCTTTTAGGAGGGGTCAGTGTGTTCCTGTGTCTCCAAGGATAACAGGAACACACTGACCCCTCCTAAAAGATAAGCTTTTGTACCATCCTTGATATCAGGATGTTCTGGTACCACTTGATATCGGAATGTCTTCACATTAGTACTCTGTAACTAGCACTTCTTAGGAATGTGTATTTCTGCAATATCAGCCCTGTTCTTGCCAGATTCTGTAAGCAGGTCCTGCCTCATACCAGGCCTCTAATACAAGGGCTTATGTCTCAGGCTCTCTTCCTACTACACCTGTTAAGCTGGCCCATTTCCCCCCACCCCCCAGAACCGGCAGCAGAGGTACCACTCCTGGCAGAGAGGGTGGGGGAGAGACAGAGCCAGTGAGCCAAGGGAACTGGCTTCACTTATGTGGATGTGTGCATGTGTTTTGCCCCTACCCCCCCAATATAGCAGTCAAATTACGCCTATGCCCTTTCCCCCACCCTTCACTTCACATCCAGGCTGTTATGAAATCATGCTGACTTTTCCTCTCTAATGTCTCTAAGTACATTTTCCTTTCCATCCCTACTACCAAAGTGTTGTTCCATGGTCTGGTCATGTCTCACCTTGACTACTACATCTCTTTAATTTCTTGATAAGGTAAAGAGCAACAACAAAAAACCCATATAGACTGATATATTATTTTCCTTGATTCACATCCCTAATTGAAAAGGGTCAAAGAAAAACTAAAGCAAATTGGTAGGACCTAGAAAAAACATCCAAGAAAGTCAGTAACTATGGGGTAAAATACACATGCATGCACACACACACGTAAAAGGAAGGGATAAATACATCTTGTGTGGTATTCCTTCTCGTCTTTGCATTTTGTCTAATGTCTATTTATATGCCAGTTTATAGGCATGGACTTTTCTCGTGTAGCTGTGGAGCACTATGCATAGGCTTGGAAGGACTGGATTTTTATCGACAAATGTCAGTAAACGTCAATTTAATCGAATGCACACAAACTGATGGAAAAATATTTCCATTGATAATAATCAGAATTATAGATAAGTAAAGTAAGAAAAATGCTGCTTGAGAACCTATTAGACTTTGTTTTTAGGATATTAATGTTATATATTTGATATGTAATATTGACAATTTGTGTTTTAACAGTTATAAAGCTTGAACCTTTTGACTTTCAGTGTCTACTGTAATTAAATAATTAGCCTGCAACTGTGAAAATGTAGATAAATGGTCTTTTTTTTTAAATGCTTAAAAATAAATACCAATGTTATCCATCCAAATAAAAATAAATAAATAAATAAAGAATTCTGTCAAGCCTAACTATGCACAACTATGCTGTAGACATAAATGAAAAAGAAAGGATTCAGAATATGAACTTTGGTGGCATTTCATATCCTGCTGTGGAAGTCAAAGTTCTTCCCCTACAAAAAAAGCCCAGTTCTGCAGTGAAAAGCTGCCTGGGTGTTTCATTATGACAGGGGTCTTACACTGCAAGCAGCTTAGTTCTCAATTATGAGAGAAAAGCTAGATCACAAACAGCAGACAGCTACATGCTATGTGTCACTTTCTTACATGACCTTTCCACCTTATATGAGAAAGGTGATAAACATAGAACATCTGAGCTTCTCAATGTGCTATAAACAGACTCTTCCCCCCACCTAGCTTCAGTTCATAACTTACTAGTTTCCCCATTTCATTTCAGCAGGACATATTATTAAGTAATTATTATTATTTATTATTAATTAATAACTGACTGTCTTGCCAACTAGAGCTTGTTACAGCTTCATTTTCCTCTCTGGTTTCATCCATTTCCAAAAAGTAAATGTTTACTATTTCTTCAAATGCAGGTAGCACAGGTCTCCATAGAGGAACTCTTTCAAGCTTCAGATTGCTCAGTTAACATTCCCTACTGGCTGCTTTAAAAGCAAATAAAGATTAACAATGAAGATTTAAACAATGGAAAAGATTTTTTTAAAAGTTTATATTTAAGTGCTGGTATATAAAACATCTTTATAGCACATCGTTACTTGTTTGAAACATCAAAAAAACGAACTGAGATTTGGAATAATTTCATTTAATATACAGTGTCTATCCCCCCCTCCCACCTCTACCCTGCTTTAGCACATTTTAAATATGATTAGTATTGTTAAGGAAAGGACTATTTAAGAAATAAAAAGTCAAAGAACACATTAAAAAGCACACACAAATCAGGAAAAAGATAGGAGAACAAAATACTATCCGAAAAAAAGAGTAAATGCAAAGACGGAGAACCCCCAATTTACTTAGCCCGTTTGAGAGCCTCCACTATTTCAAATCCCAGAGTATCACAGAAAGAAAGATTATCTCAGGTCATTAGCTTACAGAGCTTTATATTGTAGGTCAAGAATAACAACTTGCATTGCACCTGGCATAGAGCAGAAGTTCAGCGTGAGCCAGTGCAGCAGTCCAAATTCTTTATATGCAGCTCCCTAGAGCACATCACAGTAATCCAGTCTCAAAGTGACAGAGGCATCGATAAACATGCCCAGATCTGTACCAATATGAAAAGGTCACAACCTTCTGGCCAAAAACAAAACAAAAAAACAAAAACAAAACAAAAACAACAGATGACAAACAGCACTATTAACTTCAGTTGCTACTTGCCCATCCAAGAACAATGGGGGAATACAACAGAAGCCCCATCAGTCCCTGCTAGGATCCAGCCCACAGATATGTCAACAATACTTCTCTGTTCACAGGTTGTTTCTTTCCCCTTGTTCTGGAGGATCCTTCCATGCAGTAGGGAAGAAAAATATTTTAGAGATAGTAAAATAGTCGACAACTACAAGTGGCTGGAGGATTCAGGAGCCTAAGAACTAGTTTTAACTCAGGTTTTGAAACAGTAAATTTCAAATGTGAGAGACAAAGTGGGTGAAGTAGTATCTTTTATTGGACTAACTTCTGTTGGTGAAAGAGACAAGCTACAACAATGTTGCAAACAACAATGATCAATTTCAAATTTGACTGTTGGCTAGGATCTTTAGCAGTGTTTTGTATGTATTTCTGTAACAAGCTTTTCAGCTGAGATTTAATTCTTCCTTTAAAATTATCTGATACATTTTAGATTTGGGGTTTCAAACCCTCCCCCCCACCAAGGTATGTCCGTTTCTCTAAAGTGGTAGTGTACATATTTTGAACAGTTGCTGAGCTGCCACTAAGTCCTCTTCCATGCACTTTAACATAACTTAATTTAGTCTAAGTAAAAAAAAAATGTTCTGACACATTACATGAGTATCCAGACACATTTTACATGAGCATTTCTTTTGTTTACATGGTGCCAAAGAGTGTTAATGTTTTTCTTCCAGTTTGAAACCCTGACCCAGCAGCTGTACTCTACCCAATGACAATTTTCATTCACACTTTTCACTCTAAAAATAAATCTCTTGACTTTTTGCTGGATTTAATTTAATGCATACTAGTTCCTTCCACAAAAATTAAAACATTAATAATTATTTCTGATTGTTTAGCCACAAACTCTTTTTAATGAGTTTGTTCATTAAGCCGGGTCATCTGCATAGTGTGACATATTTGCTACGGTATGAAGGAGACAGACATTCATATATTAGAGTGTGTTCAGCTTAGTATGCTTAAGACTTGTGTCAGCACTTGTGTCATTTATAACTTAGCTGTAAAATCTTGTTCTGGGCTGAAACTTGGCAAACAATATATCCATTCTAGAATCAATTTTAGTACCAATTTTCAAATAAATAAAATAATGTTTCCCATTTCCAGAAACTTTTTGTCACCTCAAGCTGTGATCTTGTCTTTTCTCAAAACTAAAAATGGTCAGACAAGGTCACCTGTTGGAGTGAAGACTTCCAGGGAAAACGTAGGTGGCTGCAGAAAGTACTGTTGGCAATTCAGTAGGCACTCTTCCTTTTGAGATGGCAATAAACCTTCAACTAGCATGATGTTAAGGAGCAAGATATTGCTTAAAATATAATCTTTTGGATTAAACCAATTTCAGATTGGGCAATTACATTCCACCTATTTAAGATTTCTCATATGGTTTTATCTAGAAAAGACATTTGTCATTTCCCACCCCACACTGCAGTGGGGTGTTGAAGAGTACTGTTAGGTATATATGTTTAACCTCAGAAGTGGCTTCATGTCAAAATGTTTTTATAGGTAGTTTGTGAGTTATTTTGCAAAGACCTTTCAGAGACCTTTATGGATGAAAATTGCTATGAAAAGGTCATTATTCTGGTTATTTAAGAGTGACCTAGTTCAAGATCTGGGACTGGCTATACTCATTTCTACAATATGTGGTTCACACCAGTCAAGAAGGTTACACAGCTCACTGTCAGTGCTGGAAGTATGCAGTGTTGGTGTAGCTGTGTCGATCCCAGGATATTTGAGAGACAAGGTGGATGAGATAATATTGTTTATTGGGCCAACTTCTGTATATGAGAAAAACACCTTTTCAAGCTACACAGAGTACTTCTTCAGGTCAGATCAGCTTTTCCCAGACCTGAAGAAGCACTCTGTGTAGCTTGAATGTTTATCTCTCTCACCTACAGAAGTGGGTCCAATAAAGGATACTACCTCACCCACCTTGTTTCAGTTCTAGAAGTATATAATTGTATTTGTTTCCAGAAGTACCCACAATGCACTAGGTGTTGTAGAAATCATAATCTCTGGTCACAGGAGCTCGAAATCTAAACAGCCCAGAGACAAAATGTAGAGGAAGGGACTGTGACGTTGCACTCCATATGCTTTTTGAAAATATGCTTATGAATGTGAATATGATGTAACTGGAATATGCTTTATGCAAAAGGTCTCTTGTAAGGTATGATTACAAAGTTTATAATCTACTGAGTGTGTTCATCCTATTTGTTTGCATGTATTATTTCTATGTTGGGAGTTAGGAGCATAAGATATAAACTTGTATTACTGATGTAAACATATTAAGTGGAAGCCATTAAGGGTGCTTCAGAATCAATGAACTGTAAATAGCTCTGTTTACTTGCAAACCTTCCTGTGTAGTGTGGGCCAGATCAGGAAGAATGGAGGCTGGGGTCTCAAATGACACGTGACCATGTCACATGATATTGGAATCCATCTTAATCCTTGTACTTTTCCATTGATGAGGCGGGGGTGGGGACAAGCATAGACAAAAAATTCCCGCCTGGTGCCAAAGCTATAAAAGAGGAGCAGGACAAAAGGGGCTGCCAGTCATGAGAAAACCCCAGCTTACCACCTGAGAGAGCTTCTGGAACTAACAAGGATTGTACCAGGAGAAAGGATTGGGCCCAGACTTGGAAGGAGTCTAGTCTGTGAAAGAAGCTTATTGGAACATCTCGGAGGGTGAGATATTATCTGTAATCAGTTCCTTAACACATTAGGCTTAGACTTGTGTGTTTTTACTTTATTTTGCTTGGTGACTTACTCTGTTCTGTCTGTTATTACTTGAAACCTCTTAAATTCTATTTTTTACACTTAATAAAATCACTTTTGTTTATTAATAAACCCAGAGTAAGTGATTAATACCTGGGGGAGCAAACAGCTGTGCATATCTCTCTATCAGTGTTATAGAGGGAAGAAAATTTATGAATTTACCCTGTATAAACTTTATCCAGAGTAAAATGGATTTATTTGGGGTTCAAGCTCCCAGAAAGGCTGAACACTGGATGCTGGGAAAGTCCCTGTTAACTGAGAAGCCCCTGGACTGAGTGAATCTCAGTTTCAGTGACGTGCAGAGAGGCATGGCCCAACCTCTGGGACTGTGCTGGAGCTGACTGGGAGTGTCTTACTCAGACAGGAGCAGAGGGGCACCTGTTTTGGCAGGAGGGTTGTTCTCAGTGGTATCCCAGCTCATTGACTGACAGTCTCGAGGGGAGTCTCTGTGACCAAACCCATCACAGGGACTTAACTATCACACAAGTAAAGTGGTCAAAGTGGTTCTCTTATGTAACACTACACTGGAAGGGAGAAGGTTGTTAAATATATGTAAATTGTTTCCAAGTACCCCTCAACTTCTCTGTAATTAGTCAGCTAGTTTCTTGTGTAAGTCACAATAAAAGTGAGTCTTTAGGGAGGATTTGACAATGGTGAAGGTAGTAGGTAGCCTTGTATAAAACTCAGGAAGGGTACTCCAGGATTAGAGGCTGTTGTAAAGGGGCACAGAGGTGGCTTCAGGAGAAGCAAACCAATATGAATGGTGGCTAGTTTTAAGATTAAACATGATAAATTTATTAATGGGAATGTATGACGGAGCTGCCTTTAACAGCAGGGGAGTGGATTAGATGACCTAGGAGGTCCCATCCAGTTGTCTGTTTCTATATCACTAAATAACATATGGGAGGAGGCATGGGTTAAATTGCAGCAAGGGAGGTTTAGGTTGGACATTAGGAAAAACTTTCTAACTGTCAGGGTGGTTAAGCACTGGAATATATTGTGTAGGGAGTTGTGGATTCTCCATCCCTGGAGATTTTTAAGAGCAGGTTAGACAAACACCTGTCAGGGATGGTCAAGATAATATTTAGTCCTGCCATGAGTGCAGGGGACTGTACTAGATGACCTTTCAAGGTCCCTTCCTGTCTTATGATTCCATGATTCTTTGATTGGTAAAGGGGGTGAAGTGTGATGCAGATTATAACACAGGCTCAAACATGGAGAGACAGAGTTATGTAGGCCCTTGAATATGTGGATATGGAGCTTGAAGAGCGTTGTGCCACTTAGAAGTAGCTAGGATTCTTAGCTTGCCAATAATTCATTTTTAGCTCTGGTGGCCTGTGAAATTCTAAACATTACAATTGCAATCAGAATAATGTATCTCCATTTCAATTCCGACATGACATTAGAAGCTAATATCTCATGGGCTACTAGAGCAGGAGGTGGATACTTTTACCTGTTTGAAAGCCAGGTTTACAAGATGTTTCATATGTTGCAATCATTGTTTTCTAACTCTGTTGGCTCTTGAAACAGTGACAACTAAAATTATGTTAGAGTCAAAGTGTTTGTGAAAGGGGAAGATAGAGATGGAAATCAGATTCTGAGATGATAGTACATGACCTACCAGGGCTAGAAACAGTTTGGCAGGCCAGTATAAATGGCTGGGTAAGGGACAGCCCGATAATGAACCCCTGCAGTATCATAATGAAATCATATTAATTACTAAAGAAGGAGATCTGAAAAGTAGTTTGTTTAGCCACGGTTTTGATCTAGTAATTTTTGTAAAGACATAATTAAGCTTGAAAACAGATTCTCTACTGTGGCCAGTACAGACTCAGTGCAATGAATATGTATGTGTGGAGGGGAGACACAGAACATAGAGTCTGTCACAATTCCCAGATTCTTTGTTTGGTTCCACCTCGGTGTAGGCTTGAGCAGATGGGGGCATTGTTATTGACACTGAAATCACTGGCATTATTCGAATTTACACCAGTTGGAGATCTTATCCTGGAGTATCTTTGGATTTAAAATTCCTTTTTCCTACATCCCACTCACTCAGACTTATTTTCCTCAGTAATCTTGGAGTTATCCTAGACTCTGAACCGCTTTGATCTTATGTCTCCTTTATATGCAAGTTCATTTGCCACCATCTCAAAACATTTTCAATATATTTATTTTCATGTGATTATTTCCTCTGCTTAATTCCTGACATGTTCACTTCTATGATCTTGTTAAATCTTCACTCTGCAAGTTTAAGGGATCCCAGAATTCTCCCCACAAACACACACACATTTTTTTTTTCTGAGAAGCAGGCACCTATCATTTCCATCCATCAACTTCAGAGCCTTCCTTTTTATCTCCAAATCCAACTCAAAATTGCCCTCATGATTTATGTCACTCATAGACTTTAAAGCCAGAAAGCACGAACATGATTATCTAATCTGACCTCCTGTATATTGCAAGCCACAGAACTTCACCCAGCCACTCCTGGAATAGACCCATAACCTCTGACTGAGTTACTGAAGTCCTCAAATCCCAATTTAAAGACTTCAAGTTACAGAGAATCCATTATTTACACTAGTTTAAACCTTCAAGTGACCCATGCCCCATGCTTCAAAGGAAGGTGACCGCCCCCGCCCCTCAGGTCTCTAACATCTCTACAATTCTCTGACATCATATCCATTCACAATACTACTATTTCGGCCTTTTCTGTTTCTTCCCCATAACCATCCATACTTGGTGATGTTGCTCACTTATGCTGTTCTCCGTGATTCTTCCTCCCTCTGAGCCACTGAGTGATTTCTTTTGTAAACTTCACTTTGGGAATATTTATTTCTCCCTAGTTTGACTCTTTGTAAGGTATTTAATAATATCATGACAGAAGTATGCAATGGGCAAGCAGATTTTAATAAAACAGGAATCCATACACACTAAATTGTGACTAGACTTTTCTGAGCCAACCAGACTTGTTCATAAGGATTGAAGGAATTTGCATATTTGTTGTTTTTGTTGTTGTTGGTTGGTTGTTTTTTTCACTATCATTTGTTTGGCTCTTCACTTCTAAGGAGGACCAAGTGAGGAAAAGCTAAAGTGCCACAGGAAAAGCTGTCTATGAAAAGACATTTTGACTAGTGGCTAAAGCACAGGAATGAGTCCTGAAAAGGTTCACTCTGCCGTAGACTTACTTTGTGACCTTGGAAAGTTATTTATCCTGTCTGTACTTCAATTTCCCCATCTAAGATGGGCCCAGCACCTTCTTCAAAAGGAAGTTGTGAAAACCTATTCACTAAGGGTTTGATACAAAGCCCTTTAAAATCAATGGGAATCTTTCCATTGAATTTAAATTGGCTCTATAGCCATGATCAGCATTATTTACCACTATCAGATATTTCCAACCAGTGCTGATTTTAAAAGTTGCCATTGGTGAAGATCCACCACAACCCTTGGACCACATTAAGATAAAATTCAGAATCTTTAAGATTAAGTCAGACTTCCCATCCATAACTTAGGCACTTGTGTGTTCCTTTAAAAAATGGGAATGTTTTATGGAAAAAAAATGGCTCCTGGAACTGCATTTGATTAAAACAGTGAGCAATAAACAAACATAAAGTGTGGTTATGGCAAAGCCACATAGCCACCTGAGGTTTTCTTGGCACCTCTTCCCTGCCAGCTAATTCCCATGTGTGCTCCTATCAGTTATTCCCCATGACACACATTTAAAAACCATCACATGTAAGTCAGTACTGTCATCCAGCCTGTGACGAGGCAGACTGTCAGCCTCTAGAGAGCTCAGCAACTAACATTAACCTTTGAGTAAATTAATGCAGGTGTCTAATATAATAAAAGCAGAAACATATTTCACCTGTTTATAGAGAGGTATATTCAAAATTGTCTTCTGTGTTCAAGAATGTAATTGTAATTAAGACAACTTGGAATGCATGAATGTAATTTCTCTGCAAAATCAGGTTAGTCTCTAAGGTGCCACAAGTACTCCTGTTCTTTCTGCAAAATCAATCACAATTTGCTTTATCTAATATTTATATCCATGTTTTAAAGAAATAACTGGATCTCCTGGGTAAGGACGAAAAAAAGTGAACAGTGGAAAACACCCAACTGACATCTTCATCACCACTTTTGTGGTGCTCAGTTGAGTGGGTAAGTTAAATAAAGACAGATGGCAATGGATTAACTAACACTTCACATTGCAAGATGGTCATTACACAGTTTCTAGCTGTGCATTCTAACAGACATTCTCCATTTTAGCTTCCCCTTCAGCTCAGCCTCATGCACATAACGTCCAAGCAAAAAAAGAAAAAAAATTGCAAGTAGGCTGGAAGCATTGTTTGAACAAAAATCTTAGGTCACCACACTCAGCAAGCAAGCTGATCTCCAGCATTGTGAATTCAATTTGCAGAATCACAGTTATCCACCCCTTCCCTCAAATATGGATGTTGTACCAATTTTATGCCTAGCAAGGAGCCCTAGGAGGAGTGGTGAGAATGCAGCAACCTATTCAGTTTGTGTCTTGCATTGTGTAACAGTAAAGAAGCTGAATGGTTCAGCTCCTACACAGTACATATATCAGAGCCAGAGTGCAACTGGACAACCTGCAACATAGGGAGGCTGTGTTATCACATTCACAAGCAGGAATGTGGAGGCAACTGGAGGGGAAATGGTGGAGACCTTGGCCAGATGTAGCAAGTTTTCTGTATCATTACAAACAAGCAAAAGATATAGGTTTGGTGCTAATGTTATTCAACCAAGCAATCATTGGTAGTCCTGCTTATAAGTACACATGATATTCACTCTGGTTATAAGGTCACTTCTCCAGGGAGCCAACTTCTACTTGTAAAATAAATGCCATTTGCCATTTTAAAAAGTTACTGTGCTGCAGAATTTGATTTTATGTCAATATTTGCACTATTCTAAGTACAGAAATTCATCAAATGACATGATGTGGCAAATGTTGCTTTTTTAAGGGCACTCACTATATTTTTCAATGGTTGCTTTCCCCCTTCAGAAAGCAGACTATCTGTTTATAAGAACACTTTCAAAGCTAGAGGCATCCATTTTTTAAAGAACACCTATTGAAGTCCAATTAAATTCAATGGGATTTAGGCACATGCTTAGAGTTAGGACTAAGCTTAAGTGCTTTGTTGAATAAGGATCAAACTCTGCAGGAGCATTTAATATAATTGTGATGCATGGCCAGAAAGGGTTAAACATCTTGCAAATTAAACAACCCTTAAAAACATGTGGGGAGATAATGTTTGTGTTTTGTGTATTTACATATATATGGGTAGGGGGTTGGCAATATAGTCAAGAATCCGTCTATACTGTATTCTGATAATTCAGAGATCAAAAGAACATCCTTACATTTAAATGAATTGTAAACACAGGATATCTCTGTATTCATCTCTCTTTGAAATGCATAGCAAGTCATCTGTGAATGGTGGAAGAACAAGCAAATTTCGTTATGTTAATTTGTATTTCTAAGTACAGGTGATGGACCTCCTTCAAAGTCGTGCTAATTACCTTTTGCTCCCAGAGGAACTCCCACTTGTCAAAAAGGACATGAAATTGTATAAAAGATCCTTGGGTCCTGACTCTGTCATCTCATATCTGCTTTGAGGCTTCATACAGGGGAAGTCTGAGACATAAGGACTGAGATCCCAGTTCTAACTGGATCACCCTGAAATATAAACGTTGCACTATAACCTATGGACTATTTCTGAAAGAACTCTTTGCAACTACAAAACTCACCATCTCTGCTATAAGCTTTCGTGGGCTAGAACCCAATTCATCAGATGCATGGAGTGAAAAATACAGGAGCAGGTCTAAATACATGAAAAGATGGGAATTGCCTTACCAACTGTGAGGTCAGTCTAACGAGACAATTCAATTAATAGCAGGATACCAAGGGAGGAAAAATAACCATTTCAAACAGTTGACAAGAATGTGTGAGTAACAGTAGGGGAAAATTAGTATTGGGGAAATTAGGTTTAGGTTTTGTAATGACCCAACCACTCCCAGTCTTTATTCGGGCCTAATCTGATGGTGTCCATGTACATTGGCCAAACCGGACAATCTCTACACAAAAGAATAAATGGACACAAATCTGACATCAGGAATTATAACATTCAAAAACCAGTAGGAAAATACTTCAATTTCCCCGGTCACTCAATAACAGACCTAAAAGTGTCAATTCTTCAACAAAAAAACTTCAAAAACAGACTCCAACGTGAAACTGCAGAACTGTAATTAATTTGCAAACTGGGCACCATCAGATTAGGCCTCAAAAAAGACTGGGAGTGTCTCCTGATGCCAAAATATAGCCTTATTGTTATATTCAATCAAATAGATATCTGATACAGATATTTCATATCATAAGATTAAAAATATGGTTAATAAAATATGCACAATTTTTCACTGCTGTAACACTCTAGCTCAGTGGTGGGCAACCTGCAGCCCATGGGCCACACGCAACCCGTCAGGCTGCCAGACAGGGTGTTTACATTTGCACGGCCACCCCCAGCTCCCATGGCCACAGTTTGCCATTCCTGGCCAACGGGAGCTGCGAGAAGTGGCGATCAGCACATCCCTGCAGCCCGCACCGCTTCCCGCAGCTCCCATTGGCCGGGAACAGCAAACTGCGGCCAGTGGGAGCTGCGGGTGGCCGTGCAAATGTAAACAAACTGTCTGGTGACCCGCCAGCAGATTGCCCTGGCGGGTCACGTGCAGCGCACACGTGTGGGTTGCCCACCACTGCTTTAGATGGTGATTGCAATTCCAACAAAACAGTGTTGTCAGTTGTTGGCTGCGTATATGTGTTTTCTCTGCATGCTGCACTGGGTCTGGCCAGCTAGCCTGTACAGCAGGCTCTGATTGAATTGCCCAAGAAGACCACAGACTCCATTTAGTAGCGAAGCACTCAGACACATTTATTGTCAACAGAATACGGTTCTAGCTCCCCAGATCAATGTCTACACTAGCACATGTATGCCGGTGACCAAGAACTTGGCTCAGTGAATGGCAGGACTTTCCATTCCCCGCCTTGGCCAGACAAAGACACACCCTCTAAGACCCCTCTTTTATACATTTATACAAACAAGTTAGGTATTGCCCCTCTGACATGGTTAGTTACCACCCTTCATCTTGTACATGTTGGTTTGATCAAAACATCTCTATCTATCATCCTGACCTTATCTTTAGGAGGGGTCAATATGTCCTTGTATCATCTTTGGGGAGTGTATTTACATCATAACCTTGTATCAGGATGTTGTGATATATGAATACTTAGTGCCTAGGAGTGCTTGTGTTTTTGCAATGACAGCCCTGTTCTTACGAAGTTCATATATCAGACAGTGAACCTGAAGCAGGCATCTGCTTTATAACAGGGCCTGACTTTTGATCATAGTGTGACTCTTGCTAAGTTTGCTTTATCTCAGCAGGGCCTGACTTTAGTTCAGGCCTTTGGCCTTACACCATGCCTCATGTCTTTTTCTACTACATCGGGAGAGTGTGGGTGGGTTGACAAAATGCATCACTGGAATTTTCAATGCTTCAAAAATTAATCAATTCAGAAATATTTCTAGCAATTTTTAGCATTAATGACCAACATGCCATTCTTTACTGTTTAGCAGAAAATCAGCTTTGCCTTGGGTCCGAGAGACTACATTTTGCAATGGTTATTGATCCAATATATAAACAATGCATGCCATGCAATGAAACACAAGATAGCATTGGGTTTGAAATTACATCACTGGAGCTTGTAATCTTTTGCCAGGACAAATGGCCAACAGAGCTTATAAGCTCTGCCTGAGCAGCTGCACACAAACAGAGTTTAGGCTTTCTCAACTGTGCCGGGGCCTTGGTCTAATTTGGAATTAAGGTTAAAAATAACTGAGTGACATGCTGGGTTTATGAGCTCTGCATGAGTTGAAGGGGCCTCTTTATAAATACCATAGCCTGGATTCCAGTTGGGCATATACCCATTGAAGTAAACTCCAAATCAGATTTTTACCTCTGGATCAGGCCCATAACAAGCATATGACATAGTATCTACTACTAACGATACCTTCTTCTAGATCCTGCATTCACCCCAGAGAATTACAGGACTGAGCCTACTCCACTCCCATCAATGCTAGTCTTTCCTTTGACTTTAATTGGAGTTGGATTGGGCCCTGTTTGAAGGGAGCAGCAGTGTGGTTTGCTTTTATGAATTAATATCTAACAGCTTCTTTAAACAGTTTAGAAGCAGCAGCACACAGGTGATGAAGGTCAACTATTTTAAATGCTTTCTGAAAAATGGTAGAATATTCCATCAAATGCTCCTATTTTCGACTGATTAACATTTGCTTGAGTAACTTAGTAACATTTTTCTTTTCACTTCACGATTTAAAATTAAATTACATTGATTTCTTCATCTTTTCCCATTTACTATTAACTGTATTTCTATTGCCATTTTCTTGAGCCATACATTTTTGATGATGCTGTCTTTCCTTTCATGAACTGCATGTTAGGGAATATGAAATATATTCTCTTAAGAAACTGTGGCACTGGGTAAATGGATTGTGCAATATAACATTTGTTCACTAGATTAATTAAATGCAAATACTTCTGTTCATACAACATTAAGATTGTGAATTTAAAGGTACCAAGGGATAGTCCAAAGCAGGGAACTTCCCTTAGAAAAATTAGTTTGACCACATTGCTTATATAGGATATGTCAGATTCCTTTTCAATTCAGCCAAGTCTTAATTTTTTGCCTTTATGGACTATACAGTTAGGCCAAAATAACAGTGCTATGATAATTTCCCAAGTGTGTTTCAGTTCTCAACATTAGTGTGACTATAGTGTAATTTTCTTGCTAAATTACTCAGGAATTTCCCCTCTCCCCCCAAAAAAAGAAGAGAAAAAAAGAAAGAGTTCCCTGTGCTAGTCTGTCAGCTGCTAAACATTTGTACCTTCCCCCTTATTTTGGCTAAGCCTGCCTATGCCTGCAATCCTAACACAGGCATCTGGCTCCCAAGTGCTAGTGGATGGCATGCATATGACAAGCTTCTCCATATGTGGCAGTCACGCCCAACTGTTCCAAATAATCCTGAAAGTCTGATACACATGCTCAGTTCTCAGACCTTCATGATCTCCACTGTGCACACAGGCCCAAATATATGCACATATTTTAGATGTGGAGTCAGAGCACTCATCTTGATCCTTATGTGCCTCAGATTAAAATGGACTATATATTGACAATGACTATGTATTGTCAATGGCTCACACATTCACATTTATGCTTTTGCAGCGTTCACAAATTTATAGACTCATAGACTCATAGACTTTAAGGTCAGAAGGGACCATTATGATCATCTGGTCTGACCCCCTGCATGCTGCAGGCCATAAAACCATCCCTACCCCTTCCCTGGACTCTGCTGCTGAAGTCCCCAATCCTGTTACTAGTGACTTCAATCGGCAGAGACCCTCCTGCTAGAGATCCCTGCCCCATGCTGCGGAGGAAGGCGAAAAACCTCCAGAGGCTCAGCCAATCTGCCCTGGAGGAAAATTCCTTCCCGACCCCAAATATGGCGATCAGTAAGACCCCGAGCATATAGGCAAGAGTCTCCATCCTGATCCCTGTTAGCCATTATGCTATTTACCTACCATTGCTTGGTTTTCTTGACTACTATGTTTTACCATTAAACCATTCCCTCCATAAACTTATCTAACTTAATCTTAAAACCAGACAGGTCCCTCGCCCCCACCGTTTCCCTCGGAAGGCCATTCCAATATTTCACCCCTCTGAGAGTCAGAAACCTTCGTCTAATTTCAAGCCTGAACTTCCCCACGGCCAGTTTATATCCATTCGTTCTTGTATCCACGTTAGTACTAAACTGGAATAATTCTTCTCCCTCCCTTGTATTAATCCCTCTAATATATTTAAAGATAGCAATCATATCCCCTCTCAGCCTTCGCTTTGTCAGACTAAACAACCCAAGCTCCTCTAGTCTCCTTTCATATGACAGGTTTTCCATTCCTCTGATCATCCTAGTGGCCCTTCTCTGCACCCGTTCCAGTTTGAGTTTGTCTTTTTTAAACATGGGAGACCAGAACTGCACACAGTACTCCAAATGAGGTCTCACCAGCGCCTTGTACAACGGAAGCAGGACCTCCTTATCCCTACTAGATATACCTCGCCTAATGCATCCCAAGACAGCATTGGATTTTTTCACCGCCACGTCACATTGTCGACTCATAGTCATCCTGCGGTCTACAAGGACCCCTAAATGAGACACCCTGTCATTTTTCACACATTGAAATCTCCTTCAGATTTGCAAACAGGAGGTCATTTGGTCCTGTTGAAGAATGAGGATTTCCGCAGCTTGGGGTTGGAGTTGCATGTTTGTCATCGGAAAATGGTGGTGGGTTTGGTAGCTGGGACAAGGTGTGAGAGGCAGCATAGCCCAGGGGCTTCAGCGCTGGGCTACAAATCAGGTGCTCTGCCCTGATAGTGCTGAGTGAATGAGGGAGGCCAAATTCGCTTAATAGGTTTTTACCTGGAAATGCATTTCTTAGCAAAAAACCAATTGGGTGAAAAAAATTCACCTAGCACTAGGCCTGAGTTCTAATCCTAACTCCGGTGTGGATTGACTGTGTAGCCTTGGGCAAATTACTTCATCTTCAGTACCCCATCTACAAAGTGGGGATATAAGACTTACAATTGCCTATCCTTAAGGGATGTTGTGAGGATTAACTCATGTCCATGAAGCACTTTGTAAACTTAAAGGCACATGTTGCTTTTTGCATGCAGGATGGTATTTGGGAGAATTTAGGCATCTGGGAGCAGGTTTTATAGTAAAGTGTTTGCTGTTCAGAAAAGTGAAGTTTGGTCATGTGTTTTTAAGATAAGGAAATCTAATTTAGCAGTTGGGAGGAGTTGGATAGATGGGGTAAACTCCTTCATAGATTTCCATGACAACTTCAACAGCCACCACGCATCCATAAAACTCTCTCTGGAACACTCCCACTCTAGCATCTATTTCCTGCAAACCACAATCAGCTTCAACAATGGAATCCTAGAGACAGACATATACATGAAACCCACGAACCACCACAACTACCTTCATAGATCTAGTAACCATCCCAAACACACCCAGAAAACTGTTATCAACAGCCAAGCACTCAGATACATTTGCAGATGCCTGGGAATTAGCAATGCCTACCTTCCCGGGACTGCACTGGCTGCTAGTAAACTGATGGCTGGGCTTAAGATCTTACAAACTGATATGAGGCCCTTAGCAATCTAGGACTATATCTCTTGCCCTATCCCCTGCCTATGTACTTGAAGCAACCAAATGTTCAGTATGGAATGGGCTGTGAGCATGGCCTTATCTGAGACTGCCAGACAGAACTCACAAATCCTTTTTTGGTCATTTCTACCATGACCATTTTACTAACACCACATAAGCATTGGGAGGTTTTCTGTAACTATTGCCATTAAGCTCAGTTTATAGTTTATAAACTGATTTTATGTACAGCACTAAGGGCTTGTCTACCCCGTGAGCCACGCTCAGGACTGTCACTACACTATAGCAATATCTTCATGGCAAGTTACTGCATGGCAACTAGAGAGCTACAAATTCACACCCAGGCTGGCCATGCATTAACTTGCCATGTAAACAGGCCCCAGGTTGCTCTATTTTTACATAAGAACAAAAGAACAGCCATACTAGGTCAGACCAAAGGTCCACCTAGCCCAGTATCCTGTCTTCTGACAGTGGCCAGTTGCCAGGTGCCCCAGAGGGAATGAGCAAATCAGGTAATTGTCAAGTGATCCATGCCCTTTTCACCCATTCCCAGCTTCTGGCAAACAGAGGCTAGGAAGCACCATCCCTGCCTGTGTTCCCTATAAGATGCATGGCTGGGTGACCGCCCACGGGAAATTCAAGTGCCATGCAGTTGATTAGCAGAGCCGTGCACATCCGGCAGCATGTGTTCAGGTGCCCCTCTCCCTGCTGCTTTGCAGCTATGTTGCTCCTGCAGCTGCTCCCGGGACCCTCCTGCTGGCTGTGCAGTGTGTGTGTGGGGGGGGGATGGAGGCACTGATGTCAGGGTGTCCCCCTTCCCCCACTCCTGTACCCCATCTCCACAGAGCAGGGCAGAGGGGACAGCCTGGCTCAGGATTCAGAGCTGTTGGGCCGAAAGTGAGTGCCTTTCTTAAAGAGACAGCACACTATCTCTGAGACTTCCCCAGCAGCCAGTTCACACAAGCTCTGTCTCTCTGTCTCTCTCTCTCTCACACACACACTCTCTGTCTCTCCCCCTCCCCCTGCCCATGTACCCCATCTCTGCAGAGCAGGGGCAGGGGAGACAGGGCTCAGAGTCAGCACAGAGCAGGAGAGCTTTCAGTGAGTGCCTTAAAGAGACAGCACATGGTGTCTCTCAGAAACTTCCCCAGCAGCCAGCACACACACTGTCTCTGTGTCACACACACACAGTCTTTTTCACACTCACCTCCCAACACATACCTGTATTATTGTTGTTACTTCTTGGTACTTCCCACAATGCACATATATTCTCTGTATTTTTATTCTGTATGTTATTTTAGTGTTTTGACTGGTCTATGCATTTCATAATTTTTATTTCTCTTACACTTAAATTTAATTCTTTGAGTAGTGAGTTCTAAAATGCCTAACCTATCCTGGCTGATGTAATTATCCTTATGGTAACTTTTTAAATATATATATATATATTATATCTAGTTTTTTTTTGTTTCTACTGGTGGCACATATTTGCACATTGACCACAGTGCACATAACAAAATTTATTCTGCACATGGATGGAAAAAATTAGAGGGAACATTGATCCCTGCCCATCCTGGCTAATAGCCATTGATGGACCTATCCTCCTTGAACTTATCTAGTTCTTTTTTGAACTTTATTGGCAGTGTAGATATTTTACTTTAATACTTGTTTTATGCGTTGATATTTGGCATATCTATTGGTATTAGCAATACACATTAGAAGCACACCTAAAAATATATTAAACGGAAGTGCATTTTAAGCCTGTATCTCTAGAAAAACATAACATAAAAGCACGTTGCTAATCTACAGCAGACAGATTCTCAAACAAATAAGAGAACATACTTAAGTTGCAAACTTAAAATTACGTTCCCCACTAGCCTTACTCCTGGGAAAAATACTTTACATGTAAGGATGTAACCTTAATTAGTACCTGTATCACCAAATTATTATCTTTAGGTACTATGGGGAAATTTTTAACTTTAATGCTACACTGGAACTGATCTCAGAGCAGAAGTCATCTATTGCCGAAATGTTCTATTAAAGGATGTATAGTATTGCTATGGAAATCACTCATTACTGCAACATATTTTACATCATTAAAATGTACGTGCATGAGCTGGAATATGAAAACTACCCACAATAGTCCACAAAAGCTATCTTACAGCCAACTATTGCAGTAAAGATTGGGTATGGGTATTTCACTCCAAATGTAAATATATTTTTGATAACTATCTTTCTGACCCATAAAAATATATCATTTCTAGTAATTTAGTTATTTTTACTAGTAGCTAGACTACCTAGTAGTCATCCAGCTTTTCACCCCTTGACTTTGCAATCTGCAAACTTACTGTTGATTTTCATTATGTGTCAAAAGGGCCAGTTACACATGCTATAAGGTCTGTCAGTCACAGCACTGAAGCTGAGAACTGTGTGAAGAATGTTATTGCTCACCCGGTAACCTGATAGAGCATCTGCTATCCTTTTCATAAAAAATGCAGGATAATGGAGACATATTAAATCAGAATGGTAATTTTTTATATAGTTACTCCCAGTGACCTTGTTAAAAAAATATCATATTATTTCCTCTGAGAGTGGTGATTTCAAAACAGGGCTATACAATGCCCTGAAGGATTTCTCTGGCAAAATGTCTGTGACAGCACATACGTTCCTTTCTCTCTTTCCCTCTCTTGTATTAAGACAGTACTGGAAAATAGACTAATTTACTAAACTTCCATCCTGAAGAACAACAAAGCTAATGGTTTGTCTTAAAGAAGGAATTTTTGGGCATCTGTGTACTTCCCTAACTATAGACACATGAGGTAACAGAAAAAAAGTTACATTAGACTCAGTCACTCACCATAAAGTCCCAATCCAGATGGCTCAAAGCATACAACAACGTAGTGTGATATATCCTTGGGGGTTCAAAGAGTAGAAAATTAAACTACTTCTGCTCTGCTGGGAAGTGTCTCATGTTCATGATGAACTATGGCTGATCAACTGGCATTGTGAAGCCTTGCTAGATGCAAAGTGCAATTTGAAAAGAATGGAATATGATTATCATTCAGTCGTGTACCAGGCATGCATTCAGTTGCACAAAGACTATCCTACTTTTGCCTGCTTTTTAGTTAGGTGTGTGATGCAGGATTAGCACTGCCAACTGCAAGAGTTCAAAAGTTATGACTCAGGCTCCAAAAAGTCATAAGTATAACTTTAAAATCACAAGATTAAGGGCTAAAAACTTATATTCTTTTTTAAAATGAAAGCTGAGATTTCTCATGTAATCACTTGACTCCAGAAGATGGATCTTTAAGAAGAACACCAAATATTCAAAGACTCAAAATAAATGAGAGAATGGGCACACTGAAGGTTAATTTGGGAGAGATGAGACCTCACTACCCCTCTCCTTCCAAGACTTCACCTAGTTTCATTCATTATCATAATCTATTATATAAGGTTAATTTGGAAGCTGCTTTAAAAAGAACACATGTGTCAATCTGTGAGGGAGGATGAAATACAGCTTCTATAAGGGGGTAAGGAAGATAACATCTTTCCATCACAACTACCAGCCTATTCTGAGAGATCTGGGTTCCCGCACCAGCATCACTTTGAAGTAAATGTATGTGGGACAGAGTTATCCTTCCTGAATCCCCATCCCTCTCTCACCCTAGTTACCTATTTGTTGCTATGTTTTCTTACTAGTCCTTATTCTCATTTTCCCACTGCTTTACATAGCCTATGTCAACCTGCCAGGTGTCAGGGCCAGGCCATGGGTGGCCAGTGTGCCCTGGGCAGCTGCTAAATTGCAATTAGGAGACAAGTAGTAGGATCAGGAGAGAGCTGGATCAGAATGCCAGGGAGTCTGGGTCTGGCACCAAGTTGCTGTTGGCAGGCAGATAGCAGGGTAAGAAGTGAGTCGGATCAGGATACCAGGAAGTCAGAGTCAAGCACCAGGTTACAGACAGAACATAAGAACGGCCACACTGGGTCAGACCAAAGGTCCATTGAGCCCAGTATCCTGTTTTCCAACAGTGGTCAATGCCAGGTGCCCCAGGGTGAATGAACAGAACAGATAATCATGAAGTGATCCATCCCCTGTTGCCCATTCCCAGCTTCTGGCAAACAGAGGCTAGGGACACCATTCCTGCCCATCCTGGCTAGTAGCCATTGATGGACCTATCTCCATGAATTTATCTAATTTTTTTTAATCCTATTATAGTCTTGACCTTAAGAACATCCTCTGGCAAGACATTCCACAGGTTCCGACTGTACGTTGTATGAAAAAAAAAAAAAAACCTTCCTTCGTTTGTTTTAAACCTGCTGCCTATTAATTGCATTTGGTGACCCCTAGTTCTTGGGTTATGAGAAGGAGTAAATAACACTTCCTTATTTATTTTCTCCACACCAGTCATGATTTTATAGACGTCTATCATATCCCTCCTTACTCATCTCTTTTCCAAGCTGAAAAGTCCCAATCTTATTAATCGCTCCTCATATGGAAGCTGTTCCATACCCCTAATCATATTTGTTGTCTGTTGTCCTTTTATGTACCTTTTCCAATTTCAATATATCTTTTTTGAGATGGGGCAACCATATCTGCATGTGGTATTCAAGATGTACATGCACCGTGCATTTATCTAGAGGCAATATGAAATTTTCTGTCCTATTATCTATCCCTTTCTTAATGATTCCCAACATTCTGTTCGCGTTTTTGACTGCCACTGCACATTGAGTGAACGTTTTCAGAGAACTATCCACAATGACTCCAAGAGCTCTTTTTTGAGTGGTGGTAGCTAATTTTATATGTATAGTTTGGGATTATGTTTTCCAATGTGCATTACTTTGCATTTATCAAAATTGAATTTCATCTGCCATTTTGTTGCCTGGTCACCCAGTTTTGTGAGATCCTTTTGTAGCTCTTCACAGTCTGCTTGAGACTTAACTATCTTGAGTAGTTTTGTATCATCTGCAAATTTTGCCACCTCATTGTTTACCCCCTTTTCCAGATCATTTATGAATATGTTGAATAGGACTTGTCCCAGTACAGACTCCTGGGGGACACCACTATTTACCTCTCTCCATTCTGAAAACTGACCATTTATTCCTACCCTTTGTTTCCTATCTTTTAACCAGTTACCAGTCCATGAGAGGACCTTCCCTCTTATCCCATGAGAGTTTACTTTGCTTAAGAGCTTTTGGTGAGGGACCTTGTCAAAGGCTTTTTGAAAATCTAAGTACACTATATCCACTGGATCACCCTTGTCCACAAGCTTGTTGACCTCCCACGAAGAATTCTAGAAGATTGGTGAGGCATGATTTCCATTTACAAAAACCATGTTGACTCTTCCCCAACAAATTATGTTCATCTACGTGTCTGACAGTTTTGTTCTTTACTATTGTTTCAACCAGTTTGCCTGGTACTGAAGTCAGGTTTACCGACCTGTAATTCCCGGGATTACCTCTGGAGCTATTTTTAAAAATTGGACTCCAGTCATCTGGTACAGAAGCTGATTTAAATGATAAGTTACAGACTACGGTTAGTAGTCCTGCAATTTCACATTTGAGTTCCTTTAGAACTCTTGGGTGAATACCATCTGGTCCAAATTATTACTGATTAGTTTATCAATATGTTCCAAACCCTCCTCTAATGAAACCTCAATCTGGGACAGTTCCTCAGCTTTGTCACCTAAAAAGAATGGCTCAGGTTTGGGAATCTCTGTCACATCCTCACCAATGAAGACCAATGCAAATAATTCATTTAGTTTCTCCACAATGGCCTTATCGTCCTTGAGTGCTCCTTTAGCATCTTGATCATCTAGTGGCCCGACTGATTGTATAGCAAGCTTTCTGCTTCTCATGTGCTTAAAAAATGTCACTATAACTTTTTGAATCTTTGGCTAAGTATTCTTCAAATTCTGTTTCGGCCCTCCTAATTATATTCTTAAATTTTATTTGCCAGGATTTATGCTCCTTTCTATTTTTTGCTCAATAGGATTTAACTTACACTTTTTAAAGGATGCCTTTGTCTCTCATTTTTACTTTTACTTTGTCATTTAGCCACAGTGGCACTTTTTTGGTCCTCTTAAATGTATACCCCAAATTTAAAAACATAGTAAGTTGAAAATCTATTATGATGTCTTTAAAAAGCTTCCATGCAGTTTGCAGGGATTTCACTTTTGGCACTGCACCTTTTAATTTCTGTTTAACTAACTTCCTCCTTTTTGTGTAGTCCCCCTTTCTGAAATTAAATGCTACAGTGCTGGTCTGCTATGGTGTTTTCCCCACCACACGGATGTTAAATTATATTATGGTCACTATTACCAAGCGGTCCAGCTATATTCATCTCTTAGACCAGATCCTGTGCTGCACTTAGGACTAAATCAAGAATTGCCTTGTCTCTTGTGGGTTCCAGGACTAGATGCTCAAAGAAGCAGTCATTTAAGGTGTCAAGAAACTTTATCTCTGCCTCCCGTCCTGGGTGACATGTACCCAGTCAATATGGGGATAGTTAAAATCCCCCATTATTATTGAGGTTTTTATTTTTATAGCCTGTCTAATCTCCCTGACCATTTCATAATCACTATCACCATCCTGGTCAGCTGGTTGGTAATATATCCCTACTGCTATATTCTTATTATTAGAGCATCGAATTACTATCCATTCTATGAGATTCTATGGTACAGTTTGGTTCATTTAAGATTTTTACTTCATTTGATTCGACACTTTCTTTCAAATATAGTGCCATGTCCCCACCAGCACCACATGTTCTGTCCTTCTAGTATATTTTGTACCCTGGTATTACTGTATCCCATTGATTATCCACATTACACTGATTTCCTGTGATGCCTATTATATTAATATCCTCATTTAATACAAGGCACTCTAGTTCACCCATCTTATTATTTAGACTTCTTGCATTTGTATATAAGCACTTTAAAAACTTGCCACCTTTTAGGTGTTTGTCATTACATGATGTAATTGAATGGGACTCTTTTTCATTTGACTATTTCTTATCAGATCCTACCCATATTTTATCGTTTTCCATCCTCTCCTCCTTACTAAGACAAAGAATCTCCATTAATAGATCCTCCCCTAAGGGATGCCTCTGTCCGAACCACATGC
Organism: Chrysemys picta bellii; assembly: GCF_011386835.1. Taxonomy (NCBI): domain Eukaryota; kingdom Metazoa; phylum Chordata; order Testudines; family Emydidae; genus Chrysemys; species Chrysemys picta. The sequence goes on from NC_088793.1 coordinate 180,061,608, forward strand.
TCCTCCACACCTGTTGGCGTTCCCCCAGCCATTAGTTTTTAAACTGCTCTATGACCTTTTTAATTTTAAGTGCTAGCAATCTGTTTCCATTTTGGTTAATGTGGAGCCCATCCTTCCTGTATAGGCTCCCCATTTCCCAAAAGTTTCCCCAGTTCCTAATAAATCTAAACCCCTCCTCCCTACACCATCATTTCATCCACGCATTGAGACCCTGCAGTTCTGTCTGTCCAACTGGCCCTGCGTGTGAAGCTGGAAGCATTTCAGAGAATGCTACCATGGAGGTCCTGGACTTCAATCTTTTACCTAGTTGCCTAAATTTGGCCTCCTGGATCTCTCTCCTATCCTTCCCTATGTCATTAGTACCTACATGTACCACGACCACCGGCTCCTCCCAGCACTACACGTAAGTCTATCTAGATGTCTTGAGAGATCCGCAACCCTTCACACCAGGCAGACAAGTCACCATGTGGTTCTCCCAGTCATTGCAAATCCAGCTATCTATGTTTCTAATGATTGAATCCCCCATAATTATTACCTGTCTCTTCCTAATAACTGGAGTTCTCTCCCCCAGGAGCTCCTTGCACTGAATGCACACATATGCAACCTGCCCATCGGGCAGGTAATCATACATGCTGCATCGTGTGAAATAAACTGGATAGCCCCCACTCTGTTGCTTGACTTCTGCCTGCATTCTCTTTTTACTCCTGCAGCTCATCCCTTTGTTGATGTTTTGTTTTTATCAGAGGGTGTTTTGGGCTTTAAGTTTAGAGAATGCAAAGTGTATTTAGCCCTCCCCTCACACTCGACATTCCCTCGCAAAACTCCCCGGCTAGCCGCTCCCCTGTTCATTAGCTCCTCTGGTCACTTAGGAGTGGGCTTTTTAAAGCCCTGGTCTTCATGAGTAGCCCCGCCCCTGATTAAGGGTTGATTGGTGCTAAAGGGCTTAGGGATAAAAGCCTCGTTAAGAGGCTGTCAGCCTTGCCTAGCAGGCCACTAGGATCAGCACACGGTCCCCCAAATAAACTGACCACATGGTATATTTCAGTCAAGCAGCAAGCGCACCACACACACACACACACTACAGACAGCAAACTTACCCCAAAGGTCACATAATTGTTTCTCCTTCACCTGGAGAACTCCCTCGCAAAACTCCCCTGTTAGCCACTCCTGTTCTCTAGCAATTGAGTAATTGAGTAGTGAAGTTCAGGACAAACCAGGGTCAGAAGCCAGACTATAGGAGCTATCACAAGCAAGGTCTGGAGCTGGGAGGGAGTGTTGTTTCTCAAACAGCTCCCCATCATGGCTTTCTAGTGAATATAGTGATATTGGCCAATCAGTGGGCTGTGAGGAGCTGCCAATCAGGCCCTGTGGGGCAGTAGTTCCTGCCAAGCCTATCTGCAAAGGTTCCTCCCATAGGCAACCAGCTTAAGTGTCTAGTGGCAGTGTGGAGGGGTCAGCAGCCTAGAACACCCAAGGTCTCAGGCTCAAGCTCTGCAGATTCTTACACTACTGTTGGACTCCCCAATGACTCGTTACCCAAACACTGTCTACCAACTGCACGTGCACTCAGATTCATATGCTGATCTTCAAGGTGTGGAGAATGAACAGAGAAAGTCAGGTTTTACCTGGTTATGTGGAGGGCTAGCTGAACCCTTAACACCAAACCTTGAACACAGGAGTTTAGATTGTGCTTAGGAGTTGTTGGCATGAAGTGATATGGTCTCAAAGTTGGAATGGCAGACACCAAAATTTGTATTCAATAAATTGCTTCTGGGCTTCCTATTGATCTCATGTATCATCCTCTGGAGATAGCCTTGACTTCTACACTGGAAGAGGGGCAAGTGAATCAGGACATGGATACCGTCTACTTTAATGTTTTTCTCCAAAGATATCATCTCTTTTAGTGTCCATAAACAGCATCTAACTCATTCACCACAGAGCCCCTGCCATCCTTATTGCACATCAGTTCCATTGTTGACATGTAGTGCAACCTTTGTGACTGCTGAGCCCCTGCTGCCACTATTCCTGGATAATAGCTCCATTAGTGCCTGTACATAGGCCATGCTGGCCATCTGGATGGCTGCCAAAGCCCTACAACCACATATGTTCCCCTCTTCCAGTATTCCCAAAAGCAAACTTGAGAGCATCAGCCCAGAGCTGGATGACAAACTGATCAAAAACTGTCTAGTTATGCTCTGGAGCTATTCAAACCCAGCATACCTAATGCCTGTTATAAATGATGGAGAAAGGATTCTAACTGTGATGCTAGCAAAAGAAAAGCTGCCCTGTCTAAACACCTTGTGACTGCTGCAGTGAAGGGTCACCACTAATGTGAAACAATGACTAAAAAATAAGAGCCAAAGATCTGATAAAAGCTAAATTGCTGCAAACCCAGCCACAGCTCTTAGTGCCAGAAAATATTGCTTTCCAGTAAAATTATAATAAAGCTCTTAAATGAGTGTCTGTGGATGTCAGCTTAAAGCGTTCAGTACATGAGAGAATGGTACAGAATGGAGTTTCCAAGAGCACAGGGCCAGGCCCTCAGCTGAAGTAAATTGATATAGCTCCATTGACTTCCCTGGAGCTATGCCAGTTTACACCAGCTGAGAATCTGACCCATAGATAGTAAATAGTTTTGCACAGAGAAAAGTGCTCAGTAACTGTGAGGGCCACCTGGAGGTGTGGGGAGAAGGAGGAGGAAAAGCTCAGCTGAGATAACCCCAAATGGTTCCCAAGGAGAATGAAGGTTGCTCTCGGCTGTTTGACCATTTTGATATGCTCCACTCCACGTTTGATTAGGGAGCCCTGCAACAGTCTTCACAGAGGGCTGCTGCAGCTCCCCACAGACTTCTACCACCTGCTGCCCTGCCCTCTTCCACAGCAGAACATGGGAAAAACATAAGGGCTCCCAAGTGGCTTTCAACTCTTTCCTTTACAATTCAAATGTACTTACTTCCCCTGTTGTTTGGGATCCTTGTGATGTGGTGTCCAATAGTGGCAACCAATTGGCAGTTGCAGTAGCCATCCATATCCTGTCATTGCTACCAAATCCACTTAGGGCCTGCTGCTGCATCACTAAAGTAAATGGGAATTTTATATCCATGGAAGCAGGGACTAACTTTAAAGCTCAATAACACAAATACTAAAATAATTAAATAAACTGCTCTTGATAAAGTTTGTGGTTAGACGCAACGCTGGACAAATCAGTAGTAGGCAAACTGCAGCACAGCTCAATTTAGCAACTCCTAAATGATTGTAGGAAAGCTTTGGCTCTAATTTTCCTGTCATTTTCACTCACTTTCATATATCTAAGCACCAGAAACGTCCTTCCCCATAACATCCCAAGCAGCTCAAAATTTCCTTCTAGACCTGTCACAGCTCATTTAGTTCTACAGGTTCTCTAGCTTATTACAGAAATCTCTTTATAAAGTAGCAGCTAAGTGTTCTTTTCCAGCTTTCCCCCAGATTCTCTGAAAATCTCTGTCTCCTGGACCAGTTCCACCTTGTGAATGTTCCTATCTGGCAGTGGCCCAAACACAGCAGCTTTGCCAGCTCAGCCAGATCATTAATATTCGCATTGTGTCCCATCCCTCTCAGCTAGGCATTTAAGACTCCACAATACCAGAGAGATGCCTGGCAGGATGTGAGGGATTTTATTTCCCACTCTAAATAGGTGGGAAAACTTGGGATATCTCAGCTAGTACAATGCTAAATGATTAGTTTTTAATGGTGACCTCTGTGGATTGTACTAAGAGCCAGGATAGTAACATGTGCAGTTTAAGATATTTAATAATGGCTTACACTTATAGAGCAATTATTAGGTGATGATCTTCAGTAGACAAGTGGTATACTGTATGCCTGCATATGCACAAATTGTAACTCATGCATTCTTTTATTTCTTTTTTGAATGTCCTATCTGACTTCTGAGGTTGTACGTGCAGTGCTGATGGGTTCATAATGGTAAAGTTGAGTATAAATTAATCTACAGCATTTGTCCAAACTAAGGATTTTTTGCCTTTATCTTGTAAAAAGGAAAAAAATATTTTTTGTTGATTGAGAAATATCCAGGATAAAGTCTTTTCATACAGGCATCTTTTACTGTCATATTTAACTTATGGTAAGATACTCTGAATGGCAAGTTTTAATTCCTCAATAACTATGATGGGGAAGGACAGATTTGCCTTCTGCCTTTAGTTAACTTTAAAGGACCAGAAACAGCAGAACCCCATGGTAAAGGTAATAGCATCACATGGAATTTTATTTGTTATGGGATTATTTAAGCATTTTCTAGCAAAAAGGAGCAAGATATTAGGAATCTATCTCAGAGAAAAACACATGGCCATAGAAACTCTCATGTGTCTGCATAGCCTCTGCAGGCATATGGCTGAGAAGTCTAGGACCATAAGACTTCCTCCCCAATCCTCTCTATAACTCCTTAATATTTTGTTTAGTGTGAGTTGAGTTGAGTTATTCTGCACCAAACCAATTTTTTCCAGGAACAGCCAGCAAGCATGGCTTTCTGGGTGATCACTTCTCTTCAATACAAAAGTTTGCTGTGTAATGATGGTGGTCAGTGTTAAATTCCAGTGGTATGTTGTTGACATTGTGCATTGTCTGAGATTCTAGTTCATGATGAGACTGCCTGAAATGTATTTGCTTACCAAGTCAGAGGTTATATTGATATTGATTAATTTACTGCTTTTAAGAAATATGACTGAACACTGAAAATGACCAATTCAACTGCTCCTGACATCAGTGGAGAAGACTCCATTGACTTCAGTGGGAGCTGGATTGCATCTCAGTTTATCACAAGATTTGGTAATTGCAGTCTTGCTTTCATCTGTCAGGATAATAAAATCAGAAGTCTGCTTCATGCTAGAAACTAGCCAGAAAGAACATAATCTATTTTATGTGAAAATGAATTATGCTGCACTGTGATGATGCCACAGGGATTTCTATACTGGTAAGCTTCTCTATGGAATTCATCACTGTAGTATTGAGGCACCTTACAAACATAACAGGGGCGTTGTGAGGTTACATTAATTTATATGGGGATGAATTAACTCAATTTTACAGCTGGCGAAACTGAAGCACAAAGAGTCACATAGGAAATGCATAGCAGAGGCAAGAGTAGAACCCAGATTTTTTTAAGTCCCCAGCTAGTGCTCTAACTTTCTCATCCTCTTTGAAAACAAAACCCTAAAGTGCATTTTAACACAAACAACAAGAACAACAAAACCCCCTGTACTTTTCAAAATAATCTTTAGTAACTACAGAAAGCCTTCAAATTAGATTTTTTCCCCCATACATTCAAAGGTATATGCAGGGAGGAAAAAGAAACTTTACCCAAAGCAGCATGAAGAATCACAGCAGTTTTCAATCCATCACCCAAATGTAAGGTGTTTTCGTCCCTTTCCCCAGTTCTATAGTGTTTCCAATTTCTTATTAATCTAGAGATCACCTCTTAAAAAACTTTTGACACAGAATTTGATTTAGATTCTATGCACGGAAAGTAAGCTACAATAATAAGTTGTAGCACATGGTCAAAACTGAATATCTAATATTGTGGTATAATATTTCATTTTCAATGTCATTCTTGTGAAACCCGAAAGGATTTTGACCTCATCTTTGGTCATGAAAGTGATATTTGTAGACATATTGTACATACCTCCAAACAATGGACTATATCCCCAGTTTCTGCATACTGGGATAGCTTGTGAAACTGATCAGATTTGTGTTGTCAAGTTAAGACAGTTTTAGGGGATTGATAACCATGTTCTATCATGAGTCTAGAATAGAACCACAGCATTTCAGCTTAGCTGGATGGCTGGTTCCCTTTCATGTGCCCTGTTTCCTTCTGTGCCTAATTTTGTTGTCCTTACTTATGTTTGACTGTGGCCAATCCAATACTGTGACAATCTAAAGGGAAATAAGATCTAGCTTACTCTCCTGCTTGGCCCTATTCAAGTTTTGGCTGGCCATGTTAGGGAGGTCACACGATTAATTCAATTCATCCCACTGTGAAAAGGATGAGATGTGAGAGGAATTTTGGCTCTGTCGCTCCATTCACCAGCCTGAGTAATTGGCTTGATGCATGGGACTGGGGAGTGGGGAAGGAAGTAAAGTGCTTCTAAAAGGCCGAAGTAAATTTATTCTCTCCTCCTAGAGTGAACAGGAAGCAAAGCGGGGCTTATGATTCAGAAGTGTGCATCTGAGACACAATGCCTCCTGGAGCTACTCAGCTCATGGGATGGTGCAGTTTATGTATCACCCCAGGCTTAGGGCTGTGCCTAAAGGCAATCTACTATCTAAGAGTTGTTGAATTGATTGCAATATTTTGTGCCCACATATGTATTCTCTGCTATTCTGTAACAGTTAATATGGAAATGCAGGCATAGAAGATGAGAAATAAAGCAAAAAGAGCACTCAAACCACTAGTAAAATATTGTCAAAAAAGCAGCTTCAATATGTGGCCTGAAGAACACTGGGAAATATCTCAGGTAAATATCTAATTAGACAAAAATGATAACCAGTAATGGAAAATTGAAAAAAAAACCTCATAGCGACATCAGACATTGTTTGATAATTGCAACTTTCCCTATTATATTCTCAAAAACAATGAGAAGTCTGGTGGCATCTTAAAGACTAACTGATTTATTTGGGCATAAGCTTTCGTGGGTAAAAACCCCACTTCTTCAGATGCATGGAGTGAAAATGACGTCATTTTCACTCCATGCATCTGAAGAAGTGGGGTTTTTACCCACGAAAGCATATGCCCAAATAAATTGGTTCGTCTTTAAGATGCCACCAGACTTCTCGTTTTTGTGGATACAGACTAACACGGCTACCCCCAGATACCTATTATATTCTGTTATCAAATGGAAGACTTTGAAGGAGATAGATTAAATAGTGAACCTTATCCTGTTTCATGTTCTTTTCATATGGTACATTGAGTTTCCTAGTGTATTTGCTTTATATCATATTTGATAAAATTATGTGAAAGAATAAAGATTTTTATTAAAATAATGAAAAGCTGGGAAGATTTAGCAGAACTCTCTCTCACACCCACACCCACACCCACACCCACACCCACACAAGAAAGTCACAAGCAAGCTTTTGCTGAACCAAGCCCTGATCAATCACAAACTTACATAAAAAGTTATATGTCCTGGCTAAATGGTCATGGAACTCCAGTGGGCCCAGGATTATAATGAGAAGGCTGTGGGTGATTGATATTGGTTGAAGGTGTTATAAAGTAGGTGATTTGGGATTTGTAGCAGGAACAGAATACAACAGAAGGTATTTCATTCATCCACACAGGACTGGAAGCACAGCAACCTCAGTGGGAACTGAAAAGTTCTTAAGACTGTATTGCCACCATGGACTTCCAAAATATTAGATGACTATTATCTCTCCTCCCTCACTCTCACCATTCCAAATTAAAGACATCAAAGTCAAGTTTCTGTTTCTACAAAACACCTGTTGCTAAAAGCTGCTAAATTCCAGAGAAATTTTCTCTCTATTGAAGTTTGTTTCAATATTTGAAATGCTGTGTAATACTGAAAATAGTATAGGCCCTTTATGGTTTAGTTCTAACCTTAGTCATCTCTGTAAACCTTGACTAATAAATTTGGATCATACTATAATCCACAGATGCCACATCTATGATCTGTTTTTTTCTCATTGCTGGGATGAGAAAAGTCAATTCTGAGGTAAGATTACGGATGCTAGAGTCTACCATTTTAGACACAGGAGTGAACTTGCAACACTTACTCAGTTTATTCACTAAACATTGAGGAAAATCTCACCCCTAGACTGATATTCAAATTTTGTCTCTTTCCTAATACATTCAGTATTTGCAACAATGTTTCTCCCTAAACGGTGACAATGGTGCTATCAAAGCTGTAGCTGAAATAATGTCAACCATCTGAGTAGTCTGTTTTAACAATAAACAGTCGAGTCATATTTTCAGTAATAGAGGATTATCATTTTTCACAGGCAGAACTCTCATTGACTAAAAGGCTCAAGACTTGACTACAATGAGAGATTTGCTTGAGTAATGAATGTAGGACTAGCCCCTTTATCCAGAGAGAAAAACAGAGTGCAGATGAAAACTATAGATTTCTTTTAGTTGGTTTTGGAAATTATATGGCACTTTACAAAACCTAAGTGGGCAGGGCATTGATGAGATCCTTTTAAGCAGTGAAAAATGTGTAATTTGTAAGCAGGATATTATAGCTTTTGCAAGGAGAAGACATGTGCTATAATTTTAACTACAGCAGATCCATTGATTTTTATTGTCCTGTAAGAATAAGCATTATCCCTCCCCTAGACATGCATTGCCCTTCACATCAAGCTCTCATTTATTCCCATTCTTAATATTTTGACGGGTTACTGTATGGTTTCTGGGGAAAAGTACATTTACTTTGCTCATCATAAAAAATTCTCATTGATTTGATAATGTTTCTTTCAAAAATATATTTTTGAAGCTCCCAGATACCTGATATAAAAATGTTACTATGAGATGCTTCTTTTTTAAGCTACATGACAAGAGTTCTCAGTAGCATCTTCATGACATGAAAAGTGCTACTAAACAACATTTGAAATATATAATTTGGAGTAACATTTATGTCACCAAATTAGGCATAAAAAATTGAGGAGATATTTTGAAATCCTTATATGCTCAGTAGATAAGTGCATAGGTGCATAAGTTCTGTGTGTAGTTTTGATTAGGAATTTTCAAAAGGTCCTGATCCCAATTATGTTTATTCACACAGAGTTGTGTGGTCAGAGGCAGGTCTGACAACTGTGTGCCTGATGAGGTGCTGTTTCAGAATTTGATTTTGTAGTTAAATTGCCAAGTTCACAGTGCCTTCCACTGCATTGAACATGGTTGGCTACAAGTGTAAGAATGTCCACAGATATTTGTTTGTTTTATACAGTAAATAAAAAAAACTAAGATTCAGACATTCTCAACCACAGCTTCCATCTAACCCTGGAGAACAAGAGAAGCAATATGCTATTGAGGTCATGAATAGACCATCTGGGTTCTCACACTACCTCAACAGCCCCTGGCAGGAACCACAATTTTTGGCTCCCGTGGACCTGGCCATGGGCAGGCAAGTGAGAGCAACATTGACAGCTGCCTTACAACATTCACAAGCACAGGAACTTCCATCCCAGAGCTGAAGAATAGTATCTCTCCCTGACCAATCAATATCTGGTGCACATGAAGCACCCAAGCATGTAGGATCTTTCAGACAGGGCTCAGCATCTCCTCCTGTAGCACCACTCATATATGCTGAAAAGGTTTTTTCCTGCAATCAAGATCTCCTCTGGCATGTAAGACAAATGAGACAGGAGTAGGTTCCATGGACCTGGAGCAGGTTGCATGGGCCGGACTCATTAGGAAAATGGACTGTTCTTACATCAGAGTAGAGCATCAGAGATAATTATAAAGTTTTCTATATACAGTAGATTGGCTGATTCCCAGAGTCAGTGTACTGTTTTTGTGAAGCCAGTCAGCTACTTAGCCAGTGCCTAGAGGTGCATTGGCTGTCCTCCACACAATAGGAGAGCAAAGTTAGCCTGGGTCTGTGTGATCCATGCCTACAAATTTAGTATTTTGAAGACCACACTTGAGCATCCACATTGTATTGGAGATCCGGGGGACACAACCGTGCTGGCACGTTCATACTTCACTATGCAAACCTGAGTCAGAGTTTCAGTTTCCGTGGATGTAGATCATTGTATCCCAGGGTTCTTAGTTTCCTTGCCAGCTGCCATCATTCTTGGGTCCTAGTGGATTATGGAAGAACTTGCCTGTCTGATAAACTCCTTCAGGACAGAAGTGTTTTGGGTGGTTTTAGCTTGCCAACACTTCCAGCTGTGCTTGTGGCGAGATGTACTAACCGCACACTGGGCCAATGGGGTGAACCAATCACTGTGGGTCCAGGAGGCCATGCCCCTTCACCCCTTGCTGTGCATGCTCCAGATCAGTAATGGGCAACCTGTGGTCCGCGGGCTGCGTGCAGCTCATCAGGGTAATCTGATTGTGGGCTATGAGACATTTTGCTGACATTGACCGTCCACAGGCACAGCCCCCCGCAGCTCCCAGTGGCCATGGTTTGCCGTTCCCAGCCAATGGTGTCTGGGGGCTACAGACTGACTGTTTGTTCTGCCCCACCTAGAAGGTCAGAACCCCCAATTGCATTGCCTGCCCCAGTCAGGAGGCACAGGGGCCATAGATTGTATGTTTGTTTGACCCCGCCAGGGGTCCCGAGCTCTCCTTGTTGTAATTACTTGTTCCCACAGGGAGTCCCAATGACTGTGTGATGCGGTGTACTAATCCCACACTGGGTTAATGAGGGTCTTCTGGCTTGACACCCAGGGCCCCCTGTGACAGCACCATTTTGTGTTCACACACTCCCAGCAGTCAGATCCACCAACATGGATCCTGACCTGGTGGAAGAACTTCTCCACCTCATGCTGTCGGTCCTACTTAAGGAATCAGGCAGAATATCTACGATACTCTGGTGGACATTTTGGAAGCAGTTTTTTACCTGCTGAAGGCACCTCTGGGAGGAGGATACTAACATGCCAGCTGCAACCAAGCTGATGCTGCTCATCCCTATTGCCTTAGCTGCACACTCCCCCTATATAGACCAGCACTTCTGGAGTGGAGCTATTCTTTTTATTCTTTCACGTAGTGTGAAAACAGATTTGTAAAGGAAACAACAAAAACTACACTGAAAAAAAATTAGGCATGTGACAAAAAATAAAAGGCTAATCATTTAGGTATATAGCATAGTATATACCATTTGTCTTTCAACATGTGGATAAAAAATTAAGGTTGTGCTTAAGATTTGGATTACATAAATTTGACAGCAGCCCCATTTACAATATATATGTGGCATCATACACTGAGATGAGAAGCAGGTCACAAAGAATGCCCTGCTTTTACTGTTCATCATCTTACTGAAATTTTGCTATGAACTTTTCTATTTTTACTTTATTTTGAAAATTATTTGGAAAGCAGCCAGGACATTTAGATCAAATTATTATGTCTTAAATTCAATTTTAAAATGGATAAACATCAAAAGTTTGGTTTGGTTAAGTGTCCCATACTTAAAATGGGAATCAGCATCCCAAATTTGGACAAATGTATCTAAACCTTTTTATGGTCAAATCCCACTGACCTCACTCACCCAGTGCCCAATAATGTGCTGGCTTGTATAGCTGTGTTGGGGAATATGAAAGAACTGCTATGTCCCTTCACGCACACATAGGAGGGGCATAGGCAGGCAATAGTTTGGCAGGGTACTCCCCACCTGCAGCAAGGGGGGAAATGGGAAGAAGATTGGGACTCAGGGCTTGTGGCACAAGCATGATTAGCCCACAATTAGGGTCTGGTGCAAAACCCCACCTTCAGCAAGAAGTCAATGGTAAGACTCCTGTTGGCTTCAGGGGATTTTGGATTAACCTCAGTAGAGCTAATAGCATGTGTAGGATGATCAAGAGTTCCCCTTACCCTACAGACCTGAATGGGAATATAGCAGGAACAGTCTTTTTATCTCCTCTTTCTAAATACATTGTTTTATTTTCAAGTTAATGCAAACATACTGTGATGGGAGCCTCTACTCACTGCAGCATGACACCTCTTCCTGGCCTTTCTGGGGATTAGGTCTTCCAGGTCGATGCCCCTTCCAGAGGGGACACTCCATCACTCTCTGTCTACAGTCCCTCTCTTGCTCCAGAAACCACAGCATCCTCTTTGTGACTCGGCCTTCTGACTAGGTCAGCAAGTGGGTAGATTCCCCTTCCAAGGTTGGAACGTCTCTTCCCACAAACACACTCAGGCAATCTTCCTATTCACTGTTCTGCCAGTATCACTTCCCCAGTAGATGGCTGGGGAACCCAGGCCTATCCTCTACTTTGGGTTCCAGCTCAGAGATCCCCTAGCCAGGAATCAAGGTCTGTTCCATCCTGGATCTTGCCACATTTCCCTGAGCCCTGTCATAACTTTCTGGCTCTCCCCTCTTTCTCTGGGTTTGCCAGCCTAGAAACTCCCTCCTCCCAGGGAGTAACTGTAGGCCACTTACCTCTGTAGCCCTAACATACCTCCTAGCCCCCAGGAAGAGACTGCAGCCTACTTTCCTGAATACCTCTTTACTACCCTCTCCCTAGCTTTATAGAACCCCCTCCTGTTCCCGCACAGGTGAGCTTCCCCTAATTAGGACTTTCCTCTCAGCATTCATTATCCCAGCCTGCAGCCTAATCGGTTAAATGGCCCAGCTGGCCTCCATTAACCCCTCTAGGGGAAGTGTGGGGTAGACACCCCATCACACATACAAATATATCAAGTGATAAAATCAGAAATGCAAGGTGATTGGGAAAGTACAATCCACTGGCTAATATTCAGAGTGGTATATGAATCCATTAATTATCAATTTAATAAATTCTCCCACTGAGTATAATACACCAACAAGTATCATTGTATCTATTTAAACTTCAATGGAAATAAAAGATAAGCACTATTAAAAAGGTGCAATTACAAGAATAAAGAATGATAATACAAAAGAGCAAGAGACTGAACTCCTGACCTCCCCGTATCGTTTACTTAAAATGTACCTTTAATTCAATTGTTTTCTCTAGAAAAGCAAGAAATTCCCCAAATTGCATTAAATTTTGATGTATAGCTAGTAAACCAAAAGAACAGGCTCTCCTGAGGGATTTCTCACTTTGGCATAGCTAGTTATTTGAATTTTTTACATATATACAAATTCATCTGTTGCCTCATCTCACAGTCCCATGGTGTATTACAAAGTAGACCTGTCATTACAGACCATCCAGTATGATCACTGTGAACTGATTGTTGATTGACAGGCAAATAAACACATTCTAGGCCTGTTATCTCTAGGAAAGAGCTGTTGGGCGTCATTGGTCATTGGTGGATCTTTTCTTTCTCTCTCAAAAAGAGACCTGGCATGGAGATCACCATGCCAGCTCCATGTTGCCCACATTGCCTAGGGAGCCAGCCCACAGGTAGCTCTGCAGCCATGCTGAATCCCGTAGGAAAAAGAGTGTCTGGGAAGCTAAGGTTGCTGCAGCTCCTGCAGGAGAGTAGGGATGCCAAAGCATTTTCAGTTAAGCAAGAACTACCTGCCCCTAAAACAACAAGGAGAAACAGTACATTCCAGATTGGAAGTCTGCCCTTGCAACAGTGAGTCATAAGGTAGAGTATTAATAATACCCACTGAAACTCCAAATAGTAAATTGTAAGTATGATCAATAAGAATGAGGTGTTTTGTAAGACTAGGATAGGATTTTGGCTGGCTGTGATGGTCAGAGGACATGAAAGAATGATTTTTTCCCCCTATTATGCTGAGAAGAGAAGTCCTCAGGCCATGTTAGCATTTCAATTAGTTACTCATGAAGTGCCCAGCTCTCTCTTCTACTGAAGTTGTGTAATTCACTTAAAAGGGAGCAGGATCAGGGCCCTGCCATTTCCTTTTGCTTTATTCACTGAGGCCAATGGAGCAAATGGTGTATGATAAGCAGGCTCTGTTACATATTAGTTACATTTCACACTATACTGTTAAAATATGGCTGGAGATTTCAAGTTGTCCTGAGGGGATCATGTGGATTTTATTAATGTATAAAGTACCAACTATTTCCTTTTGTATTTTTCCAGTTCTTTTGGAAGGCATTTCAGCATGAATACTATAGTTCAAATTTGCTTCTATGTGTCAGCAGAGATACCACTCATCACATTTTTATCATTTATACATCTGTCTCGGTGACTTACCATATATGAGCCAACCACTCTTTCTTGTCCTCTAAATATCTCATCAAAGAGGCACACTGCCCAAAAAGAACACAACTAAAACGTCTACTACTTTTTCTTAAGACTTTTCATTTTCCTTTTAATTACAAGTGGTCAGAGCTAGTTTTTGAGACTTATATAGCCACAGTTACACCCCAGATGCCTCCCCTGAATAAACAGATGTAGAAATTTAAAAGAGAACCTCGGCTTTCATTAAAACACAAGTGAGTTTTATTCCCCTTTTCCTTCTGAGCCAAACAAATGAAAACTACTCTCTAGGGCTGAAGGCTTGTCACTGATCTTTCTTAAAGATCATAGATTATTCATGGTCACTTATGCAAAACCACTAGGGTTGGTGTTGAGGTCTCTGACAACAATGATCACAGGTCCCTCAGTCTAGCACTGATGAGCTGTGAGAGGTTGGACCTTAAACCCAACACAAGTCCAGACTGAATATTGCCCATCCGGAGCCTCAAGTCAGTGTAACTGTCAGCAGGAAATTCTCCATTTAGGAGGAGAGAAGAAAACATTTCTCTGTCCATTTGTTTTTTAATGGCAGATGTTTGACTGTCTCGAATGTTAGTAGGTCTCCAGGGAGAGATGGATGGTGGGGCAGACAGGAAGGGAGACAGTCAGAAGTATGAATGCATCTGCTCTCCCCCATCCCTCAGCATTTGGATCATTTTCCATGCAGTATATTGCCAATTCTGTGCATGTGACAGTCATTTTCATAACAACAGATAACAATGAGGAATTAGGACTTAATTGAATGACATTTCAGAATGAGAGGAAAGAATAAGATTAACCAGAAGGGGAAAAAATCTTTTGTTTCAACACATTTTAATAATAGCTGGTACTTGCACAAATATTCAGAACTGTATTAAAGGGGATTTAATTTTATTTTAAGTTATTTCTGCATTGTGTACATATCTATTTATGTAAGTAGGACTTGTGGGCATTGGTGTTGTATTCTGAGGGATACATAGGGTGCGATTCTTCACCAGCAGCACAAAAGGGCTATATATCAGGCAGAACTATCCTCTGGTGTCTCCCATTTGGCACATGCCCAGGACAGAAAGAGATAAAGTCAAAGTGCACTATACTTTGGCTATTCTTGGCTACTCATTGCCTTAGAGGTTCTTGGGTAATTGGTTCTTAGAGTCTAAAGTTCTGGAGCTCGGCAAGGCACTGGACAGCCCCAGACTTCAGTAGCTGGAAAGGAAGCTTAAAGCTGTCCTTGGCCATAACTGTCCCAAGTGCAGGAACCTAGAACTAGAGAATTGAAGCTATAGTTTTCCCTCATTCCACACATAACACAAAGACAAAAATAGCCTTCTAGCTGTATGTTGAATATAGAGAACATCCCTTAGGAAACTCAGAGAGAATTCAATGAGTCCAACTTACTGCATATATGAACATTTCCAATTGGAATTACAGTGTGATGCATTGTAGTGTATATGCTTTTGGAATATTACTTATTCATTTAGATTTAAATAATAGTAAAACCATGTCCATACAAAAGCTCTAGGCACCTTGACAATTAATTTGTCTTACACCATAATAATGACCACCCAGCAGCATTAAAAAAACATATATGGATAACCTATAAACTCAACCCACCATCAGAACTGATCTATCATAAAATGCAACTAATTAACTCAGCCAGCCAAGACAAGACAACAGAACAGCTCCTGTCCTCCCAATCCACCACCAACATACCCTCACCCTTAACCCAAAATTCTTGTCTAATAAATGGTTTCCACAGCCTGCCTGGAAGGTCATCAGGTTTAGGCTATTTCGGTCCATTTATGATTAAATGCCTTTAGATACACTGATTAAATTCAGTCCTTCCGATTTTATTCATTTTCATCTTCAGACAATTCCATGCCAAAATAATTGTATACATTCTTTCTAACTTAAAAAAATGCCACTATCCTGCCAAGTACCAAAGTGGACTATGTTACCTTCTGTAAAACCTGCCCACTTATATTGATGATAGGGCAGTGGTTCTTTTAAATTTCTTTATGACTAATTAAGTTGTTTAATCTATTTGGGTTAAATATAGTTCAGACTCAATAAGTAATAGAGCTGTGAGAGCTTAGAAGGCCGTGCCTAATGAGCAAACTAACTTTAAAAAATCAGCTTTCAAAGCTCGTGAGTTTTTGAAATCTTAATTAAAGTGATTTGCTGTTAATTTAAAATATACCCTAGACTCTCTGATGTTGAATTAAGCAGGTTTGAGGATTTCAGATTTTTTAAATTATTATTGTAGAAGTGTATTTGCACACTCACATGTTAGGGTCTCTCCACATAGTGAGGATGTTATTAAGAATGGCAAGGCTAGATAATGATCTCATGTAAGTCAGCGTAATGCTACTGAAGACAATGGGCTAGATTTCCCTTTTCCGTAGATATACCTGTTGGGCCTGCCATGCAGTGGCATTCTCACTTAAAACATCTCCTTAAAGGGTGGGGCTCTTCAGAGTTTGAAGATCTTCCAATGCAGAAGTTTGGGAGAACAGAGGAATGTTGGCTTTTGATTAAGTAACTGGACTTAAAAACTGAAGAACTGGGTTCAATTCCTGGCTCTACCCCAGACTTCTTGTGTGATATTGGGCAAGTTATTTAAAGCCAGGTTTTCACCTTTTCATTGGAGACTGAGCTCTTCTAGAGTTCTGACCATAAGTGTCACAATAGAAGTGCTGAGATCTTCTAAAAAACTAGCCCCAGTTCTGGGTTCTGAACACCTGACAATCTGGTCCTGAACAACTTTGATAATCTGGCCCTCATTTTCCTGGGCCTCAGCTCTCCATTTGTTCAATAGGGATAACAACACTTCTCATCTCCCAACCATTGTCTGCCTTGTTTACCTAGATGGCTGTAAAAGGTTCAGGACAACTGCACCCATATTTCCCCTCAATGTCACCAACTCTCAGGCTTCCAGCCATTGCCTTCCTTGGGTGGAGACCTGCATCGCTCTCCCTTCTGACCGGGGTATTTCTAGACTGCACATTGCTCTGCCTTCACTGTGGCATTCCAAGCAAAGACAGGCTGTCTTTCTTTGTTAGTTGGTCCCTGGAGAATCCAGTTTGAACTAGTATATGCATACTTTTCCATTGGGATAGCTTCAAAGGGCTGATAACAGAAAAATTTTATTAACATCTCCTCTTCTCCTAGAGAAGAAGGATACAATGCCACACTAACACATACAGAATTGTATTTTAATACCTTTCAGATACCTTATATTAAACCCTAATTCAATAAGGTTTAATTTAATTCAATACAGTTTATCTTAATTCCACAATGTTTGTTCAGAATATCGTCAGTCTGTCACAATGGTAAGGTTTTGGGAATGCTATATGTTTGCACAGGATGTAGCACAATGGGGGGGGGGGGCTCCCATTATTGTAAATGCAAGTAATTATTTAATAATATTTAATTCCACAGAGACTGAAGTCATCCACATGGGTCTCTACTCCTCTGTGGTGCTTCACTATTCTCTCCACCCCAGGAAGCACGTCTTCAGTGAGGCTGGGTCATTCTGGCATCTGATCAGTAGTAGCCATGGAAAAGACTAGAGGGAGGTTATATGCTATCTTTGAGCTCTATTAACTCCAAGTTAATTTCATTCACTGACTGAGCAGGGATAAAGCCCTTCCCATGTGATGCTCAAGCAAAAGGCTTTTATGTAGGATGCAAAAGAAGAGTGCCACAAAGGGGGCAGTCACCAACCTTCCTCCGGAGTAGGAGGAGTTCCACCCTAGAAGGAATGTTTCCACTCCAGCCCAATCAATTTAGAGTAATGTAAACAAATTAGAATCTGGCTCGCAGGCAATATTTTAAAAATTAGATGGTCATTTAAAATATGGGCATCACTCATCACTGACATTTCAACAGGATTCTGTTCTGATGCCAATTTGAAGTTGACAAATTGTTAGGTGATTATCTTCTAAATATGCCAATGATATTATTACTTGAGGCATGAGCCTCACACCAAGGTAGGGAGTATCAAAGTGTAGGATATGTGGAGTGACTGCCAGCAAACTTGGAGGGGAGGAGAAGGGTTCCAATAGTGTATGTTCCCTCCTACATCCCAAATGGTTATCATTTTCTAGTGCTTTGTCTAGTGTAGTTTTAAGCATTCTAAGACTTTTAGAGATTTCATCAGCTCCCTAGAGAGATTTCACATGCTAAAACATTTCATTCTCCAGCAGATTATCCTGGGATTCTTCTCAAGTTTTCCCTTTCTAAATTTAACCCAGTTACTTCGACTTCACAAAATTAATTATTTTCAACCCCTATTTTACAAGGTCACACATCCTAGCAAGTACCCCCTCATGGCCACTCACTAGAACTATGAGTGACTCCAAGCCTTTATGCCCTGGATGCCCTGAGTTACATCTCAAAATGGTAAAACAAAGGTTTTAGGTTGATGTCTAAGCATACTAGGTCACCATAAATGATGGAAGGATTGCATAGGAGTGTTTTCTTTATTAATTATTAATAGTCTGATAACACCTGCAGGCCCCAATAAGAGTCAGGGCATTATTATGCTGCAAAGAGCATAAAATAAACACTGTGCCTGCTCCAAAGAGCTTACATCTCCAGCTGCCAGTGGGTTGCAAAAATTTGTTGCATAGTCCATATGCCATTGTTCCTTAATATGGATTCTACTGTATGTGTAGTGGTGCAGTCCCAACATAGTAATCACCATCCTCAAGAGATGTTTTAAGCTGTGACCGCTGCAAAGCATCCACTTCTCATGCAAAATATTTACTTTCACAGCTCAGACCTATATTAACATTTGGAAATTTTTAGCCCTTTCTATATATTTTTCATAGACGTGTAGGACTGGAAGGGACCTTGAGAGGTCATCTACAATTTTTTTTGCTACAATATTGATTTAAGCCACTAATATTCTGCTAGATAATCTGCCAGGATCTGCAGCACATAGAGGGCCAAAGTGCAGGAATACATTTTTAAAAGGCCCTTTTTTCTGCATGACAGAACAATCTGGCTTTAACTAAATACCAGTGACACCAATACAATCTCTTCTCTCCAAGAATGAAATCTGATCACTTCAACCCTTTGTTTCCTATTTCTTACTCAGTTTTTGGTCTATGGCAAGAAATTGCTCCTTACTCTATTAATTTCTCTTAAAGGTCTGTTAGCCCACATTCTGAGCATGTGTAAAATGGCATAGCTCTATTGACTCCACTGGAACTAAGATTTACATCAACTGAGTCTTCTAGGACCATCACAAAAGGTTTATGAAAATCCAAGTAATTTATCCTCACTGGATCATCTTTCATTACTATTTTATTAACATCTTCTTGGAACCTTACGAGGTTAAATACGCCACAATTTCTTTTTAAAGAACAGTGCACGTTTGATACTATTGTCTATTTACATCCCAGTGTTGCACTGTACTATTTTACCCTTAATGAAACTCTCCTTCTGTGTGTTAAGTATGTAATTCCTGGGGTCTTCTTAAGCTCCATTAAAAAAATTAACACCATTTTAGTTACTTTCCAGACTTTAACTTTTGTGTGTATGTGTGTTTGTGTGTGTAATTTATCACATCTGTGAAAATCTCTCTTCTATTCCCAGTGAATATAATTTTCTTCTGGTCCATCCTGGCAGTCTGAGATGGACTATATCATTGTAGAACTGAGGGCATTTTAAAGCTAATGTCACATACATTGAGACCATGAGTCCAGTGAACAGAAAACTAAACCAATTTTTATGTTTAAGTCTATTCTCTCTTGCTTGCTGGACTTCAAATCTCTATCAAACAGCCTTCTTAACATGAACATTTTAAATCATTTCTATTGTTTGGGAAAAAAAGAAGAAAAGAAAATCAACCCAGCTGCTTTCACCTTGACAAATAATGACTAAGTTCAATTAACTTGCAACTATTGTTGTCCTTGACTTGCTTTTAGGATTCGGAAGCAGGGCATTTTAGTTCAGTCCTGGGTATTTTGCTTAACAAGTCATTCTGGTTCTCTACTTTTTCTTTTTTAATGTGTAACTTTAACCCTTTGTATGTTCAAACCCACATAGACAAACTTACCCTGAAGTCAATGTGAGTTTTGCCGGAGTAAGCAGTGCAGGGTGAAGCCTTAAACCAAAATTAAATTCACATGCTTATGTTTGTGCAAAACAAGAGCTGAAAAAATGTTTATGGACTGTTGTAAATTGACTTTGCCCCACTGACTTCAATGGAACAATGCCTATTTATACCAGCTGAGGATCTGGATTTATATTTCTATAATTCATCCATTTTTTACTTCTTGTGCATCTGTAAGCATTTGATCCTGTAAACTTTTACTAATAAGAGTAGTACCATTGATTTATCACCTGATTAAGTTTGAGGAACAGGTCCTGAATTTGAAAGAGTGTCTGAGAATCAGGATGCATTCCTAAAAAATGTCTAATGGGTAGATCATTATCCTTTCCAGCAAGTGTTAAGAAAAAAATATTTTCTGTGTGTTATTTCTCTGCTTTCTTTAGAAGATACTGAAAATGAGTTGTAAGAGCTGCACTAGTGATCATTTTTTATATTGGTGTAACAGCATGGCACCCACCTCTCACGAGCACGCCTTCTACTCAGGTGTGTCTGCAGTCTTTAAATAGTCATGGCCCTGCTATTGGTCATACTCCCAGGGCTTCCTCCCTGGAGCAGGGGTGGATTAACAAATTTGCCGCCCCTAGGCTCTCAAATAATTGCCACCCTCCTCCCGCCCCCCGCGCCAGCTCACCTCCGCTCCCCCACGGCAAGCCTGGGAGGGAGGGGGAAAAGGGGAGTTGTGGCGTGCGGTTCCCTGCCCCACCCCCCAAGAGATACTGCCCGCGCCCACCAGCCCCAGCTCACCTCCACTATCCCCCGAGCGCGCCGCTACTCACTTTTCCTCCCTCCCTCCCAGCGCTTTCGCGCGGCAAGCCTGGGAGGGGGGAGAAGGGGAGTTGTAGCGCGCTCGGTGGATGGCGGCGGTGGAGCAGAGATGAGCTGGGGGGGAGCGGTTCCCGGCCCCCCGGTTACTCCCCATGCCCGCGGGCCCCAGCTCACCTCTGCTCCGCATCCTCCGAGCGCGCCGCTACTCACTTCTCCCTCCCTCCCTCCCAGCGCTTTTGCGTGGCAAGCCTGGGAGGGAAGTGGAAGGAGGGAAGCACAGCGTGCCTGGGGGAGGAGGCGGGCCGGGGATTTGGGGAAGGGGTGGAGTTGGGGAGGGGGTGTGAGCAAATTTGCCGCCCTAGGCCTAGACCTTGTTGGCCTAGGCAATAATATGCTGCTGCCCTGGAGGCAATGATTTCATGCTCTTGCTCTATTTTGGCCCCAGCTAAGCCACTAAGTAATCCCTTTCTAGGGACTTATTGCTGTTCAATATGGCCAGTTCCCCAGTGGCCTATGTGGTAGGGAGACTGGGCCCACCCACTACTCCAGATCCCAGCCCAGGGACCCTAAGAATAGCAGCCACATGCCACCATGTCCCTTTCACTACCTGAGCCACTTCCCCACAGCCCCAGCCTTCACCAAATCTTCACCCTTACCTCAGGGCTCATCTAAATTCACACCCAGCAGCCAGCCAGGAGCTCTTATTCACTGCTCCGCTCCCTGCCAGCACTGAACTGCCCATGGTGCTCCAGCTCCCTTTGGCCAGCCAGAAGCACCAACTATGCTCCTCTTGCTCCAGCAAAGAACTTACTGGTTGTGGCTCTGCAGCTCCTTTTATATGGGTCTCCCCTGGGTCCTGAATGGCTGCTCCCCCTGCAAACACTCTCGGCTGTTTGGAAGACTCCTTTACTGCTCCTTTCCTTGGGCTGATATGGCAGGACACTGATGCCTCCAGCAAGGGGCCTCTGGGCCTAATCCACACCGTCAAACCTGGTTACTTATAGTTTACATTAAATGCCTTTCCATTTCATGTACAAAAGCTTCTGGCTCAAGAACCTTTGGAAAGCTAAAGTGGAGCATGGTTGGTGAAGAGATCTCCAGTACAGTTTGGAATGTTCTTCATTTCTCAAACTGTCTCACTTGGGAACTACAAAATTCAGTGCAAATAAAGTGTCATGGAAGTTCTGAGTTGACAGAAGTGGGGTTGGTTATGTTGATTAACTCATAAGTCCTTTTCAACTCTCTGGCTCCATAAATCTACAGTAGCATTTGAAGACAAGGGATACAATTTTCAAAAGCATCTAAGTAATTAGGCTTCCAAGTCCAATGTTTAAAGACAACTTAGGTTCTAAAGGAGCCTGAATTCCATTTATTTTCAAATGATAATTAGGCACTTAAATGCCCAAGTCATTTTTTGAAAATGGGACTTTGGAGTATGACTATTTGAATAACTGAATATTTGGTTTGGATGAAGGTCTGAAAAGTCAAAAGATAATTGTTTTGGGTCAACCCAAAGTGAAGATGTTTCAAATTTTTCAGTAAAACAAAATGTCAAAAAAATTGTTTGAATTTTGAGGGGTTTTAAAGTGTCTTTACATTGTTTAAATAAAATTGAGGGAAATTCCAAAAAGAAACATGTTTCCCAAACAAAAAGTCAAAACAATTAAGTTGAGAAGTGCCAAAACAAATAGTTTCAGCATTTCTAATTCTTTTGTTCAACTGAAACAATTTGGCAAAATTGACACAAATTTGTGGATTGTTCCTGTCAACCCAAATCTGCATTTCTGGGTGAAAAAAAGTTGTTGAAGGAAAAATTTTACCCAGCTCTAATTAGAACCTTAGTCACTTAGGAACCTAGGAAAATGTTACCCTAGAATTTAGCAAAAACTTAAAAATCTCCTTTCAATAAAAATTTGGGCTCTCAAGCGGATAAAAAAATTAATCATGATTAATCGCATTATTAATTGTGCTGTTAAACAATAATAGAATACTATTTATTTAAATAGTTTGGGATGTTTTCCACATTTTCAAATATATTAATTTCAATTACAACACAGAATACAACGTGTATAGTGCTCACTTTATATTTATTTTTATTATAAATATTTGCACTGTAAAAATAAAAAAAATAATATTTTTCAATTCACTTAATAAAAGTACTGTAGTACAATCTCTTTATCATGAAAATTGAACTTACAAATGTAGAATTATGTACAAAAAATAACTGCATTCAAAAATAAAACCATGTAAAACTTTAGAGTCTACAAGTCCACTCAGTCCTACTTCTTGTTCAGCCAATTACTCAGAAAAACAAGTTTGTTTACATTTTCAGGAGATAATGTTGCTCACTTCTTATTTACAATGTCACTTGAAAGTGAGAACAGGTGTTCTCATGGCACTGTTGTAGTCGGTGTTGCAAGATAGTTAGGTGTCAGATGCACTAAAGATTCATATGTCCCTTCATGCTTCAACAACTATTCCAGAGGACATGCGTCCATGCTGATGGCAGGTTCTGCTCGATAACAATCCAAATCAGCGCAGACCAACAAATGTTCATTTTCATCATCTGAGTCAGATGCCACCAGCAGAAGGTTGATTTTCTTTTTTGGTGGTTCAGGTTCTGTAGTTTCCACATTGGAGTGCTGCTCTTTTAAGACTTCTGAAAGCATGCGCCACACTCTATCCTGATCTGATTTTGAAAGACACTTCAGATTCTTGAATCTTGGGTAGAGTGCTGTAGCTATCTTTAGAAATCTCACATTGGTACCTTCTTTGCATTTTGTCAAATCTGCTGTGAAAGTGTTCTTAAAACGAACATGTGCTGGGTCATCATCTGAGACTGCTATAACACAAAATATATGGCACAATGCTGGGGAAAAACTGAGCAGGAGACATACAATTCCTCCCCACACACACCAAGCGATTCAGTCACAAATTTAATTAACACATTATTTTTTTGACGAGTGTAATCCTCTGGAATGGTGGCCAAAGCATGAAGGGGCATATGAATGTTTAGCAGATCTAGCATATAAATACCTTGCAATGCCGGCTACAAAAGTGCCATGCAAATGTCTGTTCTCACTTTCTGGTGATATTGTAAATAAGAAGTGGGCAGCATTATCTCCAATAAATGTAAACAAACTTGTTTCTCTTAGCAATTGGCTGAACAAGAAGTAGGACTGAGTCGACTTTTAGGCTCTAAAGTTTTGAATTTTTTTGGTTTTGAGTGCAGTTATGTAACAAAAAATCTACATTTGTATGTTGTGCTTTTACGATAAAGAGATTGCACTATGGTACTTGTTTGAGGTGAATTGAAAAATACTATTTCTTTTATCATTTTTACAGTGCAAATATTTGTAATAAAAGAATATAAAGTGAGTACTTTGTGTTCTGCATTGTAATTGAAATCAATGTATTTGAAAATGTAGAAAAACATCCAAAATATTTAATACATTTCAATTGGTATTCTATTGTTTAACAGTGTGATTAAAACAGTGATTAATCCCAATTAATTTTTTTAACCGTGATTTATTTTTTTGAGTTAATCGCTTGAGTTAACTGCGATTTATCAACAGCCCTAATAAAAATCCTATTTTGTCTCAGTTGAGTGTGTGCCCCTTTTCCCTATATACATTGAGTCTTAAAGAATATTTGTGGGAAATTATTTTTATCTTCATAAATGTGAGCATTTTCACTGCAAAGTGGGGTGAAATCCTGGCCCAATTGAAGTCAATAGACATTTTGCTTTTAATTTTAATTGGGTCAGGATTTTACCCCCGAGATTTACATGTGCACTCTGAGACATCCAGCCTGCATTCCTGAGCAACCATGCTCCATTTTCACTTTCCCAAGGTTCTTGGGCCAGAAGCTTTTGTCTTCTTACGATAGGTAATGACTCAAATACACCGATGGCATAATATGCATCATGTTTCATCTAATTCATGTGGCTGAATTGTGTGTCCAAAACTGAAGGCAATGGGAGTTTGGGGCGGACAAGAAATGCAGGATCAGGCTCATGTTGTGTTATGGATCTGGGATTTTAAACAATTTGTTTAGCATGGACATATTTATTGCTAACTTTTGTTAAGTTCACCTTTGAGGAACATGGAATAGAAATGGAAATTCTGTTTTTCCTGTTACAAAACTGGCATTGCTGCCTATATTACCATTTTATAAATTGTCTACTCAAGGATGTTGGGATTAATTAGTACTGTTACATGAATCTCAAGAGTAATCTCTTTTTCTGTACTGAGCTGCCTCAAGCACAAAAGGAAAGTCCTATAAAGTACTCAGTCTTGTGGGATGAACAATTGCACTCAACAGGTGACAAGTGTGAACCCTAAGGGTTTCTAATCCAGCCTCCGTTTTGTACTCTGAACAGTAATCCCATTATACTCAGCATGGTTATCCAGTCTTGGTGTTATAATATTATAAACAACTATTAGGATATTTTATTTTATTCTTCAGTAGAACTAATTAAATAATATGCTACAAGATCTCCCACATAAAGACAGATAAAATAACCTGTGTCAGGTGCTGGAGTTAGAGTGATGGATAGTCCTGTTTGTTTTGAGACAGAGCACATATTGATTTTACAATCTTTCTTCATTAGGAGAAAAAGAAAATCCCGCAGTTTTATGAAATCTGATACACTGGTCTGGGCTAGTCTTTGTTTACAATATGAAAAGCACAGTTTTTCAGTTAATTCATTTATTTCAGCAGCATTCATCTATTATTCTTAAATAAGTGCCTGGGATATTATTTTTTTCCATTGAGAACTATCTGTATAGGAGATTCATTTGTAAAATCTGTCAGTAAAAAAAGTGACTTTCAAATACATGGCATCATTTACCTGCAACATACTCCTGTCTCTGTGTAACACAAAATGATGTTCCCAGAAAAATGTTATTCTATTCTGCCTAGAAAGCATTGTATTTCTGCGTGTTGTCTTTAAAAAACTTGCTCAAAAATAAGCTATTTTCTATATGAATCATGATGTGTTCTGATTAGAAAAAGAAATGGTAGAGAAATTAATGGTTTGGTGGTAATAAAATCCAAAATCCTGCTTGTAGTCTGTTGCAAATCCAATCTTATTTTAAAGACATATTTCAGATATTTAATTAGTTGCTATGGGGTGCATTCATTAAAAGTACAGTTGTATCATTCAATTTACAAACAAATATGTGCTTAGTAAATGGTGTTATCTCCAAGCTTGTCTGGTGACAGACAGCTCCATTACCAATAACAAATAATTAGTTGGTGAGGAAGAGCAGCGTAGTTAAAACTTTGGGTGAAATTCACCATTGTGCACAAGGCCGATGAACCACTTTAGCTCTTTGAGAGCACACACTAGTTTTATTAATAATAATACCTAGCACTTGTATAGCAGTCTACTTGTGGAGCTGGGAATAGAATGCAGGTCTTGAATCACATTCAGTGTTCTAGTTAATAGGCCACTCTGCCTCCACTTACCTCTCTAAGCCATCTCCATCTATCATAGGTGATCTACATGAACAGACACCATCTACGTTTTGAAACAGTCGTGCCGAAATTTACAAGGTAACTCCCAGGTTATGGCAGAAAACTTTCCATTGGCTTCAGTAGGTTTTGGATCAGGCCCTATTTTTCCAGTATTGGAATATTTGCATAAAATGTTCTGCTTTTTCTTATTTTGATATGTGCCCTTAGTTCTCATCATTTCCAATAGAGCAGAAGTGTTAACAGAGAAATGGAACACTTTTATATAAGGTTGTACAAGCAAGCTGTAGCCTTTCTACAGGCTGCTTTACTGTAAAATAATAAGAAAAAAAATAATTAGAGTTGGTCAAACCTCAGAATGTGTTTCATGGGAAATTTCAAAATTTCTATCTTGTTTTTGTTCTAAACAAGATAAAAAGTTTTCTGACCATCTCTAAATGTAATGATTATTATCATCAGCTTCAAATAAGGCAGGTAGGAACAGTGCAGATTCCAAAGCTGGAAGGTAGGACTGTGCTCAGCTGGAGCCATCACAGACTGGATAGAGGGGAACCTCCCTACTCCAGATGGGTCTGATGACTTCCACTAGAAGTAATTGCATTTTCCATCTTGGAAGGCACCTTAAGCTTCAAAAAAGTCAGTTGTTACAATGAGCTATAGCAGCCTCAGTTCCCAACAGGGACTCCACCAGGAGGAGGAGGAGGGGCGCACTCAGACAGTGCATATCCCAGCCTACATTTGCTTTCTGCTCACGTCTCACTTGCTGAGCTGCATGGATCCCCCTCCTGCCACAGTAGATGAAAAACTGCAGCTATTTTTTGCCTGGACAGCCTTCTACCTGATAGTCTTTCTGCTGCTTGGGCCTTGTGATCTATATCTGGTTTATGCTGGCATAGGCTAGGAGTTAATATGGCTCCACTAAGTTACTGGTTTAGGGCCAGATTCTCATGTCCTTATGCTGTGTCTACACATGACAGTTGAACACACAAACATACACACACACACAGATTTATACCAGTATACATGTCCTTATTCTGGTAAACTTTAGTCCCGTACAGGAAGGAGACTAAGGGTACATCTACACTACAGGCTGGAGTCGATTTAAGATACGCAAATTCAGCTACGTGAATAGCGTAGCTGAATTCGACGTATCGCAGCCGACTTACCCCGCTGTGAGGACGGCGGCAAAATCGACTTCTGCGGCTTTCTGTCGACGGCGCTTACTCCCACCTCCGCTGATGGAGTAAGAGCGTTGATTCGGGGATCGATTGTCGCGTCCCAACGGGACGCGATAAATCGATCCCCGAGAGGTCGATTTCTACCCGCCGATTCAGGCAGGTAGTGTAGACCTAGCCTAAGCTATACAGCTATACTGGTATTAGGCATCTTGATATCAGAATAGGTGCATTCACACAAGAGTCTGAATCAGTTTAAACATATCAGTTAAAAAGAAATCACTTCCTTAATCAAAACAATTAAATTGGTACAATAGCATGTTTACACCATGCTTGTGAATAGTTTCTTTAAATATGAGAAGACTATTTGTGGAGTAAGGTAATAATCAGTGGGGCAGACCGCCACTGCAGCTTTGAAGTGAATGAAACTGTTACAGTTTACACCAGCTGAGGATTTGCCCCAACATGAGTAAGGGCAGCAGAATCTGAACCTTAATTTTTAGTACAAAGCAACCCATGGTTAATAAAATATAGCATATTTCATGAAACAGAAAATAAGATCAAAGTTTCATCTATGGAACCAAAGGAGGAACAAGGCTGGTCTATTTTTCTAGATCCCAGATAAGGCTTCTGAATTGAAACAACGATTAACATTATTTGCCATATTCCATGTATACTTCCCCTTGTGTATTAATTATTCTTCCATGCTTATCCGGTACCAGTCTGCTTTTAAATTACTAATTAAAATATGATGTGTGATATGCTATTTTGAAGGATGGAATTTTGTTTGTTTTATCAAGCTGAATTATGCCTCCTGCCTTCAAAGAGCAAGGGAAGGAGTGAGGGATAGCTCAGTGGTTTGAGCAGTGGCCTACTAAACCCAGGGTTGTAAGCTCAATCCTGGAGGGGGCCATTTGGGGGCAAAAATCTGTCTGGGGATTGGTCCTTCTTTGAGGAGGGGGTTGGACTAGATAACCTCTTGAGGTCCCTTCCAACCCTGATATTCTATAAGAGCCATTGCCATGTATCTTAGGTTACAGAATTTAGTGTCTAAAATGCAATTGGAAAAAAAAACACCCAAATCCCCAAAGCTAGCTTTTGGGGAGCCTTCTAAAACAAAGGTTTTGTGCTGTATTTGCAGTTTCTGTTTAAGCAGTTAAACAATGACCACTATTCTCTGGAACCTGTCCTGATTTAATCAGCAATGCTGGAGCATGACCACAAATATACCTATGTTAATTTCATATGTATTCAAAACACAAGAAAAAGAGTTGGTTATTGAAATGGAAGATTCCATCCATTGACTTCCCCCTCCACAATTCTCCCATATTTGCTCCACTTAACCTCTCCTTTCCCATGTTTGTTTTCTTGTACAAAACAATCTCTATCAAAAAATCCTTCACAAACACTCTTCTTCAACAGTTTCTCAAAAAATGAGCACTGCTAGATGCTAACACTATTCTTCTCTAGTTTTGTGCCTGATCTGTTTTGTCTGGGTCTAAGATACTGTATATTGTAAACTGCTTTGGACGGGGATGTCTTCTTATTTGTTTGCAATGCCTCATATGCACTGTTGGTACTCAGTAAATAGTAACAAAGACAAGAACTAAAAAGGAAAGTGTTCTTAGGTATTTTACAAGCTTCTAGAGAATATATTTCAAGGAGATGGTAAAAAAGAATTAAAACTCTGGAAAGCACTTAACAGTAACATTTTAACCTATTGATTTTCAAAAATATCACCATCTATTATCACTTTAACAAAACTCAGTCATCGCAATTGGTGAAATTTAGCTTTGTGTTGAAAACTATCACAAAACCTGTGATCACTTAAATCTTATTCTAACATCCAATATATATCCTCATCATCATAGTGTGTGTGTGTGTGTGTGTGTGTGTGTGTGTGTGTGTGTGTAATATTTTTACTACATTTTATATTTCAAACACTAAGATTGGAGCTTACATATCTCAGTGCCTTATGAAGTAGTGCTTGCAATTCAGAAAGTTGCACTTTTCCCTCAAAATAAGTATAGGATCAATATACAGCACGCGGTTAGGCATCATTTTGCTGCTAGAGATTCCTCCTTTTGGATAAGACGTAATACTAAGGTTTTGATCACTTATGGTCTTTTGTTCCTTTGATATTCCATGTAAATGTAGAGAGGTCAACCCTGGTATCTTGGCTCAACTCTAACTCATTCTATTGTATTCTACTTTCCTACATAGAAATTCTGGTGCTATTCAAAATGTTCACGATGAAACTGAACACACGAGAAACTGAACTGGTCTGGGGTTTCATTACAAAGTCAAAATTAAGACTACATGCCATAAAATTCCCAAAGACCATGAACCTTTTGAGTGAAATTTCCCATAGTTCATGGTTTTATTGCAAAACCAAGTAAGATTTAGTATTCATCTCAATTTCACTTCAAGATTTCGGATGCAATCAAACTGAATCTCATAGCAAATCTCAAAATGTAGAAACCAAAGAAAATCAAAGATGTTGTCCAGAGCTCCTGTACAGTGAAACCACTGAAATTCATACAGCTCTATTAAGAAGTTACCACTTCATTTTCAATTGAATATTATATTCTTATCTTTCCAGCTCATGCTATCATATCAAGAAAAAAAGACAAGAAAGAAAATGTAGTAGCTGCATATTTGCAAAGCAACATCAACAAAAATGAACAATATGAAGAAATCAAACAGATACAGTTGGGTCCCAAACAACATAATTGTGTTTACTAACTGCGCATAAGCATGAAAGGCCTAGCTACACAAATACTGCTGTACAATACTGATTTCTGGCAGTGTCTAAATGGAGAACATAGAGAGCACCTTTTAGGTGACTCACAAGCTATTTAAAGGTATACTAGCCTATTCCTATACACTACACAGAGGTGGCTGTATTTCAGAGATGGGTGAAGTGACCCCATATACAGGATGCAGACTCCCACTTTTCTTACTATATTTCCTTTTACTGTAACAGATAACCCTTACAATATTTTCTTGTATGTTAGCTGCTATATTACATCTCATTTGCTAATTGCCTTGATGGATCCTCAACTACCCATATTTTATTTCACTCTCATTAGAATATAACTCATATATACACCCCCCCACACCTGTTTTTTCTTATCATAGAATACCAGGGTTAAAAGGGACCTCAGGAGGTCATCTAGGACCAACCCCCAGGCAGATTTTTGCCCCAGATCCCTAAGTAGACCCCTTAAGGCCTGAACTCTCAACCCTAGGTTTAGCAGGCCAATGCTTAAACCACTGAGCTATCCCTCCCCATCCTTATAGAAGCAAAAAACACCTGGTAAGTGTCCACGTACCAAATACTATTACATAATTCTTTTACTATCAAGATCAGAAACATGTTATTTTAAGGCTGCTAAAAAAAAAGTATCTTAAATAAATGCACCCTTATTATGATTAGACCTGGTGGAAAATTTTCCATCCAAAGTTTTTGCTGATAGAAAATGCCTTTTTAACCCGTTACAAGTTTGATTTAATCTACTTTTATGAATCAAATATTACTAGTCAAATATAATGCAGAAAAGAATAATAATATGTTACCCCAACCTGGGATGCTAAAATGCAGATGTTCAGCTGTCTGAAAATCTCAGCTGCACTCTGCACGAGGGTTGAGAGTTTCACAATGTCTTAGAATTACTTTTTATCTATTATGTTTGACATGTTTTGAAGACTATTTGCTAGGCTAACAGATTTTGCAGGAAACAGAATAAAGTTCATAAAGTTTATTACCTTGTTTTCACCAGAGTATTTCAGAAATCGGTAAAACCTTAGAGACATCCTTTACCAGTTATAACTGGTAGGGAAGAGGGCATGTTAACTAAGCATCAACAAATTATTTGTTTTGTTCTTGTTCTCTGGACTGTCTGTATATCTAACACTGAGGCTATGTCTACACTACCATGGTAAATCAACCTACGCTACACATTCCAGCTACATAAATAATGTAGCTGGAGTCGACGTACCTTAGGTTGAGTTATTGTTGGGTCTACACTGCGGGGAGTCGACGGAAGAAAATCTTCTCATCAGGGGTAGAGTAGAGGGATTGACTGGAGAGCGATCAGCAGTCGAATTGGCGGGTCTTTACTAGACCTGCTAAATCGACTGCCAGTGGATCGATCTCAGAGCAGTGATCCCTGCCGTAGTGTAGACCTGCCATCAGATTATAATATTTCACATCACCCCTTGTTTAAACAATTTAACATAAATAAAAGCATTTTGGGAAAAGCTAAACATGAATAAAATTCATGTTGTTATACAAATACTCGTGATACTATACATAATATTGTATATAATATTAGCTAACAGGCTTTCTCATATTTGGCTCCATACACTTTTTGTAAGACAGCTCTACAGTAGCTAAACATAGCAGAATATCTCAAGGCTGGTGAGCTGAGTGTATTTCTCAAGCCTTGTTTTATTCTACTGCTGAATAGAGCTTGGGTCATGCAAAGGTTACAGAACCTAGTAATGGTACAGTTTTAGCATGAATATAAAGCATTTTACATATAACATATTATATTATCCATTATTAGCTGTCCTGTTTTGGTTACATAATATCTCCTTTTTAACACCACTTATAGCTACAAAAACAAATCAAAACATGGTTTGATTAATAAATATTTGTTTTGAGCTGAATGTTACATTAGTTAGCAAAAAGTAATTTATATTCCTGATTCATGATTTTGTTTGTAAGAGCTGTTTTCCTCATCATATTTTGTTTACAAGGATCAGTTTCACAAACCTTGATGAAGTCCATTTCTTGTCTGGTTACTATCCCTTACAACATTTCACTCTGCTTCCTTACTCAGACCTCCAGAAGAGCTCTGTGTAGCTCGAAAGCTTGTATCTCTCACCAACAGAAATTGGTCTAAGAAAAGATATTGCCTCACCCACCTTGTCTGTAACATTTAGCAATGTAAAACTTTGCAAGCTGGGTTTTTCCATTTTGCCTTTGGCCTGGCTGCAAACACTGGGCTGTGGCTTATTTCAATCAACAGACCAAAAATAAAATGTTCATGAAAATTTTAGTTTTGATTGACATTTTTAATGTTTTAATTTTTCAGTGGAAATGAAACACTTCCTTGCTTGTTTTATTCTGCCTCCATGCACACACACATGCATGCACACACACATACACACTTTTTCTACTGAAAAACAGTAATAGACAAAGTGGGGAGACACTAACTTTTTTTTTTTAACTCCTTCCTTCTTTCCAGTAGAAAAGTAATAAAAATAAACAAGAAAGTATTTTTTCTCCTCCAAAACAAAACGTTTTGAAACTTTTCAAAAATTGAATTATATATATATATATATATCAAAACAAAGCGCTAAAGGAAGGAAATACTGTTGTCTCCATTTTACAGCTATGGGGTTAAATTCTGGCTTTATGGAAGGCATTGGCAAAAGTCCCATTGATCTCAATGGGGCCAAGATTTCATCCATGGACTTGAGGGACAGGTGATTAAATAACTTCCCTAAAGAAGTTAGTGGCAGAACTGGGAACTGAATTCAGATCCCAGTCCTGGGTCTTAACCACAAGACAACCTGTCACCTCTAACTCTATGACAAACATTCCTCTGTTAGCAAAACAGCCACTTCTAGTACTATAATAATCATATCAACATCAACTCTAAAGCACGGTTTTATATTTTGCTTTTGAGCTTATTCCTGGGGGAAAACTGCTCATTAGCTTCCAGGTTTTCAGGCAAATACACAGAACAAAATGAGCACTCATTTCTGTTAACATACAGCAGCTCCACACATGACCCATAACTTTCTATGTTATCCTTCTACATAGTGTGGATGATAAAACATATCTCTGCTTTTATCTCAGAGTAACAAAGATAAGTCAATCATAGGAAGTTCCCCTGTGGTATTTCTTCCTAAGAGTTAGGCTTTCTTTTTCATATGGGTCTGAAAAATTAGAATGGACTAATAAATCTCTTGGATTCATTCTCCTCTTACCTTTGAATCACAGAGATAATTAGAAAGGTCTCCTAGTTTCTTATATCCAAGATTTCATTATGAACTTTTTAATCTTCTTGTGAAGGAGGTACCATTTGATTGCTCTAAGTTTTGAAAAGTTTCTCTCTTTTTTGTTGCTGTTGTTGTTCCTTGCTGTTTAACTGTGTTGGGATTCCTGCTTCCCATTCCTGTCTTCTTTAAATCTGCTCTCCATTTAATTAATTTTTCTACATTTACATTTCATTTCCACTTTTTCCAGGACCTTTATAAATTGGTTATATGGCAATCTTCCTTAGGGGGAATAGGATACAGGCATGATCATATATTCATAACATATTGATTCAGAGAGAATGTCAACCCCTGAATTATCCACACTACTTCCTGGATTTCCTTTAAAGTCTCCCATTAAAGAACTCACTTGATCTTAGGCTGCTTAGCTTGTGTAGAACAAGTGGCATTACTGAAGGTAAATAATTAGACATGTTAACTATACACATAATGAGAACTTTATCCACGCTGTATCTGTAATTAAAGGACTCCTGGATTAAATTTGGTTTTATATTCTTTTTGCTATAATGGATTATTTTAGTAAATATGCCTGTCTGAATTTATAGTGTACCCTTACAGTATTTGCATATATTTAAGTAGTCCCTCCACATCTCCTAGTTATGGCTCAGAGTTGACAATTTCTGTAATAGTTTTTCAGTTTAAAATATTTTAAAACAAAAGGGAGAAAGGTTATTCACTAATCAGGAAAACAATAAAACATGAAATCAGTGCATAAATCTGCCTCTGAAGCCATATTTTGTTCAATCACTTTATTTAGATCCCCTCACCTTTTGAGCTATGATAACTCTTTCTTTCAGATACACATACATTTACTGGGCAGCTTAAGGCCTGAACCAAAGCCCAGTAAAAGTCACTGGAAATATTCCTATTGACTTCAGTGAGCTTTGTATTTGGCCCTGGTGGAATTACACTTAGATACTTAAATAAACATGGCCTGATTTTCAGAAGTGCCTAACAACCCCAGCTCCCTTTGAAACCAATGGGAGCTGCAGGTGCTCAAAATCTTTGAAAAATCAGGTCACTTTTTATGGTTTCCTTAATATGGAGATAGGAATTTCATTTTAGACACCCAGGCATGAAAACATTTTTATAGAGAACTTCATTTTCTTTCTTTCTTTCTCTCTTGATAATATTTATAAATTATTTCTACATTAAAATTAAATTGAACCAAAAATGAAAATTCTGCCCTTGTTTATATACACATGGATCTTTTCTTCTTAAAATATGGTTACACTTTAGAAAAAAAAATCTACTATGATACAGTATATTGACAGCAACATCTGTTCAAATCCTAAACCATGTTCCTTTATAAGCAGGTACTGTAATATCAAACAGTAAACATTAGAGCTTCAACAAGAGAAAATCAAATCTGATATAGCAAATGCAAGGCTGTTTTATTTAGATATATGCCAACATATCCCAAAATATTTCAGGCAAACAAAACATTTTTGTATCCTCTGAGTATCAGGTAGCTCAAGCACTTATCCTGTCACTCTGTCTTTGTCCATTACATTAGCTTCAAACCACATGTTCAATATTCAAAATGAGAGCTAATGTCAGATCAGAAGGAAATTGTATTTCTTATTCTTTTCCCCCACATCACATTGTTTTACTTCAGGATATGTTGTGCTTCATCCAATTACACGCTGTCACACACAGTTGCAGTATGCTGTGTCACAACATTAGTAGATGCAGAAGGGTAGACTGTACGGAGCTTTATATATATATATATATATATATATATATATATATACACACACACACACACAGAGAGATGACTGGATCAGATCTGCAGTGTTCATTCCAAATCCAGCTGTTATATTGTTCACAAGCAGATCAGTAAGGGTAAAATACTACAACACAAATGATCCATAAGTCATTTGACCTTTTTGTACCTGTGTGACACTAACAGTTGACACAAAATCCAACCGCTCAGGAAGAATTTTGTATGTGTATATAACTTTGCGAATTTCATTTTAATAATACTGACAAGCATAGGGGTTTCAACTTTTTGAAGTTATTTCTTTTCCACTTGTTGCCATGGATACTACATCTTGTCGTCTTTCTATTTTCTTTTCTTCATCATATTTGACTTCTCTGCACTGGTGTCCATGGTGATTTCCTGCTATCAGTACCCAATATATACCTCAACTTCCTCATTTTTATAATTAGCTCCAGTAGTCAAAAAGGTTCTCAGTATATAATTGACATTACTACATCATAATCGCTATATACTACCAGAACTGTAACCTCTTTCCATGAATTTATTAGACATTTGCACTGTTGGTCACTTGGAGAAACTCATAAGTTGCAACATCTTATTTTTGGATACCCTCTGGGGACAGCTGCCATACATTTAATCCATCATGCAGGCAAACAAGGATGTAAAACAATCATTATGTATCAAAATATAAGTGGCCAGATTTTCAGAGATATTGAGCACTAGAGTTTATATTGATGTCAGTCAGAGCTGTGGATGCTCTGAAAATCAGGCTATATAATTTAAAACAAACAAATGTAGTCCTAGAGTTAATCTGCCTCTCTCATAGCTTATGATACATAACACGGACACTGATATAATATTCATTTTTGATTCATAGAAGTTTATTCTTTTAATCAATTTTCTGTTTTGCAGGTATTCTTTCATAAGACTTATTTAATATAGAGAGAGGGAAATTCACCTCAGCTCCAACGACCTGCACAAATATGTCACTATCCAGTTCAACCTCATGGCAAGAGCACTGTACACTGGGGTGAATTTCACCTCTGACATAGGGTAAAGATATACGTAAGCCTTGCAAGGTCCTTTGCAATATACTTTTCATTATGGGTAAAATTCACCCATCATGAACCAGTTTTAGGGGACAAAAGTCTTTTCCACTATAGTTCTATAAAAAGTGGGTGAAATCCTGGCCCCACTGAAGTCAATGGCAATGCTCCCATTGACTTCAGTAGGAACAGGATTCCATACAATATCTTCAAGTTTGCCCTGTGGGTGAAATTCACCCTTGTGTAGAGAACTAGCACAAAGCTTAGGCTTTACTGAAGCCCCAGGCAAACTCTCAAAAGTAGGGTGAAAGTAGGATTTAAGTGGTACATTGGGCTTGTGCTGGTTCTTAGCACAAGGGTGGATTTCACCCTGTATGATGAGTATTTGGTGCTTAGGACACCACCTACCCTTGCTCTCAACAAGCTAATAAAAACAGTTTAGAGCAATGTCCAGTCTATACATTGGCCTAAAACAGAGGAGGCTTGAAGTAGTATGAAATCATTAATTGTCAGGGTATTGATTGTTTAAGGTTATGGTAATCACAGAAATGTTTTAGTACAATGACTATAGTAACTCAACTATGAGAACTGTAATTAAGAGCCTTTCCAATTCTTCCCAGGTATATAATTCAAAAGTGTCTCCATAATTTCCTTCTCCTAGTTTTTCCATTTCCCCAGAAGACAACTATTCTGTCTTGCTTGCTTGGTACACAGAGATCTGAAAACTGGCTGCTAATTACTATGTGTTTCAATTCACAATTTAATTGGTGATGTGGGAAATCAAACCATGGTCTCAGATGTGCAGAAAGATCAATAAACTACCACCTAGACTGCTGAAACACCATGCCAGTGTTTGCTGTTATTTTGTTCGTTTATACTCCTGTTTGCTCTTAACATTTGCTTTATTTCTTATCTCTGACATGGATATATGGGTGCATATATAGTGTATTTATGCATGTATGCAGTATTAAATTAACATTTTACTTTACTATTATTGTATCTGCACAGCAAATGCTACTCAGTGTCGGCTCTACAAATTAGCCCTGAAAATAAGTTAAGATTCCAATTTATTATTTGGAGGACTCTTGGCTCTCCACAGAAGGATAAACACACCCCTGACTGACAAATGTTTTAACAACAAAAAGCGCCGGTGTGGACAGCGCTTTGTCGGCAGGAGAGTGTCTCAGACTGACAAAGCTACTGCTTTGGTGTGATTAATCTCTGAGCAAAAGTATTACCAAGCTTAAAATGAACAAAGGTATTGTTAGTGTTAGGCCCCAAACTTCCACTTTGCAAAGGTAAAAAGGGCACGCTTTGCAGAGGTAAAGAGGGCAAGCTTTTCAGAAGTGGGCTAAGACTTGTGGTCAAAACGTGCTGCAACCAGATATCTCCTTTATAGGAATTAGAATGTGTTAAGTTGTGCCCCCGGGCACAGCTTGTGTAACCCACAATTAAAACAATTGTCTACAAGAAAATAAGTAAGTATAAATTATATGTTCAAAGCAACACAAGAAGATAAGTAAGCATAAATTATACAGCCACGGCGACAACGCTAACCACAATAAAAATTTGGCTGACCTTAATTGGTCGGTCTGTTTTAAGACATGGCGGACAGATCAGATAAAAACTATAAAGGCACGGGACTGTGTATGTCTTTCGGTCATAAGGGAAACCTGACCCACACCCCCTGAACTGAAGGGATGTGCACTTCACGACCGTCTGTACCTGGCCAGTGTGGAAAACAGCCAACTGAAGGGTAACATATTTTCGGGCAAATGCAGGATAAGGTTATGGAATAAAGAAGTCTGGTTGCTCGGGCAAAATTGATCTCAAGTTGTATCAATACTATAGTGTTAAAATAGTAGTAAATAGCTAATGAATAATAACTTTATATGTACTTGTGCTTGTCTTCGGTATAACTTGCCATTTATATTAATCCTTATTCAGTGATGGTCTTTAATCTTGCTTTTCTTATTTTGTCCGTGTTGCCTTTATAGTCGAAAGTCATTAAAAAACTTTTTTGAGGAATAATCAGTAGTTTTAATTTTTCTTATATGGGCATTACTCAACTTCATTACATCTGTGTTGGGTGGTGGGAAGTAGTGATCACCCAGGGTCCAATTAGGGTCGTAACGCATGTCTCCCTCTTCCTTTATCTCCGCAGTTGGGTGTGGTTTTATTTTGCTGGCAGGAGAGCTCTCTGCGTAAGTTTGCCAGACGTGAAGAAGAGCTCTCTGTAAGCTCATAGCTTGTCTCTCTCAGCAACAGAAATAAAAGATATTACCTCACCCACCTTGTCTCTCTAATAGGAAGTTTAAGACATTTTCTGGTTCATAGTTTTTGGTATCCTTTTCTGTGGTTTAATATTATAACATATCTTCATTCTATTGTAAAGCTTTAAAATAAAATCCTTTTTTTAGGGTCTCCGTATACACTTTAATTGTAAAGCCTTAAGCATTTCTAAAGTAAAGGTCATTATTGAATCCCAACAGAATATCCTTTGTGAAACCCTAAGGCTCCTACCCAAGGGGGAATAAGAAAGGGTGACAAATCTGTATAAATGGTAGCCTTTATTGAAGAACTGGCTTTTAACCCTTTCGTCGATGGTCCTCTTCACCACACCAGCTATGCTAACATTACCCACCAGCGTTCTATTGAAATCAATATCATGTCCTCCTTCCACCTTTGGCGGGCTGTTCATTAAGGGCAAGATTGTTACTTGCCCAATACATCCACGCTAGGGAGTAAAGTGGCATTGCAAGTCATTGGGAGGAGAGAGATCAGCCTTCATGGAATGTCTGTGCCCCCTCCCTGCAAGGGGGGGCAGTATTACAAAAGAGCTGTGTCTGTATGTGTGTTCCTAGATCAAGACCTAGTAGATGACCCTTAATAGTATGTAGCATTGTTCTGGGGTTTTATAGGAGGGATAGCTCAGTGGTTTAAGCATTGGTCTGTTAAACCCAGGGTTGTGAGTTCAACCCTTGAGAGGACCACCTAGGGAACTGAAGCAAAATCAGTACTTGGTCCTGCTAGTGAAGGCAGGGGGCTGGACTCGATGACCTTTCAAGGTCCCTTCCAGTTCTAGGAGATGGGATATCTCCATTAATTATTATTAAAAACTTCTTGTTGTGCACTGAAAAGACCTTCTTTGCACAGCTCATTGCACATGGGGAGTAATGCTTCCTATTCCAATGTGCCAGCTTGTACAGATGAACTGGCTTAGAGGAGGAAGCCAGATATGTGCCTCGTAAAGGACAGGGGAAGATTTCTTCCCCCACAGTTATTAGGATGAACCAAGGTCTGAATTTATTTTGTTATCTCAGGCTAAATAATAACTAAAAAAAGATGCCTCCCCTAGGATCTAGGACCCCTAATATGCAATGAACAATACAATGAAATCTCAAGCAGCATTAAAATAGTCAGTTCAACAGGAGCTCAGCCAACCACCTTCAACATCTCTTTCCCACCTCTGTCATTGTGGGAAGCACAGCCTCAGCCTTCTCAAAAAAAAAAAAAAGAAAACCTTAACAAATGTCATGTACAACATGCAAAGATCACCAAATGCAGGCTATTTCTGACCAAGTGAGGGAGCAAGCTCCAGAATTGTGACTGACTCTCAGTTCTCTTAGTCTTATCCTGGGGCAGCGTGCCAAAGCACTATCCCTTACACAAAATAGATTGTGTCATTATCTTCTATCTCAAAAATATATAATATGACCCCAAAGTGCAATTGATTTAAAGTAGCACAGCAGATGTATTCTTCATGTGTGGCAACCATCAACTAGTTAAAGATTTCCCTCTTTAAGTTCCTAATCCTGTAAAAAGCTCAATCCTACCCTCCTTTTACCTGCTGTGCTCTGAGTTCAGGATTGTCCTCCACAGAAAGCTGGTGTAAAACAGGTACTGTATCCAAATATTCTGAACAGAAGATTCAGGCATATACCTAAAATGTACAGCTAATATTTACTATATTGCTTACCCATATTATTCCTTAATTTTTCCTTCATTAAGATTACTTCTCCCTCCATAGCATAAAACAAGGGTTGATTGACTATCAAGATCATTGCGCTAGTTTTGGATTCACTCCCCTGGGTACCTAATTCTATCCAGTTCTTCAATCAATGAACACAACAGCAGCTGTGTGGCAGTGTTACATTTTGGTGTGACTACTCTTAAATATACATATCTTCATGTAATCTTATTCTTCAAATAAATTGCCAAATGCCATTCTCCTTGGGGCCCTGCAGTTTGGTAAATCCTAAACGCAAAACTGCTGTGTTTTAGGTGTGGGGAAAAGTTATCCAGGGGAATTCCTCACATCCTGGGTGCGTTACTTCTCTGAAACAGCACTTAAGGGGGATTTGCATTGTTACTCTAATTCAGAGGCCTAAATGCCACCTCCGCCCACCACAGAAGACGGGCAGTGGTCCCACCTGCTCTTATAGGCTAGCAGCAGCAGAGAGGCTGCTGCTTAGAGGAGAGTGGGCTAAAAAGTATTTGGCTTGATATAGGTCATCCTTGCATCTAGTCAGAA
This sequence comes from Chrysemys picta bellii, assembly GCF_011386835.1. Taxonomy (NCBI): domain Eukaryota; kingdom Metazoa; phylum Chordata; order Testudines; family Emydidae; genus Chrysemys; species Chrysemys picta. The sequence goes on from NC_088793.1 coordinate 180,102,356, forward strand.
CTCTTTTCAAGTCATTCCTGTAGTGGTTAACTTTGTGTCCCAGGATTCCCGGGAGCTCCTTTCTTTGAGGCACTCAGACATGACAGTGAGATAGCTTTTATTGATCACACACACACTTCCCAAAATTCTGTCTCAACTTGTACTGGGCCCAAATGTAAAACCTGGCATGGATCTCTAGGAGTTTGTCTGTCCTTGGGTTTTTTTCCAAAACTTGGTCGGTAGTAGGGGTGGAGGTCCACAGTGTAATTAAGGCAATGTTTTGGAAAACATGCTCTACCTCTGCCTTGCCTCTGTAACCTGAGTCCCTCCCATTCTCCCCAATCATGGCTACATCTTTGCTTCTTCATTGCCTTGTTTCTCTTATCTTCCTTTGGCCTTGCCTTTCTTTCCTTGCTGGACTCTCTTCCTCCACATCTCGCTCCAGCGTAATCAAAACAAGGAGGAGGCAGCACTGAGTAGAAGTGTGGGAGAGGAGAACCAAGTGGTAGCCAGAGAATCATATGTCTCAGTCTGCCAGTGGCCCAAATGTAGGATGCAGTGTGTGACAGACACCCACAAAGAGGGAAACAGAACATATTTACACAGAAAACACGCAGTGCTGTAGGATTCCTCCCTTTGGTGTGAGTGACTCTTCCTATACCCTCAGCTTCATTATTCTTTGTTTCTGATGTAAATAATTTTCAGCAGTTGAAAGTGAGGAGGAACCAAATTCATATGGCATGTGGGTAATTTGGGGGCTCACGTGAGTGAAATCCTTGAAAATGAGGTCCAGCCAAGGGCACGGCTGTTCAAATATTGTCAAAAATGGTTTCTCAAGAGAAAATTAAGTTTTCAACTAAACAATTTTTTTCAAAACCAGTGCTTCCTTTTTTGATTTTTTTCCTGTCAAACCAAATGCTGAAAAACCAAAGTTTTGATTCAGTTATACTTGATTCAGTTATACTGCTGTGCTACCTCATGGGAGTTATAGTCAGTTTCCTCATATCCCCATTCTCCTCTGAGCTGGGCTCCCCAGTCAGACTACATCTCTCATGATGCACCACAGACAGGAACTTCTATGACAGTGGTCTCCAAACTTTTTATGCACAAGACCACTTTTTGAATTTAAGTGCAACCCAGGATCTACCCCACGCCTTCCCTGAGACCCCGCCCCTTCCCAAAGCCCTGCCCACTCCATGCCCCTTCCCTCCATGGCTTGCTCTCCCCCACTCTCACTCACTTTCACCAGGCTGGGGCAGAGGGTTGGGGCACAGGAGGGAGTGCAAGCTCTGGGAGGGAGTTTGAGTGCAGGAGGGGGCTCAGGGTTGGGGCAGAGTGTTGGGGTTCAGGAGTGGGTATGGGATGCTGGCTCTGGGAGGGGGCTCAGGGCTGGGTCAGGGGCTTGGGGTGCCGGAGGGCATTCAGGGTGCAGGAGGGGGTATGGGATGCTGGTTCCGGGAGGGGGCTCAGGGCTGCAGGTTGGGGTGGAGGCTCCCGCCGGGCGGCACTTACCTTGGGTGGCTCCCGGGTAGTGGTGCAGCGGGGCTAAAGGCCCAGCCCCATGCCGCTCCTGGAAGCAGCCAACATGCCCTTGTGGCCCCTGGGGGGGGGGGGGGTGGCTCCACGCACTGCTCCTGCCTGCAAGCACTGTCCCCATAGCTCCCATTGGCCGCAGCTCCCATTGCTCAGGGAGCCCAGTCTAAAGAGGAGAATGAGAGCATAAGTTACCATCACAGCATTTCCAAATTGAAATATTTTGATTTCACAGAAAATTAAAATTTTGCACAGAAAAAAAATCCATTTTCTGACTAACTCTATTTGAGTGATATGTAGGGAGGAGCAGAAGAGCCAACTGCCATCACATGATACTAACCATTCAACTCATGATTTAAGAAAAGAAGTGGTGTACTGCTATTGTGGAACACCAGAATAAACATGCAAATCTTTGAGGGGAGCAAGAAGTGAGTGATCAATTGGGAGACAACACTCCCCCAGCCCCTGAAACATGGAAACCCTATCCTGTGATCCTTTTGTTCAGAGAAGCCTTTTCCCTATTCCTATCTGCCCTTTCTGTCTTTATCCCTGCCTCCCACCCAGCAAGAGCAATCTCTGCCTCTCTCTTTTCAGAATGAAGACCCAAGAAGCTCTGGCCAGATAAGTCACATGTAATTTCACAAGTAATGCATGCTGATATATAACTTTGAAAGATTTCCAACCGAGCATTAAAATGGCATATTCTATTCACCATGGACAGAAGCAGGTGATGCTTAGCACAAAAAACTTAAACGTTTCTGGTGCTCTCAAGCCCAGAAGTAAATTAATGAAGGTATCCAGGAAATAAGAAACGGCAGCAAATTAAATGAGAAATAAAGCTGCACAAAACATAGGGAGGGGGAAACTGTCTTCAGCCAATCAGAATTTTGCATCAGGGCTCTTGCATCAACTCTGTATAAACCACCCCAAATAAATGCTAGCTAGCAAATATACTGTATAATTTTGAGGTGTCCATCACAACTTTTAGTTTAAAGTTTATTTTTAAAATCCATGTTTTCCCGTTTTCCTTTACTCTTGCCCAATATAAAAGATAATTAGATTCCAACAGAACAGAAGCTAATTTGTGGGTTTAATATAGAGTTGCTTTCAGATAGTAATAAAATCCCTTTCCAAATCACTAAATGTACATCAGCATTATAAGAAATCACATGGTTGTCAGCCTCACACTTCAGGTTTCTTTTTATTGAAATCCCTGTTGATGATGCAATATATACTGCAACCTAATTACTCTCCATTTTGGAAACAGGATATGCTACTGCCACTACTCTTGGCAGTTTAGAATGTAGCCAGAGAATAGTGTTGTATTAGGTTACTCAGACTGCCTATCTTCTCCTGGCCATAGTGACGCGTGGTACAGTTGTAAAGAGATTGTCATTTGCATTCCTAATTTTGGCTAAGGAATTTAATTATGATATTTCCATATTAAACAGCATTTATGTTGGATTAAAGGTTACTTTAAGCAATGATTGTCTTTATTCTCCTGTCTGTTTTTCTTTTTTATTCTAGGAAGGTAAACCTTGGTTTTGCTACTCACAAGCAAATGAAAATCCATCGGATGGATAAACTGGTTAATTCATGCAATAATGGGTGATGGAGTTCAGCGAGATAGTTAGAAAGCAGCCACTGGAAATTCTTTATAGCTTTTGCTAGAGGTGTAATTTATATTCAAATTTGGGGAAAAAGCATCATGTTAAGAATTGTTTAAATCCTAGAAAGAGTATAATAGTGGAGTGGTACTTTAATAAAAAGGTCAACTGTCAAGAGCTATGTCAGTGATGAGCCTTGGGTTTTAGCCAACTGACATGAAGTAGAGAAGGACAATTTGATTTGAGAGAAAATAAGAATTGAACTTAACTATTTGTTCTAAACACCAACCCACTTCCAGCTGGATCTCTCTCAAGGGCTGAAAAGTTCAGTTTGTATAAATGACACTGTTTTTCATTTTTGTTCATCTGTACGTGTTCAAGTTCCAGATGAGGTTAGAAACAGAAATTGCAAAATACAAGGAAAGCTATTCATGAGAGCTGTACATGAAAGACAACTTTTACAAAAATAGTTTCTGATAGATTAAAATGTTTTCACAAATCAAAATGTTTTGTTTTGGTACTCTTTATGTTATAATAGAAAATTTTGTAAAGATTTAAATGAAAAAAGTTGATTCAAAATAAAAATTCAAAAGATATCATTCCAAAAGAGTCAAAATAGAACATTTTGACATTGTCAGAACTTCCTCTTCTACCCCCCAGCCCCCCGTTTTTCTCGGAAGTGAAACTTTGCTGAAATCCATGTGATTTCAAAAGGTAGGTGAGGTAATATCTTTTATTGGACCAACTTCTGTTGGTGAGAGAAACAAGCTTTCGAGCCACACAGAGCTCTTCTTCAGGTCTGGGAAAGCGAACGATAAAAGATATTACCTCACCCAACTTGTCTCTCTAATATCCTGGGACTGACACAGCAACAACTGCACTGCATACAACAATGGTGATGTCACAAAGCATTTCATTTGTACAGAACTGCATTTTCTGACCACCTATACCAGTCAGAGTGTCTCTGGCCTGAGTAGAAGCAGGAAATACTATATTACATTATTTATTGGTTCTTACAAGAAAGCCTATTTTTATTTGGGATTTACAGTCACAAGAGGAAAGGTATTCCAAACAAAATATGAGTAACCATCTGAGCATGTTTGTCCGAATCAAATCTCCAAAAATTTGTATGTTATCCTGCCAATACTAATATATAGCCAGTGGGTAAGTGGCACTTTACTGACCCTTCTTTCTTTTCCCAAACCCTGCACTCAATCTTCCTTTTTTCAATCATTTTTCTTCCTTATTTCCCAGCATTTGCCTTAGGCTATTGCCCAGGCATAGTGCCAAATAAGTGGATATAAAATTGCTAGGTTAATCAGGATTTATATTTCCCAGATATCTCTGTGCACACACAGTATCTCTCTCCCTCTTACCGTCTGCAACAGAGTATATGTGGCAAGTTATATGATCAGTCATCTGGATCTTTCCTTCACCTCTAATTGGAGTTTCCTATCACTCAATAGCAACTTTATCCAATACAGCCAGAGAGTAGCCAACTTTGCACCCTCTCCTTAGTTGGTTCTCCCTAAGCATGTAACTCACTGATCAATGTATGTTACGTGTCCCCTACCTTGGTGCCCACTCCACAAAGTATGAGAGTCTGCTGTAGCTTTCAGCTAGAGAGGCTGACTCTTAGCTTAGATACTCATGCTTTCAGCTTTGGAGATCCCTGGTATCAGCCAGGATGGCAGCCATCACAAACACAGTTACCCGACTCCCACCCTAGCTGTCCATGTTTAGCCCTTCTTGGATCTATTCAGTGCTGGTCAATAGACAAAAAGAACAGGAGTACTTGTGGCACTTTAGAGACTAACAAATTTATTAGAGCATAAGCTTTCGTGGACTACAGCCCACTTCTTCGGATGCATACAGAGTGGAATAAATATTGAAGATATATTATATATATATATATATATATATATATATATATATATATATATATATATATATATATACACATATACATATACATATACACACACACACATACAGAGAGCATAAACAGGTGGGAGTTGTCTTACCAATTCTGAGAGACCAATTAAGTAAGAGAAAAAAAACTTTTGAAGTGATAATCAAGATAGCCCAGTACAGACAGTTTGATAAGAAGTGTGAGAATACTTACAAGGGGAGATAGATTCAATGTTTGTAATGGCTCAGCCATTCCCAGTCCTTATTCAATCCTTTGTTGATTGTGTCTAGTTTGCATATCAATTCCAGCTCAGCAGTCTCTCATTGGAGTCTGTTTTTGTAGTTTTTCTGTTGTAATATAGCCACCCGCAGGTCTGTCATTGAATGACCAGACAGGTTAAAGTGTTCTCCCACTGGTTTTTGAGTATTATGATTCCTGATGTCAGATTTGTGTCCATTAATTCTTTTGCGTAGAGACTGTCTGGTTTGGCCAATGTACATGGCAGAGGGGCATTGCTGGCACATATATCACATTGGTAGATGTGCAGGTGAACGAGCCCCTGATGGTATGGCTGATGTGATTAGGTCCTATGATGATGTCAGGGGCTCATTCACCTTTCAAGTAGCCGGATTGTTTGTTGATGAGGGATCATAAATTTCACTGTTATACAACCACTATTTCATCTCTTCTGTAGAAACCATTTTTCGCCCAATGCCCATCCATTTAATTGTTCTTAGTTATAAGCATTTAATTTCCCGGACTCAAGTGAAACCTCACAAATGTAAGAATCTGTACATTTGCACCTATCCCTACATTGATCATCACATTGCATTAGTTATTAATACTAGTGCTAGCATGGAATATGTAGATGATTTATAAATTTCATTCTTCATTAGCTGTTCCCTGCATAGCTAAAGCATTAATAAGGTTCAACAACTCAAGTCCTACTTTTTAAAAGTTGTATTTATTTGTGAAGAACCACTATTTTGCTTTTATGCTTCTCCTTTATCTTATCTACAGATCCCTCTGAAGCTTGATGGATTCATCTTTGGTTCAAACATACAGCAGTTGTGGTAGGATCAATATAGCCAAAACATTGGATCTCTTTAGCTAAAGCCTGGCATCCCTCTCCTCCCATCCATATCTGCAAATGCTCTGTCCCACATTTAGTACATGCATCATTTCCAGACTTCCTCTGAATCTGAGGTAGGCAGACTTCTGGATAATGCCAGGCCCAAGTGGTTTATCCTATGCCCAGTTTTTGCAATTTAGTATTACACCCACAATACAGTGTGTGCTTACTATTTTTTCCATAAGTGTTATGCGCATTTTCTCCTCTGAAAATTATCAACTTGTCCTAAGCACATACTCATGATTAACCTATCATGCTGTGTCTGTGCATGTGCTGGCTGGCCTTTGAAATTATAGCCCACATATGAAACAACATTTCCCTAACCTACAATCAAATATCAGGGTTTTCCTCCCTCGGGAGGAGCATTATGTTGCAGTTCATATTGTACTGTATTACACTTCAGTTTTCTGTGTTTAGCTATTTTTTAAATCCCCCAATTTCCTTTCCTAAGTTCTGTTGCTCTGCATCCCCTCCATATACCAGTAAAGGCTTCCTTATAGCAGAATTCACTAACTATAAATCATTCTTCCCTCTTTTGTGCAGAGACTTCATACACAAGCTGCTCTATCTGTGCATACGTTCTGTTACTGTTCTACCCTCTATTTCTTCTTCCTTTTATCCTCCTATTCCCTGCACTGACTACACTGATGCTACTCATGGTGGCAGAAAGTAAAAAAAAAAACCTTTCCACTGACAATTGTTAATCTATTTACTAATGTTATGGAACATGAATGAAGTTTATAAAAACAGCAGGCTTTTGTGCTCAGCTATTATGGTAATATTTCAGTTGATGATTTTTGTTATTGTTTTTGTCCCTAGGGGCAGATGAGCCACTCAGGAGAGTATCCCGTTAAGTACACCAGAATCTTAAAAACGAACCCCAAAAAGCCCACCTAGAAATGCTTCATTAGTACTTATTCATTGATTTACTTTGCTTTCAAGAACAATGACCATGTAGTTTAAAAGAGTTGATTTATTTAAAATTCTGTTCTACTCCAACTTATATATTGCTTTTTGTATTCTACCAACAATTTCAGCTACTATTATTGCCAACAAAACAACTCCTTACTTGATGTGTCTTGTTCCAACGGTGACCTTCAATATGCAAACGAAGGATGAAAAATGATGCTGTGAGGAACTTTCTGTTCAAAACATGCAGTGAGAGCAAAAAGATCTGACTGAGCCATAGCTTAAAATATTGAGTAAGATTCAGTTCTAGGGACTGTATGCAATATTGTATTGGATTTTTTAAAGATATACTGAAATATTTTAACATCAGAGAGTAATCTAAAAAAAAGTCTCATTTCTGTCAATGAATTACATGCTTTCTAATGGTAGTAATGGTATACAAAAAGAAAAAAATCAAATCTGCAAACATGGTAATGCCATATTAAATATCATACCATATTTAAATATTAAGTCACTCACAGAAAGTCCACTTAAACATCAGAATTTGCGGGTAATTTTTTTCAAAATAATCTTTTTGATTTCGAACCCTAAGTCCAATTGAAAGAAAGTAGAATTTAGGCTCCTAAGTGCCTAGTAACTTTCAAAAATGACATAAGAGTTTAAGACACTTAGGTGATTTTGCAAATTTTATTCTAAATCTTATGTTAGTGAACTTTATACTTCAAAAAATATTGTCTGCCAAAAATATGGAAGTAATTGGCCTTCTAGCTGTGAATTAGGTCTTTTAATAAAAGTAATGTCACATAGATTTTTAGCAGCTTCACTCACTTCTTCCACGTGGTGCAATCAGAAATTAGCTTAGTCATTCTGGGCTAGTGTGTCACTCCCCTTCCAGCCCTGAATAAGGGGCACCAGTAGCGCAGGCAAGGGTAAACTTGAGTAACTTTTCATTTCAGGGACATGGAGTTTAGGTTAGTTGACCCACTTCTGTTTTTACCACTAAACCACTGAGGGGCAGTGCATAGCTGTGCCACCTCACGAATAGCCAAGAAACGAAAAGACAACTCTGTAGTGTAAAAGTAATCTGCTACTGGCTCATATCATGAAAAGATTACTTCCCCTGCCACACAAACTCAGATGTGCAGGCCAGTACATTGCGGATTGGGGTCAACTCTCCACCCATTCTCCACCCCATTTCATTCATTCCCTGTCATATGTGAGGCAAAGTAGTGCCTGCACAAAAGGTGTTCTCCACATGCACTGGCCAAGTGGAGAGTCCACACAGGGCAGTACGGATGTGTCTTATGCCCCTTTACTTCCCTTAGCAGCCTCATAGGGCAAGTGATAATGTTGCCTTTAGAAAATACTGCAGAATTAAACCCAAACTACCATCACAGAAACAGTCTGGAAAACAGAAGAAACATTGAACAAACAGCTATGGCAACCTCCAAAATAAAATGAGAAACAAGATAATATCCCTTATGGACTTGAGATTCTCTAGTGCATTCAGATTTTAAGTTAATTGAACTACATTTGTTACAAAACTTTGCCTTGATAAACTAAAGTATATTGTGACAAAGTTCCTCCTCTATCTTGGTGGGTCCTGCACTTATTGGTGGATTTTCTTGCTTCAGAGGTTCACCATGTGGGTTGGGGAACAGCCCAGAAACCTTCCCCTCTGGAAGAACCCACAGTCCAGGTCAATTGGAAGGTTTGGGGGGAACCCAGACCCACCCTCTACTCTGGGTTCCAGCCCAGGGCCCTGTGGACTGCAGCTGTCTATAGTGCCTCCTGTAACAGCTGCATGACAGCTACAACTCCCTGGGCTACTTTCCCATGGCCTCCTCCAAACACCTTCCTTAGTCTCACCACAGGACCTTCCTCCTGGCGTCTGGTAACGCTTGTACTCCTCAGTCCTCCAGCAGCACACCCACACCCTCTCAGCTCCTTGCACCTCTTGCTCCCAGCTCCTCACACTCACACCACAAACTGAAGTGAGCTCCTTTTTAAAGCCCAAGTGCCCTGATTAGCCTGCCTTAATTGATTCTAGCAGCTTCTTCTTAATTGACTCCAGGTGTCCTAATTAGCCTGCCTGCCTTAACTGGTTCTAGCAGGTTCCTGATTATTCCAGTGTAGCCCCTGCTCTGGTCACTCAGGGAACAGAAAACTACTCATCCAGTGACCAGTATATTTGCTCTCCACCAGACTCCTGTACCCCACTGGTCTGGGTCTGTTACAATATCTAAACGATAGTTTACCCTCTTTTGCAGTTAAAGACAATATATTGTCTAAGGATAATTTAATGCATTCCCTATATCCCCTTCCTTAGTATTCTTCTTTATCACAATACCTACAAAACAACACTCCTCCCCTCCCCGCAACCAACCCTGGTTAGACACCTGATATATTGTGGCAACTGCTTATTATGCTAACCAGTATTGTCTTTTTATTTCCTTGTGCTCTCCTCAACTGTTGTACTTTTTATACTCTTAGGCTTCAATTGTAAGCTCTTAAGGGCAGGGACCATCTCCTTGTTTATACTTGTACAGAGCCTATCACAATGGGGCCTTGGATTCTGGGTTCTACTTCAGTACAAATAAATAATAATATAAATATTATCACAGATGAGTGGGCTATATAGCAATTTTGTCATGCTCTCTAGAGATATTATTGTAGCGACTCACCCACTCAGAGCACCTCCTCACAGTAAGACCTAGTATTGTGGCACTCTATCTTAGTTTCCCACCAGGGTGTTTGGTCTACTCCAGCTGTGGAGGTGATTTGCTGCAGTGACTTGGACCTCTGGCTAAGTCATTAACTATTGTTCACCCCTTCCAGGGTATCCAATTGCAAACCAAACCTAAGTCTTTGTCCCAGTTTCAAACAGCACCCAGTCAGTCTTCTTTCAAGAACTCTTCTTCCCATACTCTGGACTCAGTTTTCACTTTTCCTGGCTCTTCTCCATCTTCTGAGCATCTGTGGGTTATTCCCTGCTCTTTCCTGAGTAGTCCTTCCCAGGCCTTCCTATCTGGAATCTTCCACAGGCCTCTGCCTAACTTGTGCTCCCCTCTCTCCTCACAGCCTTCTGCTTTCTTCTTCAGACAGCCCTCCACAGCTGGGCTTTCTTCCTCTTCTGTCTCAACACCCAACAATACAGGTGTAGTGAGACAGGGCTAATTGACCAGGGCTCACTACCCAAAGGCCTCCTTGACCCTTATAGGGAAAGGTTACCCTAGTACCCCTCCACCCTCAAACTTTGCCCAGCCTCAGGGAAAGCTGTATAGTCCAATGAAGGGCTCATCTTAGACCCCCTGAACCTGGCTTACTTATGTCTTCTACCTTTGAGCTGCAGGGTCCGTGCTCATGGATGCTCAAGCTCCTCCTCAAGCTTACTGACCATCAAAATCAGGGGACTCATCTCCTTCAGAGTCTCCTGGTGCTCTTCAGCCAGTTGCTCCCAGGTACACTGATAGTACAGGTGACTACTGCCTCCTTCTTCTTCCTAGTGCACCATCTGCATTCCTACTATTTACCACACATGCTCAAATTCAAGCTTCTGCACCCTGGCACCTATCTGTACCTGGGATTCACACAGTTTTGTTAACAGTGTATATACTACCCCCCTCTTGGGTTGCAGCACCTGTTCAAAGCAGTTAGTGTTTCTCAGCACTCTTCAATCAAATTGACTGGGTCCCTAACCCCAGTCTTCATTTCTAAGGCAGCAATACCTTCTAAACTACTATTGAGTGGTTTGGGATCATAAATGTAAAGCCTTTCCTCATCCCTGGTACCTCAGCTTTACAGGCTTTCTCAATACTCATTCTGCAGGACAGCACTTCCTTCTCTTTTCCATTCCTGGGCCCCCACGTTTCCTGTTACAAATACTTATTTTCCAGGGGGACAGTACTGTTTCCTGTGTCCAAGTTCCCCACACCCAAAACAGACAACTAATGTCCATATTTTGACCACAGGAAGAATCTCTGCAAACTCTCCCCATCCCCAGAGTAAGCCTTTATGGCAAAGTTTACATAGTAACAAGCCCTCTGTATGTGTCCCAACTGGCCACAGGCATAATGCACCCTTAGCTGGGCCTCAGGTCTCTTGGCTCTTGAATATCTGTTCCTTTCCTGCTGCTGATGGCTTCCTTTCCTGACAGGTCTTGCTGCTGATTTTCTTAAGGATGTCAGTCACCTCTGCAGATCCAGTGGTACCTCCCACTGCTGCTGTTGGTTCTCAAGAGATGCAAGAGGCGTTTCTGGTTACTCTATTACCTCTCCACCCCCAAACTTTGCCAATCCCCAGGGAAAGTTGTATAGTCCAATGATGGGCTGGCAGCTTGGTCTTCTTCTGAAACTGGCACAAAAAATACAGTGACCACATCTGACCCATTTCCCTCAGACTGAGAGAGTAAGCCTTTCCCCAGAAAAGAAGGCCTCAGTATAGCCTCCAAATACCTGTCTGACCTCCGTCTTCCCTTATTTCAGAGGCAACTGATGTGTCTGCATTCTCTACCATATGTAACAATTTATCGTCTGAGAACACATCCTCATAGTGTTCTGCCTCATTTTCCCCCAGAACAATTTTTGGCCTATTCTAGCCATAGAGTTAACTTGCTGTAGTGACATGGCCCTCTGGCTAAGTAACTAACAAAAGTCCACCCGTCCAGGGTCTCCAAGATCAAAACAAACAAAACACAAAGTCTTCAACCTAGGCTGAAACTGGGCCCAGCCACTTTTTCCCAGGGGGTCTGTCTTTTCTCCTGTAATTCAAGCACTCTTCTGTACACCCTCTGAGTTCAGCTTTTGTCCTTCCCCGGCTCCTTTTCATCTCTCCACTCAGCCCAGCACAGGACCTAAAAGGAAGGAAACCCAGCAGTGGAGGGTTAGCTGGACAGGAGAGGATAGTACAAGGCAGGTGGAGGTCTGTGGAAGGCTCCAGGTCTGTGGAAGTCTCCACTTTCCTGAGTGGCTGCTCAGGAAAGAGCAGGGCACAACCCAAAAGAGTTGAAAATCCCAATCTAGAGCCAGGGACAGGGTTGAAGCACAGCTTTCTCATGTTCACTACGTGGTTTATGACAGGATTGTGTTTCCTTGTTGCTCAATCCCAAACTGTGTCTCCAATGGGCCAGGGTAATTCCTCAGAACCTTCTACACGGGCTACTGGCTAGATGCCACAGTTTGGCTATATGATTCAACCAAAGGTCATTGACTTCTGTGGCTTTTAAATCAGGTCCTGTACATATAAACACACAAAGACACACTCAGTCCTGATCCTCAGCTGATGTAAAATGGCATAGTACTCTAGTATCAGGGTATCAACACTGAAGTACACTTACTGAAGATCTGACCCATGTGGTTATGTTAGTGTTTGTGCACTATATAATTTATTTTTATTTCTATCTTCTACTTTTTCTTAAAATAATAAATACAATATTAATTTTTCCCTCCTTTGTAACGTTTTTTTTTCTTTTTAAAAAAAATGAGGTATAAAAATTTGAAGCATACCACAGAAGTTAATTCTGAGAATTATTGGGACAACAGAAGTAATTGGAGGTTCTCCTCATTGTAACTGTTTTATAATCAGATCTTATATCAAGGTACTAATCTAATCCCTCAATGGAAGTTTCATTTTATAGTTAATGAGGGCTGCTTCCGATGACCACCTGTCATAACTATAAAGGGAAGGGTAACAGCTCTCCTGTGTACAGTACTATAAAATCCCTCCTGGCCAGAGACTCCAAAATCCTTTTCCCTGTAAAGGATTAAGAAGCTCAGGTAACCTGGCTGACACCTGACTCAAAGGACCAATAAGGGGACAAGATACTTTTAAATCTTGGGGTGGAGGAAAGGCTTTTGTTCGTGCTCTTTGTTTGGGAAGTTGTTCACTCTTGGGACTGAGAGGGACCAGACATCAATCCAGGTTCTCCAAATCTTTCTGAACAAGTCTCTCATATTTCAAACTTGTAAGTAAACAGCCAGGCAAGGTGTGTTAGTTTAGCTTTGTTTTCTCAACTTGTAAATGTACCTTTTGCTAGAGTGTTTATCTCTGTTTGCTGTACTTTGAACCTAAGGCTAGAGGGGGGTCCTCTGAGCTCTTTAAGTTTGATTACCCTGTAAACTTATTTTCCCATCCTCATTTTACAGAGAGGATTTTTACCTTTTTCTTTAATTAAAAGCCTTCTTTTTAAGAACCTGATTGATTTTTCCTTGTTTTTAGATCCAAGGGGGTTGGATTTTGATCCACCAGGAGTTGGTGGGAGGAAGGAGGGGGGATGGTTAATTTCTCCTTGTTTTAAGATCCAAGGGGTTTGGATCTGTATTCACCAGGGAATTGGTGAAGGTCTCTCAAGGCTACCCAGGGAAGGGAATTAGCTTTGGGATGGTGGCAGCTGACCAGATCTAAACTGGTAGTTAAGCTTAGAAGTTTTCATGCAAGCCCCCACATTTGTACCCTAAAGTTCAAAGTGGGGAAGCAGCCTTGACACCACCTTTTAAAAGCTTTGTTAAAAAAATAATTTTCTCCTTCACTCATAATTATTTATCCACTCATAACATATTACAAGGGAAGGGCATAAATATTTTAAATGTCTTCATATGTTCTGTTGTTGTCCACAACTTTAAAACACATTCTCCTCTAAAGCAAAAAAAATATGAGTAAAGGAGGGGGTGGGTTCTCTTTCACTGAATTGATATGGTTGTGACTATAAAACATACTAGAGCCATTAATATTAAATAATACTAGTTATGCTGTCTATTAGTAAGGAGTCTGTTCAACAGAGATTAGTATTTCCATAAGGATTGGCCTTTGGATGCGCCGTGGGCTCATAACTAGGAATTCAAGGATCTTACTCTCCTTCTGAAAATGTCTCTTTATTCTAACTGCAGGACTCATCATTCTTTCTACTACACCCTAGTGCTCATTGCCAATCACTTGAGATGAATTTCAAACATGCAAAGGGCCTGTACAAGGCCTGTTCATCACTTAAGTGTCACGTGTAGTCTGTTGTGTCCCTCACAGTGGTATCTGAAGAGTTGTTTACACCGACCAATTTAGTTATACTGGTTACAAAAGTCTGTGTGGATGAATACCCTTATTTTTGGTTTCACCTGAATATTGAGAGGTTCTATCTGACTTCACTTGAGCCCCCTAAATGAAAACAAACAAAAATAATCCTATGTTTTGCATACCTGACTCCACAGGAAGGGAAGTGTGACAATAGTTAGTCTCACAACCCTTTCTTATTTTCTGTGGGAAGAATCCCAGAAACACATTCTCAGTGCTTTGCATGCCCTAGCTAAATTTCCTGATAAATCTCTCTGCCAAGCTTTGAAGCCAAGCCTCCAATATTCTGTGGTTTACACAGGAAAGGCTCTAGGAGCCTTTCTGATGAACAGAGATTCTAAGCAGGAAGTTAATAGTGCCAATTTAGTAAATTGTGAAAAAAAACTTCCCTGCACTCCAATAATAATACCTCTTTAATGCTGTTTGTCATGCTTGTTTTAAACTCATGGCAATGTGGATGTTATAATAGAAAAGTGACTTCTAGATAGAAGACTGCTCACTAGGCTTTACTGATATACTAATAATACAAAACAAGTGGAAATTTTGACTTTAAATTTTCCAAACAAGAATCTTTTCCTTTTATTTTATTTTATTATTCACACAACTATGGCTGCAATTAGAGTCAACATTTACCAGCAACTGCCACACAGTGGTGACATTATCCCTCTTGTTTATTAATTCTACAGTCATATTAAGTCCACTTCGCCACCACTTTCTCTTATGCTGCATAACAGATCCAAGATGTGGTGTTATCCCAAGACAGCTGCATGGAGTCTTGCTAATTAAATAAGAACCATCCTGTACATTTTTAAGAATTAAAACATGCTTCTGCTCAACCACAAGGCTCCAGAGATAAAGTACTGAATGTTGTGGTGCTGTAATCAGCATTAACACCCAAGAGTAAGAATGTCATTCCTACACAATATTATATTAGCCTTATTGTGCAAGATCCTGAGACACTCTATTCACCTGCACAGGGAAGTAAATAAGCATAAGGAACCCCCTTTATACCCTGTTTGTGCTAACCACATTGCAGGTCACAGCATGAAGGCAGAGCAGATTCTGAAGGGCTGCTACTGCACCTTCCATGCAGATGGTAAGACAGTGGACAGAACCTTAATTTTACCCCCAAGCACACCGGCCACTTGAGCTGAGCTGCTACAGAAAGAAAGGTAATTTGTTACTGATATAGACCTCTGGAGGAGAAATCAGTGATGATCACAGTTTACTCTCTGGTTTGCTTGGAGGAAACACAGCAATGTGCTTCTTCTTGCTTGGATCAGCAGTTCTCAAACTGTGGGTTGGGACCCCAAAGTGGGTCGCGACCTCCTTTGAATGGGGTCACCATGGCTGGCTTAGACTTTCTGGGGCACGGGGCTGAAGCTGGAGCCCCACTGCCCTGGGTGGCAGGGTTCAGGTTGCAGGCCCCCTGACTAGGGGCTGAAGCCCTTCAGCTTCAGCTTTGGCCCCCCTGCCTGGAGTGGTGGGGCACGGGCTTTGCTCCTCTTTCCAACTCCCCTTCCCCCTTCCCACCCCCCAGGCAATGGGGCTTGGGCAGGCTCAGGCTTCGGTCCCCCCTTCTGGGGTCATGAAGTAATTTTTGTTGTCAGAACGGGGTCACAGTGCAATGAAGTTTGAGAACCCCTGCATTAGATTGTTAAATCATAATTATGGCCCTACCAAATTCACGGTCCATTTTGGTCAATTTCACGGTGATAAGATTTTTAAAATCAATTTCATGATTTCAGCTATTTAATTCCGAAATTTCACAATGTTGTAATTGTAGGGGTCCTGACCCATAAAGGAGTTGCAGGGGTGGGGTATCATAAGGTTATTGTAGGGGGGATTGTGGTACTGCTAACCTTACTTCTGCACACTGATGGCGGCGCTGCCTTCAGAGCTGGGCAGCTGGAGAGTGGCAGCTGCTGGCCTGGATCCCAGCTCTGAAGGCAGCACCTCCACCAGCCGCAGCACAGAAGTAAGGATGGCATGGCATAGTATTGCCATCCTTACTTCTGCGCTGCTACCTGCAGAGTTGGAACCTCAGTCAGCAGCCGCAACCCAATTCGAAGGCAGCAGCGCAGAAGTAAGAGTAGCATGGTATGATATTGCCATCCTTACTTCTGTGCTGATGCTGGCAGGGCGCTGCCTTCAGAGCTGGGTGCCCGGCCAACAGCTGCCGCTCTCCAGCTACCCAGCTCTGAAGGCAGTACAGAAGTAAGGATGGTAATACTGTGACCCCCCCCTGCAACTCCCTTTTGGGTCAGGACCCCCAACTGGAGAAACACTGGTCTCCCCTGTTTAATCTGTATAGTATGCATAAAAGCTCACAAAAAAACAGATTTCACGGGGGAGACCAGATTTCACTGTCCGTGATGCGTTTTTCATGTCCATGAATTTGGTAGGGCCCTAATCGTAATCTAGCCCAGGATTCGCTAGGAACACTTACCAAGAAATTATACTGCCAGCATAACGAAATAATAAACCAGAAGTAAGAATTTTGTGCATCTGACTCAGATGATGAAAGAGAACATGCGTCCGTTTATGCTGCTTTGCATCGATATCAAGCAGAACCCCTCATTAGCATGGACACATGTCCTTTGGAATGGTGGTTGAAGCATGAAGGGACATATGAATCTTTAACGCATTTGGCATGTAAATATCTTGCAATGCCATCTACAAAAGTGCCATGCAAACACCTATTCTCACTTTCAGGTGACATTGTAAACAAGAAGCGGGTAGCATTATCTCCTGCAAAAATAAACAAACTTGTTTGTCTGAGTGACTGGCTGAACAAGAAGTAGGATTGAGTGGACTTGTAGGCTCTAAAGTTTTACATTGTTTTATTTTTTAATGCAGTTATTTTTTGTATATAATTCTACATTTGTAAGGTCAACTTTCATGATAAAGAGGTTGTAATACAGTATTTGTATGAGGTGGATTGAAAAATAGTACTTTTGTTTTTTATAGCACAAATTTTTGTAATCAAAAAATAAAAATAAATTGAGCACTGTACACTTTGTGTTCTGTATTGTAACTGAAATCAGTATATTTGAAAATGTACAAAACATCCAAAAATATTTAAATAAATGGCATTTTATTATTGTTTAACAGTGCGATTAATCGCATGATTAAACACAATTAATTTTTTTAATCATTTGACAGCCTTAATGGTAAGCAAAGAGAAAATTTTACCCTAGACAGATTTACAAGACAAAATATACAATTTTCCGTTTCTTATTCCTAAGAGGATAATGCATTCTCACAATTTTAATGTAAAATCCAAGTATTTTACATTAAAGGGAATCACAAACAAGTAAATGACTTCAGTTTTTTTTAATAAATTATAGGAGATCAATGATTTTGAACGCTATTGATTGGCTTAAATTAAAAGCAGAGCACATGTTTTAACAGCAATTTCTTTCTTTTTTTTAAGATGTTAAGAATTAAATTCTGGGCAGGCAATATAAGAAGGTGTGTTCTCCTTCTCTCCCCCCATGTATCAACCACCAAAATGTACTGCATCCTTCTAAATGAGATCTGTTCTGAGCTATTTGCCAGGGATACCAATTCCTTTTGCTCTCTTGAAGGAAGTTCACAAATGCTGGTTCTCTATGGACACCCAGAGAAAGGGGCCAGGCACAAGGACCTATTAAGGGGTTGGACAAACAAGATCCTTCTCTTCACCCTCAACCTAGTGGCAAAGGATGGTAAAAACACATAGCCACTGAATGCTGTCCACATGGGCTCTTTGCCAGTGTCCCATTTAGTTCAAAGCTGTATCCCAGTGGGCTAGCTTGCCTTTATTATTATCAAGGTTCCTTCCCCACTCTGAACTTTAGAGTACAGATATGGGGACCTGCAGGTGAACCCCTAAACTGAATTATCAGCGTAGATCTGCTTTTGCTGTGTGAAAGCAGGTTGGCATAGGGGCTTTCAGAAGTTCATACCCTTTTAAACTTAACAGGTACGCCACAACTTGGAACTTTGAAAGAACTGAAATAACCAGTGAGGACAAAAATAATAAATGTGATGCCTAACCACAAAAGGGCCATGGTAATGAATGGACATATATGATAAGTCGAGATCACTGATATACTAACCTATAGAAAAAAAACACTCCAACATTAGTAAGGGGAGGAGATACAGATAAGGAAAAGGGGAAAATCATCTACTGAATATGCATCAAACATAGCAGCATCAGCGTAATATATTATAAAAGTGGCATCCCCGCCTAGGGGCTATAGGAGCGAGAGATGTAGTTCTTGGGAGGTGCCAGAATGATGGCCACTGGTGATGATGGGGAAGGTGATGAGGAAGCTGATGGCTCTTGTTCTACAGGAGATGGTGTGAGTATATGGATGTGCAGATGTACATTCTGTAGTATTATCTATCTATCTTACTAAGTTGGGGTGTTTGTGACTGTTCTGAATGTATTAATGAACTATATTTGTAAATATAGAAGAGTTCCTATAGTGCGAGTGTTGCAGCTGTGCACATCAGGGTTCCCAACTATATAATAATTTGAATAATACTGGGCCTGATCTTGGGACAAGAACCTGTCAACCCACAAAGTGATAACTGGGGATTCTTAAGTAATCAAAATAATTAGTACATAATCTAAAGATCAGGCAACAAAGCCATAACAGCCCTGCCCCCAAAACTCCTTTCTCATTAATTGAATTACTGTGGAGCAGTACAAAGGGAAAGAGGAAGCTAACATACAGTGTGGCAGCCATGCTAGGAGCCCATTATGACAGTATCTTCAGTGGCTGTGTGTAGGTTTCAAGGTAGAATGAAAGCTATTTGTGAAACCCTGAATTGTTTATGACCCTCACTAGAAGTGCTTTAGGTAGATTTAATCACGAGGAAGTAGCTATTTCACAGTGATGGTTTGTGACCCTGGAATTCACTCTGCCCAACTCCTCAAGGCTGCTCAGAACCTGAATTAGTTATTAACCTTCCAGACATGCTGCAACATTTCTCTTTGCTTAAGCATTTGGAGAGAACTCAAGCTGCAGGATGCATAGGGCCTTCTTATTTTTTTCTTTCTGTAAATGACATCTATAAGGATAGACAAAGCAATTCATTCACCCTTCCGTTACTTACACCTGTGCAAATGAACAGTGTAGCCTAATCAATTACTACACTTGTAAGATTATTTATTGGTGATGCAACACATACTTGTCACAGATGACAAGTTATTTTTCTAGGAAGCTACTTAGAGTTATCTGAGAAGATAAAATTTGGTGAAACACACTGACATCTTATTTGATACAGACAACTATAAGTGAAAGAATAGGAAATGAATATGAATAAGTTTAAGACTAAGATAAGCACAGTAAAGTGGTTTCCTGCATTGTTCATACATACAGTCTCACATTGTGTATACGTACAACTTATGGAGAGCATTAGAAATAAAGATAGAAGGAAAAGTAAGTGGGAGAAGGGAGGGAGGGAGATCCTGATTCAGTTTACACCATCTTTGGGACCCGACAAATCACCTCCTAAAGATGTCTATGGTGTACTCTACATTTTGTGGTCACTTGTTTGTCTTCTCAGTGTGAGACTGTAGCATTTATGACCTAGGGTTCTCTCTCGAGGCCTACAATATTTCAGCTAAATTCCAGCTTTTAGCATAACTATTCCCATAAGGCCTCATATTAATACAACAGGCCCTTTCTCATAGCAAAGCTAATAATCCAGTTATTTTTCTCCTATTTGTCCCCATACACTTTCCAAACTAATAAGCACCCTTGTCCATCTTACACTCCTAAAAAATCATTCTACCTCTAACAAGTATAAAGTCATTCACAATCAATGAGAAAGGGTTATAGGTCTTAAGATCAGGTCAGGGGTGAATGGTCAACAATAGTCTTCACTGGGATAAGTGAAAGCAGAATTTTTCTCTGCAACTGGTTCTCACCTCTATTATATCATTGTTGCCCCAGTGCGACTACAGTGACTTCAGCAATGATACACGGGCAGAAAACTGGTAGAAATGGGGTGAAGAATCAGCCCCTGAGTTAACAATTCTGTTGATGTTGTGCAGTCAAACTTGCTCTCCCATTAAATTGTTGGATCTGCAGGACTAACAAGAAAAAAAAAGGAGAAAAAAGATTATTTTTCACTGAAGTAAAGAGAAAGTACTCTGAATACACATAGGTATTATTTCTCTTGACTAAAGAGGGTGTCATCTTTTCATAGATTAGTGACATCTTTTACATACAGTAGTTATTTTTCAGAGCACAGGAGAATTTAGAAATGCATTTACTTTTGAACAAGGCTCATGAGCCTTGTTTAGCTCACTACTCCACTTTTTAAACTCTTTGATCACAAGAAATACTGAGCTTTGTCTCCTTCTGAAATGTCTTACTGTAGAGTGAGTAAATGTCAGTGAGTAATAAGCAATCTGGAAAGAAATTATAAATGTCTTGAACTTCCATTGGAAATCTTGGAATTCTACAAAACAAAGTAGGGAGCCAGCAATTAAAACTCAGATAAACAATCCCATTCAAGCTCATAGCCATGCTAGTACATTCACATTTTAATCTTTTAGGAGAAGATCTCTAAGCAGTGGAAAAACAGATAACACTATTCTGATAAAATTAATTAATTAATGGAGATATCATATCTCTTAGAACTGGAAGGGACCTTGAAAGGACATCGAGTCCAGCCCCCTGCCTTCACTAGCAGGACCAAGTACTCTGATCTTCTGGAGTAATGTACATATATCCCTGATTTGCATCCATAAGTGCTGCTTGGGTTCAGGGATGTTCAATTTATAGATTGCTTAGATTTCTGCTATATAGAGCTTTCTTAAAAAACTGAGCACATGCATATCTAGTTAAGGGGTATAAAATGAACTATTAAAATGGCATAGTGGAGCTCCTTGTTTATTATGTGTCAATGGTTCCACATGAAATTTTCTCAGTTTACAAGTAGAAAGGTAGATTTTCTAACTGCCAGCCCAGCACAAGAGCAGAAAGTCTAGCTACAGTCATCCCTGTTTATGCATTATCTCCAATGCTAAATATCATGTAGACCAAATTCTACCTTCCGGCACACCTGTGCAACTGTCTTCAAATTCTGCTCTGAGTTACACATGTACAGCCTGTCTCCAATGGGATTACACAAATGTAAGTGATGACAGAATTTGGGCCGGTAATTAGAACAAAGAACACACATCCTTATGTCTGTATGCTGGATGTTTACAAACAGCATTGGCCTACCTTTAGAGCAGCCTATAAAATAATCAGTAGTAGTGCACTTGAGTCACAGGACAGTGAATAATTGTAGCACACATACTGATTCCCAAGCATCCTTCAAGCATTCCTGCAAACACTTTCTTTAATTTCCACACTTGAAATTCAAACAGTTTCTCAAGAAGTACATTCCCTTTTTCCTCTGCCTCATCCACGTCTCCGCTTATTTTTGCTGGCACACTGTAAAATCCCTGTTTTGATTCCCTGCTGTTTTATTTGAATTATATTTATTATAAGTCTCTCCCTTCCTTTTTTTGGTGTTGCAGAAGAAAATTATCTGTACCCTAACCAGGTACAAAACCTGAAAATTATTCCTAAAATGTAACTTTATCTAAACCAGAATATAGAAACAAATAACATTTTCAGTGAATTCAGCATATGCACTCATCAACCATTGGAGCTGTAATTAGACTTTTGTTTCCCAGGATTTCCCTAAACAAACAAAATCTACTGCCTCTCCTTGCCTCAAGCAGCTGATCAGAATTCAAACTTTCCCTTATCAGCCTCTCCAGACAATGTGAAATAAGTTTAGCATGGGAAATATCAGTCCTTTAAATTGAAACTCATTGTCTTATAACCATACATTATAAAATAATTTTCTAATCATTCCTATAGGGCATAGTTTATATCAGCTGACTTTATAGAAATAAAAAAAAATGCAGTTAAGTTATATTTTGAAAGGAGGAATTTGCTTAAGTCTCATAAACACAGATGAAACATAGGAGCTAGCATGTTAATAGCAGACCATAATATTACAGACTGTGAGTTAATGGGAAATGAGTACTAAAATCAGAGGTAATACACTTGTTGCCTTATGAAAAGGGATGCATGAGGATGGTTAGATATATGGTCTCTTCTTTAGTTAGAGATTTAATGGGTGAGATACTGAAGTTTCTTATTGTACTTCCATGTCTAAATTCTTTGAGTTCAGTGATGCATGCTCATAGATGCATAGTCTTTAAGGCTTGAAGGGATCTAGTCTGACACTGTAGGCCACAGATTCTCACCCACCCACTCCTGTTGTAGGCTCATATCCTCTGGCTGAGTTACTGAAGTTCTCAAATCCTGATTTAAAGATGTCAATTTACAGAAATCTAGCATTTACGATAGTTCAAACCACAAATGACCCATGTTCCACGCTGCAGTGGAGGGCAACCATTGCTTCACAGATCTACTCATATATGTGAAGAACATCACCACAGATTTTGATCTCTCCCCGCCAACTGAAGAAGAAGCCACCTACACCACCATCATCAAGATAAGGGAGCCACACATTACCAATGTGTATAAAGCCCCTAATTTGAAATGGCCGAAGCCAGTGGTCTCAAGTGTGCCAATCCCAGTCCTGTACATTGGTGACTTTAACGGCCATCACACTAAATGGGGCTATGAAATAAATGAACATGATGGCAAAGACCTCGTGGACTGGATGTCCACGGAAGAACTGCAAATGGTTTTTGATCCCAAACAGTGAGCAACTTTCCACTCCGCTTTAATGGCAACCCGGACCTCCCCATTATTTCCAAAGATCAAAACAGGCATAACCTTCATGCATCCCACAAACTACTGCCTGACTTCCCCAACAGCCAACATAGGCCCATCATCACCTACATTAGCATCAAAACCCCCATGGAACCTGACCAAAGCTGACTGGGACTGTTATAGAGAAGCCATCAAAAAAGTGGTGATCTGAATCCCCGCAACATCAAAATTTTATCACTGGGTTCATTGATCTCCTTGCCACTGTTGACAAGAAGAGTATCCTCTGGGGCTCCCAGGAAGAATACATGCTCTGATGGACAAAAGAGACCCAGAACCATTACCAATAGTACAACCAGTCGGGCAGACCAGAGGTTGTGAAGGCTCTGTTAGAGTCTCTAGACTCAGACGCCATCAGTGAATTGAGTGTGTTCAAGATCTGAACTTCACACACTCTAGTCGCTCTGCCTGGGCCTTACTACAACATCTTGGAGCCACTGATCCAATGGAATATTGGACCTCAAAAGTCCAGCCCAACTCTATAGCCTCCAAATTGGTAGAGAGCATAAAAGAACCACTTGACAAAAACACCAAGCGAGAGATCCACTGTACATTAGACAATAACCTCAATCTCTCCACAAGACCTCATCGCCATCAGTACAGATGAAGGGAAGGAGGGTTAAGCTGCAATGAAGAAAGGTAAGGTGATCAGCGGAGATGAAATCCCTCCAGAATGTCTTCATCAACTAGGGCCTAGGGGACTCCAATGGCTGGCAAAACTGTACACTAAAACTTTTGTAGTGGTAATTGTCCTTCCCTTAGTATTCACCCCTTCTTGTCAACTGTTGAGAATAGGCTACTTCCACCTTAACTGAATTGGCTCATTAGCACCCCCCCCAACTTGGTAAGGCAACTCCCATCTTTTCATGTGCTATAATATACATTCTGCTTACTGTATTTTTCACTCCATGCATCTGATAAAGTAGGTTTTAGCACACAAAAGCTTATGCCCAAATACATGTGTTAGTCTCTAAGGTGCCACAAGGACTCCTCATTGTTTTTGCTGATACAGACTAACACGGCTACCACTCTGAAACCTGTCTTCTAACACTAGTTTCCATTAGGTGTCCACCTGCAAATTAATGGAAGTTGGCTGTTCTGTGGACTAAGACCTTGGTAATTAAACATTTGCAGTGGAACCATTTCTAGGAAAACCTAGTGTTTATTTCTAGTGCTGTCCATTAATCGCAGTTAACTTATGCAATTAACTCAAAAAATTTAATTGTGATTAAAAAAAAATAAACAGTAGAATACCAATTGAAATTTATGAAATATTTTTGGATGTTTTTCTACATTTTTCAATATACTGATTTCTATTGCAACACAGACTACAAAGTGTACAGTACTCACATTATATTTGTTTTTATTACAAATATTTGCACTGTAAAAATGATAAACAAATAGTATTTTTCAGTTTACCTCATACCAGTACTGTAGTGTGAGCTCTATTGTGAAAGCGTAACTTACAAATGTAGATTTTTGTTGTTATATAACTGCACTCAAAAACAAAACAATGTAAATCTTTAGAGCGTACAAGTCCACTCAGTCCTAGTTCTTGCTCAGCCAATCACTAAGACAAACAAGTTTATTTACATGTACGGAAGATACTGCTGCCTGCTTCTTATTTACAATGTCACCTGAAAGTGAGAACAGGCATTCACATGGAACTTTTGTAGCTGGCATTGCAAGGTATTTACGTGCCAGATATGCTAAACATTGGTATGCCCCTTCATGCTTCAGCCACCATTCCGGAGGACATGCTTCCATGCTGATGATGTTAGTTACAAAAATATTGTGTTAATTAAAATTTTGACTGGACTCCTTGGGGGAGAATTATTGTCTCCTGTTCTGTTTTACCCACATTCTGCCATATATTTCATGTTATAGCCATCTCAGATGATGACGAAGCACATGTTGTTTGATTTACGAACATTGTCACTGAAGATTTGATAAAATGCAAATAAGGTACCAATGTGAGATTTCTAAAAATAGCTACAGCACTTGACCCAAGATTTATGAATCTGAAGTGCCTTCCAAAATCTGAGAGGAACGAGGTGTGGCAAAGAGCAACATTTTGATGCAGAAATTTCAGAACCCAAACCACCAAAAAAGCAAATCAACCATCTGCTGGCATCCAACTCAGATGATGAAAATGAACATGCATCAGTCCTCTCTGCTTTGGACTGTTGTTGAGCAGAACCCATCATCAGCATGGACACGTCCTCTGGAATGGTGGTTGAAGCATGAAGGGACATCTGGCATACAAATATTTTGTGACGTCAGTTACAACAGTTCCATACTAACACCTGTTCTCACTTTCAGCTAAACAAGAATTGGGCAGCATTATCTCCTGCAAATATAACCAGAGTTGTTTGTCTGAGCAATTGGCTGAAATAGGACCGAGTGGACTTGTAGGCTCTAAAGTTTTACGTTGTTTTATTTTTGAATCCAGTTATTTTTTGTACATAATTCTACATTTGTAAGTTCAACTTTCACGATAAAGAGATTGTACTACATTATATTAGGTGAATTGCAGTATACTATTTCTTTTGTTTTTTACAGTGCAAATATTTGTAATCAAAAATATAAAGTGAGCACTGTACACTTTGTATTCTGTGTTGTAATTCAAATCAATATATTTGAAAATGTAGAAAACATGCACACATATTTAAATAAATGATATTCTATTATTGTTTAACAGTGCTATTAATCGCACGATTAATCAAAATTAATTTTTTTAATCGCTTGACAGCCCTAGTCATTTTAAACATGGAATGTGAGATTTGAATAATCCCCACCTCATACTTTGGAGTAGTCACCTTTATCCTTGTTATGTGCAGAGGTACAGATTGTGCATTGAACTGGGAGCGAGGAAACCTGAGTTCTATTTCTGGCCCTGCCAATGACTTTGTTTGTAACCCAGGTTCACTTTAATACTCCCTGCCTTGGTTTCCCCAAATGAAAATGGGTATATTGATACTTACTAGCCTTTGTAAAATTCTTGGAGATCCTAAATGAAATGTGCTATGTATGACAAGTGCTAAGTATAATTATTCAAAGAGAATTGAGTTTGCTAAACACACAAATGTGGCCCTAAAAATCAGGGAGTAAGTTGGGTTTGGGTGCTGAGAGTCTTAATTGAGTGTAAATATGGAGTATAATTCTATATGCTTTAAAATGAAGAACACACATGTAAGGTTGTTGACTCACCCCTGCGATGCCTCCTGCTGGTTGTCCATGGGAATTAGCTCTGCCAGCCTTGAAGCACCCTCTGCAGGCCAGTGATCCACCTTGCCACTGACCCTGTGTCCTTCCCAGGACCCCAGTGCCCCTTTTTCTGGGTGCTGCCCCTTGGCAGTACCCCCACAGCTCTGGGTCTCCCCCACCCACAATCCCCATTTCGCCTCAGTGTTAGGCTACTGCCCAGTCTCAATCTAGCCCCCGTTCACTGGGGCAGACTGCAGTATAAGCCACTCATCACAGGCAAAGGGGTTTGTACCTGCTGCCTTCTGCAACCCAGTACCTAATAGTAGGGTTACCATATTTCAACAATCAAAAAAGAGGACGGGAGGAGCCCCGCCCTAGCCCCGCCCCTGTCCTGCCCTAGCCCCGCCCCTTCCACTCCCTCCCACTTCCTGCCCCCTCAGAACTCCCAACCCTCCCCCCCATGCCTTGTCCCCTGACTGCCCCCTCCTGAGACCTTCCCCACATCCTAACTGGCCCCCTAGGACTCTACCCCCTACCTGTCCCCTGACTGCCCCAACCCTTATCCACACCCCCACCCCCAGACAGACCCCTGGGACTCCCACGCCCCATCCAACCACTCCCCACCCCCTGACAGCCCCCCCGCAAAACTCCCGACCCATCTAAACCCCTCTGCTCTCTGTCCCCTGACTGCTCCGATCCCTGTCCCCACTCCTGCCCCCTGACAGCCCCCCCCCCCCAGAACTCCCAAACACCCCCTCACTCCTTGTCCCCTGACTGCCCTCTCCTGGGACCCCTGCTCCTAACTGCCCTCCAGAACCCCACCCCCTATTTATGTACAGGCGTGACTACCTGCCCTTTCCTGGTTACTATACACGGCCAGTCCGCATCCACATCCAGTAGTTAAAAAAAAAAATAAACTAATAATTTAAATTGGAATTTCATCCATTAATAGGTATTTATTATATAGTTAAAACCATTCTATTGAAGGACAGATATTAAATAACACTAAATATGTTAATGTTCAAAACAATATTAAAAATTTGAAAACTTAGAGCATGGAAACCAAAATAGCTAAAATTTAGTTTTGGCAAGATACACGGAATGGAAACTCCGGGATCTTTACCTGTCACTGAATATAGCCATCATACCAATAGTGGAATATAAAACAAGTCTACATATACTCTCCTTAAAATTTTTACTTCTGTCCATTCCCAATAATTGTAACAAATCATTATTCCCTTCACTCCACTTGCCACACGCCCCAAGCACAAAACCAAAGAAGTGGATATTTTTACCTCCCGTTAAGTTTTTAATTTCTTCCTCTAACTCAAGATAATAAGCCACCTTCTCACTGTGGGCTTGTTCCAAACTTCCGGCATTATCCTCCCATCGCACTGTAACATCAACCACCACTGCTGTATCTCCTTTTATAAATATAATATCCGGCTTTCTTAACTCACCCTTACTATTTCTCAAATGGGGCTCTATTATTGCCTTCCACCCTAATTTACCAACCTTATCTACAACTGCAGACACTACTCTATTATGCCTTTTTATCCTAGCATTCTTAGTCTTATAACATTGTCCTGAGATATGGGGAACAGTCTCCCGCACTTTACCGCACCATCTACAAAAAGCATTCACACCTCCTCTTCCTCTTGCTAATGTCTCCCTAGTAGGATAAATATTTGCCCTAAGCTGCAATGCTGCGATATACGCTGACGATTTAACTTTACTAGAGTTTCTAAAAATCGAATGACTAATTAAATCATTTTTAAAATATTTTATCCCTATTCCCTGACATCTCAGTTCCGACCATCTTAAAAATTCCTCTTCCCTCCATTTCTTGGGATGAGATGTTACTGCACTAAATAACAATATTTTATCCACAAGATTTTCTCCTGCATATAGATAAGATAGGTCCATCCAATCATCTCTCGAGACAATATGTCTCCTCCATTTACGAATTAACATATTTGGGATTTGCACACTAAACTTAGTGAGAGCTAAACCACCATCCCTACCTCTAGAATAAAATATCCCATCTGTGGTACACTGAGGTAAATGTAAAATCTCTTTAACTATTTTTCTAACTAACACATCAAGATCATCTAAAAGATTAAAAGGGGGTTCTATTAAAAGAAGATTATAAAATAGCTTCGGTAAGATGTATGTCTGTAAAATTAATATTTTTGGGGCCGGTTTTAATGGGGCCTTAATTAAATTCTCACTCCAATCTTTCAATTTTTCTTTAAGTACTGGTCCCCCTACACCTATCCAGGGATCTATTCTAGCTCCTAAATATTTTTCAAAATCCCCTGGTTGAACATATTCAATCTCCTCTGACCCTATCTGCCAATTATCCTTAGGATTAACTACATAGGTTTTATGTTTAGTTAAAATATGAAAGCCTTTCGTTTTCTTCACATTAACAGAGAGATTAGTATTTTTACAAAACTCCTCTAAGATACCCACATTTTTGATCATTCCTTTATATGAGCTACTTAAAATTGCCACATCATCGGCAAAAGCCAATGACATGACACTATTACCCTTAACATAAAAATCACTTCCTTCTACTTCTAATCTAGTTAAAAGGGGATCCATAGCAATATTAAACAAAATTGGGGACAACGGGTCACCCTGCTTGACCCCCCTCCTAATTAAAATAGACTCAGTAGCTTCATCACCCACCCATACCCTAGTTGTGCAATTATCATAAAGGTCCCTAATAATATCTATAAAATGTTCATCTATACCAAATCTTCTCAACCCGGCTATTATATGTCCGTGTCCCACAGAATCAAATGCTTTAGCCAGATCTACAAACACTATTGCAATTTCATTCCCATTTCGTTTAGCCCCTTTAATCAAATTATCTAATATAGCAATATTTTCCTCACACCCAGGGGCGGATATAAACCCTTTTTGTCTACTACATATCTTAACTGTTTCCACCAGTCTTTTTGCTAATATTTTGGTATAGATTCTAATCCAAACTGACCCAATTGTCAATGGTCTCCAAGATGTTAACTTCTTCATTTCCTCCTCATCTTGTGTCTTTGGTATTAAAATCGTTCTATTTTTCTTAAATTCATCTGGTACCTGTCTATTTAGAAACCATATATTAAAAATTTTTGTAAGTATTAAGCAGTCTAAATTAAAAATATCCCACAAATTGCTCACTTTTACTTTATCTGGGCCAGGAGCACTATCTTTCCTTATTTCTCTTAAAGCTATTCTAATCTCATCCACAGAGATCGGACTCATTAATATATCATTATCCGCATTCTCTGTGGATGATGGCCACCCTATCATATTACCATGTCCAATTGTTCCCAAAATATTTACATAGTATTCCTCAATTTCTTTCATAGGGATAGCACACTTAGCCTTATCTGGCTCTCCCATTATAATGCGAGTCAATCTTCTTCTATCCTTATCAAATAATTGTTGATAGAATTTATACTTAGCTTTCTTTGTAGCATATCTCCTACTTGCATTAAATTGCTTCCTTCTCCCCTCCTTTCTCATCTTCCCTTTTCCTTTATTCCTCAACTCTATTTGACTTTCATTTCTAGGGTCCTTTCCCTCTACTAATGAATAACATAATTTTTCCAGCATTGCCCATCCGAGAGCTTTTGTTAAATCCTCCTTTAATAATCCTTCAATTTCCCCTAAACTATTTATTATTTCTCTTCCCTCCCTACTTTGTTTTCCCCGTTTACATATTTTCTCCACTAAATCCACTTCTGGATGTCCTTTTAGTGGGAAAATCCTCTCTCTTGGGGGCGGACTTTCTAATATATTTACTCTAATGTCCTCTACCTCAGTCACTTCCTCCCTATCTCCTGTTACCACTAACTTCTTCTTTGCTAATTCTCGTCTTTTATCTGATATTTGTTTATTCGTTTTGGTCCTCATCTCGCTCTCAATACATTTATTTATATTCCTTTTCCCAATATATTTCCTTTCCAACTGTATAAGCTGCGCAACCTCATCTTTGGTCCATATACGAGATCTAATCGATCCCTCTTTGATCTTACTTTTAGCAGCCATATCTTCTTTTCTTTGCTCATTCCTCACAGCAGGGTGTCTATGTCTACAGTGTTGGCTCAATCCAGATCTAGTATGAAAACCAAGCCCACAGACCGAGCACGTATGGCTCTTCATTGGGGTATCCGCCTTCTTGGGTATGCACTTGGGGTAGTGGCAAGCTATATTACGATATTGAGAAGATTTTCCACATTTACTACATACAACTCGTATGGCTTTACTTTTATGAACCACATTAATGTGTTTGGCCCATTTACCAAATGTTGGTAATATCTGGGGACATATTGGACAATTAAAACTATCAACGGGATACTCTAAATAAAAAAACCCATCCTTCCATGAACTACTTTCTAATATATTTATATTACTACCAGTACTGTTAAGATCCTTATTACGATCCCTATTAAAATCAGTACTTGGTCTAAAACTATTTAATAAACTAGACCCATTAACTAAATGAGCATTAAGATATCCCGATTCCCTAACATATGGATCATCAAATGTACTTAAATACTTAAAATCTGGATTAAAACTGTCCATAGTTAAATCATTAAAAGTGTCCCTTGTAAAAACCATCGGTAAGATAGATAAAATCTCCTCACCACGATCATCACAAACATTCTCCTCTACCTCCTCTCCATGCTCCACTGGGAGGACTTGATTCTCACTCTCATTCTCATGAGACTTCATTATAGTCCACACCATTTTATCCATTGGTCCAGCGACCCTGATCACACCCCTAATATATTTAACACTGTCGGCCGGGGCATCAAAGCCAACAGCGGGGGCGTTATTAACCCAGTCCAGTGCCAATCCGGTATAAAAATATAAATTACTTTTTTCCATAGCTAAAAGATTTACCCTTCTCAGGGGGAAACTAACCCTTTCCAGGGGGAAACTAACCCGTACCTGGGGGAAACTTACCCTTTCCAGGGGGAAACTAACCCGTGCCTGGGGGAGGCTACCCTTACCAGGGGGAATCTAACCCTTACCAGGGGGAGTCAACCCGTACCTGGGGGAGGCTACCCTTACCAGGGGGGCATCCATGTGGCACCATATGGGGCTGCCCAACCCCGTCCCACACCCCACTGAATGTGGGATGTGGGTTCGTCCTCCGCAATCCGCCTGGCTATCCAAGCCAGTTACCGACTCTCACCACGAGGAGGTAGCGGTTGGACTTGCAATCCAGAGGCTTTCCTCAAAGAGGGGTCCCAAACAGCATAATGTCGAGCTCTAACGGGCGTGTGAGAAAAGGCTCAGATCTTGGAAGGGGTTGCCCCTATTGACCGGGCTCACGCCCACCCCCACCTCACCGATAACCCATTCTCTCACTACCCTCAGGCAATGTTTCCGTCCAAGCCCGACAGCTGAGAGGGTCCAGAAATGCATGGAGAGCCATTAAGCCTCCCTGTGCCTTGTCCCCTAACTGCCCCCTCCTGAGACCCCCCCACCTGTACTCTGCCCAAAACCTTACACCCCCAACCCCCAGACAGCCCCCCCCGAACTCCTGACCCATCCAACCCTGCCCCTGCTCCCTGTCTCTTGACTACCCCCCCCCCAGAACCTCCCTGCCGCTTCTCTGACCCCCGGCCACCTTACTGTGCTGCAGAGCAGCGCGCTCGACAGCGGGGGAGGGGAGCAGGGTCGGAGCTCCAGACTGCCGGAGGCCGAGGCGACAGCTGGCGATCTGTGAATGCAGGGGGGAGGGGGAGGGAGAGGAGGGGAGTGGTCTCAAGTTGCAGGGGAGAGGAGGGGGGAAGTGAAGGAGGGGCTTTGGCTGCCGGAGCCCGTGCGAGTGGCACCATCCGGCCGGCTGCCCTGTAAGCCCGGCACGCTCTGCATGGGGGGCGGGGGAAGTCCGGACATTGACAAATTCCCCCCGGACGCTATTTTTAACTGAAAAAAGCCGGACATGTCCAGGGGAATCCGGACGAATGGTAACCCTACTAATAGGCCTTACCAGGCCTGCAGCCTGGGGCTTTCCTAGGCCAGAGCTCCCCGGTTCCCTTGGCCTTTCCCCAGCCCTTCTCCACTCTAGGCACTTAGTTAAGCTCCCTGCAGCCAGGCCTGTCTCTCTCTGAACACAGAGAGAGACTGCTGAGCTCCTGGCTCCCGCCTTTTTATTCAGGCCCAGCTGCGGCCGCTTCCCCAATCAGCCCAGGCTTGCTGCTTTCCTAGCAGCAGCACTCTCACAGTCTCAGCCCTCTCCCAGGGCTGATTTCAAGCCCTTCAGGCCAGGAGCGGGTGTCCACCCCGCTACAACACAATAAACATGAGATTTATGTTTGACAGGAAGTAGTGTATCTGTAGAGCACTTCACCTATCAGCCAAACAAGATTTTATTGAAAGCCACATTCATTTCATATTACTGAGTGCACCCTATGTTTCATTTGCCTTTGTCTCCTTTTGACGTAGGTTCTAAAACCCCACTTTCTTAGAGAAGGGAAACTAACTCTGTACCTTATATGAGATTAGTCAGTGGCTAGGATCATTTCCAATGGCATTTTGGGAGTTTAGTGAACAATTATTAAACATTTTACAATTTGTAATACACTTTTCCTACTTTAATAAGTAATCATTTTGACAGTCATATGTTTTAATGTTTAAATTAAATATGTAATTATGCAAATGCTCTCTAAAGGTATAATAGTGTCTTAAATTACTAAACACTGGAGACCTGCTTTTATATAGAGAGGGAGTTATACAAATGCTTGTAATATATCCCACCAGAAAAGATAATCACATATTTTTCCATAATATTTCTGAAGCCTGAGTGAGCAAAATGTATGGATCTTATCTATGTTTTAATACATGACACATGGCAAACTATCTTCTTTATCACCTTTACATAAATTATATGACTATATATACCTGTTCTAAATCAGAACAAACACAGGAATAGGAATTGCCAAACCATATCAGGCAAGCATACCATCAGTATCCTGTCTCTAACAGTGGCAAATAGAGATACTTCAGAGCAATTATGGAAAAGCCTGCTTGCATGTAAACTTTCTTCCTGAAACCTGTCAAGTAGTGGCTTACCTAAAACCCTAATGCTTTAGGGTATAATGTCTTTGTTTGTTTTCCATCTAATGCAAATGTGAATATCATTATCCATATAACTGCCTAATCCTTTTTAAAATCCATTTAAGATCTTGGATTTGGTGATATCCCCTGGCAATGAGTTTCACAAGTTTGCTAGGTGTTGTACAAAAAAGGAATCTTATCAGTTTTAAATGCCAGTTTCATTGGAGGCCTCCTTGTACTTGTCTCATGACTAAAAGAAAATAGGAGCACATATTTGATTGCCTTTGGTGACCTCTTCTGTGCCATTCTTTCTTACATAATTCTATTCTAACCCTATGTATTCATCTCTAGAAATTTAAAGATCCCATTCTCTTCAATCTCTCTTCTATGGGAAGTCTCTTGATGCCAATTACTAACATTTGTTACCCATCTTTGCATCCTTTCTATATCTACCATCACTTTTTTGAAATAGGATGAGCAGTTGGAAACACATTATTCAGCATTCTTGGAATTATTTTTTATCCATTTATTTCTTATCCAAGCATTTTGTTTGCTATTTTGACTACCATTGTGCAATGAGCAGAGATTTCCATTGCACTATCTGTAATAATCCACAAGTCTTTTTTCCTCATGAGTGATTAGTTAATGTAGAAATCAAAAATGTTGAGTGTGTGCGAATAGAACAAATTATTCATTCCAACCTTCCCTGGTCCTGTCCATTTGCCTGATTTTATTAAGTCCTCTCAAAGTTCCTCAACCTTCTCTAGTTCTGACTATCCTAAATAATGTATCATTTGCAAATGTTAGTATATCACCCTGTTTTCCAGATCATTAGGGAATATATTAAA
Organism: Chrysemys picta bellii; assembly: GCF_011386835.1. Classification (NCBI taxonomy): domain Eukaryota; kingdom Metazoa; phylum Chordata; order Testudines; family Emydidae; genus Chrysemys; species Chrysemys picta. Next base: position 180,136,432 of record NC_088793.1, read on the forward strand.
AATACCAATCTTACCACTGATCCTTATGGAACACCACTTTTGCAATGATGAAAAGTGACTGTAAAGTCTGATGTCCTGCAGCCTGCTGAGGTGCTCATAAGTGAAGAGCCAAATGACATGGGCATCTGCTCCCCTATAACATAAATTGAGCTGATGAAAATTAACAGATTAAAAGTTTTCCACAAGAAAATAGGTTTCATATTTTTTTTCAAAAAATCTTCCTTTGAATATTTTTTTTCATTTTTTCATTTTTTTTTCAAAAACAAAAAAAAATCTGGGACAATGATTTTTTTAAACCAAAAATGTTGCAGATTTTTTTCCATGTATTTTTGACACTATTAATTTCAAAGTTTTTTTTTCCCTTTCACTTTCTGACTGTTTTCCAACTGGTAAAAGTTGACCTGTTGGAACAGGGACATATCAGGAGAATAGTAACAACATGTGGAACAGTAACCCTTTCCCAACTTTTGACAGTAACTTGGGAAAGTAACACATTCACTTTTAAAAGTAACGCTTTCAACACTTAACAGTTTTGCTTGGAAGGCAGCATGTTCACTGTAAGAATTAACACTTAAAAGTAGAAGTGTTGCTTTTAAAAGTGAAAAATAGGATTTCCCCACAGTTTCTTACTGTTTCACACCTGAAAAAAAGTTGGGAAACAGTTAAAAAATGTAGCAAAGTGGATAGGGAAACATTTTCACAGAGTATTGAATTTACTTGCTGGAAAGCAAGAATTTTCCAACAGGAAATGTTGACAGGGGATTTTCCCTGTGAAAGATTTCACAAGAAAATCTCAGTTTTCTAGCAAACTGCAATCACTAATAACACTGCTCTACAGCCAAAATGCTTCTGAAATAAATGTAGTCAAACTTTACTAATTCTGGGTCACTGAGAATGAAAATGATGCTTAAAATTGTTGATTGGCTCTAGTTTTCAAGATATGCTATTGGGTCAGTATATACGACCCTTGACTTGGGAATGGCGGAGGATAAGTGAGTTATAAAGGGAAGGGAATCTCAATTTCAACCAGAAATGACTACAATACATCTTTGACTGGATCTACGAATAAATCTGTGACTGGGTTTGGACAATACTTGCTTTTTAGGCAAAACAATGAATGATGCAATCTGAAGCTGGTATTGCGTCATACATGATATGAATTGCATCTTGTTATTCCTAGAAGTCATGCATGATGCAATCATAATGAAGCTTCCATCACTCTGATGAACAAATTGCCCTATATCAGCTCTAGAAATCATACAGTGTCATGCTCTCTTATTTGTCAGTGTTTGATTTTGCAAAGGGACACATTTCTGTTTAGCCAAAGTGAGCAGAGATGTCTCGTACTTGTGTGAACAGTGCAGATAACTTCTGCTATGTTTGTGGTGAAGTGACTTTTGCATCACAAAAGCGCAGTATAACCACTATGATTAAGAAAGCCTATCACCTTTATTTTGGCTGCAAAATTGGAGATCAGGACAAGAGGTGGGCCCCACACATATGCTGCAACACTTGTGCAACAAATCTTCGCCAGTGGTTGAACAGGAAATGGAAATCTATGCCTTTTGCAGTGCCAATGATTTGGAGAGAGCCAACAGATCATACCAGCAATTGTTACTTCTGCATGGTGCCTCCAGTTGGGAAAGGTGTGTCAAAGAAGAAAAAGTGGACTGTGCATTATCCAAACATTCCATCAGCTATACGCCCAGTACCCCACAGAGAAGGACTGCCGCTTCCTGATGCACCAGAATCATTCTCACTTGAGTCAGACGAGGAAGAGGAAGAGGATGAAACTTCTGGTCCTGAACCATCAATGTCACAGGACCCACATTTTCTCCCATCCTCCTCCTCTGAACTACACCTCATAACACAAGATGAACTGAATGACCTTGTCAGGGATTTGGATCTACCCAAGAATAAGGCAGAGCTGTTGGGCTCCAGACTACAGCAGTGGAATCTCCTGGCAGGTGATGTTAGGGTTTCCATGTTCCGTGACCGTCAAAAGGATCTTGTCCCATTCTTCTTCATGGAAGGTGATCTCATAGCCTGCAACAACATCGATGGTGTGATGGCAGCCCTCAACATCGTTCACAATCCAGATGAGTGGAGACTGTTCATTGATTCATCGAAGATGAGTCTTAAAGCTGTTTTACTGCATAATGTCAATGTTTTGCCATCAATTCCTTTTCGTCATGCAATCCATATGAAGGAAACCTATGATAACATGAAACAACTTTTGAGGTGTATAAACTATGACCAACATTAGTGGCAGCTTTGTGAAGATTTGAAGGTTGTTGCTCTCTTGCTTGGTCTGCAGCCTGGATACACAAAGTACTGCTGTTTTCTCTGTGAATGGGATAGTCGTGCAAGAGATTCCCACTACATCAAGAATGATTGTCCACTCCGCTGACAGTCATTGGAGCCTGGGAGGAAAAGTGTTCAGCATCCACCACTTGTTGAATCAAGGAAGATTTTGTTACCACCTTTACACATCAAGCTGGGTCTGATGAAGAACTTTGTCAAGGCCATTGACAAAACACAAGCAGCTTTCGAGTACCTCCGTTGAAAATTTCCAAGGTTAAGTGAAGCTAAGATAAAGAAAGGTGTCTTTGTTGGTCCTCAGATTCGTTAACTTCTTCGAGATGATGCATTTGACCATGCACTGCGTGGCAAGGAAAAGACGGCATGGAAAGCCTTCCAGTTAGTGGCAATAAATTTTCTCGGAAACAACAAAGCAGACAACTACAGGTTGTTTGTGGAAAACCTCCTCAAGGCATCCAAAAGCCTTGGTTGCAACATGTCACTAAAGATACATTTTTTGCACTCTCATCTAGATTTTTTTCCATCGAACTGCAGAGCAGTGAGCGACGAGCACGGCGAGCGATTTCACCAGGACATTGCAACAATGGAGAAACGCTATCAGGGCAAATGGAGCCCATCAATGCTTGCAGACTATTGCTGGACAGTGACAAGAGATGCTCCATTTAATGAATACAAGAGACAAGCCAAGAAGCGCCGAGTAGACACTGAATAGGACTAAACTATGTACAGAATAGTTTTTTGCCTTTTGGTTCATAATAAATTTTATTTATATAAACCTTTTGCTGATTTTTAAAGTGTTACATAAACAGGACAGGTGAAATATTATCATGTAAAGCAACCATAAACACATGAAAAGACCTAGGTTTACAATTTATGATTAAAACTCTACTATCTACACAATATACATAGACCTAAAATGTAAAAACTTAAATATCTTGGAAACAGTAGCCAATCAGTTGTTTTGTCATATTTGAATTCAGCACATCAAAATACATAATAAATAGCACATTTTGTCTCTGAAGCAGACGACTTCTCAAAAATTGTAGACCAGTGTAATTAGCTCTTATTGTGCCTCCCCCATTTGCAGTCCATAGAGATTAAGGCAGCTTCCCCAGAAGGGAGCCATTTGAGGAGTGGTGTGACTAACATGCTGGAGCAAGAGAAGTGAGAATGGTGTGACAGATATAATGGTTATTGTTTGTTGCTGTGATTTTGGGAAGCAGGTAATTTAACCTGTTTCCCACCATGACCCCATAGTGTTCTGATATCATTTCTAATGTTTATGATCTGTAGACACTAACTGGGAAACAAAATTAAAATATATAAAACCCACCAGTATTAACACAACCAAACTGCACACACAAGCACATAGTAGATCCCTATAACAAAACTACACGCAAAGACACACAGTAAGCCAACTTCAGTATTGCACAAAGACAGGTAAATACATGTTCTGTACCAGCCTCCCCAAAGGAAAAGTACGTGTAAAAGTGCATTATAAGAAAGCTTTACAACAGTTCACACCTGTTCATGCTCTCTGTATGTGTGTATATATATCTCCTCAATATATGTTCCACTCTATATGCATCCGAAGAAGTGGGCTGTAGCCCACGAAAGCTTATGCTCTAATAAATTTGTTAGTCTCTAAGGTGCCACAAGTACTCCTGTTCTTTTTGCCGATACAGACTAACATGGTTGCTACTCTGAAACCTTTACAACAGTGGTTCTCAACCTTTCCAGACTACTATACCCCTTCCAGAAGTCTGATTTGTCTTGCATACCCCACGTATTACCTCATTGAAAAACTACTTCCATACAAAATCAGATGTAAAAATAAAAAAGTCACAGCATACTATTATTGAAAAATTGCTTACTTTCTCATTTTTACCATATAATTCTAAAATAAATTGATTTGAATATAAATATTGTACTTCTATTTCAGTGTATAGAGCAGTATAAACAAGTCATTGTCTGTATGAAATTTTAGTTTGTACTGACTTCGCTAGTGCTTTTTATGTAGCCTATTGTAAAACTAGCCAACTATCTAGATGAGTTGATGTACCCCCTGGAAGACCTCTGTGTACTCCCAGGGGTATGTGTACCCTGGTTGAGAACCACTGCTTTACAATACCAAAATTGAATCCAGGTTATCCTTAGTAAATCTATAGTTTTGACCCTGGACAAAATTTGAAATCAACTCAGGTGACACCCACGTGAAAAAGTAAGCTATATTCATAAATTAAGAAGAGCAAAACTGGATCCTTAGGTCCAGATTCTCAAAGATCTGGCTATATTTTTGATGTTCTGGGATGTAGATAACACACTCTGAAGCTAAATCATAGTGTTCTCATGCATATAAATGCAAATAGATTTCATTTATTATTGTGTTACTCTCCAACACTTTCTTCCATCTAATGACTTGTTCTATCAGCCACCATTATCAGTAAGCTGTCACGAAGGGAGTGACTCTGTCTACTGGGAGACTTCAATGCTAGAACTGGCTCATAATATGAGATGTGGCACTGGCCACCATAGAGCGTGAAAGATGAATGACAGTGGGCAAAGACTACTGGAACTCTGCACCTCCAGTGACTCTGTATTACCAACACCTACTTCTAAGGTGGTCACCACTAGAAGGTCTCAAGGAGACCCCTCTCCCAGATCTGAACACTGGCACCAACTGGATTTAATTGCCCCCCATAGGAACACCTACAGGATATTCTCCACACTCATGGTTTTCAAAATGCAGACTGACACAGACCATGCACGTGTGCTACAAAAATAAGGCTTTCACTATGGAAATTCCATTGTAGCAAATAGAGCTGTTGCCCATGTGTTAACATTCATAACACAAAAGACCAAGGAACATGTCTTCAGTTCACTATCAATCACAGGGAAGCTATGTCATTGATTCTATCTCTCTTGAATGCTGATACAGCATGGAACACACTCAGAATGAATATCCATTTTTTACCTCAGCATTTGGTGAAAAGGTTGTACAAGATAAAGACTTTTTTGCAGCATATTTTGAAGAAATGCTTCCAGTTACTGAAGCAAAACACATAATATATCTTTGCCACAACGTGAACCCCTCTCCTAAGACATGTTCTAACCTTAGGTTGGCCAAGAGCACATTTCAATGAACAGCAAGGCAATGTGCTCAATTATACTGGCTCGATCTGTGTGACAAGCTACAAAAGTCCTTTGAGAAAGGAGATCTAATGATGTAGATGTATGACGAAGTCAAGAAAGCAATTGATCCTTCAGCAAGGAAGATTGCTTCATTCAGATCTCTAAATAGAGACATCATCACTGACAAAAACAAACAGATGCAAAGCTGGGTGAAACATTAACACAAACTCTATTGACATGAAACCACTGTTTCTGAAGCAGCACTGAATGTGATCCCCAGTCTCTAGACTATTGGAGACACTGATAACTGAGCATGAAAATACAATCAGCCCTCACACCATGAAAGTCACAGAAAAAGATGGAATTCCAGCTGAATTACTGATACTAGGAAGATAGGTTGTACTTAAAGTCTCTACAATGCCTTATTTGCCTGCTGGAGGGAGAGAGGGGTACCACAAGACATGAAGGATGCCAACATCATAAAAACAAGGGAGATCTGAATGACTGCAATGACAAAAGAGGAATTTCTCTCCTTAGTGTTACTGACAAGGTATTTGCATGGTTCATTCTCAGAAAAAACTGCAAAGTTGTTGCATATCCAGAAAACCAGAGAGTCAGTGCAGCTTCCTTGTCAGTAGACCAATTATTGATGTGATCTTTGCAATAAGGCAATGGCAAGAAAAGTATCAAGGGCAACAAAAAGCTCTTTCAATGACCATCATAGATCTTACAAAGGCTTTTGACCTGGTCAGCAGAAGGGCCTCTTCCAGCAACTAGAAAGAATTGGTTGCCTTCCAGTCTTCCTCAGTTTGATTTGATCCTTTCATGATGGCATGAAGGCTACAGTGTAGTATGATGGTGAGCAGTCTGACAGCTTTGAAATACACAGTGGTGTCAAACAAGAATATGTTTTGGGCACTAACACTCTTTGGCATTTTCTTCTCTCTGCTTCTTCATTATGCTTTCTCATCTAACACAGAGGTAGTACATCTCTATACAAAAGCAGAGGGAAAACTCTTCAATTCATGTTTAATAGCAAATTAAACGCTTGCTGATAAAAGAGTTTCTTTTTGCCAATGATGCAATGCACGTCACACAGAGTTAAGAAGAGTTCTAGAACTTTGTAATAGTTTTGTACTAGCTTGTGATGAATTGGGACTAACCATCCGTCTAATGAAGACATTGATTATGACATAAAGTGTGTGGACTACAACAGAAATTTTAGTATCTAGCACCATGCTAGAAGTTGTGCACATGTTCTTCTATCCTATCTCTAGATCATGAGGTTAATTCTTGCATGAGAAAGTTACATATCTTGCCAACTGAGTAAGTGCATGTGGGATAACAGGAAACAGATATTGAACAACAAGATACAGATTTGCCAGACATGCTTTTTGTCCCCCTGCTATATGGTAGCAAGCTCTGGTCCACCTATAGCTGGCATGAGAGAAGGCTACACACCTTCCGCACCTGATGTCTTCATCATACTATAAATATGAAATGGGAAACCAAAGTTCCTGACACTGCAGTACTTGAGAAAGTGAAATTACCAAGTTTAATCAAAATTCTCAACCGCAGACATCTCCATTGGCTTAGTCATTTGCATTGCATAAATGCATTCCTAAGAATCTTCTGTATGGAGAACTAGCATGTGTTCCAAGGACACTAAGCTGACTTAGACTCAGGTTGCAGGGTCATTTTCAAGAGGGACCCGACTACTTTCAACATTGACACTGCAAGCTGGGAAGATGTGGCAAGCAACAGGCTACACTGGAGGACCCTGCTGTACCAAGGGAATCAAAGAATCTGAAAAGAAGTGGTTGAGAGAGAGAAAAGTGAAGACGGTGAAGAAGAAAGTACAGCAGGCCTCACGCTCTAGCAGTGTGCTGGCTTCATCTGGCCTTGTGCTTTTTACCAATGGCAAGGATTGTCACTCAAGAATTGGATTTTTTAGTCACTTGCAATGCTCCAGCATGGCACACAGTAACATAACTGCTTTGGCCCTTACACCATTATTTTTCAAGACAGACTGTGGGCACTGCCACTCTTCAGGTGAATGGGAGTAGACTTTCATCAGGAAAATAACATTTGCAAGAGACTGACATAATAACTAATGAAAGACTTCTATTGACAACAGAATCTGAGAACCAACAGAAACAACTGCATAAACAACAGAAAAGGAAGAGAGTGCATAATGGTACACTCTGTATCTTCACAGGTCCACAAGCAAAAAGCTCTAAGTCTTGGAGGCGTTGGCTCTCTAGATCAGTGGTTTTCAAACTTTTTTTTCTGGAAACCCAGTTGAAGAAAATTGTTGATGCCCACGACCAAGTGGAGCTGGGTATGAGGGGTTTGGGGTGTGGGAGGGGCTCAGAGCTGGGGCAAAGTGTTGGGGTGTGGGGCTGAGGAATGTGGGGTGGGGCCGGGGATGAGGAGCTTCGGGTGCAGGACGGGGCTCTAGGTTGGGGGGGGTCAGGGGGTTGGGGTGCGGGAGGGGGTCGGGCTCTGGGCTAGGAGAGCAGGGTCTGGGGTGGGGCCAGGGATGAGGGGTTTGGGGTGCAGGAAGGGGCTCTGGGTTTGGAAGGGGTTCAGGGCTGGGTCAGGGGGTTGGGGTGCAGGGTTGGGACATGGTCTGGCAGGCTGGAAGGCTTTTTCACTTTTAAGTACTAGATCCCCTCAGAGGAAGACTCACCAGGCTGCAGCAGCCAGCTGTGATGGGAGCCTGCAGGAAGGGTCAGATTAGAACAGGGATAGGAAGAGGCAGGAAGGTGGACACTAAGACCCAGGGGTGCCCCAAATTTTCAGGTGCCCTATGCAGCCATGTATGCTGCATGTGACTAAGGATGGCCCTGTCGGGTGGCTCCTAGTCAGCGGCACGGCGGGGGTGCTAAGGCAGGCTTCCTGCCTGTCCTGGAACTGTGGACCATGCTGCGCCCTGGAAACAGCCAGCAGTAGGTCCGGTTCCTAGGTGGAGGTGCGGGAGTAGCTCCATGCAGCTCTCACCTGCAGGCCTAGGAGCCTGACCTGCTGCTGGCCGCTTCTGGTGCGCAGCGCGGTGTCAGAACAGGAAGGGACTAGCCTGCCTTAGCTGGGCAGCACTGCTGATGGGACTTTTAATGGCCTGTTTGGCGGTCCTGATCAGAGCCGCCGCGACTGAGTGCCTTACATTCCGCGACCTAGTACTAGGTCATGACCTGCAATTTGAAAACCACTGGTCTAGATAACTGGTGCCTTTTGTGGGTATTGAAAAATAAAATAGATCTGATGGTCATTCTATGCCCCTCCATTCTTTTTCATATCTTAAGCAATGGTAATATATATTTTAGTTTATGTTTCATCAGTGCATTTCATTACAAATTGGGGATGTATTTTAACATTGAACATTAATAAGGTTTTCTGCCCATGAAAAAAACACAGATGGGAAAGCTCATTATACATTTTGCAAATACACCACAGTTCACATTGCACTATATATAGTAACTTTTTCGAAAATGAACAGGAAATATGCTAGTGTGCATGCATAGAATAGGATATTTATTTGTTGATTTATTTCATTTGGATTTTGCTCAACTTTCATATGAAGATTTCCACAGATTGCTCAATTCACTCCTCTTGTCTGTGACAAACATTGCTCTCACAACTGATTGTAAATCATAAACGATGACAATAAAGTAGCAATCTTCGGAAAACCTCAATATCAATTTATGGTGACTGCCCCGACCCCCAAGCGCACACACATTTACACACAAATTGTTCCACAAATATGGCAGCTGCTACATAAGGAGTATAGACTGTTAACACTGGTTTAGGTCCTTCAATATACTAATTTATCACCTCTGGGTTTGTTAATGAACATAACTATACTTTCACATGATTGGTCTTAAACTTCCTAACTTCCTACATTATCAACTCTTTAAAAGGTCATATACATTAATCAATTAACTTTGACTGCCTTACCTTTCCGATGCTGTTTGTAAAAATCAATTAAATGAAGCATTTAAAATACATAGTTTGTACATTAAGGTTTGGAATTATGTGCTGTATCAAAGATACTGCTGCTTCTCCTGACTACCTTTGTATGTATTTGTCATAACTATAAAGGGAAGGGTAACAGCTGTCCTGTGTACAGTACTATAAAATCCCTCCTGGCCAGAGACTCCAAAATCCTTTTCCCTGTAAAGGGTTAAGAAGCTCAGGTAACCTGGCTGGCATCTGACCAAAGGACCAATAAGGGGACAAGATACTTTCAAATCTTGGGGTGGGGGTGGGGAAGGTTTTTGTTTGTGCTCTTTGTTGGGAGTTGGTTCGCTCTTGGGACTGAGAGGGACCAGACATCAATCCAGGTTCTCCACATCTTTCTAAACAAGTCTCTCCTATTTCAAACTTGTAAGTAAATAGTCAGGCAAGGCGTCTTAGTTTTACTTTGTTTTCTCAACTTGTAAATGTACCTTTTACTAGAGTGTTTATCTTTGTTTGCTGTACTTTGAACCTAAGACTAGAGGGGAGTCTTCTGAGCTCTTTAAGTTTGATTACCCTGTAAAGTTATTTTCCATACTGATTTTACAGAGATGATTTTTACCTTTTTCTTTAATTAAAAACCTTCTTTTTAAGAACCTGATTGATCTTTTCCTTGTTTTAGATCCAAGGGGGTTGGATCTGTATTCACCAGGAGTTGGTGGGAGAAAGAAGGGGGGATGGTTAATTTCTCCTTGTTTTAAGATCCAAGGGGTTTGGATCTGTATTCACCAGGGAATTGGTGAAGGTCTCTCAAGGCTACCCAGGGAAGGAAATTAGCCTTGGGATGGTGGCTGTGGACCAGATCTAAGCTGGTAGTTAAGCTTAGAAGTTTTCATGCAGGCCCCTACATTTGTACCCTAAAGTTCAAAGTGGGGATACAGCCTTGACAGTATTCTCAGCTACATTTTCCTTAAAGAAATCTAATCTGGGTCAATAAAAATAACATGTGAAAAATGCGTATAATAACATCAGTGCATGCCATATTTCATATATAAATAGTGCTTTCAGTATTTAAAAAGGCATGTAATTGAGGTAAAGCACTCCATATTATTATAGGCTAAATCTTTCCCTTGTCACATGCCTTGTGTCTGGCCTAATTCCCTCCCTGTTTCCTCCTTGTTTTGGTTTGGTTTGGGCAGGAGACATGGCAAGTAGTATTTTGGGTTCCAGTTCTATGAAGCATTCTTATTTAGGGAATCACCAGTGGGACTTAAGCACATGCTTAAAGTTAAGCATATGCTTGCTTGCTACCCTGAATACAAATGATTATATTTAAGTGCTTATGACTTAATTGCTTTCCTGAATTGGAATATTGCTCTAGAAATATTACAGCAGAAAATTTTAAAATATACCATACTGACTCAGCTGTGCTGGCCGGCTAATTGAGGAGGAGGAGGAGATTGGGCAAAGCCAGAGTTACTCCCCCTTTCTGCCCCTTTATACATAAACCCTACCCTTTGGCTCAAAAAGAAGTAGAGTGCCAGCAGTGCCCACTTACTCCTGCATGCCTACACCCAAGGTCCATGTATCCCAGACAGGGCATAATGGAGGTTCTACTTACCTTTATTTCCATGTGTTGGTGCACAAGCCAAGGACCAGTCTCTCTCTATATGCTGTTGAATGTTTGTTATATGTGCTCTTTTCACTTGAGGTAATTTTAGTGGATGGATCCCTCCAACCTGCATCTATGACTGGAATAAAGCAACATTCCAAACACATGGCATACAACTCTATCATAGCGACACTAAAAAGAGATTAAATACAAAAGACCATTAAAGAATGATAAGCATCTAACTTTAGGCAGACGTAAAGAGTGAAGTTTGGCAGTGTCCCATTAACTTACTGTTATATACCTACAGGAAGTTACAGCTGCCAATTATAGTAACTATTTTGAAATAATCCATAACAACTTTTAAAGAGTAAGTTAAGGATAGTTAAGGCTTAGCTCACACTTCCATTGCTTTTTTGTTGGATGAAAAGCTGTAGCTTGTTTGCCTAGAAGTTACAGTGGAACAAAACGGTGACTATGGTAATAATGGATTTTAAATAGTAATTGTAAAATTGGTGGTGCATGGGGAACGTTGTATGTTGTACAAATAGGTGTTTAAAGAAATAATCAAACAGAAAATACACTATAGAAATGTTCAGCCTTTCATTTTCTTCAGAAAGCCTATCACTGAAGAAAGAAGGAATAAAGAATGTTTTCTGTTCACATCTATAGTTAAAAGTGGAACAAACTGAGCCAACAGTCTATTGAACGTTATATCAGAAGAATTCTAGAAAGCATACAAGTTGCTATGTAAATATATTGATTCAGTTAGTCTGCAAAGCACTAGTTATTTATGCAGTATTTCTGACAATCACAACAAATGATGTAGTATAAATATGTTAACATTAACAATGTATGACTCTTCAGGTTCATTTGAATATTTCTTATGTTATAGCAAATTAAATGTGATAAAGACTAATTAAGTTAACAACGTATACAATAGCTTGCTTTTCCGCCAGTGCTTCTGAGAGTGTTCTTTCAAGCATTTTTTGTATATGAACCCTCTTTTAAAATTCAGATACATTCAGTTACTTTTTTTTTTAATTGACATCTTCTGCTCACTGCAGGACAAAGATGAAAAACTGAAGGCCAGAAGTTATAAAAGAGGTTTTCAGAATGTGTGTTCTTTTCTCTAACATAAATTTTTGATCAAGTAATTGCTATCTAATGCACTTTGATCAGGGGCTGTGATGTTTATTATTGCAGCTGTATAGATATGACACAGAACTATGGTTTATTGGAATAAACCTCCAGCAAATCACTTATAACCATAGCAACAGTGTGACCAAAAGTGCCCCAAAGGAGAGTATATCTCTGAGAAAAGTCTATGTCCCCAGTTGTTGCTTTTTTATAGATTAAGTGTCTAAAAAGATTGTAATTTCCACATTTCAAATATGAAAAATTCCAAATATGAAGAACAGAAAGTATTTCTTATGTAAGTATCATATAATGTCATACAATCCTGTGTGCACTGTGATCGCTATAAAAGAGGCAATTATTTAAACCCTAAAGGTCTGTTGTAGCAGCTAGTGGCAAGTTAATGCATTTACAAGGCCATTGTGAAATCTTGCATGAGAGCTTGCATCCTCCCATGTTAAGCAAAAGTTATTGTTTCAATTGAAACTGACAAATGGGAATTTTATCTCACAATTGGGTCAAATTACTTAAATCCTGTTATAATAATAGTCTACATAGTTCAGACAATAGCTGCAGTATGGTGGATAGTGAAAATCTGCAGTGAGATTTTTGTCAGAATCCCAATGTTGATGAACTTGCTCTCTACTCTTCATACCCTCTTTCTAGAACTCACTGGGAAATGATTGCAATATCAGTGCCATTTGTCCAGTAGGGATTAGTCTGCAAAGAAAGAAGCTGCCAGTTATCATGGATTTATGCTTACAAATTCTGATGTATCAGTCAGGAAAAGACAGAGACTTTGTGAGCACAGAACAAGCAGAGCATGTTTGCAGGGATTGCTGTTTTTGCTTGTTTGTTTTTTTGTTGTTGTTGTTGTTGTTTTTTCCCCTACTCTCTATTGACTTTAGCTAAAAGGATAATTAGCTTGGATAACTAGAAGAGTTTGTATATCAAGTGGGTTTTCCACGCTCTCTCAGTCCTACATTTTAGTAGGGTTACCATTCGTCCTCTATTTCCCGGACATGTCCGGCTTTTCGGCACTCAAACCCCCGTCCGGGGGGAATTGCCAAAAAGCCGAACATGTCCGGGAAAATGCCGGCCAGGCACTTCCCCTCCCGCGGCGGCTCTGCTCCTCCCCGACTCTTTGGCTCTGTTTAAGAGCCAAGCGCTACGGGCTTTGGGCAGCCCCCATACCTCCGGACCCTGCGGGCTCCGGCGGCGCAGGGTCCGGAGGCATGGGGGCTGCCCGAAGCCGGTAGCGCTGGGGCAGCTCGGCTCTTAAACATAGCCGAAGAGTCAGGGGAGGAGCAGAGCCTCCGGCTGCGGCGGCTCTGCTCCTCCCCTGACTCTTCGGCTCTGTTTAAGAGCCGGGCTGCCCGAGCGCTACCGGCTTTGGGCAGCCCCCATGCCTCCGGACCCTGTGCTGCCGGAGCCCGGGAGGGGAAGTGCCCGGCTGGGGGCGCAGGGTCCGGAGGCAAGGGGGCTGTTCGAAGCCCAAGCGCTACCGGCTTCACGGTTTGCTGGGCAGCCTCCAGACCCTGCGCCCCCAGCTGGGCGCTTCCCCTCCAGGGCTCCAGCTGCGCTGGGGAAGCGCCGGCCGGGGGCGCAGGGTCTGGGGGCTGCCCGGCAAACCGTGAAGCCGGTAGCGCTCGGGCAGCCCTTTCCGCGTGGCTGGGAGTGGGAGGGAGGAGGGGGCGGAGTTAGGGAGGGGAAGGGGAGGAGTTGGGGCGGGGGGTGGGAAAATGGGCGGGGCCAGGGCCCGTGGAGGGTCCTCTTTTTTTATTTGTTAGATATGGTAACCCTAATTTTAGTAAGTAGCTCACAACTCACAGCTCTTTTTTAACCTTAAGACCTGACTTATATACTCCATGAAGATCAAAAGGGCTTCACAAAGTATAAGTCATGTTAGAATTTGAACTATCGTACTTTAATGTCTTCACTGCTTATTCCCAGTGTATGTTGCAGCATCACTACATTTCAATTATATCCCAACATTCAGGTGAAATATTAAACTGTTCCCAAGACAGCAGGAAAGGTGCAGTTTGCTCAACAACACACAGAATACCTGGTGCATTGAGCATCAGTAAAGCAGTTGCAGCAAATATAGATTCTCATCTGCTTAAATGCTTTTAAAAGCACTAGGTGTGACAGGAAGCAATGGTGATTAAGCAGGCATATGACTCTCTTTTCCTCTTAGGATTGATTGGAGGGGCTGTGCTGTTGGAAACTCCTCTTTCAGGTGGGAGAGAAAACAAAGGTCATGACTAGAGCGGATCAGGACCCAGAATTTCCATTGGGAATTCCAACATTCTGAATTTTTTTTCATTCCACGCTGGAACAAAAAACCAAAATTTCTCACAAAACAAAAATTCAGTAAATAAGTAAGTAATATAATTTGAGACCACTGAAACATTTTGTTTCAATAGTATCATTTTGATTCATTTATTTTAGATTTGTTATAGTAAATTATTAAATATAATATATGAGTAATATATTAATTATAATGTAAATGTCAATATGAAATGAATTGAAATTACATTGTCAAAAGGAAATATTTCAACATTTTCCCCATCAAAAACTTTAATTGAAATTGACACAATCCATGGGAACATGTTGCATGTAACAACATTGCATTTTTCAGTGGAAAACTCTTCTGGCAAAAAAATAAAAAATATAATTCAGCCACCACAAGTGACCACAAATAGTCCAAACTAAAGATCCCATTTCCCTAGCTGAAAAATAAAGGTATTAACTCTAATGACTTTGCTAGATCAGTACCGGATTTACCATGGTGCCAATGGCACCGGGCCCAAGCTCAGAAGGGGGCCCATTTCACTCACTTCCTCCCCTTTAGCAGCAGGATCCAACATGGGAGCTCAGAACCCAAGGGGGCCTGGGAGCTGTAGTTCCTTGGCCAGCTCCCTGCCTAGACAACCTGACCTGGAGCAGGGCAGGAACTACATTTCCCAGCATTTCCTAGGCCGCTATCAACAGGAAAGAGAGCGGGGAAGCTGAGATACTATGCACCGCAGCTTGCTGTGAATGCAGAGCTGGCTGCTAGAAGGGGGTGCCAGTGTGAATGAGGAACAAGTATGCCCAAGGAATAGAAGATATCACCCTCAGAAGACTTCCCCAGACTGGATAGGGATGCTAGTGTGAACTCGCATGGCAGCCCCTAAAGAAGGAGGAATGAATGGACAGTGCACCTCTCTATCTGAAGCCTAGCAAGGGAGGTATGTAGACCCCACTAGGAGAAGTTAAAATGAAAAGTAAGGGAGGGGAGACTCTACTAGAGGACCTGAGCAGCTTTAGGTACAGTACCAGGCATGCAGGAGGATTTCCACTTCTGAGCCATGGAAGCAGAAATTGACTTTTCCTTTCCAGATTTATCCAATATTCAGAAAGGGAATCTAGCACCTGCCTTCCAGATTTGAACACTCTCAAAATTCAGAAGTGCTCAAGCTCAATTTGGACAGCTTTTATTTCATTTCTCCCAAATCAAATATACTGATCCACTGTAATTTGTTGTAGAAAAAGTAGGATAAAATTGAGCAACAAATGCTGGGGTCTTCCCAGTGCTAACTAGGACTGCTAGTTTTTCAACAGCAGTTACCTTTTTTTTTTTTAGTTTTGTTTGTTTAACAGGAAGACAGTAATATTGCATTGGCAAATTCCCCATAAAAAAAGAAGAGTGGAACAAAAGAATAATAAAGGCACCTTAACTTTTCTTCATTTATGTAGGACAGACTTATAATATGGATCCAGATATCTTCCAATCACATAAGCTGAAAATTGTTCCACTTTACTGCAGTTCTGTAACCATGCAGGAACCAGTCCTGTCTGTGTTCTGTGCACATCCAAAATTCTTACTGAATTCAGAAGTGCCTTGCTTTTGTAACCATACTACCTGATATTTTCAGCCCTTGTAAGCGAAGCAGGTTCACATTTAGTAATTGAGTGGGAAGCCTCTCAGAAAAAGTTAGGAGCTGTAGGAGGTGTTGCTTATTCACTAGGTAATGTGAGACCTTCCTGTTACAATGTTTTTACCCCTCAGCCAAAAGGCCAAGAAGTGAACCAGTGCATCATAGAATGCACTTTGCTCCTAGAGTCTAGAATGGGGTCCTTTGCTTCTATATGCAGCCCATTAAAGACAATGAAAAAACTCCCACTCACTTCAAGAGGCTTTGGACAGAACTGGTCATACACAGGGTAACTCCACTGTCTTCACAGGGTCCTGGTCCCACAGTGTGGGGGGGGGGGGGGAGGGGCGGGTATGTGAACTTGTTTTAGTGCTAGCTGCTCAGGGATGGGAACCTCCTGGTACCCCAGCCTCCAAAATCATTCAGGCTGCACTTTCTGTACAACTATGTGCTAGCTGAGGGGTGGGTGGGAATTGGTGGCCTCTGCTGCAGGTGTTGGGCATCCCAGGTACTTAAAGCCATGGCCTATAGGAGGGAAGTGCCTAACTGCAGAGTCTGCAGCTGCCTTGGGCCAGCGCTGAGGATTTAGAGTCCCTAGTGCCACCAATGCAAGGTTCAAGCATGCTCAGCCTTGAAATTGCCACCTCTCCCTTGACTAGGGAGCTATATAAGGCTGGCCTCTGGCAATTGGGCCCATGGCTATAGCCAGAGAAGCTGCAGGTAGCTCTGTGACTACTGGGGGCCATTAAGCTAGAGCAGATAAAGAAACTGGAGTTAACCTCAAGGAACAGAGGTCACCAGTAGGAAAGGAATGTCAAGGGGAGCAGGGAAAGAGGAAGCAGGTCATGCTTGCAGCGGGAGAATAGCCCCAGCTGGTTGGGGAGCATGTCCAAAGAAGAAAGAAAACAACTATGGGGCGAGAGAGTGGTGATCAGGTAGTAGACTAGCATGTAGATGAGAGCAGAGGGGGAGAGGCTGGTGTCTTCAGATTCCCAAGAGCTAAGTCCTCAATTTTGGGAAATGGTGTTTGCAAGTGGCTTGCTCACATGGCAGGATGGGTGCAGAGGGAAGGATTTGTCAGAATTGATCAGGTATCTGCTGGCTTTAGAATTTTGAGCTGAGACTCGGACCACATACAGTGACTGGTGAAATAGGGTGGAACTGGAGACATGGCTATAGAAGGTCTGAATGAGGAAGGAAATAAATCTGTGGAGAGTTTCCCTGATAACTATGAAAGTTGTGCTCACTGTGGACACTGATAAACTCACAGGGGTGTACAGCTCAATGAGAAAAACTGGGGGCTGAGGGAGCTGTGTATGGCAATGCATATAGTCATGTAGAGGTGTGTAATCAAAATTAAAAATGTCTCTGAGATTCAGTACCGGGTATACTATGGCACCAATGGCACTGCCACACCAGGCCCACACTCGGAGCCCACAATGACTACATGGGGGCCCACAAATAGGTTTGGCGACGGGGCCCACAAAAGGTTAATCCGGCCCTGCCAGATTCCTTTGTCAGCAATTATATTCTGCCTGCCTAAATTAGATAAAGTAATCTCCAAACTACTGTAGAAGGGATGGACATTGTTACATCTCACCACAGAAGTGGCTCCATTTCAGCTATGGAATAGCCAGGTTCCAATTTGCTTTGACTAGCACTTTAATCCACATTGGACTGGATTCTCTCACCCACTCTCATATAGGAGGATGTGTGCACTTTATGGTGCTTACATATTTCCCTAATCACAGACTGTAAGGTGATGAGTTATTCCTGAACTAGATACTGATTGAGCCACATGTGTTGAGTCATTCTTGTGCTAGGCTCCAGCCACCCCACAAGACAGGGGCTAGTCTGGTGACTCAAGGCGAATAAGCATCATAGGTGAAACAGCAGCTCAGTCTGCTCGGTGTCACTTTGTGACCTGGAATTCTCCTCAGCCTGATAGTGGTAACAGACCCCATAAGTCTTAGTCTTCTCCAGCATTGCTGTTGCTCCAGCCCTGTTCCAAGTCTTACTCCAGCCTTATTCCAACCCTGTTCTGGACTTTTGAGTTTGGCTTTGACTCCCTGGCTCTGAACACTAGGCCTGATAATTTTCGTCACAGTTTCTGACAGAGACACGGTGAAACTTACAAAAGAATTCAACAAATAATAAATGAGGTCAAGTACCCCTGTGAATCACTAATATAATGAGGGTCATATGTTGCAGTGCTCAGGAGAGTGCAAGGCCTGCTTCCTCTCTACACTCCCATGGGGATGAGGTGGTAAGACTATGGCGTCCCATCTCTCCCCTAAAAGGGAATAATCTACAGACCATTAAGGTATTACAGCACATATCTATAGACAAAATTCCTTAAAATAATTATATTATTACATTTATTTAGAATTTTCCGGGGCTATAGTTTCAAAATCTAAGTGATTGTAGGGGAGATTTTCAAAGATGAGAGTCAGGTGCCCAATTCCTATTGAAAGACAGTAAGTTAGGCACCTAACTCCCCAATCTTCCATGAACAAGAACTCTGTGTAAGCTGAAAAGCTTGTCTCTCTCACCAACAGAAGATAGTCCAATATAACATATTACCTAGCCCATCTTGTCTGTGATAACTAGTCATTTGTCAGCACATATATCAGCCTGATTTTCTGACATTCTGAATGCTCACTGCTGCCATTGAAATTAGTGGGAAATATGGGTTCTCAATAGCTCTGAAAAGCAGTGCCATAGAAATACTGATGTATCTTTTACAGGGATGTTAGAAATTGATGTATCCTGTATATTTTATCTTGTGAATTAACAATACCGAAATAGAAGAAAACTCTTAATTTGTCTGGGTCCTTTCAATAAGAATTAGACAATGTTTTCCTGCCTGCCAGAGTTTTCCAGATGCTTTTCCTTAGAATTGTAAAGGTGATCCACATGCATATATCCACTGTACCCTAGAGATCTTTTGTTACTCCTGCAGGTTCTGTACCTATGCAACCTATATACTCCAGTCAGAAGATTCATGAGAGGCATGAATCTAAGTTAGTCTATGGGTGTCTCTTTGTCATTCACTGAGGATGAATATGGCATAGATATGTTTATGGTATGGAAAACTGATTGGTTGATATCACTGGTCTACAATTTTTGAGAAGTCGTCCGCTTCAGAGATAAAATGTGCTATTTATTATGTATTTTGATGTGCTGAATTCAAATATGACAAAACAACTGACTGGCTACTGTTTCTAAGATATTTAAGTTTTTACATTTTAGGTCTATGTATATTGTGTAAATAGTAGAGTTTTAATCATAAATTGTAAACCTAGGTCTTTTCATGTGTTTATGGTTGCTTTACATGATATTTCACCTGTCCTGTTTATGTAACACTTTAAAAATCAGCAACAGGTTGATATCAATAAAATTTATTATGAACCAAAAGGCAAAAAACGATTCTGCACATAGTTTAGTCCTATTCAGCGTCTACTCGGCGCTTCTTGGCTTGTCTCTTGTATTCATTAAATGGAGCATCTCTTGTCACTGTCCAGCAATAGTCTGCAAGCATTGATGGGCTCCATTTGCCCTGATAGCGTTTCTCCATTGTTGCAATGTCCTGGTGAAATCGCTCTCCGTGCTCATTGCTCACTGCTCCGCAGTTCGGTGGAAAAAAATCTAGATGAGAGTGCAAAAAATGTATCTTTAGTGACATGTTGCAACCAAGGCTTTTGGATGCCTTGAGGAGGTTTTCCACCAACAACCTGTAGTTGTCTGCCTTGTTGTTTCCGAGAAAATTTATTGCCACTAACTGGAAGGCTTTCCATGCCGTCTTTTCCTTGCCACGCAGTGCATGGTCAAATGCATCATCTCAAAGAAGTTCACGAATCTGAGGACCAACAAAGACACCTTCCTTTATCTTAGCTTGACTTAACCTTGGAAATTTTCCACGGAGGTACTTGAAAGCTGCTTGTGTTTTGTCAATGGCCTTGACAAAGTTCTTCATCAGACCCAGCTTGATGTGTAAGGGTGGTAACAAAATCTTCCTTGATTCAACAAGTGGTGGATGCTGAACACTTTTCCTCCCAGGCTCCAATGACTGTCGGCGGAGTGGCCAATCTTTCTTGATGTAGTGGGAATCTCTTGCACGACTATCCCATTCTCAGAGAAAACAGCAGTACTTTGTGTATCCAGGCTGCAGACCAAGCAAGAGAGCAACAATCTTCAAATCGCCACAAAACTGCCACTGATGTTGGTCATAGTTTACGCACCTCAAAAGTTGTTTCATGTTGTCATAGGTTTCCTTCATATGGACTGCATGACCAACTGGAATTGATGGCAAAACATTGCCATTATGCAGTAAAACAGCTTTAAGACTCGTCTTCAATGAATGAATGAACAGTCTCCACTCATCTGGATCAGAACGATGTTGAGGGCTGCCATCACACCATCCATGTTGTTGCAGGCTACAAGATCACCTTCCATGAAGAAGAATGGGACAAGATCCTTTTGACAGTCACGGAACATGGAAACCCTAACATCACCTGCCAGGAGATTCCACTGCTGTAGTCTGGAGCCCAACAGCTCTGCCTTACTCTTGGGTAGTTCCAAATCCCTGACAAGGTCATTCAGTTCACCTTGTATTATGAGGTGTGGTTCAGAGGAGGAGGATGGGAGAAAATGTGGGTCCTGTGACATTGATGGTTCAGGACCAGAAGTTTCATCCTCTTCCTCTTCCTCGTCTGACTCAAGTGAGAATGATTCTGGTGCATCAGAAAGCGGCAGTCCTTCTCTGTGGGGTATTGGGCGTATAGGTGATGGAATATTTGGATAATGCACAGTCCACTTTTTCTTCTTTGACACACCTTTCCCAACTTGGAGGCACCATGCAGAAGTAACAATTGCTGGTATGATCTGTTGGCTCTCTCCAAATCATTGGCACTGCAAAAGGCATAGATTTCCTTTTTCTGTTCAACCACTGGAGAAGATTTGTTGCACAAGTGTTGCAGCATATGTGTGGGGCCCACCTCTTGTCCTGATCTCCAATTTTGCAGCCAAAATAAAGGTGATAGGCTTTCTTAACCACAGTGGTTATACTGCGCTTTTGTGATGCAAAAGTCACTTCACCACAAACATAGCAGAAGTTATCTGCACTGTTCACACAAGTATGAGGCATCTCTGCTCACTTTGGCTAAACAGAAATGTGTCCCTTTGCAAAATCAAACACTGACAAATAAGAGAGCATGACACTGTATGATTTCTAGAGTTGATATAGGGCAATTTGTTCAGCAGAGTGATGTAAGCTTTGTTATGATTGCATCATCCATGACTTCTAGGAATAACATGATGCAATTCGTATTATGTATGACGCAATACCAGCTTCAGATTGCATCATTCATTGTTTTGCCTAAAAAGCAAGTACTGTCCAAACCCAGTCATAGATTTATTCATAGATCCAGTCAAAGATGTATTTTAGTCATTTCTGGTTTAAATTGAGATCCCTTCCCTTTATAACTTACTTATCCTCCGCCATTCCCAAGTCAAGATATGCATACCCAATAGCATATCTTGAAAACTAGAGCCAATCAACAATTTTAAGCATACTTTTCATTCTCAGTGACCCAGAATTAGTAAAGTTTGACTACATTTATTTCAGAAGCATTTTGGCTGTAGAGCAGTGTATTTGGTAAATGCCTGTGGATCATATGGTTTTAATATTAATCATCCATGATGTGGCTTAAAAGTGGTTTGTATGCTCTGTAAAATCTGGACCTTTGCTTTTAGGACAGTCCTATATGAATTAATCATTTACCTGTATTTTGCTCTGTAATTGTTTTAATGTTATTTGATTAAAATATGACCATGTAGATCATTGTTGCTACAACTGTTATATAATTGCCACAAATCTTGTACAAAAGTAGGTCAAGTAAGGTGTCTATGGAAAGGCTATGATTTTCTGAATATGATAATGCTATTTGTATGTATTTATCATTTTTGTATTTGAAGTTATGAGCATTGGCTCTATACCTATATTTCAAATACGTTTGCTCCTGTGGTAACTCCTACAAGGTATTTAGCCTGCACACCTTGAAGGGACCATTCCAATTAAGTGGCCCTTCAAAAGAACACTTAATTCACAATGGAAGACACCCATATACACTGAATGGACTTTCCTGTGAACATTTCATCTGAAGTATAGGTTATGACCTCTACTGTGACTAAGCAAAATCATGCAAGGACATGTGACTTGCTAATGTGACTCCAGACACCATTGTGTCACCTGTGATTTTCCACTAGCCTCTGCTGAGGGCTTTGTTTGAAACAATGGATTTCCCTCCACATGGCTGAAGCCACAGGAAGTCTCGTTATTTTGCCTTTTTCCCATTCAAACCTCTGGACTATGATGATCTTGTACTAATGGGACCATCCTAACCAAAGGACTGAGGACCTTCCAATGATTTAGAAGCAACCAGAGACTTAACAAGACAGAAGTTTATTCCATCACGGCTATAAGCTTGATCCAAGAACTTTGCATTAATTGTATGTATTTGATTATTTTAACCAATTTTAACTCTCACCTTTCATTCTTTCTTTCTACAAATAAACCTTTAGATTTTAGATACTAAAGGATTGGCAACAGCATGATTATTGGATAAGATCTGAGTTGTATATTGACCTGGTTGTATGGCTGGTCCTTTGGGATCAGAAGAAGCTTTTATCTGAAAAAATTGGTTTTAAAGAACCACTCATCTTTAAGTCTAGTGTTTTTGGTGGTGATACAAGGACTGGAATACCTAAGAAAACTGCTCTTTTGACTTCTTGTCAGCCAAGGTGGTGAAACAGAGATTTACTTTTGTTGCTGGTTTGGTATATCTTATGGGAGAATAACCACCAGTGTCTGCCCTATTTCTCAGCAGTTTGTCCTGAATTTGCTATTCTCAGTTGTGATCCACAAAGGCACAGTGAGAATTGTCTAAGGAAACATTTTTACCAACAGAAAAGAATGAATGTATTTCCCACCTCACCTTCCACACACCTGTCCTCCTATCCCCCAGAAGAGAGATTACATATAGATGAGCTATTGTATGTACAGATATATAGATGTAAATGTATGTTTTTGAGATAGAGATTACTGTATAGTTCTCGTAAATAGCAGAGTGAACCAAAACCATAAGTAGATTGTGCATCCCAGTTAAGAGCCTTTTTTTTTTTAGGATCCAGAAAATATTTTTATTATAGAAGAAAAAAAAACTTTAGGCCTTCATCATTTATATCCTTGAAGTATAATACTCCATATTGACTTGGAGGAGCACCTGGAGCACTTTAAGGAGAGGAAGGTGATCAGGAACAGTCAATATGGATTCACCAAGGGCAAGTCATGCCTGACCAACCTAATTGCCCTCTATGATGAGATAACTGGCTCTGTGGATATGAGGAAAGCAGTGGACATGATATATCTTGACTTTAGCAAAGCTTTTGATACGGTCTCCCACAATATTCCTGCCAGTAAGTTAAAGATGTATGGATTGGATGAATGGACTATATGGTGGATAGACAGCTGGCTAGATTGTGCAGTTCAATGGGTAGTGATCAATGGCTCGATATCTAGTTGGCAGCCGGTATCAAGTGGATTGCCCCAGCGGTTGGTTCTGGGGCTGGTTTTGTTCAACATCTTCTTTAATGATCTGGATGATGGGATGAATTTCACCCTCAGCAAGTTCACAGATAAACTAAGCTGGGGAGAGAGGTAGATATGCTGAAGGGTAGAGATAGGGTCCAGAATGATCTAGACAAATTGGAGGATTGGGCCAAAAGAAATCTGATGAGGTTCAACAAGGACAAGTGCAGAGTCCTGCACTTAGGAAGGAAGAATCCCATGCACCGCTACAGGCTGAGGACTGACTGGCTAAGCAGCAGTTCTGCAGAAAAGGACCTGGTTAGTACAGTGGACGATAAGCTGGATATGAGTCAACAGTGTGCCCTTGTTACCAAGAAGGCCAATGGCATATTGGGCTGTATTAGTAGGAGCACTGCCAGCAGATCGAGGGAAGTGATTATTCCCCTGTATTCATCACTGGTGAGTCCACACATGGAGTTTTGTGTCCAGTTTTGGTCCCTGCACTACAGAAGGGATGTGGAGAAATTGGAGAAAGTCCAGTGAAGGGTAACGAAAATGATTAGGAGGCTGGGGCACATGACTTACGAGGAGAGGCTGAGGGAACTGGAGTTATTTAGTCTGCAGAAGAGAAGAGTGACGGGGGATTTGATAGCAGCCTTCTGCTACCTGGAGGGGGGTTCCAAAGAGGATGGAGCTCAGCTGTTCTCAGTGGTGGCAGATGACAGAACAAGAAGCAATGGTCTCAAGTTGCAGTGGGGGAGGTCTAGGTTGGCTATTAGGAAACACTATTTCACTAGGAGGGTGGTGAAGCACTGGAATGGGTTACCTAGGGAGGTGATGGAATCTCCATCTTTAGAGGTGCTTAAGGCCCGGCTTGACAAAGCCCTAGGTGGGATAATGTAGTTGGTGTTGCTCCTGCTTTGAGCAGGGGATTGGACTAGATGACCTCCCGAGGTCTCTTCCAACCCTAATATTCTATGATTCTATGACTTTAATGGAATTAGGATCAAGTCCAAAGGACATTAAACTGATTCACCAGGAGCATTAGATTTGGCCCAAAATGCTGCCCCATGTTATAACATGACAATATAGTACATGTTGTTGCAATCCTGTTGGAGCAGCACACAGGAAGTCTGGTCAGCAGAAAAAACTTTCTGCATGCATAGTAATTTTTTAATATTTTCCCAGCATTACGGGAGCTATTTAATCATGAATTGGTTGAAAATAAAATCACATTAATTTATTCAATATTTGATGAGAAAAGTGCGTTAAGTCAGTTATTCATAGAAAATTATTTGACTTGCTCTAAACAAATTGAAAAAAAATGTCTACAAATAATTCATTCAATGCAAAATGTCAAAATTCATTGGATACATTATTTGCAACAAATAATTCAACCAGCTGTAATTACATGTCACTACTTTAGAATTAGAAGGTGTTTTCTATGTTGGTATTAGAATCAGTACTAAATGGAATCATGAAGACATTGTTCCTAGGGAAGTCAATGTCTATTTTGATGATTGCTTTTGCATGTTCAGCTTGGAATTCATTGCTTCCAAGTTAACTGTAGAGCTATTGCAGATAGTTAAATCAGATTTAACTCATGGTTTGGTGACAAATGTGAAAATTATCTTTATGACTGAAATAAAATATCTTTGTCCTGGCTAGATCATTAATTCCTGCTTTTCAGGTCCATGTCCTCTCCTCACCTGTGGTGAGAAGAACTTTTTGAGACTTTTGAAGCAAGCTGATGGCCACATCTTAGTTGCAGATGTTTGGGGTGGGAAGATGATATAGTTATCTATAAACCACTTTTCCAGTGCTTTATGTAATATAGTGCTATGGCGAACTTTTAAACATAAATGTTGACAGACTTATACATAGACACTGTCTTGTATCATTCTCACAGGCCATTGTGATTTATTGATTACCTGCAACTGATAAAGTGAAAAGGAAAGGGGCAAAAATATTACTTCTATCAAGATCAATAGCGCAAAAGAGAAGTTTTATATTCCTGTTCTGTGGCTATGACACAGGAGTAATTCTTTGCTCTTGCTGTAGCATCAACAAAGTCTCATCCAGAAGAACTATTCAAAGTCAAGGGTAGTCTAGTGACTCTGAATTGCCTTAATGCTACAACAAAGTAGTATTTTTCACCCTCAGACATTTTCTCTCTCTTTATAGATAACATTGTACAACTATAGGCTAAGATTGCAGATACTAGGGAATGGTATCAGAACAGGAGTTTATAACTGCATCACCTTCTTGGGCTGATGTTTATCAAGCTTTGAGGTCTTGAATGTGTTCATGGATTTGTTTTCAACTACTTGTGAACAGGAATCTAACCCTCCATGGCTGTCAAAGAGTGTAAGACAAGCTCTGGATTCATTATTGAGAAGAATTTTTGATATTTCCCACTCAGAAGGCAGGGCACCACCAGCTTTTAATAATACGTTATTGAAGATTTTGTACAAGAAGCCATTGTTTGACATTAACAGTCTTACCAAATACCAGCCTGTCTCTGTCCTTCCATTTTTGAGAGGATGGCATTGGAAAAACCTCAGTCACATCTTGGTCTTATAAATATGCCTTTGACATCTAACAATTGGCTTCAATTTAGTACAGAGGTTATACTGTTATTTGAAAAAAAATGCATTCTTGGGAAGAAAGCTCCAAGATGGTTTGGGAGGCATGTATGGAGACAGGTGGGAAAGTAAGAAGGATGGAAGGCAGCAAAGTGGATTTAAGAGGGAAAATGAAGGCTTCAAAGTATATGAATAATTTACAGAAAGATTCAAATAAACATCTAAGCTTTGCAGAACATATCTGAATGAAAGCAATGAAAATGCTGAGGTCTACAGATCACTATTTAACATTTAGTCAGTTTACTTCATATTTGTCGTCAATTGTTGGCTGCGTGTGTGTTCTTCCTGTGTGCTGTGCTGGCTCTACACAGACCGCTGACCCAGCAGAATTCGATCAAACTGCCCAATAAAACCATGAAGCAAAGGCACTTGGCCAGGTTTATTGTCAATGAATCACAGTCCTAATGCCTTGGCTCAATGGTTACAGGTACACTAACAAAGGGTTCTCAGGAGTATGTAGAGGTCTTCCAGGGGGTACATCAACTCATCTAGATATTTGGCTAGTTTGACAACAGGTTTCATAAAAAGCACTAGTGAAATCAGTACAAATTAAAATTTCAGACAGACAATTACTTGCTTATACCCCTGTGTATACTATACACTGAAATGTAAGTACAGTATTTATATTGAAATTCATTTATTTTATAACTATAATGAGAAATGAGAAATTCAGCAATTTTTCAGTACTAGTATGCTGTGACACTTTTGTATTTTTATGTCTGATTTTTGTAAGCAAGTAGTTTTTAAGTGAGGTGAAACTTGGGGGTATGCAAGACAAATCAGATTCCTGAAAGGGGTACAGTAGTCTGGAAAAGATGAGAGCCACAGCACTAACACATGTATGCTCGTTGCAATGGACTTGGCTCAGTGAATGGTGGGCCTTTCCATTCTCCAGTAGGCTAAACAAAGATACTCCTCTCACCCTCCTCTTTATACACTGATACAACCAAATTATGTATTACCCCTCTGATGCAGTTAGTTACCACCCTTTACCTTGTACATGTTTGTTCAATCAAAACATCTCTATCCATCCCCCTGTCATCCTGACCTGATCTTTTGGAGGGGTCAAGGTGTCCCTGTTATCTTCAGGGAGTGTGTGTATACCATGCTTGGTATTGGGGTGTTCTGGTACTATCCTCTGGAATGTGTTTACATGAGTGCCCTGTGCCTAACACTTCTAAGGAGTGTTTGCATTCTTGCAATACTAGCCCTGTTCTTGCCACGTTTTGTGAACTTGCAAGTACGTATGTTTTGTAACTGGACCTAACTTTGCTCATAGCTTGACTCTTCTGAACTTTGCTTCATATCAGCAGGGGCTTGTTACCCGAAATTGGGCCAGCTAGTAAGCTTAGGGAGGACTAATGACCCACCAGAGATGGGCAGAAAGCAGCATGTTTATTATACTGATAGCTAAGCTCAAAAGAAGGGGGGGCACACTCACACTGGCATACTCACACTCCCAGGACAGGCACCACACTGGAGATGTCAGGATCCTTCAAGGTAAGTGTCCCACAGCGCAGCGATGGATGGTGCGATGAAGGTAAGTCTTCCCGAAGCACAATGAAATGCAACGCGGAGAACCACTGGCCAGGCGGTCCGGGCAAAGGGCCTTCACAGGAGGTACAATCTTGTGAGTGCACTCCTGAGCACATGGCCACTTCCCCTTTTAAGGACCTGCTCGTCATGGCCTGCAACTAGAGATGACTTGGCTGTGTCTGGTTGGTCACACTCCACCTCAGGCAGTGTCCATGCATTGGGCGTGTGATCGCTGCCTAATCAGAGTCCCAGACACCTTGTCTACCTGGGAGCTCTTCTGATCTTCCAGCTGTTCAACCAGCCCATTCATCCCACAAGCATTCCAGGGGGGAGGGGAAGGGGGAAAGCCACTTCACAGGTATTCAAAGAGGGAAAGGAGACAAAGGGGGAGGGGGAAGGTGTAACAGACCTTTTGAACCTACAGATTATACAGAGCATAGTCATACAGAGCATACAGATCACTGCTGCTCCTACAACAGGGCTGACTTTAGTTCAGGTCTTAGGCCTTATACCAGGCCTTACGTCTCAGGATCTCTCTTTCTACTACAATATTCTTGGTGACATAGTAGATCTTAGCACAGAGGAAACATAATTGTTTGAGGGGCAAAATGCCACCCCCTACTCACATTGTGTGGTGCCTGATTCCCTGGAATCCCCATCTGAGGCCTCTCAAAAAGTAACTGATGACCCAATGTCATTAAGGGTAACAATTATTTCAGTGGAGCTACTCTGGAGATTAGAATAAGGTCCAATGATTTTAATCAAAACTTCTTAAGAACCAGATCCTGATACCCTTACTCACAATATGTAGAACCTTGCTCCACAAATAGTCCAGTGAAATCAAAGATATCTGTTCCTAAATATTCAGAGGGTCCACATGCTACTTAAGCAATGAGCAGTGCTACCAAAGATACAACCCATCTTCTCCTCTTCTAGTAGAAGTGTGTGATATCAGTGGATACCGGATTCTGTATGTGTAACAATAGATAGAACAAAAGAGGGAATCTGAAGTCTTGTGGTTTTATAATGGACATGCAAAATGGCTACATTTGCTTTTATCTGGTAGAAATGCCATGAAATATTAATTATTATTGTTTGTGCTGAAGTAGCACTTAGAGATAAGGCCCCTTTTTGCTAGGTGCTTCACTCACATATAAATAAAAAGGCAGTCCCTGCCCCAAAGATCTTACAACCTATGGCCCAGATTCTGCAAAGACTAATGCAAACGCTTAGCTTTATGCACTATAAGGAGAATGACGAAAATATATGAAAACTTTACAAACAGAGGCCCTAACTTTGAAAAGACATGTTTATGCACTGCAAGTAGTCCCATCGACTTCAATGGAACTACTCGCTATAACGCTCAGCAGATGCATACATTTTTGAAGAATCAGGCTCTAGGTAAATAGTGGTGTTCCTTACCTTTTGTATGATAGATGATTTGTGCTTTTTCTAATGGTGTGATATCAAGCAAAAATTGCTGTGAGATGAATTATTGTTCAGAGGGTTAGTCTGGTCCTCCTTGCTATGTGGCATATTGTGAAATATTAAGCTGTGATATTTCATTGGCTCATCTTTTATTAATTTACTTCTGATATGAGCATACTAGCTCACAATGCTTGATAAATAAGTATAGTCTCCTGCATACAGTTCTTCGATTATCTTCCATTAGATTAACTCTTGGCTCGTGTACACCATTTTATATGATAATGTAGAATAATAAACCAAATAAAATAGCATAATCTCATTATCAAGATGAGAAAAAGCTTGATAGCATTTATCTAAGACTGAGCATTTAAAAAAATCTAGGGTTATGCATAACAAGATCACAATTTGTATCACCTTTCTTTCATTCATGCAACTCATGAAAGATATTTACAATGAATTTAAAATGAAATAAATTAGGTTTTCCTGGATTGTTTCCCATTGTAATACATTTGTACTCAGTTTTTCCTCTGTCCTAAAATACTTTGTCAATGAAAAAAGTTTTTGTAATGAGGAAGTCTTTTGATAGGTAAAGGTTTAAAAAGGATTAAAAGGTTTTTGTAGAATTCTCTGTTCATTAGCCACATTAAACACAGACACTACAAATCAATGTTTGACTTTTACTTTAACCTTAAAATGTCATTAAATTCCACACATGAAAAGGTTGGTACAAACACCCTTTTTCCTTAATTGACAACATTTCCATTGACTGTAGCATTTTGTAACCGAAGAGAAGCACATGTGAAACGTGTAAAAAAGGTCAAGATGCAACTTGGAATATTTAGTGTTTAGACCCAGGTCCCTATGTGTTCAGACAGATTTAATGCCTGAAATTTCCAATGCACTCAAGAGCAAGCCATTATTTCTACTAGGATATAAATTGCTTTCAGACAAATGGTTCTACAAACTGGTACAGGTAACTCACACTCTACTTTATTGATTCCCTCTTACCATTGGAGGTTACCTTTCACCTGTTCACCATACTTTTGCCACCACATACAGTTCTTTTATTTTTGTGTGTGTGTGGATGTATTATAGCATTGTTAATCACGATGACAAGGTTGAAAGGAAACTAAATAATGCAGAAGAGAATAGCTGCTTTTGGACAGAGATCAGGCTAGTGTTAATCATTTTTGTATACACAGTGAATGACATCCCTCTGTGGGTATATTTGTGAATAGTAAATCTCCACACTGGAATTTCTTAGTGAAAAAAAATCAAGTCTTCAATTCCTTTTGCAGATGCATGACTGTAGAATGCAAATTCCTAAATTCTAATTTTGTTTTTTATAAAACTAGTTGTTGAGTCAATTCCTAGCTCTCAGTGTTGCATTGACTAAGATGGGTGTATCCACTCAGCTGAAATCTGTTAGCAGTGTTCTGTACCAAAACCTTAAAATAGAAGAGGTAACGTAGCCTTATCTGGTTATAAGTATGTGGGCCTGTGCAATTAATTTATGATGCAATGTCAAAAGATTGGGAGGCCACACTCATAAATATACAGGAATTGAACCTTTTATCGGTACCAATTGCTACTCAGAGAAAGAAAAACAATTTTTTGCAGTATATCAGCCCGCAAAACATTGTGAAAATTCAGATTAGCAATCATTTAAAGGTAAACTATAGGACTGTCAAGCAATTAGAAAAATTAATCACAATTAACCACATGATTAAAAAATGAAATGTGATTAATTGCGCTGTCAAACCATAATATAATACCATGTATGGGTTTATATATCAAGATATTTATGTATCAGATTCACAAAACATGAAGGGGGACATAAGAATGTTTAAACCAACATTCCAGAGGACATGAGTCCATGCTGATGATGGGTTCTGCTCAATAACGGTCCAAAGTCATGGACCAATGCATGTTCATTTTCATTATCTGAGTCAGATACTACCCGCAGAAGGTTGATTTTCTTTTTTGGTGGTTCGAGTTCTGTAGTTTCCGCATCAGATTGTTGCTTTTTTAAGACTTCTGAAAGCATGCTCCACACCTCATCCTTCTCAGATTTTGGAAGGCATTTCAGGTTCTTAAACCTTGGATTGAATCTGTAGCTATCTTTAGAAATCTCACATTGGTACCTTCTTTGAGTTTTGTCAAATCTGCAGTGAATCTGTTCTTAAAATGAACATATGCTGAGTCATCACCCGAGACTGCTATAACATGAAATATATATCAGAATGCGAGTAAAACACAGAGAAGGAAACATACAATTCTCTCCCAAGGAATTCAGTCACAAATTTAATTAACACATTATTTTTTATGAGTGTCATTAGCATGAAAGCATGTCCTTTGGAATGGTGGCTGAAGCATGACGGGGCTTACAAATATTTAGTATACCCTGCAATACCGGATACAAAAGTGCCATGCGAATGCTTATTCTTACTTTCAGATGACATTGTAAATGAGAAGCGGGCAGCATTATCTCCTGTAAATGTAAGCAAACTTGTTTTTCTTAGTGATTTGCTGAACAAAAAGTAGGACTGTAGGTTTTAAAGTTTTACGTTCATTTGTTTTTGAGTGCAGTTATATAACAAAAACAAATCTACATTTGTAAATTGCACTTTCATGTTAAAGAGATCTCGCTACAGCACTTGTATGAGGTGAATTGAAAAATACTACTTATTTTGTTTATCATTTGTATTCTGTGCTGTAACTGAAATCAATATATTTGAAAATGTAGAAAAACATCCAAAAATATTTAATACATTTCAATTGGTATTTTATTGTTCAACAGTATGATTAAAACTGCAATTAATCGCAATAACTTTTTTTAGTTAATCGCATGAGTTAACTGTGATTAATCGACAGCCCTAGTAAATTACTTGAAAGGGCTACGTAAAATAAGATTTTAGCAGGAAAAGGAATGATATCTTTGGCAGACTTATGAAATAGGTTGAGACTTAACTTAGCTATTGGATCTAACATTTGGAGGACCAGACCTAAAATCCAAAACAAAAATTTGCAGAGCAGAGGAGACAAGAAAACGTAACAAAATTTAAAAAGACAAGTGAGTTTGTAAAAAAATCTTCTTATGTATCAGATCTGTTCCCTGTGTACATTAAGAGTATATCTACCTACTTAAATGAGAAATATTTTTGCTTCTACTCCTGTAACCTTCTAGAGCCACGACAGTTGAAAGGGAAAAAGCTGGGCTCCCTTCTTTTTCTGGTCAGTACACTGGTCAGTTACTACATTTCAATTGAAGTCACACCCATGCCAGGGCTCTGAAGGAAGTATGGTTACACAAGTGTCACTTGGAGCATGAATTAGTTTAGAACCTTTATTATAGGTAAAAGAACTCAGCTTGAATGTTACATCCCAGACTAAGATTTCAGGGCTGGTAGTTAGAAAAAAATGACTTTTTACTTGTAAACTGATTACATTTGCTATGCAGAAATCATTTAAACATCAAACCCCACATATCTTTTTCACGGGATCCCTTTTTTAGAGTAGAACCATTTAATATTTTTTATACAAACAGGACATTATTTTCCATCTGCTGCTGACCATTTGTTTCAGTTGTTATTGTTCTTACTGTTTCCTCAATCTCTATAATAATATTTAATAGTTTGCACTTATCACTTTTCATAAAAAGATCCCAAAGTGTTTCACAAAGGTGGATAAATAGCTACAAGCAAAATACCAACCCATGTTTCAGAGGCCTTGTTTCAAGCAATCCTTGGCTTCCCCATTAATTTCTATATTTGTAGGGGTCTGAAATCAAATCAGATTGACACTAAACACTACACATGTCATTGCTGTGTCATGACACCAGGCAACATTCTGTATGCAGAATAATATTCCAGAAGAAATGCATTAACACTCGTGATTTCCCAATAGGATATTCATGACAGAATTGACAACAGTTGCTTCAGTGCATGCGAGAATTAGGAAATGGTCTGATTTCCAAACCTATTCCTGCAGCTGAAATGAACTCTGCTTGGCTCTCATGACTACAGTTTCAGGCAATGCAGGTGCAGAAGGCAAAAAGGGAGATTCTGCATATCTGAGTTTCTATCTGTAAATAGAAATACACATGGGGAAAGTTAGGCTGACCATTTTCAGCCTTTCAAAAGCATTAGCCTGTAATGAAATGGCAACACCAGTCTAATGTATGAGCGACCTGTAGGTCCCATGAAAACAAATAAATCATGTATCATTATACAGATACCAAAATACACATTATCCAGATTACATAGATGCATTTTTAAAAAGCTTCTCTTCTGCTCCTGTCATTACTCATGATTTTTTTTCTTAATTTTTAGCTAACTATGCTTATATTGGGATATTTTCTGTTCAGTTTAATATCTTTATTAGTATAAAGATCACAGAATCATTGGAAGGGACCTCAGGAGGTCATCTAGTCCAACCCCCTGATCAAAGCAGGACCAGACCCCAACTAAATCATACCAGCCAGGGCTTTGTCAAGCCTGACCTTAAAAACCTCTAAGGAAGGAGATTCCACCACCTCCCTAGGTAACGCTTTCCAGTGCTTCACCACCCTCTGGTGAAAAAGTGTTTCCTAATATCCAATCTAAACCTCCCACACCGCAACTTGAGACCATTACTCCTTGTTCTGTCATCTGCTACCACTGAGAACAGTCTAGATCCATCCTCTTTGGAACCCCCTTTCAGGTAGTTGAAAGCAGCTATCAAATCCCCCCTCATTCTTCTCTTCTGTAGACTAAACAATCCCAGTTCCCTCAGCCTCTCCTCATAAGTCATGTGCTACAGGCCCCTAATCATTTTTGTTGCCCTCCGCTGGACTCTTTCCAATTTTTCCACATCCTTCTTGTAGTGTGGGGCCCAAAATTGAACACAGTACTCCAGATGAGACCTCACCAATGTCAAATAGAAGGGAATGATCTCCTGGCAATGCTCCTACTTATAAAGCCCAAAATGCCATTAGCCTTCTTGGCAACAAGGACATACTGTTGACTCAGATCCAGCTTTTCAACCACTGTAACCCCTAGGTCCTTTTCTGCAGAACTGCTGCCTAGCCACTCGGTCCCTAGTCTGTAGCGGTGCATGGGATTCTTCCATCCTAAGTGCAGGACTCTGCACTTGTCCTTGTTGAAACTCATCAGATTTCTTTTGGCCCAATCCTCTAATTTGTCTAGGTCCATCTGTATTCTATCCCTACCCTCCAGCGTATCTACCACTCCTCCCAGTTTAGTGTCATCTGCAAACATCCACGCCATCCTCCAGATCATTAATGAAGATATTGAACAAAACCTGCCCGAGGACCGACCCTTGGGGCACTCTGCTTGATACCGGCTGCCAACTAGACATGGAGCCATTGATCACTACCCATTGAGCCCGACGATCTAACCAGCTTTCTATCCACCTTATAGTCCATTCATCCAGCTCATACTTCTTTAACATGCTGGCAAGAATACTGTGGGAGACCGTATCAAAAGCTTTCCTAAAGTCAAGGAATAACACATCCTCTGCTTTCCCCTCATCTACAGACCCAGTTATCTCCTCAAAGATTGCCCTTCGTGAATACATGCTGACTGTTCCTGATCACTTTCCTCTCCTCTAAGTGCTTCAGAATTGATTCCTTGAGGACCTGCTCCATGATTTTTCCCGGGACTGAGGTGAGCGTGACTGGCCTGTTGTTCCCCGGATCCTTCTCCTTCCCTTTTTTAAAGATGGGAACTACATTAGCCTTTTTCCAGTCATCCGGGACCTCCCCCGATCAACATGAGTTTTCAAAGATAATGGGCAATGGCTCTGCAATCACATCCGCCAACTCCTTTAGCACCCTCGGATGCAGCGCATCTGGCCCCATGGACTTGTGCTCGTCCAGCTTTTCTAAATAGTCCTGAACCACTTCTTTCTCCACAGAGGGCTGGTCACCTCCTCCCCATGCTGTGCTGCCCAGTGCAGCAGTCTGGGAGCTGACCTTGTTCGTGAAGACAGAGGCAAAAAAAGCATTGAGTACATTAGGATTTTCCACATCCTCTGTCACAAGGTTGCCTCCCTCATTCAGTAAGGGGCCCACACTTTCCTTGACTTTCTCTTTGTTGCTAATGTATCTGAATAAACCCTTCTTGTTACTCTTAACATCTCTTGCTAGCTGCAACTCCAAGTGTGATCTGGCCTTCCTGATTTCACTTGTCCAAGCTTCCACTTCTTGTAAGCTTCTTTTCTGTGTTTAAGATCAGCAAGGATTTCACTGTTAAGCCAAGCTGGTCACCTGCCATATTTACTATTATTTCTACACATCGGGATGGTTTGTTCCTGCAACCTCAATAAGTATTCTTTAAAATACAGCCAGCTCTCCTGGACTCCTTTCCCCCTCCTGTTATTCTCCCAGGGAATCCCATCAGTTCCCTGAGGGAGTCAAAGTCTGCTTTTCTGAAATCCAGGGTCTGTATTCTGCTGCTCTCCTTTCTTCCTTGTGTCAGGATCCTGAACTTGACCATCTCTTGGTCACTGCCTCCCAGGTTCCCATCCACTTTTGCTTCCCCTACTAATTCTTCCCTGTTTGTGAGCAGCAGGTCAAGAAGAGCTCTGCCCCTAATTGGTTCCTCCAGCACTTGCACCAGGAGATTATCCCCTACACTTTCCAAAAACTTCCTGGATTTTCTGTGCACCGCTGTATTGCTCTCCCAGCAGATATCAGGGTGATTGAAGTCTCCCATGAGAACCAGGGCCTGCAATCTAGTAACTTCTGTTAGTTGCCGGAAGAAAGCCTCATCCACCTCATCCCCTTGGTTTGGTGGTCTATAGCAGACTCCCACCATGACATCACCCTTGTTGCTCACACTTTTAAACTTAATCCAGAGACTCTCAGGTTTTTCTGAAATTTCATACTGGAGCTCTGAGCAGTCATACTGCTCTCTTACATACAATGCAACTCCCCCACCTTTTCTGCCCTGACTGTCCTTCCTGAACAGTTTATATCCATCCATGATAGTACTCCAGTCATGTGAGTTATCCCACCAACTCTCTGTTATTCCAATCACATCATAATTCCTTGACTGTGCCAGGACTTCCTGTTCCCCCTGCTTGTTTCTTAGGTTTCTTGCATTTGTGTAGAGGCACTTAAGATAACTCACAGCTTGTCCCACTTTCTCAGTATGAGACAGGAGTCCTCCCCTCTTGTGCTCTCCTTCTTGTGCTTCCTCCCGGTAACCCATTTCCCCACTTACCTCAGGGCTTTGGTCTCATTCCCCCAGTTAACCTAGTTTAAAGCCCTCCTCACTAGGTTAGCCAGCCTGCTTGCGAAGATGCTCTTCCCTCTCTTTGTTAGGTGGAGCCAGTCTCTGCCTAGCACTCCTCCTTCTTGGAACACCATCCCATGATCAGAGAATCCAAAGCCTTCTTTCCAACACCACCTGCGTAGCCATTCATTGACTTCCATGATTCGACAATCTCGACCTGGTCCTTTTCCTTCCACAGGGAGGATGGACAAGAACACCACTTGCACCTCAAACTCCTTTATCATTCTTCCCAGAGCCACATGATCTGCTCAAGGTCATTCTTGGCAGTATCATTGGTGCCCACGTGGAGAAGCAGGAAGTGGAAGCGATCCGAGGGCTTGATGAGTCTCAGCAGTATCTCTGTCACATCGTGAATCCTAGCTCCTGGCAAGCAGCAGACCTCTTGGTTTTCCCGGTCGGGGCGGCAAATAGATGACTCGGTCCCCCTGAGGACTGAGTCCCAACCACCACCACCTGCCTCCTTCTCTTGGGAGTGGTGGTCGTGGAACTCCCATCCCTAGGACAGTGCATCTCATTCCTTCCAATTGGTGAAGTCTCCTTCTGCTCCCTTCCCTCAGATGTATCATCTAGTCCACTCTCTGCATTAGTACCTGTGAAGAGAACATGAAAACGGTTGCTCACCTGTATCTGCATTGCTGGTATATGGATGCTCCTCTTTCTTCTTCTGGAGGTCACATGCTGCCAAATTTCTTCACCGTCCTTCTATTGCCGCTGCGCAGCCTGCTCTGATTCTTCAGAATAATTGGGAAGGAAAATGTTTATATATAGTCATGCAATCATCAGCTTAATATGACTAAGGTATAGGGCAGGTTGAGAAAATGAAATTAGCAAATAGGAACATATTACAGAAATCACCAAATAAAATGCATATTGTGTTCTTTACCCTTATGACATTAATGCCGTCCACAACTAGAATGCTCTAGAATTCCAGAGAACTCTAAACCAATCACAACCATTCACTCAGACCCCCAGTGTGACACTTGGATCTGGGCAGGTTGATCCCTGTGCAAGCAAGATGTTCCACTGTTGGAAAAAAAATCATTCTCGGATGCATCAGCAGGATTGTTGTAAGCAAGACATGAGAAGTAATTATTCAGCTCTACTCAGCACTGATAAGGCCTCAGCTGGAGTATTGTGTTTAGTTATGGGCACCACATTACAGGAACGATGTGGACGAATTGGAGAAAATCCAGAGGAGAACAATAAAAATGATTAAAGTTCTAGAAAACAATACCTATAAAGAAAGACTGGAAAAAATGGGTTTGTTTATTTTCAAGAAGAGAAGACTGAGGGGGGACATAATAACAGTTTTTAATAAAAGGTTGTTATAAGGAGAAGGGAGAAAAAATATTATCCTCAGAGGTTAAGGAGAAGACAAGAGGCAATGGGCTTAAATTGTGGGAAGAGAGGTTCAGGTTGGACATTAGGAAAAACTTCCTAACTGTCAGGGTAGTTAAGCATTGGAACAAATTGCCTGGGGAGGTGTAGAATATCCATCATTGGAGGTTTTTAAGAACATGTTAGACAAACATCTGTCAGGATTGGTCTAATTATTACTTAGTCCTGCCTAAGTGCAGAGGACTGGACTAGATGACCTATTGAGGTCCTTTCCAGTCCTACATTTCTATGAATCTATTATTTAAGCCAATGGGGCTTTGCAAGGGTGAAGGGTCTGCCCATGCAGATCTGATTGGAGGATCAGGACCTTAGCTCCAGATACAAAATAAAACACTATAATTTGTCACTCTGAAAATAGGTCACTCATAATTTACTTCCTTTGCTGGAATACATTTAACTGTTACAAAGTGATTTGGGTAATTTTTTCACTACAGGGTAGATATTAGGATTTAGATCCAATTAAGACATTTTCAGTTTGGAAACATTCTGATACCTATTTTTAAAAGAGTAACATAAAGGAAAAAGAAAAAAACAGATGTAGTCTATGTAAACTGGATTTTCTTCTTGCACAGATTCCTGGAATGAAACATTTTTCCCCTGCAAGGAAATCAGTGTTGACTCATTGTGGATAGGGCTGTAGCAAACTCACCTGTTGGTGCTTTATGGAAGCCTTGGGAAGAGCTCAGCAGGGGGATAGTTCCACAATGGGGAAGAGATTAGCATTTCCCCATTGTGCTAGAGTTGGTTCACTAATTGGTAGGAGGGGAACTGCCCATCATCCTTTCTTTTAAGGCTTGGAAGAGAAATGATTACAAAAAAAGTCTTTAAAATGGAATGTGCTAAGCATTGTGCTAAGATTGACTAAGTACTTCAGGTCAGTTTACCACTGTAAAAGCTCTCCTTCCCCTTCCCCCGGGTTACAGTAGGCAACTGTGCATTATATTGTTGTGTTGAAGTAATATAAGCAGCAGCTAGATGTATAACTCCTGTTTTGCTGAAAGAGAACTGATAGTGGCTGTAACAGAAGATGTTTAAAGCCCTGAAAGCTGCAGTGCAGTAAGAAAGAGATTATCAGTCATGGAGAACAGAAGTATGCGTGACCTGAACTAGGGACAGTAAATGCAGACCTGGTATCTAGTAACCTTTATATACAAACTGATATACTTTGTACAGTGTGCTGTTTAATAACACTTGGCACTTCTATGATGCCTTTCATCAAGTAGTTAATTGATTCTTAACAATCATCAATAAAACTTGCAACAGTGTTCTCATTCTGACCATGGGGAAATGGAGGTACAGACAATCAATTCCATGTCACTGTAAGGAAACCATACAAAGTCTTTTGTTGTGGAGTTTAAATAGTATGGTGTGTCTTGAATTAGTCTTCTCTACATGGATGAATTTAATTCATAGACCTTAAATGACTTGTGGTAGCTCTGAGCAGAAGGACTAGAACCTAGATTTCCTGCCCATTAGTCTTAACCTTTAACCAACAATCATTCCTGTTGTCCCATAGAAATGCAGTTTTAAACATTCTTGGATTACTTTGATATGTGGTGAAAGATATTTAGCTGTACATATTTAGCTGTTTCTTTTTTTCCTCTGTGAACTATCTTTTTTTTCTTTCTCAAAAATTGAAGGGATTAGTTATGAAGTTATATTAAACTCTAACAGGTTACATTGCTGTATCCAACTTCAATAGATGAAATCATACAAAAGAGGAATGCAGATTCCCAGATGGATTGATTTCAATGCTCCTAAACTGATTTACACCTCCTGAAAATCTGGCTCAGGTGGGCGGGGGGCAAAAGGCTGCTTATGACCAGCCTAGCCAAACAAAGTCTGAGAGGATAGAGGATTGCTCTCTAAAAATACAGCAGGGGATAAACACCAGGAAGGGAGAAGAGTTATTTAAGATAAAAGACAATGTTGATGCAATAAACTGTCCATGAATAAATGTAGTCTGGAAATGAGAAGGAGGTTTCTAATCATCAGAAGCGTGAGGTTTTGTAACAGCCACCCAACAGGAGTAGTGGGGGCAAACATCTTAACTTGTTTAGAGATGAAATTTGATAAATTTAATTATATGGCAGGGCTGCTTGAATAGCTGGGCACCACACTTGACCTAGGAAGTCCCTTCTGACTTATGCTCCCTTGCTCTATACTCCCCAGAATTCTGTGAGCAGAAATGAAAACTGCTCATTGATGCCAGGCAATGTAGAGATTGCCAAACAGGCCACTGCTCAAGCCCCAGTTCTGTCTCAGAGGTAAATACTGTGTTGTCCAGGAGAAATTGTGATAGCTGGGAACTGGATGAGAAGCTGAGAGCAGAAGGAGCTCCTCCTCCAAGAGAGGGAAGGTGAGATATGTAGCTCAGAGAATTAATTTGTTTTGTTTTGGTGTCTGAACCAAACACTCTGGGGGGGTGGGGACTCCTAAGTTTCAGCTCCTAAAAGCTGAAATAAAAAACAGAAGATATTTTGTTGAGGTTGAACAAAACATTTTGAATGCTATTGTGAAATTATATT
Organism: Chrysemys picta bellii; assembly: GCF_011386835.1. NCBI lineage: Eukaryota > Metazoa > Chordata > Testudines > Emydidae > Chrysemys > Chrysemys picta. The sequence goes on from NC_088793.1 coordinate 180,176,930, forward strand.
TCAAAATTAAATGGATAGTTTAGTTATGAAGCAAAACATTGAAACAAAATGTCAATTTGAAACAATATTGCTTGCTCAGGAAATGTCAACTTGAATTGACACATAGTTTTGATCACTATAAAATTGTTTGGGGTTTTTTGGTGAATTTATTATTTGATTGAAAAATTCACCCAGCTCTACAGATAGGTACAGTTCTATTTGAATCAACTTTTTACTCAGCTGTCATTAGAACTAAAAACTGATTATTGGCTTTCTGGGTGGTTATCACTGATGTTATACCCATGTTCTTCTGTAAAGGGCACGTCAAGAGTTCATTGAAGACAGTAGAGGTCATTCCATCCAATTCAATTTTTTTTTTTGGTTGGTGAATGTTTTCTCTTCCTCTGTTCTCCAGTCCAAAGTCAAGTGCTGAGGAAGATTAATGTCTCCTGACTGCATGTTCTGTGATCACTTTTTACTGATTGTTCCCTCTTATGCTTCAGAAATGTTGGTTGTCTTGTAATTAATGTTTTATGAGGTCATTTGAGGTTGAAGGGATAACCTCATCTTTTTGATTTTCATGGGTATTCTATTTCTATGTTGAGCACCTTGTAATCAGACCCTCTGCACTTTGATTCATTCAAAGATCTTTACCAGATGCTACCTAGATCATAATTCATAAGCTCTGCCATTAAATAATTATCTCCTTTATGATAAATAATAAATATTAATTAAAGTACTTTATAAAAGGAAGCAACATTGAGGAAGAACTTCATTTAATAGGTCCATTCAGCATTGGCAGTGAATCAGGCTTATTTGATATAGAGAGTCACTTCTTTCTTATCACAATTTCAATAAATTAATATCTAGACACATATGTGTATGTGTCAGAAATTTATTAAGGGGAATGTGCTATAATTTTAGATAAATTAAAGGCCCAGTACTGGATTCTTTGTGCACTCCTAATAATGGTTAAGGGTGCCCATGGAAAGTGCTACTGAACACAATATGTTTATTATAAACAGTGCCACCTATAGTTAAGGTTGCCCTATTTACCATTATAAGAAACTCTTTTCAGTTACTTACAACTTTTCCAAACTTAAACTTTGTGGGCTGAAATTTTCTATGCTGGGTGTCTGCCTCGGCCTAATTTTTTCTTTTGAAATCTTCAGGTAAAACAGTTCAGTCATTTCACAGAACCAGAAAATATATTCTTTTGTCCACATTCAAGAAATTCAAACATCCATTTTGAGAAGCTCTAGCAGCTCCCTACTTTAGAGCAGGGATCTGTAATTTGGCAGGGGAGTCAGCCTGATGTCAGGGATGTATGGGGGGAATACATAAGGGTTGGGTAATGAATGAGGCTACTGTCTGTAGGGCCAGACTCATTTGTTGGAAAAGCTGGATGGTGTTTGGTGGATGAGGCAGGGAATTTCAGGAAGGGAAGGGATGGTCTTGAGGGTAAGGCAGTAGGAGGCCACCCCAGAAAACTGGATTCTATCCCTGTTTCTGCCATACATTTCTATGTGATGCTGAGCAAGACACTTAAGCTTAACACATTATAGGTGATTCCTAACTGTGCCTCACTTTCTGTATGGACAACCTGAGACTCCTGGGGTCTGATTTGCTGAAATGCTGAGCACTCACAATTGCAACTGAGGTGAATGGGATCTCTGCTCTGAACAGTGCTATAAAATACTTAGGACTATAAACCCAGGGCTTCTAATACAGGCAAGAGAGGAAAGAGCAGTCAGGCTTGGGCAAAGGAGCCTCCACTTCTGGAGATTCCTTTCTGTGAATGGATATAAGTCCATTATGATCATACATCTATAAGGGATAATGTAGGCCTTTTCCCTCATTGGGCCCCTCAAAACAGCAGAAAACTTGATGCTAGATAGTGCCTTGAGTTTTACTCATTGAATTGGACCTAATATCCTGATAAATTATTTTTTTAAGATACCACCCAAAAGAGAGGGTGAAATCCTAGCCCTGTTGAAGTCAGTGGTAAAACCCCAATTGACTTCTTGGGTGAAATCCTGGCCCATTTGGAGTCCAGAAAACCTTGAAATATCTGATAAAGATCACATTGTTTAGGTTCATCAACAAGCTGAGCAAACAGGTTCCAAAATGCATTGTTCTGTAATCCTGCATGTACCACTTAAATTCCATGTAAGCACCAAAACAGGACTTATGTGGGAAATCAATGGTGCAAAGGCCTTTGCTGACTGGACCCTCTGGAGTCCAACTAAATCACTGTAGTTGTACCTCTGCTTGCCTGAATAAGGAGGCTAGCCTTCCAAAAATACTTCTGTCATAACTATAAAGGGAAGGGTAATAGCTGTCCTGTGTACAGTACTATAAAAATCCCTCCTGGCCAGAGACTCCAAAATCCTTTTCCCTGTAAAGGGTTAAGAAGCTCAGGTAACCTGGCTGGCATCTGACCTAAAGGACCAATAAGGGGACAAGATACTTTCAAATCTTGGGGGGGGAAGGCTGTTGTTTGTGTTCTTTGTTTGGGAGTGTGTTCGTTCTCGGGACTGAGAGGGACCAGACATCAATCCAGGTTCTCCACATCTTTCTAAACAAGTCTCTCCTATTTCAAACTTGTAAGTAAATAGCCAGGCAAGGCGTATTAGTTTTCCTTTGTTTTTCTCAACTTGTAAATGTACCTTTTACCAGAGTGTTTATCTTTGTTTGCTGTACTTTGAACCTGAGACTAGAGGGGAGTCCTCTGAGCTCTTTAAGTTTGATTACCCTGTAAGGTTAATTTCCATACTGATTTTACAGAGATGATTTTTACCTTTTTCTTTAATTAAAAACCTTCTTTTTAAGAACCTGATTGATTTTTCCTTGTTCAAGATCCAAGGGGTTTGGACCTTGATTCACCAGGAGTTGGTGGGAGGAAGGAGGGGAATGGTTAATTTCTCCTTGTTTTAAGATCCAAGGGGTTTGGATTTGTATTCACCAGGGATTTGGTGAAGGTTTTTCAAGGTTTCCCAGGAATGGAATCCATTGAAATGGTGGCAGCCGAACCAGAGCTAAGCTGGTAGTTAAGCTTAGAAGTTTTCATGCAGGCCCCTACATTTGTACCCTAAAGTTCAAAGTGGGGATCCAGCCTTGACACCTTCTCTCCTGCTTCTTTGGGATTCAAAAGATGTTATTTAAAATAGTCTTTAAAATCCTTCTTAGGGACTTTTAAAGCTTGTGATTTATTCAGATGTATATTTAGTATGTTGATTCATATTTGTTTGTTTTTCTGATGAAATTCCCCTCTCTGAAAAGAGATTTCCAAACCATGCAGCACTATAAATTAAACATGCAGTCTGTAAATTGATATAGCCAGTTACAATCCTGGATTTCTTCAAACCCATTTTATAACAGACTTTAAAAAATGATCCTTAAGATTTTGCTGTCTCAAAGTTTTGTATATGGATACACAGCAGTCTCTGAACAGTTTATTCAGATAGACAGAAGTATTTAATTAGGTTCTTCCAATTATGTTGTTTCCTTTATAGTGAAGTATCTGGTAATATTAGACTGATAATCGCAGATGGAAAAAAGCCATCAAATACAGTCTTTGTGAAATTCTATTTTATCATATCATATACTTTAGCTATCTTAGAACATAGAAGGGAAGATTTTTAAAAAAATTCAAGCAGTTTTATCTTTAGCTGACAGACTGAAATATTTTTGTCCAGTTCAAGACGACTTTCATTTGTATAAAAAGGCATTTTTCTAAAATGGATCAGACATTTGACTGGATCATCTATTTTAAACTTTCAAAGACAGATGCCTGAAAACTGAGAGAATTCCTTCTCAATTATCTCTACTAGCATAAAGTTTCATTAAAATACATTAATCCATTTTCATTCACTTAACATGAAACAATACATTAAGTGATCAACATAATTATTCTGCAAATTCCTATTAGGATCTCTTATTGCTGTTTGTGTTCTGAAATCTATACACTTCCTCTTAAGCAGTAAAGTATTAAATCTACATTATGGTTGGTTAGCACCTTGGTTGAAATTTTCACCAGTCTGAAGGTTCAGGTGAAGAAGTTGCACTACAGCCACTTTCCCAAGTAGGGCTCCTCCAGCGCAACTCTAGGAATGAAGGGTGAAATTCACCCTCTTCAGATAGCCTGAACAAGGCCCATGTGCTGATTCAGTCCTACTTAATTCCTGTTGGAGGGCTTCAGTGGGATAACAGTATTGCATAGGCTTTCTGAGATGAATACCAAGGTTTAGCTTGAATGTTTAAATCTAAGTTTATAGGAAAGGAGTGTAATCTAGTAATTAGGTCCTAGTTCACTAGCCTATTGTTATAACTCCATTGATTTCAAATGAGCTATGACAATTTATACAGGTTAAGAATCTGGACCTAAGAGTCAGCTATGTTTGCATTCTATTCCCAGTTCTACGCCTAACTCCTCTGACACTCTGAGCAAGTGATAAGTAGCTGAACATGAGCTCTTGATGTGACATGGTGGCTAAAAGGACTAATGCAAACCTGGAATACATCTCAAGTAGGAGTAGAGAGGTTATATTATCTGTGTATTTGGTTGTGACTGGGGTCTTCATGGGGAGCCAGCTGTGGTCACTCAATTATGGTGAACTGCAAAGAATGGGGCAGCCAAACCCCAAAAAGCTGGTGGATATTGCAATACTTAGATTTACCAAGCCAGCATAAGACAGCTTCTTTATTACCTTACTGGTTACTCAGAAATCCAAACAACACAATTCCCTTAAAGTGATCCAGCCTCAGGCCCCCATCCAGGTACCCACTTCAAATATGATGAAAATTTTTGTAAATCTTATTTCATCATATAAAAGAAAAGGTTCTTCCAATCCCAAAGGATCGGACACATTACCTCCCAGGTTAATGAATGTTTCATATCTTACCCAAATACACGCTGCAGCCGATTCTTATTAACTAAAATCTAAAGGTTTATTTATAAAAAGAAAGAAAGAAAGGTGAAAGGAATGAATTACATACAGTAATGGCAAAGTTCTTGGCTCAGGCTTGTAGCAGTGATGGCATAAACTGCTGGTTTAAGTCATAGAATCATAGAGGATTAGGGTTGGAAGAGACCCCAGGAGGTCATCTATTCCTCCTCAAAGCAGGACCAACCCCAACTAAATCATCCCAGCCAGAGCTTTGTCAAGCTGGGCCTTAAAAACCTCTAAGGATGGAGATTCCATCACCTCCCTAAGCATGCACTCTACCAATGAGCTACATCCCCAGATAGTACCTGTTTGCTGAGAATCAAGTTAAGTCAAGTCTTTGGAGTACTTGGATGGGTCATTCAGTCCATTGTTCAGAGCTTCAGTTTGTAGCAAAGTTCTTCCAGAGGTAAGAAGCAGGATTGAAGACAAAATGGAGAAGATGCAGCTGCCTTTTATAGTCTCTTCCCATGTGGCTTATGCTTCCTTTGTTTCAAACACAAGCTGCCCAGCACATAGCTTGGAAACCTTAGAGTTCTCTCCATATTCATTTTCCTGCATGTCTTGCTAAGTCATAAGGTGTATCTGCCTTCTCTCAATGGGTCAGTTGTATAGATGGTGGTCCTTAATGGGCCATCAAGCAGGCTAGGCAGTGCTGATGCCAAACTGTCTAGGGGTATCAGCCAGAAGCATAGCGCAAGTTTGAAATACAGACATACATACATACATATTTATAACTCATAATACAAAGGTGATACAAACATATAAACAAGATTATCATATCTGGCAAATTATGACTTCTTTGCAGATATCTTACATGGCATATCTGGCTGATTGCTCCCGGGGTAACACCCAGGAAGTAAACATTTGAAATCCAGGTATAGAGCCAATACTTATAACTTTAAATACAAAAATGATACAAACATACAGATAGCAAAATCAGAACCAGCAAATCAGAACCTTTTCATAAACATCTTACTCAACAACCTTTGTACAATATTTGCTGCAAATATATAACAGTGGTTGCGACAATGATCTTTATGGTCATATTTTAATCAGATAACATCACATTGGCACTGGTGTAACCATGACTAGAATACACACACACACTAGCCACATGCCTTTTGGATTAAATTTGTAATGGGTATTTCAGCACTAACAAGGCAAATAGACACATGCAGGTTTAGAATGAAAGCTGAACCTGCCAGGCGTGTGACAGAGCTCATACAAACTGAAGACCAAGTACTTTGAGTGGTTTGGAGCTTGCCTGATTGCAGAGGAATTATGACACATATGGAATATTTTATAAAATTCATATTTTAACTAGCCCTGCCTAATGTACAAGTTTTATAAACAGCAGGATGAATTCTGTCCCTGCTGTGGGCTGGAAAGAAGTCAATAAGTGGCTGGGGGACACCTCCTCTGGAGCAGTGGCTTCATAGGGTCAATCTGAGGGGCCCTATACATCCTTGGTTGCAGCTCTGGGCATACAGGCACGCCAAGAGTGGGAGTAATGTAGCCCTGATCACTATGGGAATGTCTGTTCTCCTTTGAAGCCCATAGGTAGACCTGGAAGGCAAAAAAATGAGACCATCCCCTGGGACTACTCTATCTTACATTGGGAGGGGGGGTGTATCAGTCGTTGCACCAGACCAGAATTCTGAGGATACAAAGCCAACTTTGCCTTTCCTTTCCACTGACACCATTAGTGTCACTGACAGTCCAAAGTCCTATATGTGAAACTCATGGCTTATTCTTAAAAAATCTGGAACTCAAACCCATCATACTGATTCATGCACAATTCCCATTGGCATTTTACCTGAATCAGGACTACAGGATCTAGCCGAGGGGTCAGCAACCTTTCAGAACTGGTGTGCTGAGTCTTCATTTATTCACTCTAATTTAAGGTTTTGCGTGCCCGTAATACATTTTAACGTTTTTAGAAGGTCTCTTTCTAAGTCTATAATATATAACTAAACTATTGTTGTTATGTAAAGTAACTAAGGTTTTTAAAATGTTTAAGAAGCTTCATTTAAAATTAAATTAAAATGCAGAGACCCCCGGACTGGTGTCCAGGACCTGGGCAGTATGAGTGCCACTGATAATCAGCTAGCGTGCCACCTTCAGCACACATGCCATAGGTTGCCTACCCCTGATCTAGCCCTTGCTCTTTATTGTTTGCCATAATAAGTGCAATATCTGAGTAGTACAAATGGTTTAGGTATTGACATCAAGTTAAAGAAACAGTATGGATCATGGGCGCTACACTACAGAAAGGTTAGATATGCCTCAAAATGCAACACCACACACAAACTTGCCAGATAGTATCTTGTCAACTATGGAAAATAGGCAGCACACGCACAAAGATTTTCTGTGTTGTATAGCTAGTGCACCAGACTACTGCTGCTCTAAATGAAATATGGGCTAGCTCCTGTGAGCTAATTGAGATCAGAATCTGGCCAATTATTTCCAAACATGGAAAAACAACAAACAAGTTTATTCAGATCTTTTGATACCAAAGATGGAACAAAGATAATTTTTATGGACTAGCATCATCTCACTAAGAACCCATAGGCAAGAAAGAAGAAATTATACTGAGTTTCCCAACACCACATATTATAGAAATACAGTACAAAAATCTCTTTCTCTGGAATAAAACATTACATGCGTAATGGTTGTAATAAGGCAACATTCCTTTACTTTACTAAAAAGTAAATAGTGTAGCTTCCAGTAATCTGAAATTCACAGTGATTATTTTTGTTCATATTTATTTCATCAGCTGACCAACACTTAAAACAGAGTTTTAGAAATCAACAGGGGAAAAACACTGAAAATTGGAACAGGGATTGTGACTGTTAAGGGGCTTTGTTAATGATTGAAAGAAAAAAATTTATGACAAAATGTCTGAAATAAATGTGAAAGGTAGGGCTTTTCTAGACAAATTGTGCAGCAAGGCCAGCTGTAAATGTACCGCAGATGCAGTAACTGAAAGCAGATTAGATCAAAACACACTAAAATCTTTTAGTAAGTAGTAGCAGGATCCACATGAACAGTTAGTGCTTGGCACACTAGTTAGATTTAGACCTCATCTTGCTGCACAGTAGCTATGGAAAAGTGGCCTTTTACCCAAGCTGTTATGTCAAAAAGTGTTGGTATAATTTGTTATGTTTTACACAAATAAAACAGATTGTACATGTCTATTTAATATTAAGTGTCTTTGTGACATCTTCTATCTCCCAATATATCATATCAGTGGTCCTCTATATTGTGGTCACGATTGAAAAAGATCTCCATGATCCATTATGAGAATTGTGCAAGTAACTGATTTTTCAGTTTGCTATCTGTTCCAAATATTCAGGAAAGCAAGATCTTTTGGGTCAATTAAAATGTTCAGTTTGAATTAAATTTTTTAAAAATAAAATTGGAGGAAATTTTGAAACAAAGTCATTCCAAAGCAAAATTAAAACCAGTTCAAAAATGTGGAAACCAAATGTTATGAATTTCAGAATTTCTGAAATAATGCAATTGAAATTAACACAAACTTGCAAAATCTTTCAGTTAACCCTAATCTGCATTTTTCACTGAAAAAAGTTTGACAATTTTTTCCCCACAATTCCATGCATGATAGAGACCCACAAGAGTGAAATGGCAAGACAGTGAGAGAGAATTTGACAGTATAATCCTATAATTCCTCCTTGTGACAATGTCCAGATTTTGGCTTCCTTTCTTTGATTGTGCTGACTTACTTAGCCCTTGCTTTGTGCTCCTTTTCATCAAGTCCCCACAGTCATTTTTTCTGAATTTTGGAGGTCATCTAATCTGCTTTGTTACTGCATCTTTAGTTGTCGGGCTTCACTATCCTATAGAAGACTAAACAGTTTTTATAAGCATTGACCTAACTCATGTCAATGTTCTACAAGCACCAGCTTTAAGATAACAGTTTAAAAACATTAGCAATGTGATCATCACCCAAACTCCCTTCCCTTTTGAGTCCTCTATCAGACATTCATGTCTATTCCAGTAGATGAAGGAGCACATTTTTTTTTTCTTCTTCCATAGTCAAATGCTCATCTCCATTGTAGAGAATCTCCTGGCAATTGCTAAGGGAAAAAAAAAAAACCAGAACCAGCTACAAAATCAAGAAGAGCTTCCTCAGAAATATGGCTAACTAGTTACAGGATTCCCATTCTAAGCTTCCATTTTACACTTTAAAATTCATTATTCTGTCCTGTGATTAAGTCATAATTACAAGTAAGTGATGCATCAAGTAACTTATTTCCTAACCAAAAGGGTTTTGTACAGAAGAAAGATTAATATGGGCAATATGTTACCCATTTTATTCTGCCAATCCCATCTAAAAAAACTCTAAACTGTACTGCTATTTTTCTGTGATTTATTGCCCATTATTGGGTATCTTCAGCTGAAATCATTGGTGCCGCAATATACTAGCTAACTCTGCAGTGAAGTATTAGAAAAACCATCCACAGGGAGGTACAAGAATGCCCTTCTTACTTACAATATTTTAAAAGGTATGATCTTCCTTTAGGTCAAAATCACCAGTAGGAGAGAGAGAAGGATTTTCTGTAACATTCTTGCTTCAGACAGCCTTAGTTCCAAAACAGTGAAAGCCACAGCTAACAAATCTGCCCCTGAATTCCTAACAGCAACATTTATTTCCCAAGGTAGTTTTGAAAGTGTCAGAGTTTCAAATGCCTACGGTTGTGAACAGTAGCACAAAATTTAATGTTAGGCTAGCAATTGCTTTGACTTTTTTTAAAACCTCAATTTTTGTAACTTGAATTTGGGCATTTTAAAAGCTTTAAAGCAATGTAACGTTTATAAATTTAAAAATTCCCTAAGATTGGTATTTGTACTAAAGATTTTTTGCTGCACACCAGTTACAAATTTAAATGTTCTTTTGGGGTTCATCAGGCTATGTAATGTATTGTGAAGGGTGGAAAATCCTCCCTTAATCTAACCAAATCACCTCAACAGCACTTCCATTCTGGTGCATGTTGTCCCAGTGCTTATATTCCAGTACAGGCAAATGTAGAGATACTTTGGAGAGGAAAGGAATTTATGTAATAAATGTTCGGCAGAACTGAGCTGACTTGGTGGTCCTGATCTTCTCTCTCTTTCCCCCTCTGGAGTTTACTGCTGTATTTCAGATCAATTGGCTGAAAAATTCCTGTTGGGACTGCTTGGCCTATTCAGTCTCTCTGTTGTGTATGCAGAGGCAAAGAGGTATTCCAGATGTGCAATGTCTCTCTGACATAATCCTCCTGCACTGCTTGGGATGGTGTCTGTTGAGAAAAATCAGAGGTGATCTGACGTCTAAGTGTGTAAGACTCCATTATACTCAGACTTTTTCACACAATTCATATTAGACTGTAGAACTCATTGTCATAGAATGTTGCTCAGGCCAAAGGTTTAGCACAATCCAAAGAGGAAGTGGACATTTACATGGATGACAAGAACACCCAGAGTTTAACAGGTAATTCTAAAATGAGTTTTGGAAAAGTTATAAAAACCTCAAGATAGTGGTTAGATAGAGCATGAATGTGATCCAGCATAGCAAGTCCTGGGTTGCTATCAAAGCTCCAATTTATGCTTTGCCATGTTTCCTAGGCAAGTTTAAGAATAATAGAAACATAAAGCTAAAAGAGACCTCAAGAGGTCATCTAGTCCAGCCCCTTGTGCTAAGGTAAGACCAAGTAAAGCTAGACCATCCCTGACAAGTGTTTGTTTAACCTGTTCTTCAAAACCTCCCTTGGAAGTCTATTCCAGTGCTTAACTACCATTATAGTTAGATTTCCCCCACCCCAATATCTAACCTAAATCTCCCTTACTGCAGATTAAGCCCTTGTCACAACCAAGACATGGGCAGTCTGACCTAGGAGGCAAAGCAGAAGTCAGACCAGGAGGCAAAACTGTGAGTTAGGTGTCAGGCAATTAGGAGATCAGAAGCAGGGGACCAACTTGAGAGCAGAACCATGGATTAGTAACCAAAGTCAGGCCAGGTCAGGATACCAGGATGTCAAGGCAGGGAACCAGGAGGGGGAGCAGGAAGCATAAGACACACAGTCCAAAGCAACGTGAATCCAGTTGCATAGACAACTTCCTCTTCCTGTGCTGGATTAAAATAGGGACTGTAGCCAATCAGGGCCCCCAGAGTTCTGCCAATCAGCTCCCAGGATTGGGGTCGTCTGTCTGAGTTCAGCTCCTATTTCAACAGTAGCTAGTAGGTTCCTGGGTGGCTGATTGGAACATGCTGGCACCAAAGATCCCTGTAAACCAGCGTTCAAGACCCTTAGTGCACTTCACTTCTTGTCCTACCATCTGTGGACATTGAGAAAAATTAATCACTGTCCTCTTTATAACAGTGCTGTCATAGGTTTCACCCCTACTCTGGACTTTAGAGTACAGATATGGGGACCTGCATGTGAACCCCTAAACTGAATTACCAGTTTAGATCTGGTTTTGCTGCCACCACTTCCAAGTTCTAACTCCTTTCCCTGGGTAGCCTTGAGAGACTTCTTCACCAATTTTCTGGTGAACACCGATCCAAACCCTTGGATCTTAACACAAGGAGAATTTAACCATCCACCCTCCTTTCCCCCACCAATTCCTGGTGAGTCCAGATCCAATCCCCTTGGATCTTAACACAAGGAAAAATCAATCAGGTTCTTAAAAATAAGACTTTTAATTAAAGAAAAGAAAGGTAAAAGAAAACCCTCTGGAAGATAGCATACCAGCTGATCTCACAGACAACAGATTCAAAACATAGAGGATGTTCCCCTGGGCAAAAACTTAGTTACACAAAAAATACCCAATTTGATTATTCCCTCATGCCAAGACAAGTTACAAAGAAAATAAACATAAACCTATTTATTTCCTTCACTAATACTCACTACTTGATAAGAGGCTGAATTTTGGAGCTTTCCCACTCTGGTCAAAACTTAAACTAAACTCTAAACAAAGGAAACTTCCCTCCTTCCTTTTGAACCGTCTTATCATAGAATCATAGAATCATAGAATATCAGGGTTGGAAGGGACCTCAAGAGGTCATCTAGTCCAACCCCCTGCTCAAAGCAGGACCAATTCCCAGCTAAATCATCCCAGCTAGGGCTTTGTCAAGCCGGGCCTTAAAAACCTCCAAGGAAGGAGACTCCACCACCTCCCTAGGTAACGCATTCCAGTGTTTCACCACCCTCCTAGTGAAATAGTTTTTCCTAATATCCAACCTGGATATTTCCTAATATCCCCCCATTGGTTCCCCGGGTCAGGTGTCAGCTAGGCTAGGTGAACTTCTTAACCCTTTACAGGTAAAAGAGGCATTAACCCTTAACTAAGTGTTTATGACAAGCCCTTAACGTATTGGAAGACTATTAGGTTCCCCCTCAGTCTTCTTTTCTCAAGACTAAACATGCCCGATTTTTTAAACTTTTCCTCATAGGTAAGGATTTCTAAACCTTTTATTATTTTTGTTGTTCTCCTTTGGACTCTCTCCAATTTATCCACATCTTTCCTAAAGTGCAATGCCCAGAACTGGACCAATGCTGAGTACAACAGGACAATTACCTCCCATGTCTTACATACGACACTCCTGTTAATACAACCCAGAATGATATTAACCTTTTTAGCAATTGTATTACATTGTTAACTCATATTCAATTTATAATCCACTATAACCCCTCAAATTGTTTTCAGCAGAACTGCCACCTAACCAGTTATTCCCCATTTTATAATTATGCACTTGATTTTTTCTTCCTAAGTGTACTAGGTACCACTAAGTACTTTGCACTTGTCTTTACTAACTTTCATCTCCTTGACTTCAGACCAATTCTCCAATTTGTCAAGGTAGTTTTGAAGTTTAATCTTATCCTCCAAAGTGCTACAATCCCTCCCAACTTGGTGCCATCTGCAAATTTTGTAAGCATACTCTGCACTCTACTATCCAAGTCATTCATTACAATAGTGAATAGTTCCAGACCCAGGATTGACCCCTGAGGGACCTCACTACAACAAATCATTGAGGACTATTCTTTGAGACTCTCTAAGCTTCAGTCTTTTTTTCTATTCCACAGTATTTGCATTTGTTTTACAAAGGTTTTTGCACTGCAGCCTTTAATAAGCTAGAGATCTTTTTTTTTCTTTGAAGACCAGGAAAGGTTTGCAAAGAAGCCTGTCAGATGTAGTCTGCAGTACAATTCTGCCTTCTGTCTGAGTGGGCAACCTATAACATGAGCCTTCCAGTTGTGTCATACTTTTATCCATTGTAAGCATGCTTGTGGCGATCCCAAGGCTTATATACCTTGTCATCTTGATTAATATAATAACTTCCTTCTTTATTTCAACAAAAGTCATGGAACTCTGCAGTTCATCGCATCTTGTAATCTTTAATCTTATTCACTACCATAGTTAGTCTCCAGATACCTTTTTAAATATGGCACATTTTCTTTCAGTCCTGCCTACTCTTGTGGTATAGTAGAAAACCAATAGCACAAATTGTCTTTAAAGTTTCTTACAGGTGTCTAGACTTTTCAGAGTTTTTCTGTTCTTCAATTCTTTACTAATTATTATTAATTTAATTATTTACAAGAGTCCAATTCCTTATACTGCACTTCTAAAATGTCTCTCAGATCCAACACTAATCTGAAAAAGTTTATCACATGTTGAACCTGTTAATCAATGTCAACTATTTATCATCCCAGGACAACCTTGTCACGTGAGATTACAGGGCACAGGAATATATTTAGGTGTACTGTGTGTTGAATATTATACAGATTAGAACTGTGTTGGGGAGAAGGGAAAGTTTTTTCAAAAGGGATGAGCATTGGCATCTCCCACTGAAGTCTATGGGAACTGTAAATACTGAGCACCGCTGAAAATTAGACTATTCATGTACAGCAGATGCTACAAGAGTGGTGGATTTTTGTCTAGAAAAAGCAAAAATATTTCTCTTTCCATTCCCTGCAGGGCTAATTTTGCCCAAAGTGCCTAAATTGAAGGAGCACTGGGCATTCACAGTACACCCTGACTTCAGTGAAATTTAGGACACTCAGCTGAGACCACTGCCTGTCATGCTGACCAGTTGTGTCTCATTATTTCCTTAGACTTCCTTGTCTGTCTGTATCCATCTGTTGTCTCTTGTCATATAAAAATGGTGAACTCTTTGGGGAACTCTGTGTTTTTGTGTGGGTAGGGAATGTCATTCCATGTTGTGAGAGTTTGCAAGGCTTAATGTTATAATAGACTCCAACTAGTACTGAGCATATCCTTTGTTTCCACTGATTTCAATGAGAGATGAAATGTCTCAGCATCATGGAAAATAAGAATCAGGCCCAGTTTGAAGAATGTCTAAACCAGGTCAACAACAATTCTTACTTTCACGTCTACCAAAGTGAAAAGCATGTGCTGGGAATGTAACCAGAACAACATGATAAAGGGCTGGGGGAATATCATATATAAAATAGCCCGGTGTCATTTCTAATGTGATTTATTTCCAGTCACCTTGGCCAATTATAATTGATTTATGGGGTTATATGGTCTTATTAATCAATAAAATCACATAAAAATGTGATTCAATGTAAAAGTGAAATTTGATCAAGCACTAAATTGAATTTAGAATTCATCCAGCCTAGATACTGAATTAATTTTAGATTTAATCTGTGTACACAATAAATTGATTAAAAACTTAAATCTATTTGAACACTAAACTGATTCAACTGATTAAAATATTGAACCACGTTAAACGTAAGCAACCCAAACTAAAGGGAAATTACACAGAGAACAGGGACATTGGCCAAAATGCTAGTGTATTATACTCATTACATGAAGTTTTTAGTCATCCTTACTGAAAGATACTAGGCATCACAAGACAAACAAGATGGCTAGGGAGAACATATATGTTTCAGTTATCCCCTTTTTTCCAGCATACATGTATGTGCATTGCCCAGTTTCAGTATTACTGGAAGAACAATACTGGAAAATAGGTCATTGGGAATTATTTTTCAGTGTTATTCTGTTTGTTTTCTCTCAGAAATGCTGTATGTCAGACATGTATGACTAGTGTAGCAATAGCATTTTGGAAACTCAGTTTGGAAGATTATTCATTTTTGTGAAGATGTGCTGATGTATCTTTGAGAAGATAGGAAAGGAATGACCCCCACATCATCTCCCAGTTGATTTATGAAATAGTGTTTGTGACACTGCACCCCATAGTCTTAATAAAAATATTATTATGATATGATTATGGCATAACTATGATGTATTTTATGCAAGATAGGTCATGTGAGATATCATTGGAAATGTTATGATTTACTGAATATGATTATCCTACTTGTATGCATGTATCATTTTGAATCTGAAGTTAGGAATATTGTCTATGTATCTATTACAAATGTATTTACACATGGGGAACACCCACTAGGCAGAATGCACTCAATCTAGATGGCTGGCTGGGAAGGGCCCATTCATGTTGATGAGCCATTAGAAGAAAACAATTGGTCATAGAAGAAGCTAATCTCCCACTGGGGAGCCTTCCTGAGGATGCTACAAACAGACTCTGACTCATGGCTGCTATGACACTACAGGGTCATGTGACCAGGTCATCTGGTGCTGGACTCCTTCTTGGAATACCAGTGTTTTTCCACTGACTGGAGTGGGAACCAAGCTTTGAAACAAAGGGTTCCTGCCATATGCAAAAGCTATTTAACCACATCACTGTGGTTCTTCACTGACTCCCCACCCAAAGAGACTCTTGGAAACACTTGAGGAATGCGGACTGAACTGGGGGGGGAGGAAGTGCTGGACCCTGGCTAGAGGGATTTTTAGCCTGTGAAAGGAACACCTGGGTTTTTTAAGCTGTAAGCAAGTGCAGCTGGCCCCTTAAGAATCTCTGCAGCCTGCTTGAATCATCATTTAGGGTGAGAATTTGCTACTCATATCCAGTCTCTTTAGTATATTAAGTTTAGTTTGCATGTTTTGTTTGTTTGCTAGGTAATCTGCTTTGATCGGTTTGCTATCCCTTATAATTACTTAAAATCTGTCTTTTGTAGTTAATAAACTTATTTTTGCTTTGCCTAAAATCAGTGTGTGGGAGTCATAACTTAGGGCAGAAAGCTCTTGCATATCCTTCTCCACATTGTGGGAGGGGGCAAATTTCATGAGTTTACACTGTACAGATCTCTGTGCAGTGCAAGACAATATAATTTTGGGTTTACACTCCAGAGGGGGGTCTGCACTTGAGCAGCTGGGCAGTTCCTTAGCTGTAGCCTCCCCATGCAGAGCTGATCATAGCATCTGTATGTACTGCAGTTGGGTGTGTCCCTACCTGTATGTGTACTGGAGCCTAGGAGAGGGCTTGGCAGGCTGGCCATAACAGTAACATGTAAAGGGAGCCCAGCCTGATGGGTTGTGGGACTCAGTGGTACCCCAGTTCCAGGTGACACCCTGGGGAGAACCCATTACAGTCTTGATCATGACTTTGCATGACTTTTGTCTCACCATCTGTTTCAGAATGGATTTTCTGTGGATGTAGATCATCAGTTACAGTGTGGTGAGTGGTAGTGTATATAAATTATATACAAAAACCCAGCATGTTAATAGGTGTGTGTGTGTGTGTGTGTGTGTGTGTGTGTGTGTGTGTGTGTGTGTGTGTGCTTGCACAACCTGGAATGGTGGAGATTAAAGATTAAATGAAGGTGAATATTGAAAATGAATGGAACAAAATGCATGGTAGCTCTCTTTAACAGAAGAGAGAAGAATATTCCCTATGGATCTTTCTGATGTGTTTTCCCCATTTACATTTTATATTGAAATTGTATATGGCAATAAGCATACAAACATTGGACTTAAGATAGAACAATAAGCAGTTATATTTGAAGTTATATATGCATAGTACAGTTATAAAAAAATAGTTAGGTCAGACAAGACTTAATTCTCTCTCACAGGATTACACAAATAACTTAGGAAAAGAAAATTGAGCCTAATATCCTAAATATGGTTTCCTCATAAATCCCAATACCTTCACCAACTCGGAGTGGGGGCAGGAGGAGGAGTGGGGGCAGGAGGGGCCAAGATAGAATACGCAATTTGTCTATAGCTGATTAAATGTATACATTTTAAATGGGAAAGCGCCCAGCACAATCTTGGCATCACCGGAGTATAAATAACTATAATTAATAATATATTGTACTTCAAAAAAAAAAAAAAAAAAAAAAAAAAACCTGACTAGCTAGGAGTTGCATAAAGTCCTAACAATGAAGGCCATGGATTGTTGGCATGTAAATACCTGTTCATTGCTTGCTGGGTCATAGTAACTTCCTCACCTCTGTGACGCACATATCCACCCAACACCGCTGCTGCCAGCTGGATTGTCATAAGCAGCCTGCCAAAAAGTTCCACAAAGACACCAATGTAACTATTACTATCCTATGAAATGGTAAATTGCAGCGAGAGTTGTTTTCTACTAACACCAAATAAGGAACTTCATTTGAATAATGAAAATGATATTGTCACTACAAGTATTCTGCCTTACTCACTGCTTCATTGCAGAGCCTAGAACCTTCTTCAACCCCCCTCCTGCTACAGTTTTAAGAAAATAGCACACATCCTCAAATATGGATGGTGTGATGGCAGCCCTCAACATCATTCTGATCCAGATGAGTGTTCATCGAAGACGAGTCTTAAAGCTGTTTTACTGCATAATGGCAATGTTTTGTCATCAATTCCCATTGGTCATGCAGTCCATATGAAGGAAACCTATGACAACATGAAACAACTTTTGAGGTGCGTAAACTATGACCAATATCAGTGGCAGCTTTGTGGCGATTTGAAGGTTGTTGCTCTCTTGCTTGGTCTGCAGACTGGATACACAAAGTACTGCTGTTTTCTCTGAGAATGGGATAGTCGTGCAAGAGATTCCCACTACATCAAGAAAGATTGGCCACTCCGACAGTCATTGGAGCCTGGGAGGAAAAGTGTTCAGCATCCACCGCTTGTTGAATCAAGGAAGATTTTTGTTACCACCCTTACACATCAAGCTGGGTCTGATGAAGAACTTTGTCAAGGCCATTGACAAAACACAAGCAGCTTTCCACCTCCGTGGAAAATTTCCAAGGTTAAGTGAAGCTAAGATAAAGGAAGGTGTCTTTGTTGGTCCTCAGATTCGTGAACTTCTTCGAGATGATGCATTTGATCATGCACTGCATGGCAAGGAAAAGACGGCATGGAAAGCCTTCCAGTTAGTGGCAATACATTTTCTCGGAAACAACAAGGCAGACAACTACAGGTTGTTGGTGGAAAACCTCCTCAAGGCATCCAAAAGCCTTGGTTGCAACATGTCACTAAAGATACATTTTTTGCATTCTCATCTAGATTTTTTTCCACCGAACTGCGTAGCAGTGAGCAACGAGCACGGTGAGCGATTTCACCAGGACATTGCAACAATGGAGAAACGCTATCAGGGCAAATGGAGCACATCAATGCTTGCAGACTATTGCTGGACAGTGACAAGACATGCTCCATTTAATAAATACAAGAGACAAGCCAAGAAGCGCCGAGTAGACACTGAATAGGACTAAACTATGTACATAATAGTTTTTTGCCTTTTGGTTCATAATACATTTTATTTATATAACCCTTTTGCTGATTTTTAAAGTGTTACATAAACAGGACAGGTGAAATATTATCATGTAAAGCAACCATAAACACATGAAAAGACCTAGGTTTACAATTTATGATTAAAACTCTACTATCTACACAATATACATAAACATAAAATGTAAAAACTTAAATATCTTAGAAACAGTAGCCAATCAGTTGTTTTAATTGTCATATTTGAATTCAGCACATCAAAATACATAATAAATAGCACATTTTATCTCTGAAGCAGACGACTTCTCAAAAATTGTAGACCAGTGTAATTTGAAATAACACACATCTTGGCATGTATTTTTTTTTTAAATAACTATGTGTAGCTTTATCACCACCATTGTTAGCTACTTTACTTGTTAAACCTCGGTGCAATCAACGGGGCAATCTCTAGCAGCATCCACCACTGAAAGGGCAAACCTGTTCTCTCCGCTACTAGGCAAAATGGCCTTTGTAATGTATTTTAGCAAGTTCTCTACTCCTAATGCACTAGCTTACTGAGGCATGGAAAAGTCATTTCCACATTAATCTACACCTGAAAAAGCTGCTTTGATAAGACTTGGCCTCAGTCAGTAAATCCTTCTCAACTCATCTTGGTACTACTGCAAGGCTAATTGCACAATCAACAATCACATATCTAACCAAGGGATTGACTTAATTTTTTTAAACTCCCTTTGGAGTTATGCTGTTGCACAGCTCACTACTGATTATATTACAGAAGGAACCACTGTGGTCTATTTGTGCTGACATTAATTCTAATAATAGTGAAGTTTTCCTCCACACCCAATTATTAAAATTAAACACATCTCTGTCTAGCTATGTTATATTCTTTCTATCCATCTGCTTACAAATCCATTACAATAACACCACACGATAGTAGAGCAGCAGATTAAAGTGAGTTCTTAATCAGGTGTTAGACATGAATGCAAAAGCTTTAACTGAAGACCATCAACTAGCTTAGCTATAGTGCAACTAAATGAGGATTTTGCAGTGTTTTGTGGGTGACTTTTAGTCCCGATACAGAGAGCAGTATGTTCTGTATTCCAGGCAAAGATTACTTCTGAAAGTGTCAGTTTCCTGACAGATGGAATTTTTGGTGTAGCAAATAGGACATTCAGCATCAAAAGACTTAAGAACAAAACACTTGATTGTAGAAGCAGTCCTACACTAGGAAGACACTAGGAAGTGTCACTGTGGTTCAGTCCTATTCCACTCCATAGAGATCACTGGGAAGTGGATTACTGCTCCAATATTGCAAATACCACCCACTCAAAAATGTTGGCTTGGGCCTCCCAAAATCATAAGATTGGCAGAATTAAAAAAAAAATACATTTTATTTGTCTTCTGGCTTTGTGAGCCTTTAGGGTACATTCAGGTCACACTTTTAACTTTTTCTCTGCAATCACAAGTGACTTTTTCTTTTAAATGAAAACTGATTTTCCCCCCACAGTCACTAAACTCCAGAAATTGGGAATTAAAGAGAAAACACCAATGAGAAAACACAATGAGATTCGTGATAATAATCATAATTCATGATTAAAAAAATTTGAAAGAGTTGGAAACCCCACTTTTGCACAGCCAAACATTCGATGAGTGGGGATGGAGTTGTAGGTCCACCTCCTTCCTTTCCCATGTGGTGTTCCATATGCCTGCAGGGGAGAATGGATTGGAGTAGCTCCCACGTTCACAGGGGCTGAAAATCTGTCTAGACTTATGCACAAGGGTTAGGGAAAACTCTTCTTGTCCCTCCCCCCAGAACTCATACACTGGTGCACTCTGAGTGCATGCACGCATGCCTGCCAAGGCCAGATAGGATCTGCCCTAAAGAGACTAATATGTAACCACCAGAGCAAAGGATGAGAACACACTAAAAAGGAACAAAATGTGAATTGTGCCACATTCTGAATAGTTGCCGCTGTCTGTCCCTGTACAGTTTAGTCTGTATAGGCTGTCCCTGTATACTTTCTTCCAGGCAGCTGTGGAAAGGGAAAGATGATCTACAAAAACACATAGTGAAGAAGCGCTTTGTCCATCAAGACTATTTTGCACAAAATAATTGTCAACAGTTCCACATTTGTATGAAGTGCTATTGTCTCCCTAAGTTA